>NC_064420.1:30570500-31278500 GCF_023375975.1 Astyanax mexicanus
CCACTATTCAAAAAACCTCTGCACGGTGCTGGTCGTACGGTGGCCTCTTTCCACTGATGGATACAATGTGCAACATTGATGGAGAGCAATATTTTAAAGTATTTTAAAAATTTGAAGTAAAGTGCTTTTACCTACACGATGACCGGTCAAATGATTTAGAACACTCGGATTGTTTAATAGAAGTGCTGTATGACCCAGACAAGCTGTTTTTATTTTTATTTTCTCATTTTACCAGTGACTTTTACTACACTGAAACTGAAGAGACTTAATCCAAATCCAATGTTAAGATGAGTTAAAGGTAGGCCAGACAGACCTGACTCTTCTTTTACCAGTTTTTTACCAGTTTCCAAGAGACTTTCCGAAGGTGTCTCTGGCTTCATCTGTCATTTATCTAAAGAAAAGACTTTTAATAGTTGCAGAGTTATCAATGTGTCTTTGACTGGGTCACTTTTTTCAAATGTTTAAGTCCGCATTTTGGATGCTTTTCTGCTTGATTAAAATAGTAAATATATGTCAGAAATATAAATCTAAAAGAAAAGTCAACAATATGCACAATCTGTACACGTGACACTGTTTATCGAGGAATTGTCATGCTTTCAGCAGGTTGCTGTGGTAAAGCCCCTACTAAAAAAGCATAACCTTGACTCATCAGTTTTTAATAACTTCAGACCCATTTCAAATTTACCCTTCCTCAGTAAAATCCTAGAAAAAGTTGTATTTGCACAAGTAAATGAATTCTTAAAAAATAATGATGTGTTTGATAAATTCCAGTCAGGCTTCAGATCGGGCCACAGCACTGAAACAGCTCTGGTCAGAATAGTAAATGATCTCAGAGTAAATTCTGACAGACGCCAGGTCTCTGTCCTTCTTCTCTTAGATCTCAGTGCAGCTTTTGACACTGTAGACCTTGACATTTTAATAGATCGACTTGAAAATTGGGTTGGCCTCTCAGGAACAGTCCTACAGTGGTTTAAATCATATCTTAAAGGCAGAAAGTTCTTTGTTAGTCTAGCCGAGCATAGATCTAATGATTATAATATAAATTATGGTGTCCCTCAGGGTTCAGTTCTAGGTCCTCTACTGTTCTCTCTTTATATGCTTCCTTTAGGACATATTATAAAAAAACATGGAGTCAGCTATCACAGTTATGCAGATGACACACAGCTTTATATTTCTGTTGAGCAAAATGATACAAGAGCTCTAGACAGACTAACGTCCTGCTTGACCAACATCATTAACTGGATGAATAGAAATTTCCTCAAATTAAATGAAGAAAAAACTGAAATTCTTATAATTGGCAACACAACAGAAAAATCTATAGTTTTAGGCCAACTTGGAAATTTGGCTCCACAAGTTAAAGATGAAATTAGAAATCTGGGTGTAATTCTAGACTCAAGTTTAACTTTTAAACCTCATATTGGAAATGTTACAAGAACAGCTTTCTATCACTTAAGAAATATTACACGAGTTAGACCTTTCCTCAAACAGATGGATGCTGAGAAATTAATCCATGCTTTTGTTTTCTCTAGACTAGATTACTGTAATGCGTTATTTACTGGGCTCCCAAAATCTACTACTGACAGATTACAGCTGGTTCAGAACGCTGCAGCTAGAGTTCTAACTCGCGCTAAAAAGAGAGAACACATCACACCTGTTCTAGCTTCACTGCACTGGCTGCCAGTGCCATTTAGAATAGATTTTAAGATTCTCTTACTGGTTTTTAAATGTCTGACTGGATCAGCTCCTCATTACATTTCTGAACTATTGACAGAATATGTTCCAGATCGAGCTCTAAGATCATCAGGAGCTGCTTTATTAGATATTCCTAAAATGCAATATAAAAAGACGGGTGAAGCTGCCTTCTGTTTTTATGCACCAAAAATCTGGAACTCTCTACCGATACACATTCGACAGTCACCAGATATTACACAATTTAAAAAACAGCTTAAAACACATCTATACACCCTCGCTTTCTACTAGCTTTATAAATTATATTTTATATTTATTGTTTCTATGTTTTGCTGATAATTTTTTTTTTTTTTTTCTCCCTACTTTTTCTTTTTTGGTATTCACTTTTCCTATTATTTTGTTTACCTTGTTGTAATGTACCTCTGGTAATTATCTTGTATATTGATCTTATATTGAAAAGCACTTTGAGCTACATCTTATGTATGAAAGGTGCTATATAAATAAAATTATTATTATTATTATTATTATTTCCAATTCCTCTACAGACTTTTCCAAGTTCTCAAACTCAAATTCCCAGAAAGCATTTGTCAGTCAGGCGTCTCAGCCAGCCAGTCGGCAGGAGATTAGCAGATCAGCCTCACCTGTGTTTTGATTGCTTTCAGCTGTTTTCCCATTTATATATAGTGGTCTGTTTGTGCGAGAAGGGTATAGCTGCAGCCTGGAGCACCTCCAAAGGCGAGGAACATACCTCCAAACAGGCGGAGCCTACCTCCAAGTAGGATGGTGCTTGGTGTTACGCGGTATGGTGTTTTTCATTGCATTTTGTGACGTGACTATAAACAACCCCAAAGGTTAATTAATTAATCTATTTTGTTTATTAAATGTTTATCTCTTTTAAATGCATTTTCTAAGAGTCTAAAAGCATGTTGTGCACATTGCAACCAAATTTTGTTTATTTAAAACGTTTAAACATTTGCCAGGCTGTGAATTTTTCAAATTATAAAATAGTAAAGATCTAAATAATAAAGGCAGTTGTTTATTTGTAGCCAATTATATTATGAATACATACAAACTACACATATTTTATTATATTTTGAAATTTAAGAAATATAAATAATCATTAATCGTTGACTAATATGTTTATTGACATCCATGAGCCTTTTAATCACGGAGGACTTTTTTTTGTGGCATTCGGCAGAGAAATGGAGCTGTGTTGAGTGAGGTCTCCCTGCCTTACGATGTAGACTTTTATATAATATAATATAATATAATATAATATAATATAATATAATATAATATAATGTGATAGTACATTCTATATAACATTAAATTTGATGTAATAGCATAATAGTAATAATAATAATCACGGAAGACTTTTATTATGACATTCGCCGGAGCCGTGGTGAGAGAGGTCTCGCGCACAAACGCGCTCCCAGTCTCGAGCCGTATACTGTTGGTGGACTACCCAATTGGAGGTAAGCCCCTCCCCTTTGGAGCTGTGGACCTCCCATTTGGAGGTAAGCCCCTCCCCTTTGGAGGTGCTCCAGTCTGCAGCAATACGTGCTTGGTTTGTGCTGCCTCTTGTTTCAGCTGCGTACTGAGTGTTATTTATTTATTTTTCTATTTCTGTGTTTGACCTATTTTTTGGCTTTTGTTTCTGATTTTGTCTTGCTCCCTTTGCTAGTTTTCCTTGATGTTTTTCTGACCCTTTATTGTCTACTGTTAATCTCTTTTCAGAAATGGAATGTCTTATCCATCTAGCATCCACTATCAGATCTCAATCAAACTCCAAAACGTGCGTTGCCTTGATTAATCAACCTCACTAAACCTCACAAGGTAACACCTCACAACTTATACATGATTCGAGATAAAACTATGTGATAAAATGAGAGGTAACACTTTTATGGCCTCATTGAATGCAAATGATTCAAAATAGAACCTAAACCTAACCTTAACCTAAACTTTAAGTCTAACTCTAAACCCCTTCCTAAAATGTTAAGATTAGTATCATTAGAGTTTGGGTTAACGTTGTATGTTGGGTTACATTCAATGGAGAATCATTTATTTTTTCAATTAATTGTTGAATGTTAGTTGCATGTCAGCTGAGCACCAATGAGGCCATCTAACTAAAATGTTACCAATGGAGGTACTGCTATACCATGTCTTTTGGTATCAATGTAATTGAAACTATAAAAACCCTTCTATCTTATGAACATATGAACACAAATCTGTTGTTAAATAAAAGATGCAAACTTCTAAAAAAGCTTCTAATTGAATTTCTACCCTTGTTTCGATGAGCCATGAGCCATCATTGAGTGAGGAATAGTTCATATGTAATTACATCACGCTTTTGTTACAGCTACAACTCAACACTGGAAAAAAAATGTGCTTTGAATCTACATGATCCAAAGGTGTCGAATAAATCAATCGTGTTAAATTAACCACGCAGTCTAATTACCAAGCAGCAGCTGTGTTGATGTAATGTGTTTCATTTGCGTGCAATCGCTCTGTCTTTTGAATAATTAATTCATCTTACTTTTCAATTAGTCTGAAATAATGAAAGGTTAGTTTCTTCAGACGAAATCGAGATGACACTCAGTGCTGTCGGTAAATATCTTGAAAGTAATAAAGAAACATCCTGATATTATAGGACATGTTTTAGCTTTGTGAGGAAGCCTTGGTGAAAAAAAAAAAACCCTTGGAGATAAATCTTTAAAAGATGGCCTCAGCTGGCAACGCTTGAGTCATATTTTGGACAGAGACCTGTCGGATTGGCGAAAGGAACTCTCTAAAGTAATCAAACAGACTTTCTTTGCTCTTTACCTTTGTGACTCACTCCAGTGCTCTTAGGAGAAAAAACAGAAATGTGATCTCATCCGCAGCGCTGTGGACATCTGCTCTAATGGCCACAGTGTTCCGGCTTAAAAAAGCAAGGCCACAAAGTGCGCTGAATATTTTTTTGAGATATGCTCAACACATTCATACTCGGCTTCTCTTATAATGTGGCCTTGCATTAGCCATTGCTTTAGCATTTGTTCATTTGACTTTATCTGCTTTCTAAAATGTTAGCATTATACTGCAACTGTTTAAACACTTTAAAAAGAGTTGATTTTTGGATTTGCTATAGTTTTAAAGATATATCTATAGATCTATAGATGCTACAGAATGTATTTTCCATACTTTAGATCATTCTTTGATGAAAACACAGCTATGTGAAGAATTTGCCTTTCAATTAAGTAATGATTTTATGGTGCACTGTTAAAAAAAAGTGTAAAAAAAAAACAAAACAGTAATTTTCTGGCAGTAGGGGAAATTGTCTGTAAAAAAAACAGAAAAATACTGTCACATTTGAACTGTAAAAAAAAAACAATTATTGTATTTACTATAATTAACAACATGAAGTCTTTGATTTTGTTTAATTCTTAAAAACGCGTCATATACTCCTTATAAAACAGAGTAATTATTGATTTTACAAGAAACTGTCTTAGAATTACATGAAATCTTTCCCTTTCAACAGATTTTAATTCTTAAAAAAGTGTCATACACTCCTTATAAAACTGAATAATTAGTCATTTTAAGAGAACTTATCCTTTAATTACATAAAATAATTTACTGGAGTTGTAAAAACAGTGCTGTAAAAAAAGAACACAAATATTACCTGAGTAAATATAAAATGCATTTTTTAAATGATAATTTAATTTATTAAGTAAAAAGAATTATATTTAAACCAAACCTGGCCCTGTGTGAAAAGTATTGACCACTAAACCTAATAACTTGCTTGTGCCACCCTTGACGGCAACAAATGCAATCAAATTTTAGTAATAACTGGAAATAAGTGTTTCACATCTCTTTGGAGGAATTTTTTAGCATGAATGGCCTGTTTAATTTCATGACACAGCATCTTAATCAGACTTTACTTAGGCCGTCCCAAAACCTTTGCTGTTCTAAATTGAATTTGCTGGTGTGCTTTGGGTCATTGTCCTGTTGCAGAACCCAAGTAAGTTCTTGCCACAATATAAACGCACATCTGAAAAGGTAAAGGGGAGAGTAGCAGGAACTCGCACACATGCAGCTCACAAAAAACAAAAGACCTGAGAAAGACTGCAGGAACACTGGGATACATATACACAGGGACAGACAAGGAACACCTGGGGAAGGTAATGTGAGGGCTGGGTAATAAATGACATAGGTGAGAACACTCAATAGGCAGGCCTAAGAAAAACAGAGCTACAAAGAGAAACAAAGCTATAAGAAACAGACAATAGACCTATTATACCTATAACTTGTGTAAATTTAGGTATAACAAGTCCTCTTTAAGATTTAAAACACTGTCCAAAATGTTAGGTGATAACAATACAGAATCATCACACTAGCATATCATCGTCTCTCAATACCTTTATACAGACTTTGAGCTTCATTTTGCATTACGATTCAGCTTCAACGTTGCCAAGGGGCTCTGAGCTGGTGGTCAAATTCAAGGTCATGCTCAGTCATTAGCCACACAGCAGGAGTCCAGAGAAATTGTAATGCTGTTCTCCTTTTCTGAAATTCTGAAGAATTAAACTAAATTGAGCTGTTTTACTCAGCATGTCACTTTGCAATCAAGCACAGGTTTTGCTCAACAAGTTACTCTTTCTTTTTTGTGATACATCTTTACCTGTCCAAATCTGCCTACTGCCATTCCTCCAGTCCCATTTCCATACACAGGGCTGCCAGGTATAGACAACAGCACAGAAACACAGTGCTGCAGCCATGGAAACGGGGGAACTAGCTATTTTACTGCTGAACAGATAATCACGTTGTTGGATAAAGTTGTGTGTTGGCAGACGTGGTCATCAACATGGTCTCTACACATTGGAGGAAACCAAAACACTTAGCACTTGATAATCTATTGTCTTAAAGGACCATTTAGGATTATATTTTATGTAGTAATATCATAACATAATCAGGAAACATGCTGAGTCTAACCCATCTGTGTGGGTTGTGGCATTCAAATCTGCCCACCGCCATTCCCTCAGTCCCATTTCCACACTCAGGGCTGCCAGGTATAGACAACAGCACACAAACACAGTGATGCAGCCATAGAAATGGGTGAGCTGGCTTTTAGTTTACTAAAAGAAAGGATTGAATTTGAGTCTTGAAACCAAGTTGAAGTTACTTAAAATGATCTGAAATAAAATTTACTTTAAAAAAGCAAATGCAGAAAGTTGCGAAACTTTTTTAAAGTAAATTTTACGCATATTTTTTTTTTGTGTGTTAGCTCTGACTGCACCAGAGTTTGCAAACCAGATCCAACTAGCACAGACTTCCAAAACTGGAAATAAGGATTAAAGTCATTTAGTTTAATTGCAGTCTACAGTAAAATCTCTGAGATAAACTGTTAAATGTGTTAGTGGTGTTATCATGGCGACTTTCAAGACTTTAGCCAGTGGATTAACCTTTAAAACTCCCCAAGATGCACTTAGCTGCACAAGAAGCAAAACAAGTACTTAATGAGAAGTAGTAGAAATGTCTTGGGACTGCGGGTATTAAAAGCTTTATTTCATTGCTGAAGCCAAAGGGCATGTCGCAACTGAACTAGCTCAACCTCAAATTAGCCTGATTTAAATGTGAGAAATCACACCACTGTTGCCCTCTCTGTGGACAAAAAAAAACTGATTAATGTTTTGTTGTATCTGATGGTGATGTTAGGGTTCATTGTAGGGCAGGACGTTTGTGCTGTGTCACAATGAATCACTGAGAAGGTGACGATACGTGATATGACATACGTTTACACTCGGGTTGCACCTAGAGCGAATCAATTGACAGGGATGTGACATGGTGGATAGTCATGCCAGACTGTGATGAAGTGACTCAGAATGGCGGTGGATCATCTTCAGTGACAGGAGGCCTGCTGTCGTGGTCTGGGGTGAAGATTCATGCGATGCTATATCACCTTTAATCTTCATTACATTACTTTAATAGGGGGTGCAGAGTGGTCCAGCGGGCTAGGTGCTGCAACTATGATCGGGAAATCGCTGGTCTGAATCCCGGTTATTCAGCTTGCCATCAGCTGCCGGAGACCTGAGAGGGCACAATTAGTCTTGCTCTGTCTGGGTGGGTGGATGGTGTTGTTTCCACTCATTATTCCTAGGGTGATGTCGATCAGCCCAAGACATCTGTGAGCTGTTGTATCAGAACAGAGTCCCTGCGCTTATAGCTGTTAGATGCAAAGTAAATCCTCCCTTGAGATATTTTCGATGCCTGGTGTTCATATGCTGTTTGTTTGTGCGTTTTTCTGCCTTCATGAAATGTTGCTTATCGCATATCGCTATCTTGGCAATGGAAAACACAGTTGTGCCACTGACTGAAATTAACCTAGACAACATTCCGTCAGTCGACAGACAGATGTTCATTGCTATCTTTCCAACATGCTCAACACAGGTACACAAGGACACACAGCAGTGCACAAACCCAACTTTTACATTAACAATACACCCATACAAAATAAGATAAAATAACACTGCTGTTCATCGCAGGTCAGTTTCCTCTGCTGAGAGGTGCAGAAACGCTGCGCTGTAAAATAGCAATCCTCCAAAGTCAGAGCGCACTTTGCTTTACAAGGGGAAAAAATGTGAAGCACGTGACAAATGATTGGTCACGCTGATTGGTTTATTTCACGATACGCCCAAAACACACCCATGATTAATTAAGAGAATTAGAGAATTCATGCCTTTTGCACGTTTCAAGCCAATCAGGGTGTACTTTTCCTGTCATTACGATGAATGACCTGCCTTAAAACAAACAGTATATGTTCAGACATCTTTGATTTTTTTTTTTTTTTGGTAAAAAAAAAAAAACATTCACACAATAACATTTATTTTATTCCCCTTAAACTCCACAACCTCGTGCACAGGTCTATCATACACCCATCTCTCCAAGCATAAGTAAGTGTCAAGGATGAGCAACGACTTTTCTAAGAGAAGTCAGTGAAACGTAATAAATTCATGAGCTGCTCTTTCAAAATAATACATCAACCTTTCCCCAAAAAATCGGATGTGCTACTCTCTGGTGCCACTGTATTATATGAGGAAAGGTGGTGTATCAGGCGGCGCATGCAAATGTGTGAGGCGAGCACAGATTGAGATAGCATTGTGACACCTGTGTGTGTGTGTGTTACAGATCAACACCCTGACCTTCATGGCTGTCCGTCAAGCTTAGAATGTGTGTAATTGTCAATCTCTCTCTCCAGACCCTTATACTCTACCGCTCAGCAGTGGGTCTCGCAGATGGACAGGGGCTGACCTGGCGGCAGGAGAGATGAGGTTAAGGGGGGGGAGCGCATATGTGTGGGAGTCCGTGCATGTGTGAGTGGGAGGGGAAGAAGAGAGAGAAAAAAAAAAAATAGTGCCCCCTGCAGACCAGGCAGTTTGTGCCCATGAGGATAGGAGCGGCCTTTCAGTGCCCTTTTCTTCTCAGCTCTGCTTGGTCTTCACTGTTTGCCTGGATCCATCCATCTGCTCTCTACTACTCTCTCCCTCTCTCTCTCTCTCTCTCTCTCTCTCACTCTCTCTCCCTTTCTTTCTCTCCTCAGATTAACTTCAGCAAGGTCACTGCTTGCCATCCACAATGTATTTCTTCCTGAACCTAAGAACCACTGTAGCTAGCAATAAATTTAAGTTTCAATTTCACCAGTTCTCTGGTGTGATTGAAGAGTTGGAGAACCTTATCCACCTTGCAACCCAACACCAAGATGGCTTACAACACACCACACTGCCTTCCAGTGCCTATTTCTTCTTAGGCTTGGTCTTCACAGTTTGCTTGGATCCATCCATCTGCTCTCTATTCCTTTCTCTCTCTCTTTCTTTCTTCCTTTTTTTCTTTCTTCAGATTGAATGAAATGTAGATGTTTGGTTTAAGTGGAACCAAGAGAAACATAAATAAGCTAGGCTTTAGTCCTATTGAGAAATTTTTATTTAGAGTAGACGAGAAATCTCCAGACCACCAAACAAGCAGTGGCTCTCTTATAAAATGATGGCTCACTGGTGGAGACCCTTATCCACCCTGCAACCCAACACCAAGAGGGCTCATAACACAGCACACTGCCTTTCAGTGCCTATTTCTTCTTAGGCTTGGTCTTCACTGTTTGCTCGGATCCATCCATCTGCTCTTTATCACTCTTTCTCTCTCTCTCTTTCTTCAGATTGACTGAAATGTAGATGTTTAGTTTAAATCTATGTATAATCAGGAGAGAGGTAACTAAGCTAGGCCTTAGTCTATTTGAGAAAATTTTATTTAGAATAGAAGAGAACTCTAGAAAGACCACCAAATAAGCAGTGGTTCCCTTATAAAATGATGGCTCACTGGTGGAGACCCTTATCCACCCTGCAACCCAACACCAAGAGGGCTAATAACACGCCACACTGCCCTTCAGTGCCTATTTCTTCTTAGGCTTGGTCTTCACTGTTTGCTTGGATCCATCCATATGCTCTCTCTCTCTTTCTTTTCTCAGATTGACTGAAGTGTAGACATTTGGTTTAAATCTAAGCATCACCAGGAGCAAGGTAACTAAGCCAGGGCTTAGTCCTATTGAGCAAATTTTATTTAGAATAGGAGATAACACATAAAAAGACCACCAAACAAGCAGTGGTCCTCTCATAAAATGATGGCTTACTGGTGGAGACCCTTATTAAACCTGCAACCCAACACCAAGAGGGCTAATAACACACCACACTGCCTTTCAAGGCCTATTTCATTTCAGGCTTGGTCTTCAGAGTTTGCTTGGATCCATCCATCTGCTCTCTCTCTCTTTCTTTTCTCAGATTAACTCCAACAAGGTCACTACTGTCCATTCGCAGTATATTTCTTCCTACACCTCAGAGCTACTTTAGCTAGCAATAAATTTAAGTTTTAGAGCTGCTGGGTGTGATTGAAGTGTAGACGTTCCGTTCAAATGTAAGGGTTTATCTTTTTGAAAATTATATTGTCACCAGGAGCAATTTGAAACCAAACATCCACAGTTCACAATCACACCAAGCAACTCATCAAACTCGCATCTATTGGGAGCATCTTTATGCCAGAAACCACATGGTGCTTTGAGTAATCTGGTAGAGTGATATTTTAGGTCATAATGTTTTGTCTGAGCCATGTATCTGCCCATCATTTAGATATAAAATCTGTCCTACAGTAGCTCTCCTTGCAAGCTTTTCCCTCAGGCGTAGAGAGAAATATGCTGTGGATGGACAGCAGTGACCTTGCTTGAGGTTATGTGAGGAGAGAGAGAGAGAATTGAAAATTTAAGGGTGAGGTAACTAGGCTAGGCATTAGAATAGGAAAGAATGCTGCTGAGCATGCTGGACACAATCCCACCACTTTCATAAGATCAAAAGTTAGTTGTTGGTTGGAAAAACTAACAATTTGCTGTAGATTGCAAACCCTTCTTTGAGATACTTGAGATGCCTGGTGTTTGTACGTTTTTCTGCCTTCAAAAAAATGATGCTCGGTTGGGTTGAGGTCGGGTCAGCACTCTCTGCCCTTTAAAAACATTACATTTATTTGTGCTTGAGTGTATTTTTTGCAGTATGTTTTGGGTCAATACCCATCTGTGCTCTGAAGCACCATTCTGTCAGTTTTGCAGAATTGAGAAAAGGAGAAAAAGAGCAGCAGTGAAGCTCCATACACTTCAGAATGTATCCAACCACTTCTATCAACAGACACATGATCCGTAAACACCAGTAACCAATTCAAAACTGCAGCTTTTATTAGAAATATTATACAGTCCTTTACACAGTAAAATCTAAAGTGTTAAAATCACAGTGTAAACATGTTTTAACTCTCTGGTAGTTTTTCTAACAACCGTCAGTGATAAACAATCCACAGATTTGGTGTTTTTTTAGAGTTAAAATTCAACTCTAAAAGGCTCCGCCTCTTGATTCTACTGTGTGTGGCTATGTGTGTGTGTGTGGTTTAGATTAGTTGTGGTGGTTCACCTGATGGAGTGTTATTATTCACACTCTTGGTGTTGTTGGGTTGGATGGTGGATAAGGGTCTCCATCCAAGAGTTATTGTGTAATAGGAGACCCACTGCTTTTTTTTGGCAGTTTTGATGGCATCTCTTGTTTAAATAAAGCTTAGATGGTATAAAAAGGTCAGCTCACATTTTATAATTTTTTATAGATACTCTGATATATAGTTTTTTGGGTGAAAGTCAGAAAATACACAAAAATTCATTTTAACCAACTTAAAAAAAAACATAATCAACAATTGTTGTTTTACCCTGTTTTACAACCCTACAGTGTTGAATAAACTCTAAAATATTAACACTGATGAGAGTTACGTAGGGTTAATATATGATTCCATACAGTGTTGATTTAACTCTAGAATTTTAACTCTTTTTGAGTTAAAATTGATTTATTTTAACTCTATAGTGAGTGGAACCATATGTTATTTAGGACAGTGTTAAATTAAACTCTTACAGAGCTCATTTGACACTGTCAATTGTGCTGTTTATTGTGGTGGGGATGCTATTTCATATAATTCCAGATCTCCTTTAGTCTTCATTAAAGCTACTTTGACAGCCAACTTTACACTAAAATACTTTATCGGCCTACTCCAACAGGAAATTGCTTGTCCACATACTGCATAAAGCAGTCTGATGTTGGCTGTGGCATGGCCAGCTGCATCGCCAGACACATGAACCTTGGTTCGGACCACGGTCCGGACTTTCAGGTGTGAAAGCAGCCCAAGAGTAATTTTTTCCACCCTCATGATACCAAAGACACACCAACGCCCTAAATAAAGCTGCACGGTGCACAACTGATGTCTCGCTTATAGGTCGCTAAAATAGAGAACCAAGAAATACAGTAAAATTACAGTAAAAATTGACATTGAGTGTGGCATCAGATTTAGCAGAATCAACACAGTCAATTTTTCATTCCTCTATTCAAAGTTCTAGTCTTGACTATATTCAAATAATCCAAAATCTAGATGTTTTTGTTGTCAGGCTTCATAACGAGGTTAAACACTGGGAACATCAGCGTCTACTGCTGGGAATTTCAAGGCCGTTTTCTGGTCGGTGTTGTTGTGTTAATGAGGATTAAAAGGGTAAGGATGCTGTTTAATGGGAGGATGTCCACCGACATCAAGATCATGCCGTAAAACACAGCGTGAGACGGAATGTCAGAGTGAAGTGAGAAACACACTTTTCAAACTGGTTTAAGGTCAGACTGAGCTGCCGACAGCAGATCTGACAGCTTGTCTGAGACTTTGCTAAGCATATGAATTAGGATGATCAGCACAAGGTAGACAATTTCTGTGTAAATGAAGGTTAATGTGCTCAAAGAGGAGGATTCATGGACAAAAGCTGTGGTTTGTTTGGCTGGCAGGTGGGAAAGAGGAGGTGGAGCACCAGAGGAACTTGCTTTCATCACCATTTGACGATCAAAGTGAAGCTTTAGCGTATTAAAATGGGCCACAGGAGTTGGGAGGTGCGAGTAGGTAATTGGTGGAAGATAGTGCTTTCAGATTTGTGTGGAAGAGCCAGAAATAAGATAATGGTCTTATGGGCATTTACTGGGTTTGGAGACAGAAAGATCTTGCCTGCAGATGCCCTCAAAGTTTTGAAATGAGTTCATTTCTCTGTTTGAGGAGTCAAATGAGGATTTTACATGTTGGAAACAAAATGAGATATAGCTACAGGGAGACCATTTCCTCATCAATAAAACATGCAGATATAGATATATATTTTTTAAACTTTCCTCCTAAGTGGGGAAGTCCAGTTGGAGTTCTTGCACTTGGGAACAGGGTTAGAGCTTAGATTCTCAGCCTGAACCCAACCCGAATCCCAACCCAAAGCCGAGATTTCCCTCCACATTCCTCGGGCCAGGTCGGGTCGGGCTCCAGAAGATAATCTGAGATGTAGGCATCTGTTTTTTTAATGCTATTTTTATTATATATAAAGCTCTGGCGTGATCATCACAATGTAGCTAAGTTCCCATTATTATTATTATTGTCAATGAAAATGAACGAAATAACAAAAACTGAAACGGAAAAAACATTTTTGTTAACTAAAACTGATAAAAACGGTAAATAAAAGAAAAAAAAACTTTACTAACTAGAACTGTGCTGCGTGTTTATAAAACTCACGAAAACGAACTGAAATTACTGATAGAATACAGCTAGCTAGCCGCGAAATAATGACAGAAAACACATAGGAAGCTGCAAAATTCTGTATGGGATTAGAATATGAGCGCGAGGGAGATAAAAGCACGTGTTCTGTAGTGAAACAGGAGATACAGTATGTAGAATAAACACCAAACAGCTGAAAGTCCATTTGAGAAGCAGCTGTGAGAACCTCTTTAGCTGTGAGTAGCTCATACACCAGAAAACCTCAAGCGGGAGGATGAACTGATAAATCTCTCTCTCTCTCTCTCTCTCTCTCTCATAGTTGATCATTTTGGTCATTTTGTTTCTCAGATTGGTCTCTCTGATGTGATGTGTAAAAACTAATAAAAACTAGCAAACCCACTCTGAAAACAAATTAAAACAAACTGAATTGGAGAAGAAAATGTGAAACAAAATAAATTTAAACTGTAGTGAAACATTCAAAACTATTATAACCTTGTAAGTTACAAATTAAACTGTCTAAAAAAAGGTCGAGCTTATAATAACAGTTTATGGGCCGGGTGGGGTGGGATTTTTTGGGCCCGATCTAAGCTCTAAACAGGGTGAGCAATAAGTTGACCCGATTTATAATTTTTGAAGACATTTCTGTGTCTCAAATTTCATTCAGGTTCTTGTGGAGTCATATCGAGCTTTAGATTTGACTTTCTTACCAGCATATGATCCATTTTGTCGAATTGATTGTTTGGTCTTTATTAATCAAATCTTGACCTCCACAATTCCCCTGAATTTCCATCTGGAAGCAACAACAATTTGCACTGTAGACATTGAAAGAATTTTTTTTTTGTCCTTTTTGTAGTCTTTCTCTGCTTTGTTGGCATTTATTACTTTTTTTTTTTTTTTTTTTTAGATTTATTTCATCTTAAGACCCATTAGGAGAAGCCCATTTCTGTTGTGGTTTATTTTATTTTATTTTACATCCATTATGAATTATGATTTGGTTATTTGATTTTAAATTAGACAAGTCACAATCATGTACAGTACAGTAAATTACAAATACTGTCAAAGTATTTGTATCAGAGTGTAAATTAGCCCTTTAGCATCTATGCAGAACTGAACTAGGGAAATCCATAGAAACTGGACATGCCGTGAGCGACTGAGCACTCTGCTGTTTTACATGCTTTCTGCAGGGCACATGCTAATAGAAGCCTGGAGCTCATGAATGAGGAATGCACTATAGCTGAGGTGGAGCTCAATTAGTCCAGCGCCAGGCCTGGGTTGTTTATGCCAGTACCACCCGCTGCTATGCTGGCTGCTTTGGTGTTACGGTCGTCTAAAGCAGCGAGGTCACTGTGTGAGTGTGTTTCCAAGCCGAGACAGATTGTTCTGACAAGCGGACGTGTATATTAATAATTAAAAAAAATAAAAAACATGATATAGCACAAAGTCAAAGTGGTGCTGCCTGCATTACTACTGAAAAGGAGTCAATACCTTGACTGAGACGCAGTGTTCCAGCGAGACGTTTCATTGCTCAGCGTGCTGCACAGAACACTGGGTAACGTTTTGTAATTCTGAGCTCTTGTTCAGAACTGCAGGGTTTCTTCTTTCGCTCCTAACGCACCTGGTTCACTTCAGCAGCTAATTATCATGTATTCTTAAGCCCTATTGGATGGGATTAGTTTCTCAGGGGAAAGGGGACGTCTGCGAAAAATATTTCACACTTCTATTCAGTGATAAAACTTGATTTTTGCTATTGAAAAAAACAGGAGGACCAGTGAGTTTTAGGCTGTCTCGGTCACATGACATCACATTCAGTAGCTCCTCCATTTCCACTCAATGTTGTATTTATCACGGGGCTATGAAGGACTGGACTCAAGTGCAAAGAGGTAAGTAATATTTTACTTCTAGATAAGGATTTATTTTATTATATGTTGATATGGATATGAGGTAGTGTGATTATATGAGGATATGAGGGATTGCTTTAAGCTAAGCTCGAACTCCCAACCTTGTCAGTGCCGGGCCAAAACTCTACCCCTGCGCCACTGGCAAGGACAGGACGCCCTGGGAATTACACCCTCTTAACTAAGGAGGAAAAAAGGCGGGAAAACCAAACAAAGGAGATGCCACATGGCATTTCTCAAACAAACTAAAAAGGAAACTTAGGACAAACTTGCTAAAAGCCTCTTCTTTTATCCTCTCTCTCATTTTTTGGCAGATCTTTTCTTTATTTTTATTTTTTGATTTCATTTAGATCTCTGTATCTTTTGTGGTGAGACTCTGCTTTCTTTTGAGATCTTTTGAGATTTTTATTTTATTTTATTTTATTTTATTTTATTTTATTTTATTTTATTTTATTTTATTTTCTCTTCTCTTCTCTTCTCTTCTCTTCTCTTCTCTTCTCTTCTCTTCTCTTCTCTTCTCTTCTCTTCTCTTGTTTCTTCAGTACCCTATGTTACCGGTCACCCCTCTACAAAGGTGTGGCAAGAGTGTGCTGCTTTCCTAGGCCTTATACACCAGTGCCAGCAGGTGTGCCTCGTTAGCACTAATTACCTCTTGGAACTCTGGGATTTTTGTGTTCGCCCCCTGCTGGCAGCTGGCAGCACTGGCTGACCCCTAACAGTATTTACATGGATCTCCGTGAAACGTGTACCTTAAGTGTAATTACGGTATGTGGCAGTGGTCAAATAGCTATTTTATTAAACACAAGGTGCTAAAACTCAGAGATGTGCGTCTGGACAGAAATAAAATTACAGTAGGTAATTCAGCCTGTAATTTTCTCAGAGGACGTCTGACAAAAATACATACATGGTCGTTCCGGACGGGAATAAAATCACAGAGGACCCCCCATAAAAGAGAAGATTACCCCAGCACCCCCTGAGAAACTAATCCCATCCAGGTGGTTTGATGGGATTGGTGGTCAGTCAATTCGAAAGATTTTAAGAACTTTAAAAGTATCCTCAAGTCTATCAAAATCGTTATGATGAAACTGGCTCTCATTAGGATCATCCCAGAAAAGGAAGAGCAAGAGTTTTCAGAGTTACAAGCCTCAGAAACTGTAAGTTAACAGCCCCCCAGATAAAAGCCCATCTAAAGGCTTCACATAGTATATTGGTTTGTCTCAAGTTTTGTTGCTTTAGTGTTTGTTCACAATGCACATAGTGAAATAGATCTGTGTAAAGAAGCAGTGTTTTCTGTGTTATGTGTTCTCATGATCAGAGTCATGAGTGTTTTGCAGAAGAACTGATTGGCTTTTGCATGGAAAACAGCTAATAGTTTTGACAGTATGGAGACAAACTACTCAGATTCATAAAAAATAAATAAATAGTACACAAAATTATGTAGCCTGTTTTTGAAGTCTTCTTCATGAAGCAGGCATCCCACCTTTGCTGAAAGCTGCGGGAGTTTCTTACTAATTGATAGTAAAAACCTCCCCATGACACCTGCTAATCTACCATTTACAGTTGCAGTGAGATGACAAAGAGAAACCTAATTGGTTTATTTAGTAGACCAATCAATTACAGACCAATTTTTTTTCATTCAATATCCATCACTTTAATGTCCTGCAGCTTTATGACACGGTCCTCCAAATCAGAGACTATGAAGCGTACTACCTTTGATGAGAGGGCCAAAATAATGACAGTGTTACAAAAGTGACATCTCTTTTATGTGGTTAAATCGCCATAAAAAGAACTGAGTTGAAATAAGAAATGCCTCTATGACGCACTCAAAGACATTTTTCCCAGTTGACAGATTTGAGAGGCGCAGGATGGTTGTTTTGCACAATTGCCCACCATCGCGGCTGTCGATCATCCAGCAGCCACCATCGCCTTCGTTGGGTTTGAGTATGGAGGGGTTTCATTCTAACATTGTACTCCTTTACATATAGTATCATCATTACATTCACATATATGGCCTTATTTTAGCATTCTACAGTGCACCAGTCAATTGATTTAGGGCATGTCTTTGTGTGTTTGATATCGTTAGGGCATAAAAAATACACCTTGCGTGGCTCAAAATGGGCAAAAGACAAATACTCATTTCCTTAATTAATCATGGCTGTGTTTTGGGTGCAACATAAAATAATCAACCAATCAGTGTGCCAGTTGTCATTCTCTTTAAGAGTCAGGTGCGATCTGACTTTGACGCATTGGTATCTTAACAGTGCGGCACTTTAAGACAGGCTAAGATTGGGTGGCTGACTGTTGTCAGGGTTTTAATCAGTCAGTGAAGCACCTGTATTTCCCACCACCAAGATCCCATCTGCGCCTATCTGCGTAGATATAGTCCTAAACTCTACGCTATTTTAACAGAGTGGGCGCAAGGCGTGAAGGTAGACTGTTGAAAGGGTATACAGTAGGATAGCAATGAGCGTTGTGACGCACCTTGCGTAGGGTGTACAATAGGGCCCATAGAGTATAGCATCATTTCGTATTTTTTTCATTTATTAATTTTCATTAACCTCTTCTTCTTGTTGTTTTTTTTATCAATTACTTTATTTACTGGAATTGTATTGTAATACACTGTATAGTGCTCAGGAAACAGGTTCAGATCTATGATGTCACTGTGGTTTTTATCGTCCAGTGTCTTCCAATGTCTATTTAATGCTGTATTTTAACACTAGGCATTTTGCTTCGTTTATTTAAAATTGTAAAGCTTTGATTCTGATTCATGTATTGTTTTTTTTTTTTGCTTTTCCAGCACAATAGGGTTGAAATTCCCTGCATATAAACACAGCGTCCACTAACTGTCTACTCTATTAGACCCTCTTACCTAGTTGGTCCTTCATCGGTAGTCACAGGATGCTGCCTACAAGATGCTGTTGGCTGGATATTTATGCTTGGAGGACTATTCTTAGTCCAGCAGTGACGCTGAGATGTTTAAAAACTCCAGCAGCACTGCTGTGTCTGATCTACCCATACCAATCAACACACTACTAACAGACCACCATGCACCACCAGTGCACCACCATCAGTACCAGTGCAGGGAACAAGACCAAATGGTCAGATCTATGCTGTCTTTGTTATTGTTGGATAAAACAATTTTTTAAACACTGTGTCCACTTACTGTCCACTCTATTAGACCCTAGTTGACCTAGTTGGTCCACCTACCTTGTAGTGTTGGTCCCCTTAGTCATTAGGGCTTGAAAGAGGCTGTTGGCTAGATATTTCTGTTCGATGGTCTATTCTCAGTCCAGCAGTGAACTATGCTAAGGTGTTTAAAAACTCCAGCAGCACTGCTGCGTCTGAACTACTCGTACCATAACCATGCCCTCAATGTCAGTGCAGGGAATAGGAAACACCATCCAATGTCTTTTTGATGCTGTTTTCTAACAGTAGGCCTACTTCTGCTGATTTTATTAGAAGAGATAGATAGATAGATAGATAGATAGATAGATAGATAGATAGATAGATAGATAGATAGATAGATAGATAGATAGATAGATACTTTATTGATCCCCGAGGGGAAATTCTAGACATCCAGCAGCAGGTATGTATACTACACGAAGTTACAAAAGGATAAAATAAGAACACAGAAGTGCTGCTGGAGTTTTTAAACATTGTGTCTGCTAACTGTCCACTCCATTAGATCTGTCTACCTATTGATCCACCTACCTTGTAGTGTTGGTCACCTTCTAGTTCTTCATCAGTGGTTGCAAGATGCTGTTGGCTTGATACAGCTCTGGAAAAAATAAGAAACGATTTCAGTTTCTGAATCAGTTTCTCTGATTTTGCTATTTATATGTATATGTTTGAGTAAAATGAACATTGTTGTTTTATTCTATAAACTACGGACAACATTTCTCCCATATTCCAAATAAAAATATTGTCATTTAGAGCATTTATTTGCAGAAAATGAGAAATGGCTGAAGTACCAAAAAAGATGCAGAGCTTTCAGACCTCAAATAATGCAAAAAAAAAACAAGTTCATTTTCATCGTTTTCAAGTTTTAAGAGTACAGAAATCAATGGTGGAATAACTTTGGTTTTTAATCACAGTTTTCATGCATCTTGGCATGTTCTCCTCCACCAGTCTTACACCCTGCTTTTGAATAACTTTACCACCACTGCTGGTGCAAAAATGTAAGCAGTTCAGCTTGGTTTGATGGCTTGTGATCATCCAACTTCCTCTTAAATATATTCCAGAGGTTTATAATTTGGTAAAATCAAAGAAACTCAACATTTTTAAGTGGTCTCTTATTTTTTTCTCCAGAGCTGTATATCTGGTTGATGGTCTATTCTCAGTCCAGCAGTGAACTACATTGTTTTAAAGGTGTTTAAAAACTCCAGCAGTACTGCTGTGTCTACTACCACCACCATGTCAATGTCAGTGCATGGAACAGTAAAACAGTAGACGGTCAGGTCTATGATGTCTTTGGTTCTTTAATGTTTATTTGATGCTGTGGCTCTGATTCTGATTCATTTATCTATTTTTTTTGGCTGTTCCTCTTGTAATATTGGACAACTTGCTGCCTTAAAATCCTTATCCAAATCCACCGAATGAGAAATGTGTAAAACACGGTATTCACTAATCCGTGCAAACTGCTTTGCAGGGTAATTAAATCACATTTTTTATTAAGCCGCGGTGCAGATGCTTATTGCACCACTGCCTTTCTATAAACACAAACATCCAGAATGCATCCTGGAATTTAAATAGTTCACATATTTGCCATTGCTCTCCAGGGCCATATCTGGACATCCATGCTTTACAGCATTACAGGCGTAGGGAGCGGTGGCTCGGTTGCTGAGGTTTCCATGCTTCTCTCCGTGTGCGTTATGCAATCTGTTGCCGGCATTCTCCCCAAGGGGCAAATTTAGCATGCGAGCCAGCATAATAAGGAGGGTGATGTAAAAAGAATGTACAGAAGTTCAGCTAAAGCCCAAGAATTTGCCCCTATTTCACATGAAAAATCATGCATCCAGAAAACTCGATGTCTTATGCACAAACCTCTCTCACACTCTTTTTTCTCTCTCTCTCCTGCTCACTCAGACCTCAATCTCCTACTCGACTCGACTAGGTAAAAATCATTTGATCAGCTGCTCACAATCTACAGGGTTTGGACAACGAAACTAAAAGACGTGTCAATTTAGTGTGGGAGGTTTCATGGCTAAATTGGAGCAGCCTGGTGGTCAATCTTCATTAATTGCACATTATTGCACCAGTAAGAGCAGAGTGTGAAGGTTCGGTTAGTAGGGTAAGAGCACAGTGTTGCTCAAAATATTGCAATGCACACAACATTATGGGTAAAGAAGAGTTCAAAAGAGGACAAAGTGTTGGTGCACGTCTTGCTGGCGCATCTGTGACCAAGACAGCAAGTCTTTGTGATGTATCAAGAGCCACGGTATCCAGGGTAATGTCAGCATTCCACCAAGAAGGACGAACCACATCTAACAGGATTAACTGTGGATGCAAGAGTAAGATGAAGCTGTCTGAAAGGAACTTTCGGGTGCCCAACGGCTGCCCAAATCACGGCATAAATCAATGTGCACCTCAACACTCTTGTTTCCACCAGAACTGTCTAAAACCAGATGTTTCAGTGTCATTGTCCAACCCCTGTATGTGTAAAGCAGGAAGGAGAAGAGGATGGACGTAACTGAAGGTAGAATGATTTATTTAACAAAATAAGGAGAACTTAAAGCATAAACAGAAAACAAACGTGGGAAAAGCAAAATAAACAAATAAGCAAGCCTAGGAAAAAAAAGACTAAGAACACATGAAACCTAATAGCTGACAATAACACAGGTATAAAGAAACCAAACAAACCTGATACACAAACATGGTATCATAAGCACACAAAACATGAAACAGATGGGCTTAAATACAAAAGGAGGATGAAGAACACCTGGGACCAGTAAACTAGGGGGCGGAGTTACAAACAAGACACAAGGTGACAACACTAATGGCTATTGTGG
Organism: Astyanax mexicanus; assembly: GCF_023375975.1. Taxonomy (NCBI): domain Eukaryota; kingdom Metazoa; phylum Chordata; class Actinopteri; order Characiformes; family Acestrorhamphidae; genus Astyanax; species Astyanax mexicanus. The sequence goes on from NC_064420.1 coordinate 30,592,198, forward strand.
GGCTAGAGCGGAGACAGGACAATACCAAAACAAAGCCATGTGCTTAAAAAAAAAGCACATGACTGAAAGCACAAGACACGAAAACAGAGGGCAGAAGCACATAGAACCAAAAGAGGATTCCAGCCACCCTCACACTCTCATTTTACTCTACTTAAGTGTTTTTCAGGACAATTCTTCATCTCATTCGCTCCTTTTATTTATTAATATAAATCTCATTTATTGTTTTTATTTTTTTCTCTACAATGTAAATGAATACTGTGAAGAAATCCACAAGGAATCATGTAGTAACTTAAAAGTGTTAAACAAACCAAAATTATCTGTGAAGCATTAAGATGGACTCTGTCAACTTGCAGTTTCTGAGGCTGGTAACTCTGATAAACTTATCCTGTGCAACAGAGAAACTCTTGGTCTTCCTTTCATTTGTCGGTCCTGATGAGAGCCAGTTTCATCATAGCATGTTTGATGGTCTTTACGACTTTTCAGTTTGACTGACCTTCACTTCTTAAAGTATTTTTTCTTATATTTTTTGAGTAGTTCTTGCCATAATATGTATTAGATCATTACAAATCATTCAAATATGGATGATCACTGTATACCAACTCTACTTTTTTTTAACTTTACAACTGATGCTCTCAAACACATTAAGAGGACAAGAAATTCAAGTAAGTAACTCTTAACAAATATCAAGTGAAGACAAGACAAGACAAGACTCTTGAAAAATCTCAAAAAGCAACACTTTATGCCCCAATCTGGGCATTTCTGAAATTTAAAACAGATGTAAAACCAAGTCATTGATCATCTATCAGTTTAGAAAATGATACACAGTTATTTCTAAAGCTTTGGGACTCCAGCAGACCACAGTGAGAGATGTTATTCACAAATGGAGAAAACATGGAACAGTGGTGAACCAGGCTTACTCCAAAAGGGCATGGACAGCTTATTCAGGAGGTCACAAAAAAGCCAGAACAGTGTCTAAAGAACTGCAATCCTCACTTTCTTCAGTTAAGGTAAGTGTTCAATATTCAACAATAGGAAAGAGAGTGGGTGGGTCTCATCAGGAACTTTTTGGAATGTGTGTGTCCCATTACATCTAACATAAAATCTACTTTTATTTTAGAAGAAAATAACATCATACAGAAAGTCAAACATGGTGGTGGTAGTCTGACGTTCTGGGGCTGCTTTGCTTTGCTTTCCTGGCCAACTTTCTGTAATCACGGAACCACAAATTCTGCTCTCTACCAGACATGTCAATTCATCAGTTTATGCCTTAAAACACATGTGTACTTGGGTTCTGCAGCGGGACAGTGACCCAAAGAAGACCAACAGGTCCACATTGGAATAGCTAACAAAATGAAATAATGGTTTTGGAGTGGCATAGTCAAAGACTTGAGATTGAGACCATTGCTGTGAAATGATCTTAAACAGGCTGTTTATGCTAGAAAACCCTCTGAATTACGTGGCTGAATTAAAGCAACTCAGTAAAGAAGAGTGGAACAAAATTCCTCCACAAAGATTTGAAAGATTTACTACTAGTTATTGAAAATGCCTTATTGCAGTTGTTGGTGCCAATGGCGTCACAACCAAGTTATTGGTTTAGGAGGCAAGCACTTTTTGACACAGGGCCAGTTTAGTTTTAATAGATTTTTTTCCCTTTAGTAAATGAAAATGTAATGTACAAACTGATTTTAATATTTACTTAGGTTACATTTTTCTGATATTAAAGTGTGTTTGTTCATCTGACAAATGTAAGTATGTTAAAAAAGCAAGAACTTTGGAACTCTGTAGTTGACTAGTCGGGGCTTGAGGCACCTGGGATGGACCTTACAATGAATGATCTTTCAATGGAAACATGTACTATGGTCAGACGAATGAGTTTTTCAGATCTTTTCTAGGTAACTACCACTCGAAACACTTCATCGCTTGGTGTTCTGAGGTTCAGAATGTCTTTTAAATGTTTTAAAAGAAGGACTGGAGACATTAGAAAGTGGCAAATGCTTTTTTATTCTGCTTGGAACTGAGTCACTGCTGTTCATTCATGATATGACTGCTGATAGAATCAGCATAGAAGTGAATAGAGCTCTACTTTCTGCTCGTTCTTAGTCTAAATCAGCTAAATTGATAGAAAGGCACTTTACAATACAGACGTACAATGGCCCAAATATAAGGGAAAGCGACCCAAGAGAATCTTATGGTAAATAAATGGAATTCTTCAAATGGAAGTGAATAACCAGGTCTCATTTCAACTTACTGAAGACAAAACTAAAAGACTAAAAGACCAGCAAAACAGCAGCAACTAAAGTAAACTAGGTTTAAAGACAGTAAAATCTTAGTAAAGCAACTCAAATGAGACAAAACTCAGTATTATTTGACGTCGATGGGTTGCTTACACATCATGTATTCATGCACAATTCATATAAAAAGTGCAATAGGTGGGCAGAATGGTAACTGCTGCTGAACAGAGGCCAACAGATGAGCGTTAGTCCATGTGAGTTCACACCATTTGCTTAAAGGTATCCTGACACATTAAGACACGCATGCATGAAGTAACTTTGCTCTTTTAAGGAGCTACTGTAGATGCCTGAAACAAGCTGCACATCATGCTTGTCTGATACTAAAAAGAAATAGAGAAATGTTTCTCCATTTGGCTCCATTCCCACAGCAATTTTGATGAACATTTCTTTTTACATCAAAGAAAGCGAAAGTAAAGCTGTAAGGAGAACGAAAAATGGACAACAGCAGTGAGTGAGGGTTTCAATAGTGGGGTAGTGAGGTGAAAGACATCATTTAGACATTTAGACTGATGCCTCTGTTCAAGCTAAATCGGAAGGCTTGAGTTGAAGTGACTGATCTGTCAACCTGTGACCACAAGTTTGGCCATTGACATAAACCAAAGAAATTATCATGAATAAAGAATGTGAGCTCAAATAGATTCTGAGTGATGCTGGCAAAGACGAAACCAAAAGAAACAGAAAAACAGAAAAAAGAAGCAGTGCTTTTTGTTAATCTGCATCAGTTTAACAGCTGTTCAAAAACAAATGTAGGAGAAAACGTACCAGTAAAAAAATTGGGCACACCTTCTCATTTAATTGATTTTTTTTACATTACATTGTAGATTGATATTAAAGACTTGAAAACAATTAAGGGACACATATGGAATTATGTAGTAAATAAAACGTGTTTGGCCTCTTCAATCCCCTGATCTAAATCCAACTGAGATGGTGATTTGAGATGAGCTGGAGCTTCACAGTGTAAAGGAAAAGCAGCAACGATTGTTCAGCACCTCCAGGAACTCAAAACTTCAAGACACTAAGAAAACTATTCCAAGTAATATTATTTTATGTTCTTGCTTACAGGTGAGGGTAGTTGTGTCTCAAAAAAGAAGTGGGTTATAGAAAAAATAATGGCAAACTGCAGTAGTATATTTCTACCATTACGACTCCGGAAGAAATGTTGTCAGTTGAACAATTTAATGTTTTGACAAAGATACATATATAAAGAGGTTATATTGAAACAGTCTTCTAGTAGAGTCTTTGGCGTAGGCCCCGTCATCAGCCCAGGACTTGATACATCTGGGCTCTGCAGATCCTGTCGTACATTGGAGACAGGGGCGGAGCCAACCCCCGGGCAACCAAACGGGACCAACCTGGAGGCGGTGGGGAAGGAGGTGGGTAAGAACGACCATCAGCGTCTGAAAGGTAGCAAAGGTACCGAATGAGTGATCTTATTTAAAGGCAGAGGGAACAGCTGATTGGATAGGTAATTAGGTGATGTATCATTGGAGTCTTTAGTAGAACTTTCGCTGCGCTTTCATTTACAAAAAATCACAAAGAACTCAATATCTTTTCTAAACTTCTTAACATTGGCTCATTCGTCAACCAACCATACTTGTAACAAACTGGGAAATAAAGCCTTAAATTGACCACCACTGGTCTACCCAATCCAACCAAAACCAACTGTTTTCCTCTGCAGGGAAATACGCTAATAAATTAACAAACAATAAATCAAATAAACACAGAATAGAAGAAAAAAAAGTGTTGTAGAACTGTTGGAATCAGACTTGCTGGTTTGGGCATTTCTAGAACAGCTGATCTCCCGGGATCTTCAGCTCAACAAGTCTCCAGAGTTACTCAAAAACAGAGTCTAAAACCAAAAAGAAGAAGAAGGATATATTTTATTTAGGTAGCCTAGGGGAAGATATCAGCTTGACAGATATATGTTTCTCAGTTCTCAGGTCCTTTAGTAGACCAGATCCAGCAGCTACAGGAATTCGATTTTCTTTTGCACTGTATAAAAACAAAATTGAACACCTGTCTATAATTCATGTTGGTATATTCAAGAGTTTCAGAAACAAGTGAAAGTAAAATGTGAAGTAAAAATCAACTTGTGTGAAAGTAAAACGTATGTTTTTCTCTCAGTGATCAGAGTAATTAATCGCATTAAGAAGAGATGTTGAATGTGTTTTTTTGGGAATTGTACAATTAAGCATAGTACTTTTACTGCCACTGTCAGAGAAAATCCACATATCTCCGTTTCTGTTGTTTGACTTTTTGATATAAAATTAATCATGTAGTCATTATTCTTTACATTGAATCAAAATGTCATCATGTTGAGCTTGGCATATTTTTCTTAATAGCACTGTGTTACAATGGCAACTGTTGCTTTGACGAGCCTTGATGAGTCTATAAGAGGCTGTTTATGTCTCTTCCTGGTTGAACATGGAGTGAGAGCTATGGCGTCACATCAATGTCAAAAGTCGGGGGCACAAAAATACCAGGAGAAAAAAATTAACCAGCATGTTAACATTTTGCGTGAGTAAATAAAAAAAAAGTTCTCAAGAGCGCAACGTGAACTCACGAGCAAAAAAAAAAAAAGGGGGGGAATTGTGGGCGCACTGAACAGAATATCGCTCTCAAACTACATTTTCTCTCCTCGGGTGTTTTTTCCCTCGCAAATTCACAGTTCTCCTTGCATGCCATGTGAATGATCTGCGACTGCTGTTTTCGCTCGAGCGATTTTTCTGCTCTCGAGTTTTGAAAGGGGTGGTTTTGACAGTTTGGGGGCGGGGTCAGGGTTGGCTCACTCAGCGAAGGCTATTGGCTGATCTCTCCAGGGTCTGTTGACGGACCGCCTAACTCAAAGACCCGGAGGAGGGCGGAGAAAGAAGGACGGCAGGAGAGTTAGCTAACTGGCTATGCTAACATCCAAACAACCTGCTTTCCAGCTCTGTCTCTGTCTACCCGGGTTCAGCGTCTGGAGCGACCGCTAACTCTCCTGCTGTCCTTCTTTCTCCACCTTCCTCCAGCTCTTGGAGGTAGGTGTTCCATCTACAAACCCTGGAGATATCAGCCAATAGTATTCGCTGAGGGGGGTCGCAAAAGCCTCGCTCGAGCAAAAACAGCAGCCGCAGGTCATTTGCATGGCATGTGAGGAGAACTGTGAATTCTAGAGGAAAAAAAAACACACGAGAGGAGAAAAATGAAGCTCGAGAGGGATATACTGTTCAGCGTGCACACGATTACCTTTTTTTCCCACATTTGAGCTCCTGAGAAGTTTTTTTGTGCCCCCGACTTTTGACATTGATGTGACGCCATAGCTCTCACTTCATGTTCAACCAGGAAGAGACATAAACAGCCTCTTATAGACTCATCAAAGCAACAGTTGGTTTTGCTACGCAATGCTATAAAGGAGAATATGCGGCCGGAAAAAAATTTACCTTGACATTTGACATTGATGTGACGCCATAAAGAAGCGATCAAGAGAGAGAGAGAGAAAGAAAGAGAGAGAGAAAGAGAGAGAGAGAGACTTTTTGTTCCCTCAGAATTTCCTGAAAGTTGTGTCTTGCCCTCTTCATTGAGGACAGAAGAGGAGGAAAGCTCAGAGGCTCTGTTATAGAGTGCTTCAACTGCAATTACTTCTGCCTTTCTTCTGCCTGCTTCAGTCCCCCCAGGCTCTCCATCGCTCAACCACTCTCAAACTCCTTGTTCCTCTGTCTCCTCCAGTTACAAGCTGCTGCAGACTGCAGACGGAATGAAGCAAAGCCAACATTTGCATTTGTATCTGCATCTGCATTCTCATTGTTTAGAATAACAGGATCTGTAGTTGTAGTCTACCTTATTTTCTATCACACTTCCTGTCCGAAAAAATGTTTGGCACTGTGGCATTGTTTTAATAAGCTTCTGCAATGTCACAAGATTTATTTCAATCCAGTGTTGCATTAATTTTTCACCAAGATCTTGCAGCAGCATTGATGATGGTAGAGTCTGACCACTGCACAAAGCAGCTCTTCTCCATCCAGCACATCCCAAAGATTCTCAATGAGGTTAAGGTCTGGACTCTTTGGTGAATTCTCAATCCATGAGTGAAAATGATGATCTCATGCTCCCTGATGCGCTCTTTTTCAATTCCAGCCCCATGAATCCTGATATTGTCATCTTGGAATATACCCGTACCATCAGGGAAGAAAAAATCTACTGATGGAATAAACTGGTCTATATTCAGTATGTTCAGGAAGTCAGCTGACCTCATTCTTTCAGCACATACTGTTGCTGAACCTAGACCTGACCAACTGCAGCAACTCCAGATCATTTATTTAGTTAAATCCCGTTAAAATTATGCTTAGTTAAAATTTTGGCTAGTCAGTGTATTTTTTTATTTTATTAGAATTTATTTGTAATTTTATGTCATTTCTGCTTTGAAAGGTGAATTACTCAATCCCCAGTCACATGAACTCTTATTATTAATAGCATTATTTTAGCGATCTTTAGTCGAGCCGTAAACCATACACCGCACAGTTTAGTTTCGGGCGTGTCAGAGTGTGTCTTTGCTATCGTAACATCGGGAAAAGTACACCTTGTGCTGCTTAAAATGCGCAAAAGGCACTTGGTACTAATTTTCTTATTACTATTTATCATGGGTGTGTTTTGTGGTTTGTGCAAGCTGGGTACTCGCCTGTGACAATTCACTTCCAAGATAGCAATAAACATCTGATGATCGGTTGACTGTTGTTTGTTGACTGCTGTTTTTTTTTAAATAGCGGTGCACCTGAGTTTTCAATTGTCAATATATCAATACTATCACAGATTGGAGGATTAGAGGATGGAAGTAAAAGCAGGTATTATTTTTTTATTAAACAAACAGGATATGCAAAAGCTAAACAGAAAACAAACAAGGTTATGGGAACTCAAAACAAAGACAAGACTCAAGATAACAAGACTAAATAGATTTAACGGTACCACTTTAAAATAAGACTAGCTTTAAAAAGGGTTTTTAAATGGTTTACAATTAGTTTATTAATGGCTACTAATTAGGTTGAAAATGCCTTAAAATCATTAATAATCACTTATAACACATACATAGAAAGGACAACAATATAGATGGATGTGGGTTCACTATTTGACAAACAACAGGTCATTGTTGCCCTTTCTACGTATGAGTTATAACTTATTATTAATGATTTTTAAGGCATTTACAACCTAATTAGTAGCCATTAATAAACTAATTGTAAACCATTTATAAACCCTTTTTAAAGCTAGTTTTATTTTAAAGTGGTACAGATTTAACAAAACTAAGAAAACAAGAAACAGAAGAACCAGAGAGAACAGACTAGGAGCACACAAAGAATACAAAATTACCAAAGACACAAAAAAATATTTACAAATACACCAAAGACTCGACAAGAAACGCTGAAACAAAGGGGCTTATATACACAATGAGGACAAGGAACACCTGCGACCAGGTAATAAGGGGGCTGGCTGGGCGGAGACAGTATAATAGCAAACCAGGGCCACATGCTAGTGGAGCACATGGGAAGGAAAACAAGACAGGACAACAGGGGATAGGAGCAGAAAGGACCAAAAAAGCAAAAACACAAGAAAGACAAAAAACAAAGGGCTTCGGTGTTACAAATACGCCAGAAATTTACCTGAACACACCACGCCCATCGGAATATATATTTTCATAAGCACTATTGCTATTTGAAAGATGCAGGCATAGAACAATTTTGATAGACAACAGTGCTTTTCTGGCAGCATGGAAACCAAAAAAAATTGCCACTTTTTTACTTTTGTTTTTTCCTGGCATCCCTGCTGTCAGAAAACTACTGTTTCCAGCCAAGAAACATTCCTTGCACACGGGCATTTTCTTTAGCAGATGGTTCTTCGAAGAACTATTTGTGGTAAATGAGATGTAGGGATTTAGGAACCTTTTTTAAATTGCAGCCCAGGAAAATAACAGCTTATTCCAAAAAAAATTTCCTCCATGCCCTCCTTCTTCTGTCTTCCAACAACAGAGACAGAGGACCTGATTGGAACTCAGGCACTCCAGCGTCTGCCAATGTATTCCTTCTACCCTTCTTGCTTTTCTTCATAGGATGAATAAAAAAAAAAATCTCTGAAGAAGACATGGTGAGCGCTTGATCTCAGCGAGCTCAAACACCTCTCTCACACTTTTCTTTTCTTCATCTCTTCTTTTTAACCCTCTTATCTTTCCTTTGCCCTTACTGCCTCCCTGCACCTCCTTCCTATAGCGTTTCTATTTTTCAAAGCCTCGTTAGCTCTTGACCTCCGCCACTTTCCCATGAAACCAGTGCCATTTGTTCTCTCATACGCTATCCATCTACCCGGCTCTCATTGCTACAGTTTATAGACATAACTCTGTCACCTCTCCATTCTTTCTTTCTATCCTCCCTTTTCTCTCACTCTGAGTCTTTTCCCATTATGTTCTTCGCACTTGCTTACTGGCTTGATTGCTCAATAGCCAGTGGCGGCTTCTTCATTAGGGCGATTGGGCGACGCAGCATCAAAGGGTGAGAAGGAGGGAAATGTTTCCATCACATTCAACCAGTGATAAACTATATTAGCAGTGACTGTTCTGGACAGCCAGTCCTGCCTCTATGTATATAGACCATAGACCAATCAGCACTGATGTGCTTTCCCCACATCACTGCCTCTTTTTTTGGGTGATTTTAGGTGATATAAAATTCGCCTTGGATCGCTTTCATTGGTTCCCATGTTATATATATATTTTTTTGTTGTCAGATTATTTTACATTGACAGTGCGGACAGCTTTAGCTATACCTCAGCTGGAGGCATAGAGAAAATATGAGAAATAAAAAGTGAAACTGTCTTTAGTCACTTAAAAAGAAAGGAAGGTTGTCATGTCTCTGATGTCAAAGATTACTTTTGTAAAACTGTGGGGTTATCCCAAGATCACATGGTAGTAAATGTATTAGTTACCACGCTGTACCAATCTGTACCATACCTCAGCGGAGTGGAGTGGCCCATTACACAGCTTACGATTTCTTTTCTACTTAAATCAGAACCAGTTTTTGAGCTGAGTGGTGATTGCACTTACTGTATCTCCCCAACTGTTTAATTGTACATGTATTATTTATTGCGCATTAGCCCTGATGCTAACATTTTTTATGTATCTGCTGCACCTAAAGTAAAACACTGTCTGATGTAGAGGGAATTAAAGGGTTAGTGTGAAGGTTTTATTTATTTATTTTATGTTATGATTAATGGTTAAGTTAGTTTCTTCTTGTTAAGGGTTACACTGCAAAAAATCCATTGGCAAAAACGCGACAAAATATATGCAAATTAAGACAAATATAGGTATATTAAGCAAAAAAAAAAAATCTGCCAATGGGGTAATCAAAAATTCTTTAGTAAGATTTCTTACAAAAAGCAATGGCAAAATCTCAAAATGAGTGAAGTAACACCTAAATCAAGCAAAGAAGTCACTGTTTTTGGACACAAGAATCAGAATAACTTGATTGCTGCTTGATTGTGCTTATTTTGAGTTCAGATTACTTAAAATAAGGTACAAATTCTAAGTAAGAATGATTAATATAATTATCCCTAAAATAAGCATAGTAATAGTAATAATGCTTAGTAAGACAAAAGGTCTTATCAGAGAAGAAAATAAGATTTATTGCCTTAAATTTAGAAAATTTCACTTGCTAAGATTTTGTTTTTTGCAGTGTATTTGTGAGGGTAAACTGACAGATCACTTTTTTAAAGGACCACATTTGATTGTTGAGTACGCCTCATCTTAAATATATATATATATATATATATATATATATATATATATATATATATATATATATATATATATATATATATATATATCTTATATTTATAAACCTCTCTACAATGACTTTAACTGGATTATTAGTTGTGTTACAATGGCCTTATGTTATAATGGTGTTATATTTAATAAACCAACGTTCTTATTATATGGTTTAAATGATAAATTCATCGGGATCCACTTAAATCAGGACGAGGATGTGTCTCATAATAATTATGAGACAACTGCTGTTATTAGAAGTGTCCGGTATCACGGTCTTGTTCTGGTTTTAAAGCATTGCTCAGCTAAACTGGGCACCGGCCTGATCCCCGTCCCTACAGCGGCCTAAACATGCAGGCTACCAACCTATTGCAACCAAGGAAATATATTTATTTTATTTTATTATTTAACTTTAAGATATACTTATTTATTGCAATTTGTACATTCATATTATGTAATTGTTTCATTGCTTCATTGTTTTAAATTAAATGTAAATGTCTTATTATAACTGTATTATAACTTTTTAAAAAGCTTGTATTTAATGCCGAAAAAATACACTTTTTATTTTTATTTATTATTTACAGGGGTTGGACAATGAAACTGAAACACCTGGTTTCAGACCACAATGATTTATTGTCCCGAAGGACAGTTCTGGTGGAAACAGGAGAGTTGAGGTGCACATTGAATTCTGCCGTGATTTGGGCAGCCGTGGGTTTTATGTTTTTTGGATACAATCCGGGTTAGCGACCAAACATCCCTTTCAGACAGCTTCCTCTTACAGCGTCCACAGTTAATCCTGTTGGATGTGTTTCGTCCTTCTTGGTGTTTTTGCTGACATTACCCTGGATACCGTGGCTCTTGATACATCACAAAGACTTGCTGTCTTGGTCACAGATGCGCCAGCAAGACGTGCACCAACACTTTGTCCTCTTTTGAACTCTGGTATGTCACCCATAATGTTGTGTGCATTGCAATATTTTGAGCAGAACTGTGCTCTTACCCTGCTAATTGAACCTTCACACTCTGCTCTTACTACAATGTGGCAATGCCAATAATGCCAATAATAAAATACATGCATCAGAATATGTTTTGTCAGGTGACAGATAGTAGATATGCAGAAGATACAGGAGGAGAGTGTGGAAAAAGTTTACTTTTGCACACTTGTGTCTGTGAAATTTCTGTCTATGGGAACTTTGTATTTAAAAACCTATATGCTGTAGTTGATTGTTCATTCACTGTAAAATCACAATCATTTCATTCAAGGCATTTACACTGAATTACTGGATGTATTAGCCCACAAATACTGTACATTACGTACCAACAAGATAAATACTGATAGTGCTGTGTTGTGATTACTGGAGGTGATGCTACATGAGATGCACAGTGCAGTTTGACTATTGTCTAGTTATTGTCTAAGTATTCTCTTGGAAGCTCTGTTTCTCCAAGATTAGCGAGGCAAATCCCAGCCTATCCACATGCTTTTCCTCGATTTCCTTCCCAACTGCTGATGTGGAACGCCCAATGTTTACACAGCGTTCCCATTATTGCGCCCTTTCACTGAGTTTTATACGTGCAATTATTCTCCTTATAGCATTATATTCCCTGCAGTAGGTCCTGCATGAGTGCTCAACATATCTGAAATAGTCCCTGGCCTCTTAGAGGTGGCTGCTGCCTAATGGTATTTACATGATAAATGTTGGCATTAAAGTGGAATTCCAGTGATTTATTTCAACATTTCTCTATAATTCAGTCATGGAAAGGAAAACAGATTGCCTCAGGGTGAACTCATATGAAATTATGCAGATTTCTTTTATTATGCAGTGGTGGTGATTAAAAAAAAAGCATAACTTTTTTATTTATAATCCAAAACGGGACGGGACGGGTGAGACCTGTGGAACTCTTCCACCAACAACGGGTGGAATGTCGGCTGCAGTAACCCAGCTTCTCTATTCAGGTGCGTAACCTTCCCAATCCACCAGGTACTCTAGGGCACCCCTTCTCCTTCTGGAGTCTAACAGGCGCTCTACCGCGTAGACAGGTCCCCCATCCATGAGCACTGGCGGAGGAGGCAGCATCCCATGCGAGGTTTCATCCAGCGGACCAGGAATACGTCTGTGAGTTTCCTCCCACACTTCCTCACGGCGCATCCACTGATCCACAGCAGGGATGTCAGATGGTTCAGCTGACCATGGCATGAGAGGAGGTTGATAGCCTAGAAAGCACTGGAAGGGAGTTAGTTTGGTAGAAGAACTGACTAGTGAGTTTTGTGCTAATTCTGCCCAGGGGAGATATTGAGCCCAGTCATGGATGTTATTAGAACAATAAATACGTAAAAATGTTCCTAGTTCCTGATTCATTCTTTCGCACTGACCATTACTCTGGGGGTGATAACCAGAAGTCAAACTAACAGAAATGCCCAACCTATTCATAAAAGCTGACCAAACTTGTGATATGAACTGAGGACCACGATCGGAAACTATATCTTCGGGGATACCAAAAGCTCGAAAAACGTTATTAAAAAGAGTTTCTGCAGCTTCAAATGCTGTGGGTAATTTAGCAGAGGGGATGAACTTAACTCCACGTGAAAAACAATCTACAACCGTCATTATTACAGTGTTACCCAAAGATACGGGGAGATCAGTGACAAAATCGACCGGCAGATGGGACCAAGGTCGAGCTGGAACAGTTAGGGGTACTAGTTTACCAGCGGTAAAGTTTGAGCGCACACGGTGCATGATGAAACAAATTCATGAATATCAGCGCGCATAGTTTCCCACCAAAAACGACTCTCTAATAATTGATGGGTGCGAGTCTCACCAGGATGCCCAGAAGTTAAAGAAGTATGGGCCCATGTTATTAATTTACCCCTGCATTGATTAGGTACATACGTCTTGTCTGGAGGACATTCAGCAGGAGGGGGTGTGACTTCATTAATCTGACCGATCTCTTCTGAGATCTCCCACCTGATTGGGGCCAAGACTACCTCAGGTTTCAGAATTGTAGAGGGTTCAGAAGTAATAGAATTATTCTCATCATACATACGAGAAAGAGCGTCAGCTTTGGTATTTCTGGAACCTGGACGGTAGGTCACAGTAAAATTGAACCGGGAGAAAAACAGGGACCACCTAGCCTGACGGGAGTTCATGCATTTCATTGACTTCAAGAATTCTAAATTTCTATGATCAGTAATAACTACAAACGGATGCAAGGCCCCCTCCAACCAATGACGCCATTCATCTAGGGCTAATTTTATGGCCAGGAGTTCACGATCACCAATTCCGTAATTTTGTTCAGCTGGTGTGAGTTTGTGAGAGTAGTAGGCTACAGGATGCATTTTACACGGTGAGCCGAATCTTTGGGACAGAACGGCACCTACCCCAACACTAGAAGCGTCTACCTCTACTACAAAAGGTTCCTTAGGATCTGGATGTTTTAGCAGGGGAGCGGAGGTGAATTTCCCTTTAAGGGTAGCAAAAGCATCAGTAGCTTGCTCAGACCAAACCAGAGTTTTAGTTTTATGTCGCAGCAGATTGGTGAGTGGAGCTGCAACAGAACTATAATTACGAATGAAACGTCTATAAAAGTTTGCAAAACCCAAAAATCTCTGTAATTCCTTCACAGACTTTGGACGTGGCCAATCTACTACAGCCTGGACCTTGGTAGTGTCCATAGCAACCCCCTTAGAACTTATAACATAACCCAGAAAAGAGACAGTGGGGAGATGAAAAGCACATTTCTCTGCCTTGATAAAAAGCTGATTTTCGAGCAGACGGGATAGTACAGCACGTACCTGGAGAACATGTGTGGGCAAATCAGATGAGTATATGAGAATGTCATCCATGAATGCAATAACAAACTTCCCTAACATGTCACGTAAAACGTCATTGATAAAAGATTGGAACACAGAGGGGGCATTTTTAAGGCCAAACGGCATAACTAAGTACTCGTAGTGCCCCCTAGTGGTGAAAAAGGTGGTTTTCCACTCATCTCCTTCTTTGATTCTTACAAGATTATAGGCACTACAGAGATCAAGTTTGGTGAAGACAGAGGCCCCTCGTAATTGTTCTAAAGCTACGGGTACAAGAGGGAGAGGATACGGGTAGGTTTTAGTAACTGCGTTTAGTTGTCTATAGTCGATACATGGTCGGAGACCACCGTCTTTCTTTTTTACAAAAAAGAATGAAGCAGCAACCAGAGAAGTAGAGTGACGGATAAAACCCTGAGCCAGAGACTCCTGCACATACTCTTCCATGGCAAGTTCCTCAGTCTGAGTCTGAGAGGATAGATGTGAGATCTAGGAGGTATTTGATTACTGAAAACTTCACCAAGATCAGAGTATTCTTGAGGGATATGTGCAAGAGACTCAGGCTCAGGACTTTCTACTGTTGTAGATTGGACCTTCAATTTAGGAGTAGTGATACAATTTTCATGACAATAGGGAGACCAAGACATTATTTCATTATTTAACCAGGAAATCAAAGGGTTGTGTTTTCTCAACCATGGGAGACTCAAAATAACAAAATAGTCAGTGTCTGTTAGCACAAAGAACCTGATTTCCTCAGAGTGTAGGGCACTGACGTTCATCTTGACTGGAACGGTGGTGTGGGAGATGGTTCCCTGTCCAATTGGTGTCCCATCCACCGCAGACATTTTCACAGGCTTATCCAGGGGTTCTACTGGAATCTGGAGTTGTTGAACCAGCTGCTCATTAATAAAGTTGCCCTCGGCACCGGAGTCTATTAGTGCTGGAAACAGGGGTGTAGCAACAAATTCAGGGCCCGCTACACTCTCAAAGTCAGTGGGCCTCTATCCATGCCAGTACACAAGGAACGTGAGCGAAAAAATAAAAATCTGGATTTTCATGGGCCCCTCTCCCTACTCGGGCCCTGGGTAGTCAGGTCCACTTTTCCCCCCACTACCACGCCCATGGCTGGAAACACAGAAGGAGAAACTGACTGGCAGAGCAGAACAACAGAAATAAAAATAGATTTGGAAATCATGTCAGAGCAGTGACCGCTTACCCCTTTACCCCGAGTATTCAGCAGGTGGCTCGTATGGACGGTCCGGGTTGCCATGGAAACCATGGGATAGCCCACCGCTGGACAAGCCAGAAGTGTTATTGTTATTATTCAATACTCAATAATCTTACAATTTCGGAGCATATGTCCAGTTCCACCACAATATAAACATAAACCAGCCTGAATGCGTCGTTGTCGTTCCTCTCTTGACAATCGAGTAGTGTCGACTTGCATGGGTTCCTCACGGGTCGATGAAGTGGCAGCTGGGTGAAGTGAGGTGGAGAACCGAGGAGTAAATCCAGCAGAGCGAGGAGTAGCCAGGTGAGCAGCTGTAGCAGTATTCTTATGATCTTCTGACAAATTTCGTTTAAGCTGATCCAGTCTTATAGCCAGAGAAATCAAGTCATTTAGGGGAAGACCATCATCCTTGCAGGCTAACTCAGCTAAAATGTCCGACCGTAAACCCTTACGGAACATGACACGCAGAGCTGGCTCATTCCATCCGCTACCCGCCGCTAGGGTACGGAAATCCAGCGCGTAATCTGCTACAGAGCGATTCCCCTGGTGTAAACGGACCAATAACTCCCCCTGAGATTGTCCTTGATGGGGATGATCGAAAAAAACAAGCTGAAATTCGCCCGAAAACCGTTCATAGGTGCCGTTCTCCACCATAGGCCAGATAGCAGTAGCCCAGTCCAAAGCTTTACCGGTCAAACGTGAAACAAAAAACGAAATGCGAGCTCTATCAGTGGTAGATGGCATGTTGGCAAAGTATAACGACATCTGGAGCAAAAAACCTCTACACAGATCCGGAGAACCGTCATATTTATCCGGTTTACTCACAGAAAAAACAGTCGCTGCCGGAGATGTATGAGCTAAGCTAACCGGGGCCTGGCTAGCGGGAGCTAAGCTAGCTGGGGTGGCTACGCTCAGCTGGGCTAACTGAGCTGAGATACCCTGGAGACTAGCGGTTATCTGGGCTAGCTGGGAGTGTTGCTCGGTTTGCTGGGCGGTGAGAGAGCTAACAGAGTGAGTTAGACCCTCGAACAGCTGGCTATGCTGCCCGAGCATTCTCCTCTGGTTATCAACAGCCTGCTGTAAATCCTTAAATTCGGCCATCACAGCTTTCGGTGAGGTATTATGAAACACCAGACAGATAGGGGTGACGCTTGCCGAATAAAAGGTAAAGACTGGTTTACAGAGCCATAAACAGGATAACACAACCAGATAACAGATTGAACAGAACTCACAGTATAAACAGAAGACGTAGTACAGGAAACAGTCCAAGAATCGAAGCCAGAGAGACAGTCCGATAATACAAAAAATCCGATAAGGGCAAAGACAAAAGGCAAAATCCGTAATACAGGAAAAAGGGTCATAACAAAAGGGCAGTCAGAAAAGGGTTTGGAAAAACGCTCAGTACGCAACATGAGTCGGCAATACCTCGCAAGGAACCTATGCTAACAGAACCCTATATATACAAAACATAGAATTACTGTGAACCGGAACAACTTAGAACACAGGTGAGTCTGAACGAGGGAGCGTGACGCGATTGGATGAAGGTGAGCGGCTGACAGTGACGTCATCACCAGTGGGTTCATGGGAAATGGAGTTCGGGAGTGTGAAAGGAGAGACTGGAGACGTAACACATATACAGTAGAATGCTATGAAAAGCTATGAAGAAGTATCTCCCCCCTACAGATGTTGTCTTTTTGCTTTTTTATCATACTTTTTCAGATAAAAAAAAAACTATATACAGATAAAGATAACCTAGTAAATATAAAAAGTATTTTTTTAAATAACTTAATTTATTAAGGATGGAAAAAATCCATTCAATCCAACTGGGTGGCCCTTGGTAAAAACTATTTGCCCCTTAACCTAAAAACTTGGTTGTTAAAGCGTTGGCAATAACTGGCAACGATTCTTTCACGTCTTTGTGGAGGAGGTTTTATCCACTTTTCTCTACAGAATTGTTTTAATTCAGCCACATTGGAGAGTTTTTCAAGCATAAATGACCTGTTTAAGCTCATCCACAGCATCTTAAACCATTTTTGACTAAGCCAATCCTTTATTTTTTGGGCCATTCAGAGATTGACCTGCTGGTGTGCTTTGGATCATTGTCCTGTTGCAGAACCCAAGTACACCTTAGCTTAAGGTCAAAAACTGGGCAATGTGAAGTTCCCGACACTGTATATTCCTCTCTACAATGACGTTAATTTGATTATTAGTTGTGTTACAATGGCCTAATGTTATAATGATGTTTCTCACTGACAAAAAATAAAATAAAATAAACAAATAGTCTTCTAGGTCATAGTAATATTTTATATACCAATATTTTCATTGTATGTTTTAAGTTATAATTAATATTACGACAGATAAAGAGAAATAAGTGTGTCTTAAAATGTTGCAGTTATACAAACATCCAAGCCCTTTGTTCCTCAAAACTAACTAAAAAAACGATGTATACAGCACCAGTCAAAAGTTTGGACACACCTTCTATTATTTTTATTTAATTTATTTTTTTTACATTGTAAATAAATATTAAAAACATCAAAACAGTTTAAGGGACACATATGGAATTAAATATTTAACTAAAAAAAAGTGTTTGTTCTCCACAATCCCCTGACCTTGGTTGATTTGGGATGACCATATACAGCTCTGGAAAAAATAAGAGATGACTTAAAAATTATGAGTTTCTTTGATTTTATCAAATTGTAAATCTCTGGAATATAATCGGAAAAGATAGATGATCACAAGCCATCAAACCAAGCTGAGCTGCTTGAATGTTTGCACCAGGAGTGACATAAAGTTAATCAAAAGCAGTGTGTAAGACTGGTGGAGGAGAACATGCCCAGATGAATGAAAACTGTGATTAAAAAACAGGGTTATTCTGAAAGCTCTGCATCTTTTTTTTTATTTCAGCCATTTCTCATTTTCTGCAAATAAATTCTCTAAATGACAATATTTTTATTTGGAATTGAGTTTTCCGTAGTTTATAGAATAAAACAACAATGTTCATTTTACTCAAACATATACCTATAAATAGCAAAATCAAAGAAACAGATTATTTTGAAGTGGTCTTTTTATTTTTTTCCAGAGTTGTATTTTTATAGACATTTTTAAGTACATAGAAATGCAAAAGAAAATGTTGACTAAATACGGCCCAACCCTTTCTTGTGTTAAAGTAATGTGCAGATGAATTTAATCAAATTCTCAAATTCTTAGATTTTCTAACTCAAAGGTAAATGAGGTAGTTGCACAATGGTAGTAGGAATAAACACAAGTGATGTTCTGCATTTTATTTATTTTATTTATTTTTTGAGCATATTCTAATGGCTGTTATACATATATAGACTTTTTAAGAATGTAATCACCTTTATATCAGACTTAATTAAGATTCTCTAGAGAGAGAGTGATTGAGACTCATTACAGTGAGATGAGAATAATTAATCAAGCACAGCTTTCTTAATTAATTAGCTTGACGAAATCTGGCATTTCTTTAACACGATGTATTTTACATTTGAATGAAAAGATCCGGAAATCTTGTAATAGATCTCGTCAACTATTAAGTGGTGCTGACATCTTCACTGCTGCGTACAAAAAGCATTATGTCCTAAGGGCTGTCAATTAAATTAACAATTTCCCTGTGTTCAAGATTGATAACTAATGGGTAGTTCATGTCATTGTTGGATATAATATATAATTATATAATGCATTATCATTGATGTAACAGAGCATTAAATCTTTATTACTGTTATCAGATTTGGTCATATTTTATAAAAAGTGTGTATAATAACTGTGTAGTTGCACATTATTGCAGATTTATTACAGTTGTACAGGTTATGGAGTTGCTCATGTGTCTGCATCAATTTTGACCTGCTTTTATAGGGCATAGTATATGTACCGTTTCACATGTAATACTGTATTGTGTAAAATAAGTTTATATTTATATTTCTACAACAGCTTTTGTCTGATATGTAATTGGGGCTGTGAGTTTGCAGTTAAATCTATTTGTGTTTGTACTTTGCCTTTGTCTTGGTGAATTTTCTGTGATTTTTTTGTATTTTGATCCTAAAGTCTATTAATTGCAGATTTTTTATTTGTGTAAAACTTTTCTCACAAAAAATAAAATAAAAGTCTCCCTCCCAATTTTATTTGCATTTTTACTGTACATAGACAAAATACTCTTAAACACAAACAGAATGTGAGAAAATACAACATTTTATTATTTTTAAAACATTTTAAAACCTGTGGCCCCGCTAGGAGTGGGCATATCAGTTTTGATACCGATACCAAAACAATACTTTTTCAATACTTTTTTCCTAATTTCGAAAAAAAAAAAAAAAAAAAAAAATATATATATATATATATATATATATATATATATATATATATATAAATTATGTACATATACATATGTCACCATGAGAGGCTCCATCTTTTTTTAAGATCATGTGTGTGGCTCTTTATTAAGAACAAAAACAAAAGCCTTAATTAAAGTAGATAGTAAAAACATATATATATTTAGAAAAACGAGTAAATCAGGAAAAGCACTGTGTCTATGCCAACCTGTGAATTAGCATTCATGGCCTTGTCCACCTCGCGACCGCCCACAGACAGAACTAACAGTACTAGGAACAGCATGGCAGGTTTGTTCCTGTGTTATTTGTGCAAATATCACATCAGTATTATATGCTTTACCCAGTAATTCAGAGCTGAGGAACAAATGGTTAAAATGTGTCTATGGAACACCAGCAATTAAGTACAATTGAGATAGTAAGGTGTATTTTTAAAACAGTTCTGTTTACACTTGTTAAAAGTAAAAATCCACCCCAGGGTTTTTGTTCCAACTGCCTGGGTGGCTCTGCTCAACAAAACTCCAGGGTGAATTTCTTTAAGTTTCTGGACCTGGACTACCCACCACTGTGTGTAAGTAACTGTAGGTTTACAAAGGATCTCCGGTGAATTTTGCATTTTACAAAAACTCTAAGACTATGTCAGTGGCTGAACTGCACTTAGCAGGGAATTACACATGTTGTAAAGTAACATATGACATTGTAAAGATATATATATATTAGTGTAAAAATGTCTTTAGTTTAAGGCATTTCTAACTTGCTGTTGTTTGTCTCACTGCCTCACAGTGCTGTTAGCCAATCAGAGGCGAAATGTTTGCATGTATGAATATTCATGAGCAAGAGCCGAAATCCTATCGTTTTCTTTTCCCGCCCACTCCTCCACCAGACTAAAGCAGTGTTATCACCGGAGCACTATTTTTTTTTTTTTCACAAAAAACAGCTCACATGGCATTCATTCATTCACAAGACTTTTAAAAATGAATGAAAATACTATGGAATGAGACTTTTAAACTAAATTAAAAGGCACATGTCTCAAATACTACAGTGTAAAAATTTACTTACTAATGTAGCAATACAGACCCAAATCAGGTGTTTGCGGTAAAAAGTAGATGAGGCTTTAATTCTAGCGGCAAAAAAGAGTACAATACAAGAGATGGTCAAAACCAGATGTATGTTATATATATATATATATATATATATATATTTAGAGAGAAGGCAGCCTGTGGTGAATGACTACACACTGATGGCAAGTGAGAGGTAGAAGGACACACCCAATATGCAAATAGCATGTCCCACATGAGGTGAAAACCCCTGCAGAATTGCTCAGTAGACCCTGTTTTAACAAAAGGGTCACAATGAGCATGTGCAGTAGTGCAGTGTAGTTGGCTTTTGGCTTTAACTTGGGTTCAACTACAATTTGTCAATTTTTTGCCAGTACATATTACTTTTAACAAGAAGCTTTATAAAGTTAGTTAAGGCAATTAGTAGTTTGCTATAGTTTAAGGTGCAATTCAATATTTTTTGTTCAGCTGACTTAAAATTATTATTCTTAATGTGATTTTTAAGTTTTTTTTTTTTTTTTACACTGTATGCATTAAAAGAGATCTAAAGAAATAGTGACATAGTGGCCAAAAGAGGATGAAAAATAAAAAATAAATAAAAAGCTTGTTTATCTCTGAACATGAAGCATTTGTCTTTTGTGCATATTTATCCATTTAGGAGCTAAAATGTGTGGACCATTTTTTGGGAAAAAAATGGATTTGAGCCACTATACCTGCTGTGTGAACGTACAGCCTTTATACTGTATAATGTTAATGTGATTTCAGGACCATGGACAGCGGCCAGCCCAATCTCACCATTAATGGTGCAGTTAGCAATGCTAACGCTGCGGAAATGAATGAAAGGAAATAGCTGCCAAACTGCAAATTGCACACACACACACACACACACACAGTTGTACTAGTTATTCAGTGTTTCTTAGGGTTGATCCTGGAGCACACCTGCTCTGCTTGCACACACACCATACGCATAAACACACACACGTTTCAGCTTAAATCCAGTGCACTACTGTAAAATGATGCTTGCTGGGAGATGCAGATCAAGCTTCTTGAACATAAAAAAAGAAAACAATGCCAGATTTTACAGTAATTAGCTGTTATTGTAATTGGCTGCATCCCAGCATCCCTTGTGGTTTAGCTCATTTTTCTTAATTAGCTTTGACTTTTTTTTCCATGTTATTCCTACCCCAGTGATCCAGGTATTGTTCTTGCAATTATTTTGGTCATGATGGTGTTTTATGTTTTAATACCTGTTAATTTCGACATCTGCACAATCACCAAGATCAATATTTAGAATGTTTTTTTAATTCTATAAACTACAGACAACAGTTCTTCCAAATTCCATATAGAAATATTGTCATTTAGTGCGTTTGTTTGCAGAAAATAAGAAATGGCTGAAATAAAAAAAATGATGCAGATCTTTCAGACCTCAAATAATGCAAAGAAAACAAGTTCATATTCATAAAGTCTTACGAGTTCAGAAATCAATATTTGGTGGAATAACCCTGGTTTTTAATCACAGTTTTCATGCA
The DNA here is from genome assembly GCF_023375975.1 of Astyanax mexicanus. Taxonomy (NCBI): domain Eukaryota; kingdom Metazoa; phylum Chordata; class Actinopteri; order Characiformes; family Acestrorhamphidae; genus Astyanax; species Astyanax mexicanus. Next base: position 30,614,229 of record NC_064420.1, read on the forward strand.
ACTTGGTGTGTTATCCTCCACCAGTCTTACACACTGCTTTTGGATAACTTTATGCCTGCACTCCTGGTGCAAAAATTCAAGCAGTTCCGCTTGGTTTGGTGGCTTGTGATCATCCATCTTCCTCTTGATTATATTCAAGGTTTTCAATTTGGTAAAATCAAAGGAACTCATCATTTTGAAGTGGTCTATATAATAAATTTATATACATATAAGTCATGGGACAGCAGTAAGTACATTGATTCGGATGTTTTACCTCAGAAACACCCATAGCTGCCTACTTTGTGAAGGTTGAACACTGGCCAATGTGCTCATGGCAAGCTAATGTAAATCAGGTCCATTGTATATATACAATGCCAGTCATAATTAGGAACACACCTCCTCATTCAATGTTTTTTTCTTTATTTTGATATTTTATATTTTGATCTTTATGTTATTTCTTAATTTTATCGATTTTCTACATTTTCTACAAGTATAAAACATATTCTGGTTTGTTTAACACTTTTTATTTACAAAATAATTCCGCATATGTTGCTGTACAGCTTTAATATAGTCTTCAATATTAAATTCAATGTAGAAAAAATCATAAAAAGAAAAAAAAAACACATTAAAATGAACTAGAAGAAGTGTGACAAAACGTATGGCATTGAGGGCCCTATAATATATTAGAATGTGTAGCCATATTATCAGCCCCTTTGAAACAAATTGCAGGTAGTTAGTTAACATAAATAATACCCATATGTTTCTTTTCTTCCTATTTATTACTCTTCTTTATTTTTTTCTTCTTTCTTTTGAGTCTTCCTGATGGATAACTCCACTTCATGATTTCTGAAGTTTCATATTTTGCCGACTGCAGGAATAATGAACCTGGTTGTCTTGCTACTGTCAGCACCAAGTGGGAGGGGCCTCTTTGAAAGGGGTTTTGATAACAGTGTTGTTGTACTTTCATGCATTGACCATCACAGAATTTAAAGCAAGCTCACAGAGTTTGTCATTGCATTCAGTTCATAGTCAGTCGATTTCTGGGAAGCACAGGTCAGCTCAGAGCCCTAGACGATTGGTTGGTTTGCTTGCCTTGTTGCAGCGGGCCTGTGCAAACAAATCTGTTGACTGGTACTGTATATGGCAGGGATCGGCAATTAGGTTTGGCTGCGGGGCAGATATTTTCTAAGCCATTATTTTTTGGAAAATTAAGTGTAATTGGATAAAGTGCTACAGACTAGTAACTCTCCAGCCCAGAGGGTTGTTGAACCCAATTGCAGAACAGTTGATCTCAAAGCAGATAAACCCAAAAATAAAATAAATAAAATAAAATAAAAACACAGCTTCTCATGTGGGATCAAACTCGTGTCATCAGGGTCGCAGTCCAATACACTACTGCTGCCCCGGTGAATTAGGACATGGCCAGGAAAAAAGCCCTTATAAGGAGATAGGGAGCCTAAGAACAGGCGGTAAAACGAGAATGGGCGGAAACTAAGGTCACGATAGACAGGGAAGGATTAAAAACAGAAGCTCACCAGAGAAGCATTTAATTTTTTTATTTTCTTCATTAGATTTCATTATAGTTCAAACAACCTCACAGGCCAGATGTTTCATGCTTGTGGCTGCCTACTGCTGACCCCTTGGTAAATGGACTACTATATGGAGCATTTGAAAACCTACTTATTCAAGTCAAGGTTGTTATACTTAGTCTTATTGGAGTAACCTAGAAGTAAAGATTTCTACAAAAAAAAAATTGAGAGCATTGCCTTCAGCTAGAAGAGCATAACTAAGGTCTGGATTTTACAAGATCACCAGCTGAAGTGACCCCACTTAATCCCAAAGTCCCATAAACTCATTGGAAAAGTATTGGCGCTCCATTATTCCAGAGAACACAGTTCCAATGCTTCACAGCAGAGGGGCTACTATACCTTGATTGTTCTTGTGGATGTCTGCTCCAAAAAGTCAAATTCTATTGACAATCCTACACTATAGCATGTTTCTGCAGGGAAGGGGGTGATGCTGCTTAACAAGGACTAGACAAGCTGTGTATATGTTTGCATTTAGCGGTTATTTTTTTTAACTAACTGAGGCTGACGGTTTTACAATTTCGGTTTACCCCTACTTTAATATGAAGGAGCTCTGGTTTCTCAGTTTGAGTAGGATTGTAAATATTGAAGGAATCACTGGAAGGTTGAATAAATCTATGAATAAAACTTTGAAGAGTGAAATAACTTTTTATATTAAAAATGGTTAAGTTTTACTTTCCACTCACTGCTTTTTCTTCCCTCAAAAAAAAAGGTTAGTTACCTCGACCTTGTTGTTTATATATACAGCTCTAAGAAAAAAACACTTAAAAAAAGATGAGTTTGTTTGATTTTACCAAATTAAAAACCTCTGGAATATAATCAAGAGGAAGATGGATGATCACAAGCCATCAAACCAAACTGAAGTGTGCAACTTGAAGTAAAAGCTGTATCCCTTCATTAGATTCAGAATTTTAGCTGTTATTTTTTGTAGATGGGCTCTTTAACCAACTAAGGCTGACTGTAAGAGTGAATACATTAATATGTATAAAGCAGGGTTACTCCAGGACCAAGACTGGGAACACTGCACTGGTCTGGTGGTGAAAAAAAAGGTGATGACCTTAGATGTAACCACGTGACTCTTGGAATCCTTCGTGTATTCCATACTAAAGAATCCCAGTGCAACACTCCAGCCCTGAGCATGAGCACCCCCTGTAGCTTACACTATTACCACTCTGAGGGAAGAAACATCTCACAACTCTTAAATAAAGGACTACAAAGTTTACAAACTGTACTAGTCAAAAACGTGGACCTTCTTTTTAAATGTTTTGCTTTATTTCTTGATTTGATGTGTTTTCTAAATTTTACATTTATATTAAAGACATCAAAACAATTAAGGGACAGGTTTAAGTAGTAAACAAATAAAAAAAAGTATTTCAAAACCATTACCTCATGAAGTGTCTGAGAAAATACCAAAAGTGTTTCCAGATCTGTCATCAAAGCTAAATGTAGCTACTTAGAAGAGTCTAAAGTATAAAACATATTCTGCTTTCTTTATTTTTTTTTATAATTCTTTTTTTTATAATCTGTTCCTGTAAAAAAATACTGTCTTCAATATTAAAACTTACAATATAAAAAATGAAACATAAAATGGAAGAAAACATATTGAGTAAGAAGACTAGAGAAAAAATGGTAACACTTTCTATGAATTCTGTGTCATCTCTATTAGACTCTATAACCACATTCACAACATATTATAATGCATTCATAAGGCATTATAAACATGGCTATAAATATGTATAAAAATGCATAACCCATTATAGCCATGTTTACTAAGCATCATAACTTGTGATCATAATACATTATAAGCTGTTTATAATATATATGTTAAAATAGTATATAGCTATCGTTAATAATATAGTCCCACAATGAAAGTCTGGCACTTTACTTAAAGCTCACAAAGACATAATAATAATACATTATAATTGGCTATAACATATATAACATATTATATTCAAGACAAGAATAATTAATATGTATATAAAAATATATTTATATGACTATTTAGGGTGTGTTTATTAGTTGAAAGCTTTTTTAGTCATAATACAATCTGTAAGCTGCGACTAAGATTCTTGGTATTGATACACAATGTGTTTTAAACACAGCTATTAATGATTTATAATCACAGTTCATGATGGATAATAAACATGGCTATGATGAGTTATGCATTTTATAAATATGTATAGCCATGTTTATAATGCTCTATGAATGCATTATAATGTATTATGAGTATGTTGTTGTAGAGTCTTATAGAGATGACATTCTTAGAAAGTGTTACCGAAAAATGTTTTGACTAATACTGTAGGTGTAACATATACAAATACACATATAACACATATAACATATAAGTGTTTCTATTTGGGAAAAATGACTGGCAGTTACATATAGCATTTTATTAATTAAGCCATTACCAACCATGTGTTTACAGTTTGGCTAGAATCTAACAAAACAAAAAAAAAACTGTAAAAAAAAAATACATTATCTGAAAGACTAAAACAGAATTTAGCATAATATTTCTTTGTAAAGTGCATTCAAGTTGAGTTTCCATATGTTTTGGAAGTTTGTAAAAACTAATATGATGAAAATATTCAATTAAAATAATGAACCGAACCCTTCTATTTGTTATATAATGACGGTAAAGCCTCAACACAGGTACAATGCAGCAAATAAATAAATAAATAAATAAATAAATAAATAAATGAATGAAAATGTTTTTACAGTTTCGGTTTACCCCGACTTTAATATGAAGGAGTAGAATCTCAGTAGGATTGTGAATATAGAAGCAATCATTGGAAGGTTGAACAAATCTTAACCCAAACCAGTATAACTATTAAGAGTGAAATAACTTCTTCTATTTTAAAAATTGTTAATTGATTTCGCCGCCCACGCAAGTTTGTATTTATGTTTTCTGTGTTTTTTTTTTTTTACTTTCCACCCACTGCTTTTTCTTCTCTCTCAAAAAAAGCTAGTTACCTCGACCTTGTTGTTTATATATACTGCTCTGGAAAAAATAAGAGACCACTTAAAAATTATGAGTTTCTCTGATTTCACCAAATTGAAAAACCTCTTGAACTGCTTGAATTTTTGCACCAGGAGTGGCATAAAGTTGTCCGAAAGCAGTGTGTAAGACTGGTGGAGGAGAACATGCCAAGATTCACGAAAACTGAATAAAAAACAGGGTTATTACACCAAATATTGATTTCTGAATTCTTAACACCTTATGAATATGAACTGGCTTTATTTGCATTTTGAGGTCTAATCGCTCTGCATCTTTTTTTGTGAGTTTCGTTTGTTTGCTGGATTTAGGCTGTGGAATAACTGTGGAACAAAGTCTTTACACAACACACACAGAGAGAAGGACACCCAGTCAGGAATTGATCAAAAGTCAGGGCTGATCAAAGGTAACAAGTGTGTTTATGCAATCGAAATGTAATATATAAAACAGAATGTAATGACCCTTTTTTCATCGCCATAAGCCCTTATGACTGTAATACGCTTAATCAGAGAGTGAGAGAGACAGAGAGAGAGAGAGAGAGAGAGAGAGAGAAAGAGAGGGTAAAGAGAGAGAGAAAGAGAGAGAGAATGTCGGCTGGAGATCTAAGCGGCGACTGACTGACTGAAGGAAGATTCGCAAGAAGAAGCGAAAGCCTCCTCGCTCGCGCGCACCTCCCCCTCCTCCCTCCCTCCCACCTCGCGCGCGCGCGCTCCTTCCTTACCTCCCTTGCGCGAGAAAGAGAGCGAGAGAGAGAGAGAGAGAGAGAGAGAGAGAGAGAGAGAGAGAGAAACAATAACAAAACAAGCTTCAAGCTTCTGCCGGGCTCGAGACGCATCGCTACAATCATTTAAGTCGCTTAATTCTGCACTATTAAAAAAAATGAAAAAATGGCAAAATAGTGCGAGCGCGATAGATGGATAGATAGACAGATAGATAGAGCATGATATCCGGCAGTTAACCCCTGTAGCTTTGGTAGTGGTGTTCTTTATTCTTCTTCTTCCATCGGCATCACTCTACTCCACACACCTTCTTCTTCATCATCATCATCCTCCTCATCCCGAGGAAGAGGAGCGAGCGTACGGACTGGGTAGGTACGCAGCATCGGTACGCGTTTTTTTCCCCTTATTAGGCTATTATTCTTTCTTGATTTTTTGTTGCACGTGCACTGCGAGGTTATTATTATTATTGTAACACGCGATACTCAAGAATGGTAAGAAGTGGTGCAGTCAGTCAAGGGGGTCGCGAGCTTGCCTTGGCATGCATGCGCGTGCGGTATGCTAATTCGTGTCTAGGTTCTTTTTATTTTTATTTGTAATGTATTTGTGTCGGGTTATTGTAATAGCCTACTGAGCGCTCGCGCGCGCTGCTCTGCGCGGGATAAAAAGAAGAAAAAAAAGTCACCGCTTTTTTAGGGACCTCCAGCTTCACTGAGAAGGTTCGCACGTTCTCAAGGGTCTCCAGCAGCAAGAGCTTGACGAGTGTGTGTATGTGTGTGTATGTGTGTGTACGTGTGTGTGTGTTTTACGGCGCTACAGGCAGCGCTCATGGAGTTCCCCAACGATTCCCTGAGCTTCGTCGACCAGCGGCGCTTCTACAACGACTCGCTCTTCGCCGACAACCAGAGCGACCCGAGCGACGCCGACGACCTGTTCCCCCGCAGCGTCCGGATCACCATCGCGGTGGTCTACATGTTCGTGTGCGTGGTGGGACTGGTGGGCAACTGCCTGGTCATGTATGTCATCATCAGGTAAGCCTATGAAGAACCTGCCACGTTGCACGTGAACATTGCCCTCAGAGGTATTAAGACTCTCTATTCCATGAAACATTGCAAGAAAATTGCAGACAATGCACGTGAGAGCTGTTAAAAGTAAAATTTGTGGTGGTGGTGGTGGTGGTGGTGGTGTTGGGTGTGAGTTTCCAACAAGTGTGTTTAAGTAAATGCTCTTGGCTGTTTGGTGGGCACCTGTAAATATTCTAAGCAACTAAGACAGGCCTTGTGTTGTTGTGAGTTTGTCCACATAGTTTACACATAGTTATGCATACAGTAAGTAGCCTGTAATATTTGATTATGGTTTATGAACTTTTTTCAGACTAAAAAAAAGCAAAAAAGGAAAATAGAAAAAGTTGGATCAGTTTTCCATTATTCCTTATTTTTCTTATTTTAGGTTTCATTATCCTTGTTTACTCACACATTGTTTTTTATCTAACAGAAAGTTTGGCTCAATTCTCCTTCAATTGAGCTTTTTAAACAGATCTTTTCCATCAACCTTTAATCTGCTCATATCTGATCACAGTATACAACTTTTCTTAGTTTGTATTCTAATAGAGAACCTCACACTTTAAACCTCACTTTTTGCCATTTTCTAATGGATCAAAACATGTGGAGTGTTTCTGTTTTCTGTTTTCCATTATTCCTTATTTTTTGTTTACATACAAAAAAAAAGTTTGGCTCAACCCACATTTAGTTGAGCTTTCTTAACAGAACTTTTCCATCCATTAACCCTCAATCTGGCCATATCTGATTACAGTATATACATTTTCTTGTTTTTTTTTTTTTCTAATATAAATCCTCTGTCATTTTGTAATCAATCAGAACATGTGGAGTGTTTCTTTTTTCAGTTTTCCTTTATTCCTTATTTTTCTAATTTGAGGTTTCTTTATCCTTGTTTACTCACAAACTTTTTTTTTATCTAACAGAAAGTTTGGCTCAATCCTCACTCAGTTGAGATTTCTTAACAGATCTTTTCCATCAACCCTCAATCTGCTCATATCTGATTACAGTTTATCGCCACTGTCCAACGAAATACAAGTATCTCCCATTTTTGGGGATTTTTGGTTTACTATGTAATTTGAACAGACAATCTGTCCTTTACACTGTGCCAGACTTTCTTGGTGAACAGACCAATAGAAACACTTAAAAAATAGAGAACCACTTTAAACATCACTTTTTGTAATTTTGTAGTGGATCAAAACATGTGGAGTGTTTCTGTTTTTTTATCTAACAGAAAGTTTGGCTAAGTCCCTATTTAGTTGAACTTTCTTAACAGAACTTTCCATTAACCCTTAATCTGCTCATATCTGATTACAGTACATAAGTTTTCTTTGTTGTTTTTTTTTTCTAATAGGGAACCTCACACTTTAAACCTTTAAACTTTTTGTAATTTTGTAGTAGATCAAAACATATTTCCATTATTTCTTATTTTCCTTATTTAAAGTTTGTTTATCATTGTTTACTCACACATTGTTTTTTTATCTAACAGAAAGTTTGTTTCAAGACTCATTCAGTTAAGCATTCTAAACAGATCTTTTCCATTAACCCATAATCTGCTCATATCTGATTAGAGTATACAAGTTTAACTTTAAACCTCACTTTTTGTCATTTTGTAAAGGATCAAAACATGTGGAGTGTTTCTTCTTTCAGTTTTTCATTACTCCTTATTTTTCTTACTCAAGGATTGTTTACTCACACATTTGTTTTTATCTAACAGAAAGTTAGATAAAACCACCTTGACCCTCACTTTGACATTGATAATAGATCAAAATATGTGGAGTGTTTCTAGTTTCTGTTTTCTAGTTTCTGTTTTCTGTTTCTGTTTCTTGCTTATTTTTCTTATTTGAGGCTCGTTTACTCTAGACAGTTTGGTTCAACACTCATTTCAGTTTTGCTAACGCTTTGTTTACTTACAAACTCGCCATTTTGGCTCAGCTTTCGTTCAGTTCATATTTCTGAACAATAAACTCTTGGCAAACAATGTGCAAAACTGGAATGTATTTTTTCAAAATGTTTCGACTGTTTCATATATTTCATTTTAGCTTTATTTACTTTTTGTTTGCTCACATAGATTGTTTGGCTCAGCTCTCATTCAGTGCATGAATTTTTTGCAAACAATTTTTTTCTTTAGTGAACCACTTTGAACTGTTTTTTGATTGAACCAATAAAAGAGCAGAACTGATGTTCTGCTCATCAACATGATGTTTCAGTTTGTACTGGTTGTTATGCTAAAAATCCTAGGATATGAGCTTTTGTAAAAATATTATGGCACCACAGATCAGTTTTGTTTTCACATTCTGATGGATGATGGCTGATAAATATTACTAAAGCTTCGCTTGTGGCCTGTTTATAGCATATCGTCACTGTCCAATGAAAAACACTTATCTCCAAAACAGCAACTTTACAGTAGGGATAAAAACCTTGTAAACGTTCAATGGAAGTCAATGTAAAAAGAGTTTATTTCAGATCATTTTAAAGAGTTTCTATTGGTCCGTTCATCAAGACATTTGGGCACAGAGTAAGGGACAGTTTGTCTGTTCAAATTATGTAGGTAACTAAAAATGGACAAAAATGGAGATAAGTGTTTTTCATTGGACGGTGATGATATGCAATAAGTGTATGCTTTGCACTATAGCCATATAGATGATTAGATAGGTGTATGGGACATGAATTGAGCTCTAGTATTGTATCCTGTCACTTTTGACTGTCCAATGGAAGCTGAAGAAAGCTGCACTCACCTGTGTAATGTAAGGCCTTCTGCTTTAGATAGATAGATAGATAGATAGATAGATAGATAGATAGATAGATAGATAGATAGATAGATAGATAGATAGATAGATAGATAGATAGATAGATAGATAGATAGACAGACATATAGATAGATAGATAGATAGATAGATAGATAGATAGATAGATAGATAGATAGATAGATAGATAGATAGATTTTTCAGAAATTTCAGAAACAGAACGTTCCATCCATCTGGCTCATACTATCATCTACTTGCCTTAGATATACTGGCCAATGTTCAACCTCACTCCTTCAGCCAAAGGTACAGGGTTCTAGTACTAAAAAAGTTTGTTGACTCAATTTTGGGCCCTTCTTTGGTGCAAAATTGAACTATGTACAGGTTGTACATCATAGACAGTCAAAGAACCATATTTCTTTAAAGTTTGGTAGTTATGAAAGCAAAACAACTCAAATGGTTCCACAATTGAGTCAAAGAACATCTTTTTTTTTAAGTACTTGAACCCATTTTGCTAAGAATACACCCAGTTTACCCTCTTACTCTTTCTCCTTCCATGTCCTTTCCTCAGTCTATCTCTCTAGCTATCCATTCCATCTTTCTCTATTAGCTTCTGTAGCATTTTGTTAGCATTTATCAGCTGCTTTTTTTTTTAGACTGGAATTGAGCAAACGGTGGTGTGTTTGCATTTGTTTAACTTGTTTAACCTTTTCTTTTAAGCCTTGTTTACTCTCTTTCTCTCGATCTATCCATCACTTTATCTCCCCCCCCCCCAACAATTATTTTGTCAGCGGTGCACAGGCAGAACTTTATGCCTCCACGCCGCTTCATTTATTCCTACCCACTCGAGTCAGTTTCAGGATCTGTTCTGCAACTCCTGCTGTCAGCGTTTCATGAAACAACTGGGCCAGTGTGGATGACAGTGTGTATGATTGTGTTTGTGTGTGTGTGTTAATGATATAACGTTCGTGTGATCTTAAATAGCTGTGCTACTCTCTGTTCACAGAGACTCCAGCTGCTGCGTTTTCTTTTTGGTTGAGAGCTCATCATTCCCAATGCAAGCGGAGAAAACTGAGTGTATCAGACTCATTGTGTTTATATCTTTTTGATGCTCTCCTTCTTCTCTTCTTCTTCAGCTCCGTTAGTTCATTTCTACACTGTTTCTCTCTTTCTCTGTGGTTTATCTTTCACGGCTGCATCCCAGTATCCAGTATCTGTTATTTCAAGGCCTGATGGTCCTTCATAATATTGCAGAAGACCATCTGGATGGCTGTGTTTATTCTGTGTCATGCTTAATTTACTTAGAGTAATTGATTAGATTCAATTACAGTAGGTTTCTACTCAAGGTCATTTTGTTGTGAGCTACAAAACGAAAACATATCGGGGCTACATATCGTCAATAGGCCTCATCCACCAAAATCTTCCCAAGAACTGGCTCAAATTCGTTCTTTCTGAAAAAAAAAAAATCTTAACAAAAAGCTTATGTCTGATGTGTGATTATGTCTGTGATGTGTTTTAAACAGAGCAATTGTTCAGCTCTGCTTTCATAGTGTTAAATCTCTTTGGCTTCTTAAACTAAACAAACCCCAAACACGAAAATACTGGTGAATGCCAGAATCTTAGTAACAAGTGCGTAAGTGGGTTTCAAGAGCAATCTCAAACAAAGTTCTGATTAAGAATGCTTGGTGAGTAAAACAAAATTGTTAACATATGAAGGGTTCTATTACTTCCAAATGTCCAAAATGAGTTTAAATAAGGTCTTGTTCCAGTAACAAACATAAAGTAATGTAGTTTCCCATACAGGGATTAAGCCAAATCTTGGACTATGCAGGAATTTAAATGGAGATTTTCCATTGAAAGGAAGATTTCGTCTAGGCCTAGGCTTGATCTCTGTCTGGGTATGTCACGGTATAAACCATGACAGGGTAACCAGCCGAACATGTATTAGACAGTATTGTTTCCTTCTTCTTCTGTGCAATTATGGTCCTGACAGCATTGAAACATTCTTAAAAATAAAGGTAATAAACAATCCCACCCAAACCATTTTCCTAAAAAACCCTATACTTTCAACTGAATTCACTAAGTACTTAACTAAGATACTACAATATTATTTGAGGAAAACAAGGAACTAAACCTTTGGATTTAATAACTGGTCTATCCTCCTTTGGCAGCAAAAACCTCAACCAAACGTTTCCTGTAGTTGTAGATCAGAGGAATTTTGGACCATTTCTCTTCACAAAACTGTTTGAGTTCAGCATTATTCTTGGGATATCTGGTGTGAATCGCTCTCTTGAGGTCATGAGGCCACAGCACCTCAATTGAATTTAGGTCAGGCCTCTTGAGAAAGCACATTTTCTTCTGTTGAAGCCATTCGGTTGTTGAATTACTTCTATGTTTTGGGTCGTTGCCCTGTTGCATCATCCATCCTCTGTTGAGCTTCAGCTGGCAGACAGACAATCTTAAGTTTTCCTGCAAAATGTCTTCATTAACTTGGGAATTCATTTTTTAGTTGAGGATGGCAATCTGTCCAGGCCATGAGGCAGCAAAGCAGCCCCAAACCATGATGCCCCCTCCACCAAGTTTCACAGTTGGGATGAGGTTTTGATGATGGTGCGCTGTGCCTTTTTTCTCCACACATATCGTTGTGTGTTCCTTTCAAACAACTCAATTTTGGTTTCATCTATCCACAGTATATTTTTCCAGTACTGCTGTGAAACATCCAGTTATTCAGTGGTTAAAATGTGATAAATTTAATGAAAACACATGAACACATTTTGCTGCATTCCTAGAAATCACTCCAATTTTTTTCTTCAGTGGACATGTATTTTTATGAACACAGAGCACTGCTAGTTCATATGAAGTGAAGCATTCATGACAAGGTCATGTAGTCTATGTCTGGCATTATTCATGTGGTCGGTACCAGTGATGATTAGCTGAGTCATTTGCAGAGTTAATAGTCAGTTATCAGTGATTAATCAGTCGACAGGCCCTGCTAACTGTTCAGTCTTAGTCCTTTGGTCTCCCTCCCACCGAGGCCCACTCTCCATCTGTCCGCCTGGTTGGGGGCTGCTGACTCTTACACACTTCTTGTTCGCCGTGTCTGTGATTGTGCTTACACAAGGATTGTCTCATCGACCGAATTATGTTTATGAGCATTCATTAATCTGGCCATTTAAAAAAGCAGCATAATCTAATAATTATTGGAAAAGTCTCTCAAATCGCCAGATAAAATAGAAAAATAATATAAAAATTTCAAGATTTTGAGAAAGCATCTCTAAATATTATAAATAATGGGAAAAAAGATCACAAATAATAAGAAACAGATCTTTAAAATTTACTAATTTATTGGGACTACATTCTACTTACAATTTCTTTTATGCTTGAAATTCATATTGAAAAAGAAAAAATCATAATTTACACCAGTTCAAAAGAGACTAATCTTTGCTGGCTTAACAGCAGCTAAAAGACTATAGTATTTAATTGATTTAATCCTAAAACAAGACTCTCAAAACAATGGCTGTTATTCTATTATACTATTGTCTCTCTTAAACAGACTACTGCAATGATAAATAAAGCTAAAGCAGCTACAGCCAATATTAGACATTAATCATTTTGTACATTTTTATTTTCTCCTTTATATCTGTATCTGCTTATGTTGTATTTTCTCTTTTTTGTGCTGAATTGTAAATTATATGCTTTTAAAAAGTTGATTACAAAAGTACTTCTTTTAAACAACAAACAGCATTGCAATCCAGTGCAGATCAGTCTGTGCAATACCACCGAATGTGCAACTGTTTTATGTTTATTAATAAATATTACTTAGATACACAGTAATATATTTAGTTGATTACAGACTATAGAGCATGGTGTGGTTTGGGTGATACTAAAAAAAATCAATTCTTCAACATTTTGATTTATAGAGGCAATTTTGCAATTTATTTGAAGCATATTGAGATACTTCTGAGTTATTTAGGTTGATTTTACACCTTTAAGTCTGGACTACAGTTTGTGTCTTTGTTACATTGTGTACATTTGATCCGTTTAGTTTCGGTTTCACTCTGGAGTTTAGTAAGCGGGCTAAAGAACTTCCTGTCTTCATCATAAGCTACGTGGGTGGAGTCTCTCTATACATCATATAGGTTCCATACACAGCATGGTGTGTTGTAAGTTATACAAAAAACATTTTTTAAATAATTTATTTTGTAGAGGCAATTTCGCCATTTATTTGAAGCATATTGAGGTGCTTATGAGTTAATTAGGGTGTTTCTTCCACTTCTGCATCTGGACCGGAGTCTGCACCAAGGTTTATATCTTTACATATCATTACATTGTGTTCATTGGTCCGTTTAGTTTCGGTTTCACACTGCAGTTATGTGGGCTGCGTCTCTCTATACATCATATTAGTTACAGGGGTTGGACAATGAAACGGAAACACTTTCATTTTAGTGTGGGAGGTTTCATGGCTAAATTGGAGCAGCCTGGTGGTCAGTCTTCATTAATTGCACATTATTGCACCAGTAAGAGCAGAGTGTGAAGGTTAAATTAGCAGGGTAAGAGCACAGTTTTGTTCAAAATATTGCAATGCACACAACATTATGGGCGACAGATTTCAAAAGAGGAGAAATTGTCGGTGCACGTCTTGCTGGCGCATCTGTGACCAAGACAGCAAGTCTTTGTGATGTATCAAGAGCTACGTTATCCAGGGTAATGTCAGCATACCACCAAGAAGGACCAACCACATCCAACAGGATTAACTGTGGACGCTGTAAGAGGAAGCTGTCTGAAAGGGATGTTCGGGTGCTAACCCGGATTGTATCCAAAAAATATAAAACCATGGCTGCTCAAATCACGGCAGAATTCAATGTGCACCTCAACTCTCCTGTTTCCACCAGAACTGTCTGTCAGGACAATCAATTATTGTGGTCTAAAACCAGGTGTTTCAGTTTCATTGTCCAACCCCTGTACATACAGTATACAGCATGGGTGCTTTTTTTAATGCAAAAACAAATACATTAACATTTTACATTTTAAGCATACTGTCTAAGCATTTGTGTCCATACTGTACCTTGGCGCCAAGGATTTCAATTGGATTTCAGCACAACATAGTATATTGTTACTGTCCGATGAAAAACAAGTATCTCCAAAACAGCCAATTTACAGGAGAGAGAAAAAAAACCTTCTCAACTTTCAATGGAAGTCAATGTAAAAAGAGTTTATTTCAGGTCATTTTGAATTCATATTCTATTGGTCTGTTCATTAATAGGGACAGTTAAGCATTCCTAAATATGATATGCTTTGAGAAATATAGCATGTAGACATCCGTCTTTGTGATTCTGTGTATTGGCAAATGTCACGGCATCAAAACAGACCTAACCTATTTTTGCCTTGAGGCTTGAGGGGAGTGGCCTATATGTTTCATATGCCCCAGTTTTTCCGTGGGCTCATCTGTTTAGTCTACAGTTCAACTCAAACTCCCTTAGCATTAGCATTAGCATCCGCAGACAGCAGATAACAGGGCTCAGGCTCAGGTCTAGACACAGGTAGGGCTGTGTTTAAGCTGTGTTCTTTCAGTGTGGGTAACAGGTGCAATAGCATTTCTGGTGATTGCGTGATTGTGAGGGTTGAAGGATCAAAGCGCTGTATTCACTAACGGCCTATTGCAGCTTCCCTGCAGCTTCTATTCCTGCCTCCATTTCCTCACACAAGCAATCCTCCTTCCAGCAAGCAGAGCCAGCAAGTTGTAAGTGGTAAGAGGGAATTGTGGGTAGTGGTTGGGAGCAGGCTGCTGTACCGATCCGCTCAGCCGAGGCCCGTCAGATCAATACGAAAGTCTGTAACAAATTCATCTTCTCCCGCTATCTCTGCAGCGATTCCACCGCGTTACGCAGAGCGCTGGAATATCAGGCAGCTTGTCAGTGTTAGTTCCGCTCCGCCGACGTGAGTGTGACTGCTGTTTTCCCCGACGCGAGAATGTGTAACTTTTGTAGGAGCAACCTGTTTGCGTCAGCTTGTGTTTTTTTATTTGTCTCGTTTGAAACTGAGGCAATATTTCCACTATTTCAAATAGGAAACATACAGTACTGAACAAACCTTTTTCAAAATCTTTTACTCTTTTCCTCCCAGACCTTTTTTTTGTAATTGTGTAAAATTTCATGGCAACATTTGCTCTCACTGTTAAAACACATTATGTGTGCGAAGGTTAACAGTCTTTAACTCTTTCATTTTAACCCTATCGCCACAAATATTAATTGGAGGTGCAGTTCCTGCTAACGACTTACAAAAAAACCCCCAAAAAAACATAAATAAATAATTTTTAAAGATATAAATTGTTCTATTTTTTACTTATTTTTAACTTTATAAAAAAACAATGTGGTACATATATATTTTTAAAGGTTTGTGTGTTCCAGTTATTAACATTAACAACAAAAATAAATATTCCTTGTCAGAGTCATGTTTTAAAAAATATTTTGTTTTTTAGTTTTTTTATATATATTTTTTTAAACCAAGAATCAAATATGTAAATATATATAAAAAACTTTATGTTTACTTTTTAAACAATATTTTTTACTAATTAAAGAAAAAAAAAAACAACTATCCAAAACAAAACCTTATAACTTGGATTTAACACCCCTGGTGGCAACAACTACAATCAAGCTTTTACCAATAACTGGCAACAAGTCTTTCACATCTCTACATAGGAATTTTGGCCCACTTTAATTCAGCCACATTGAAAGGTTTTCCAGCATGAACCACCTGTTTAAGATCATCCACAGCATCTCAATCGTTGACTTTGACTAGGCCACTCCAGAACCTTCATTTTGTTTTGTTTTTAACCAATCAGAGGTGGACTTTTTGGCTGTTTGTGTGCTTTGGATCATTGTCCAGCTGCAGAACCCAAAGTACTCCTGAGCTTGAGGTCAAGAACAGATGGACGGATATTCTCCTTTAGGATTGTCTGGTAAATAGGAGAATTGTTGCAAGTTGTCCAGACCCTGAAGCAGCAAAGCAGCCCCAGATCATCAAACTACCACCACCATGTTTTACATTCAGTATAATGTGCTTTTTCTGGAATGACGTGTTAATTGTATGCCACACTCTTGGAAAAATTCAACAGTTTTCCATGTATTCTCCATTTGTGAATAATAGCTCCCAAAGCTTTAGAAATGACTTTGTAACATTTTCCAGGCTGAGAGATGATCAGTGACTTTTATCGTTTTCTAATCTGTTTTTTAATTTCTTAATAATGTGTTGCTTTTTGGGATCTTTTAGCTGCTTCATGTTGTCAGTCAGGTACTATTTGAGTGATTTTTTTTTATTCTACAGGTCTAGCAGTAATCAGGCCTGCTTGTGGTTAGTAGTGAAATTGAGCTCATTTGATATTAAAGTTAGTTTGATAATCTGAAAAATGTAAAGTATGACAAAATGCCAAAACAAAACAAATCTGGAGCAAATAATAATAATAAAAAAAATCACACCACTGTAACTAGAATTTCTAGAAAATCTGATACATATCCGATTTGTGGCAACTCTGCGATTCTGAATATCCAGATAGGAATGAATGTAAATTTTACGTAAATGTCTATATTTCAATTATATTAGCACTTGTGTCTGTGTTCCTAATGAATTGGCTGAGCATTGCTCCACATAAAAAAAAAAAATAACACATGTTTGATGGCTGTTGTTCCAATCAATAACTGGAACACACAAACCTTTAAAAACATAACGCATATCTATAATATAGAATGTTATATCACCGTTTTTAACACGTTAAAATAAGCTGTAAGAAATAAATAGCTTTTTTAAAATGATTTATTCATGTTTGTTTACACAGCAAGCTTTGCCATCTTGCTGCTAGCATAAACACAATGTGACATTTGATAGGACTTTGCATGAATATGTATACATTTATCATAATGGGAGCGCACAATTACATAAGCTGGCACCTAATTAGGAGTGCTGGAGATTTCAGTAGATGACAGCGGATACTTGCAGACGCATTAATGCCTGAAACAGGGATGAGAGGCGATCTGTAGGAGCACTGCTAATGATCAGAAGTTATTGCGAGTTCATGTGGCTGTGGTGAAAATGATTCCATAGGGAGTGTGAATAACAGAACGCGTGTCTTCACACTCGGAGGAGCTGGAAGAAAACGGCTCCAGTGGAGGTGATAAATCAGGAACTCCTCTGGAAGATGCTGAAATCACTTCTCACCTCTTATCTACCAGGTCTACTGCTTCAGTTACCGTGTGGAGTGTGTGTGTGTGTGTGTGTGTGTGTGCATGCTCGGTTCGTTCGAGAGCAATATGAAATTTCTGATTAAAATTTTCCTTTGTTGAGTTGAGCAAGGTGTGGATTTCAATAGAGATCCACGGAATATTTGGCAACCAAAAATACTTGTTTGGAAAAAATAGCTTGTTATTTTAAGCCATATTGTTTTTTTTAAAGCAAAATCAAAAGACTTACCATTTTTGATAATACCTCAAAACATATACAGATGTGGGCATTCACAACCATTCTATTAGGTAACACTTATATAATAAATAATTTACCCACCCTCGTCCTTCCTCATGTCTTTGGCTATTATACAGCTCTGGAAAAAAATGAAGAGACCCCTTTAGTTTCTGGATCAGTTTCTCTGATTTTGCTATTTATAGGTATATGTTGGAGTAAGATGAACATTGCTGTTTTATTCTATAAACTACAGACTGGCAGTTTTTTGCAAATTTTTTGGGGCATGTTTTTTCCAGTTTTTTTTTTTATTTTTCGGGGTGTTTTTCTGATTTTCTATTTGTTTTGGGGTGTGTTTTTTATTTTCTATTTGTTTCGGGGTGTGTTTTTCTGTTTTTAATTTTTTGGGGTGTTTTTTTATTTTCTAGGTTTGTTGGGTGTGTTTTTTTCTGTTTTTTTATTTTTGGGGGTGTTTTTTCAGTTTTTCTTTTCATTTTTGGGTTGTTTTTCCAATTTTGTAGTTTTTTTTGTGTGTGTTTTTGAGTTTTTTGAGGTTTTTGAGTGATTTTCTAGTTTTTTGGGGGAGGGGGGTGTTCTTTTTTAGGTTTGTTGGGTGTGTTTTTCTGTTTTTTTTTATTGTTTTTGGGGGTGTTTTTTCTATTTTTTCATTTTTGGGATGTTTTTCTGATTTAGTAGTTTTTTTGGGGTGTTTTTTCTGATTTTCTATTTTTTGGGGGGTAGGGGGTGGTTTTTTCTGTTTTTTATTTTTATGGGTTGTTTTTTTTTGTAGAGGTTTTTTTTCTGATTTTCTAGTTTTTTGGGGGTTGTTTTTTCGTTTGTTTTATTTTTGGGGTGCGTTTTTTTTCTGTTTTTACATTTTTTGGGGGGGTGTTTTTTCCTGTCTATTCTTCTAAATTCCAAATAAAAATATTGTCATTAAGATCATTTATTTGCAGAAAATGAGAAATGTCTGAAATAACAAAAAAAGATGCAGAGCTTTCAGACCTCGAATAATGCAAAGAAAACAAGTTCATATTCAGAACATTTTAAGAGTTCAGAAATCAGTATTTAGTGGAAATATATTGTATTCTTTATACTTGTTTATCACAATTATTAACAATTATTATTAATGTGAATGTTTTTACATTAAACAATATCATATTATCATGCAGCCAACATGTACCAGCTTGCACCTTCATTTAGAGCTTGGAATTAAAATCAGATTGTAAATGTTAACGGAAGCACAGCTGTATAAAGCCATCTGGTGCTACATGACGTTCGCTTGCACTCAATTTACTTTCCCAATACCTGTTCATATCTGTTCATGCTGTGACATTTCACACTTACGTGCATGCTATTCCAGTCAGACCCTGCTCTTTACATCCATAAGCAAGGACACGTGTAGCTCGGGTTTCCACACGTGGGAAATTCTTGAAGGGTGAAGGACAGTTTTGGTTATTAAAGAGGATCTTCTTCGTTCTGTGAACAGTTTGTGAACAATTATTGATTCATTCATGGATTGAATAGGCAGTTCTGAGGAATGACAATAAAGCATGTACACTACAAATTACACTTTGTCGTATTGTGCTGTACAATATTCCGCTCTTTACACAGCGTGCTCTCTACTAGCGGCCTCGCAAACGGCTCTGCATGAACAGCAGTCAATACAGACGATTATTTTAACTGGAGGTCCGGAGCGTGCCGTTTCTAAAGTACCGTCAGACTCTGATCAATCAATACAGCTTTCAGTGCTTTCATGAATTACTTTGTTCTTGACATGTTGTGCAAAACGACATTCGGCAATAAACCTTTGGCGCACATGATTGTTCACAGGGTGAATGTGCAGAGTCAGTACTGGAGAAGATGAAAAAAGGAAGATTAAGCGATAAATGGAATAGCTATTTTGAAATTACAGGGTGTGCTGTGTACCTTGTATTTTGATATGAGATCTCATTGTGGTAGATGTGCAGTACAGGTCAAAAATCCAGTGTTTTTTCCATTATTTTAACATTTTCTGAATTGTAGATTAATACTAAGATCATCCTAGCTATGAAGAAAAGCATTTAACATAGAATTATTTAGCAAATAAATCAGAATATGTTTTATATTGAATTGTAGATTCTTCAAAATAAGCATTTCCTGCCTAGATGACAGATTTTCTAAGTCAGCTTTATGCCCTCTTACTGTTAATGTTTGAGAGCGTCAGTTGTAAAGTTGTGAAGAGGTAGAGTTGGTATAGTACAGCGAATAGCACTATTTGAGTAATGTTCTAATGCTCAACTAAGTAAAGATATATATATATATATATATATATATATATATATATATATATATATATATATATATATATATATATATATATAATAAATACTTTAAACAATGAATTTAATAACTTTGAAAGTATCCTTAAGTGCATTTGCAAGGACAATAATAAACATTATGATGAAACTGGCACTCAACAGGACTGCCCCATGAATGGAAGACCAAGAGTTACCACAGTTGCACAGGATAAGTACACCAGATATAGTCCACCTAAATGAGTTAGAGTAACATGTAGTAAGTTTACTACATGATTTCTGTATGTGCTTCTTCATAGTCTGGATGACTTCAGTATTCATTTATAATGTAGGGTAACAAAAGTTAGACTTCTGAATCAGTTTCTCTGATTTTGCTATTTGTAGGTACATGTTTGAGTAAAATGAACATTGTTATTTTATTCTATAAACAACAGACACCATTTCTCCCAAATTCCAAATAAAAATATTGTCATTTAGAGCATTTATTAGCAAAAAATGAGAAATGTCTAAAATAACATAAAAGATGCAGAGCTTTCAGACCTCAAATAATGCAAAGAAAACAAGTTCATATTCATAAAGTTTTAAGAGTTCAGAAATCAATATTTGGTGGAATAACTCTGTTTTTCACAGTTTTTTCATGCATCTTGGCATGTTCTCCTCCACCAGTCTTAGACACTGCTTTTGGATAACTTTATGCCTTTTACTCCTGGTGCAAAAAATTCAAGCAGTTCAGCTTGGTTTGATGGCTTGTGATCATCCATCTTCCTCTTGATTATATTCCGGAGGTTTTTAATTTGGTAAAATCAGGGAAAAACATCATCATTAAGTGGTCTCCTATTTTGTTCCAGAGCTGTATGTATGATGAAAGCAAAAGTTAAAGCAGTAAATATGTATGCTTATTGGCCATTCTTCTTAATTTGGTCTGAAAGCTCAAAAAAGCTCAAAAAAGGATTTATTAGTCATGTGGTTTTCACAGATTTTGTTGTTTTTGTAGTTAATTGCTATTGGGATGTAAATAGTACTTTACAAAACATCCATCCATCCATCCATGCATCTACATAGGCACCCACTATTAGGCCTCGTTGAACTCATTCATGTAATAATACACATTGCCTTGCCATGAGCACACTTTCCAGTGTTCAGCCTCACTCACCGGCACCAGATAATACCTCACAGCTTATACAGGCGTAGGCATTTTCCATCCATTCTCTCTGAGGTAACACTTTGTGATGATTAATTTACTTCCTGCTTTGCCACACTGTCCATTTGGCAGTATATGTCAGTGTAAATACAAATTGTCTAGTTTTTTATTATTTCTGTAGTTTTGGAGAAAAGGCTATATGACCCTTCCTGACAAGCCTTCTGCAGCAATTAGTGAAATCAAATTAAAAGTGCACCCGTTTCTGACATGTTTAATAGTGCACACAAGGCTTGGTATTTAATAGTGCACATACAGCTTGTGTAATCGCTATAAAAGGCATTGGCAATAAAATAGGACGCTCTGGATGAGCCACACATGAGTCTAATGTCACGATGGCCAAGGCCAAATGTCAACTAGTGGGGTACAAAGCCCCCCAAGCGCTGAACTGCAGAGCTGCGGAACTGCATAGTCTGGACTGAGGAGCTCCATTCTATATCTTTTAGGATGAGTGGGATACTGTAGATGTTTAGACCTCATTAATCAACTTGTGGTTGAATGAAATCAGGTCTTTACAGTAACGCTAGTAATGCTATGATAAGATTTTTTTGTGGACGATATATATTGTCCCAGAAATTGCAATACACAATATTTTTGTCATTTTAAATGCCACCGCCATAATAAGCAACATAAAAGCAGAGAAAAGGTATTATACACTTTTTAAAGACAACACAATTTGAATGAATCATTTAATATAATTAGTTTGTTAACTATATACTTATTTCTTATATATATACTTTAGTCCACGCTGTGTGTATGGAGTCACAGTTATTGAAGCATGACTGGCTAAAATACTGTTCACTCTTATATACAGGGGTTGGACAATGAAACTAAAACACCTGGTTTCAGACCACAATAATTTATTGTCCCAACAGACAGTTCTGGCGGAAACAGGAGAGTTGAGGGGCACATTGAATTCTGCCGTGATTTGGGCAGCCGTGATTTTATGTTTTTTAGATACAATCCGGGTTAACACCCGAACATCCCTTACAGATGCTTCCTCTTACATCCGCAGTTAATCCTGTTGGATGTGGTTGGTCCTTCTTGGTGGTATGCTGACATTACCCTGGATACCGTGGCTCTTGATGCATCACAAAGACTCGCTGTCTTGGTCACAGATGCACCAGCAAGACGTGCACCAACAATTTGTCCTCTTTTGAACTCTGGTATGTCGCCCATAATGTTGAGTGCAATGCAATATTTTGAGCAAAACTGTGCTCTTACCCTGCTAATTGAACCTTCACTCTCTTACTGCTCTTACTGGTGAAATGTGCAATTAATGGAGATTGGACACCAGGCTGATTCAATTTAGCCATGAAACCTCCCACACTAAAATGTTTCAGTTTCATTGTCCAACCCCTGTAGATGTATAATATGTCCCCCTTAAGCTGTCCACCCTGACATGGTGAAATAGAACAAGGTCACCGCGAACACTCTGAAATGTTCAAACCTTTAGATTAGTTCAGAAATCAATATTTGGTGGAATAACCCTGGTTTTTAATCACAGTTTTCATGCATCTTGGCATGTTCTTCTCCACCAGTCTTACACACTGATTTTGAATAACTTTAAGCCACTCCTGGTGCAAACAAATTCAAGCAGTTCAGTTTGGTTTGATGGCTTGTGATCATCCATCTTCCTCTTGATTATATTCCAGACGTTTTAAATTTGGTAAAATCAAAGAAAATGATTTTGTGCAAAGAACTTCATGTATATATTTTGAATATATAGCCCATAGACTTATTCCAACTTATGTAAAAATGTATAAAAGATGTATAATATGTCCCTCTTAGGCTATCCACCCTGACATGGTGAAATATCTACAAAATGTAGAAAATGTTCAAACCTTTAGATTAACCACATTTCAGTGCCAGTTGTCATTAAATATGATTTCTGTGTAGTTTGAAGTCGTATAGATATGATGAATAGTCAAAAGAGTTTTTGACAAGTTTTGAAGGCCATAAAGCCCAGTATTTAAATAATGACACTTTAAAATAGTTATAAATCCACCTAGTCTGACAGATCAGTTTTCATCCATTCAGATTTGATGCCTGAAGTCTTTTGTACCTCATAGCTCATTAATCCTGGCCGCAGTCTTATTTGTCATGCTGCTGGTCTGGAATTGGCTCTGGTTAGATCAGAGAGCCTCTACCCAATACCCAATAATGTTGTTTTTTTTTTGTTTTTTTGGTACTTGTGACTAAGCGGCAGTGAGCAGCCCCCTTCCCCGGCTATTGATACCAGATAAAAAGAAATCATTTCTGATGTAGTGTGGGCGGTTCTGCAGCCACTTGTTATGCTGCATGGCTTTGATTATAGCCCTGGCCCCTGTATAGGTCGCTGATCTGCTATTCTCCTCGTCCGTTTGTTCCCTCCTTTGTCCGAGCATCTGCTGTCTGGCTGCCAGTGACGTGGTGTGGTGGAAGAGGACCAATGAAGGACAAATGCGTGGGCTCTGTAGGAGAAGACCACTCTGTTCAGGACACTGGTTACTCTTTACTACAACGTAAAACCTAATGAGATTGCCTTAAGCCATTTACGTTTCAATAACTTGAATCGTTTGAGCTTAAATAACATACTGGACTGAGTACAAACGATGCACCTGTTAAGTTAGTTGAGTTAAGTAGTACCTGACTGTTCCCAGGAACAACTAAATCTTTAAGTAGGCCTGTCACAATAACTACATTATTGACTTACTGTCCAGTAAACCAGTAGTTGCGAAAGTACAGAGAGACACAGACACAGGGAGTGAAAGAACTCGAAATGTACCTTTATTAGAAAAAATGCCCTCCACCTACACCAAAACAAACTTAAAGAAATACAGTAATTGCCCAGTGTGGCTCTAGTCGCTTAACTTTAATGTTTCTTAGGTTCGTGTTGCCTCAGCCTTCCTCTCACTGTCAGAATATCTCTTAAGTAAAGGCTGAGGCAGGGTCTTTATGCTGGTCCAACGCGGGCCAGCTGGGGCAGACCGGGGCTGCATATGTCATGGTGTGGGGCAGACCCACCCTTCCCATGCCTCCACACTTTTCAATATGTATAGTCTTTAAAAGGGTGTAATTCCTTTGTAATGACGTTGTGTTATCATTACATTAGTGCCATTTAATCCGTTTCTCTGAATTTTCAGACCTCAAACAAGTTTTTATTCATAAAGTTTTAAGTGTTCAGAAATCAATATTTGGTGAAATAATCCCGTTTTTTAATCACAGTTTTCATGCATCTTGGCGTGTTCTCCTCCACCAGTCTTACACACTGCTTTTGGATAACTTTACGCCACTCCTGGTGCAAAAATTCAAGCAGTTCAGTTTGGTTTGATGGCTTGTGATCATCCATCTTCCTCTTGATTATATTCCAGAGGATTTCAATTTCGTGAAATCAAAGAAACTCATCATTTTTGAGTTGTCTTTTATTTTTTTTCTCCAGAGCTGTACATGCAGTACAATGAACCGGGTAAGGTGGCCTGGGGGTGACTACACACTGAGGTGAGCAGGGTGGGCAGCTCTGTGACATACCGTATGCAGAACTTTCAGAAAAAAAAAACTAAAAACAAGCCAAAAAAAGTTGATTATACAAAAAAAAGTGTCTCCTTATCTCAAATATTAATTTTTTGAAGGTAGGTTGACTTAATTCGATAAAATGCTCTCGGATTTCTGTAGTATTTAAGTTATTTTAAACTTAATAAAAAAATATATATGTTTGTGGGAGTGCACTTTGATTATCTTGTGCAACAGAAGTAACTCTTGATCTTCCTTTCCTGGAACGGTCCTGATGAGAGCCAGTTTCATCATAGCGTTTTTGATAGGTAGATTTCTGGTTCTAGCCTCTATAGCTTTTTCCAAGAAAGAGAAATCCTTTCAGCTTTTGCTTTGGGCATTTGGCAGAGCATCCAGATGCACCCAATTCTAACTGCTAACTCAGCAGAGCTGTCAGCATGTGCATGGATCCAGTAGCTGGGGGGTGGATGGGGGTTAGGAGGTGCCAGTCATAAAGCATAAATATTGGATGGTGGCCTTTAGGAAATGGCTTTGCAATGGGAACAATCGCTAATGCTTCAGAATACCTTCCGTCCGCCACTCCATCGGTAGCCTCTATTAGATCTGGTTCACAGTGCTGTTTTTTTTTTTTTTTTTTTTAATAGCAGTGCTAGTATGTGATACTGTAGTCAGCAATCACTGAGCTCGTTCTGTTCTTCCACAGGAAATCTTCATCTCTTTATTATAAACACAAACTTTTCCAAAGCCACAGAAAATGGGAAGCCATACTTATTATATATACTTGTTAATCCATAGCATAATCATCATAAAAAAAAAATAGTTGCACCAAGGAAAATGTGACGGATTGCTATTCGAGAGATAGATAAAGGTCACTGGGAATAGTAAATGGTTCATAAATGAAAGATCAGACTGAAACAATCAATGTTTCTAAAGCTATGCATACAGAAGTAGGGTGTAACAGGTTTCGCAAGTTGTAGAGGTTCCTAATGCCGTTCTGTGCAATTTTACCCCATGCAGTTCATATATGTAAGGCTCTATTTTAGCGATCTATAGTGCACTGGTCAGTGCGCACGGTGGTCCTGTGTGGCTAACGGTACGTGTCCACTGGAACTTTTCTTTAGTGTATGTCGCCATGCCGGATCTCTCGGCTCGCTGTAATCTATAGCTCTATAAATCCAAATTTCGCCATTTTTTTAACTTTTCTTCTGTGGTTAAAAGGAGTCTGTTCTGTGTGTGTAGGCTCTTGTGTCTGTGAAGTCGCAGTCTGCTCTTCCATGATTGGGTGGACGCAGCACGGCCGGCGGATTTATTTGAATAAAGTTGAGTATGGGGCTGCATTCAGCGCAATGCAACCCAGCATGCACCGTGGCACAAGTCGGATTGGGCGGCTGACTATTGACTGTTGTCAGGGTTTTAATCAGTCAGTGACGCACCTGTATTTGCCCCGACAAGAAAGAAACACGCCAGATATTTACCTAAACACACCTCACTTCCAGGCCACCATGGCCAATGGTGAAGATATATTTGTAAACTCCAATGTTATTTTAATGACGCGGACGCAAGACATAAAAAAAAGAATGTTGAAAGGGTGTAAGCAAATACAAAATAGAAGAGTGCTTTACATAAAAGGAACAAAATACATAAAAGACATAAAAAACAAAATTGAAAGGTACAAACCCATAAAAACAGTAAAATTAAGAAAAAAAAACAAGAAAATTTACCATTAAACATATTTTAAAGTTTTGTTGACAGTGGTATCTAACATAATTCGAGAAAATGCATATTACAAATGAATGTGTCCAACACTGGTTGACCAGAATCATGGTTCCACGATTGCCTGGTACCAAATTCTAATAGAATACTATACTGTATGTCATGGAGTATACGAAAATGCTGACTTCATGAAGACTAAACATGGCCATCACTTACCCTGTAATACACAGGACTTTGTTCAGAATAGACACTCGAGAGATAAAGGAAAATAAGCGACTCAAATAAAATATAAAAGAGCCTACCTGAATCTCAGAGTGCTTTCCTTCTACTTCCACTTCAAAACAACAAAATTTCTGGAGCCCTTCATGTCTTCATGTGTCATCGCTGTGCTAATTGCCGTTTGTCCCCAAGGTTCCGGAGAATGCAATTAGCCAAATTTTCACTGAGAGCACGTCTGGTTTCATATCCCCCTGCCATGATTGCACACAACAAGTAACTGGCTGGTGGGATATGTGCCAAGAGAAGGAAGGAGAAGAAGAGAGAAGGAGGAGTGAGAGTGAGGGATGGCCACCATTTCTTATTCACTAGCTGAAAGGATTCACCAGTGACAGTGGTGGTGGGACCATCTTCAGAAAAACACTAAGCTAAAGACAGATAACTACTTAGTTCATACTGGTTTTTAGTCTATTTAGTCATATTTAGCTTATGGTTCCATTGTTTTGAAGCGACGCAGATTCAAAAACAGTGGCAATGTGTTTATATAGGGTATTGTATTTTTTAACAGCAGTATTGAGCACTACATCATCATCACTGTCCTGAAAAAAAAAAAAAAGATTCTTAATTTGAGAAACCATCCTTTATTCTTTTAATTAGGGTTCAAGCACCGAAGGTGCGTAGAACCCTATTGTTTTTGCTAAGATTTTTCTTCTTCTTCTTCTTCTTATTATTATTATTATTATTATTATTATTTTTCTCCTGAAAAAACAGTTGTGCAGCCTAAACCGTAAGTCATAGAGAAATGAAACTTGGTAGGTAGATGTAGGATCAGTGCATCTCGGTGGACAACAAAAATGGCACCGATTTGTCACGTGGTGGCGCTATAAACAAGGAAATTCATTTTTCACAATTTTCTCAATAACTCAAAAACCATAAGACCTACATTAAAATTTTTTTTGATGGATTCCTTGGGTCAATACCAACAACTTTCCAATTTGGACCATGCACTTCCGTCTATATAGATTTTGTGCTAATTTGCATAATATGCAAAACCTACTTTTGCAAACTAGTCCTAGGAATTTTCACCAATCCTGGCATGTTTGGTATCAAAACACTCGTGAGAGCATGCGCTTCAATATTCATTAAGAAAAAGTTGAAACATGTAAACAATATGGCCGCCATATGCAAATTAGTCCTTCCGGATATATGCCCCATTCACTTCAAGAGGTAAATTTGGAGCACTGTTTCTCAGCAACCGTGCAACCTAGCAAGTTGAAACTTTGCATGCAGAATCTATCATACAGCCTCTAAAGGATGTTCAAAGGGCAACTTAATCAATCAACATGGCTGAACACCATCAGCCAATCAGCATTCAGCAGACATTTTGGCAGGCTGAATGTTGCCCAATCTGGATGATATTTGGCAGTTATGTTCAGGTGGAGACACTGTAGTGACCTGCAAAGTGCTGAAACAATCCGCCCACTGGGGGGCGCTGTTCCAAAAAAACGAGTATATGTCAATCATGCTGTACTATTTTGACATCTAATTGTTTTTGCCATATTTAGTACAGTGGCTCTGACAAATTTCTCAATACAACTATGTTTAAAAAGTGCTTTGTTCATTCATAATTGCTAATTGTTTGAAAATAGCTATATTGAAACTACTCTCTGGATATTTGGCCTATCACCTCCATTTCAGTCTTGCTGCACACTGTAGAGTCTCTAGGTAAATGTTCATTAAAAACATTTGTGAAAATTTCACATACAATACTCTCCAGGCATCAAGCAATCTGTGCGTCCTTGGAATTTCTAACCTAAATTGCTGTAACTCTGCAGTATTTGCTGTAATCTCACAATGTTAAAGACCTCTGTACAATATCACTCTGATGAAGCGCCATTTAATACAGAACTAGATTAAGAATAACTTGACATTACATGTCATATCAGAACATTCACTCCTTTGTGCCTCTTCTCAACATTAATAACAGGTGAAAGACTTTTGATCATTTTAAATGTGACAGAATGTCTCCAATTGTGTTAGACCTTCTTACACATCACCATCCTATGCTCTAGTAGGCACCATTGTGCTAGTTGGTGCTTGATGAAGCGCCATTTAATTCAGAACTAGATTTATAATAACTTCGTAATTACATGTCATATCAGAACATTCACTCCTTTGTGTTAATTTAAACTTGTTTGGTCAAACATTTCAGCTTGTTCTGCAAAGGTTCAAAGGTCAATCTGAATACCACTTTGTGAACATTCTGGTTGAAGCCACCTGATCAATACCAATAACATGTAGACACCTTTTGACTAGTTCTAACTCACTTAATGAATATCCTACAAAGTTCACTAGATTTACATGTGAATTTAAGCACTGATCAGGTTGAAAGGCCTCTGCTCAACATTAATAACAGGTGAAAAACTTGATAATTTCTAAATGTGACAGGGCATCTCCAATCATATTAGACCTTCTTACACATCACCATTCAATGCTCCAGTAGGCACCATTGTGCAAGTTGGTGCTTGAACCCGATGATTGCCGCTTGCGGCTATATT
Source organism: Astyanax mexicanus (assembly GCF_023375975.1). Classification (NCBI taxonomy): domain Eukaryota; kingdom Metazoa; phylum Chordata; class Actinopteri; order Characiformes; family Acestrorhamphidae; genus Astyanax; species Astyanax mexicanus. Next base: position 30,643,223 of record NC_064420.1, read on the forward strand.
TTCTTTTATTGTTGGTGATTATGGCTTAGAGCTAATACAAAAAAAACTAAAACAAAAATCATTGTCTCAGAAAGTTAGAATATTATATAATATAAGACCAATTGGTACTTTTTTTTTTTTTTTTTTGCAGTGTGGGCAGTGTGCCAAGTCCTGCTGGACAATGAAATCCGCATCTCTATAAAAGTTGTCAGCAGAGGGAAGGAAGCATAAAGTGATTTTTTTGGGAAAACACTGCACTGACTTTAGACTTTAGACTAAAAGAAAGGATTGACTGAAGTTCAGTTCACTTATTTACTCTACGTAACATTTAAGTCTTAAAACCGAGTAGAAGTTAGTTTTTTAAGTTAAATTTATCTGAAATTAAATGTACTTAAAAAAAATGCAAATGCGGAAAGTTGCGAAACTTTTTTTTAAAGCTCACCTTCCGTCGTTTTTTCTTTCATTTTAAAATGTCTAGTTGTGGTCTCTAGTATGAATGAATGACATGTGAGCCGTTTTTGTAAAAAAAAAGTGCTCAGGTGTCTCTGTATAGCTCTTTTTTAATGGACTGTTTTAGGCGTGTGTCCAAAATGACCGGATTCCAGCTTTGCTCATGAATATTCATACATGCAAACAGCATGCAAAAATCTCTCCTCTGATTGGCTAGGAGCACTGCGACGCCCCTCCGCCGCTCACTGCCTCCCACCTCCTAACTGATGAGCGGTGATGTTGCGTCGCTTCAGCTCCGCCTCTGGGAGTTTCTCGAGCCAAGGTGGGCTGGTCTGTGAGTTTCTGCCTACGTAGGCAGAAAGATAATTCAAAATTCACCCGTTTTTCGGAGGGGGGGAGGGGGGATTTCTTTGCTTAGCTCCTGCAGACAATGGGGGCTGCAAAACAGTTTAATGTGCAGGTGTACACATTCAACTCGGAGAGACCTACTGTATTCCACAAAAAACAAGAAAAATCGGATTTTTGCGGAAGGTGAGCTTTAAGTAAATTTTACTCATCATTTTTTTCAGTGTATTTGGGCCAATAGCCTGTTAGGGTTATTTTTTAATGTATAGGGTTTGATTATGACAGTTAAAGGATATAATTTGTGAACTTTTAGCTAAATATGAGCGTGGTGCTCATCTGTTTCAGCTGTAAACGACATCCACTCTGAGAGTTCACAATTCTGCTGCTGCTGCTGCTGCTCTCTCCAGCACATCTCCAGCCATTTGCACTAATGAAGCCTCAGATGGCAGTTTATAGGGATTGCAGATTTATTTCTGCAAGGGTAATTTCCCCGTGCCATTTGCACACACAGTCCTGCGCTGCCTAATTCTTGCTCTGACAAACGTGTGGTCATGCATGTGTTCCTGGGTCTGTACACCTTGTCTGCCAACGGACCTCGTTGGCCAAAATGTGGAGGCAACCTGATGCAGCGGCTTTAATTCTCTCGGGAGACGGTGAGTCACGCAGCCTTCCTGCCAACAGATAAAGGCGGAGAGTAACAAGAGAAGTGTAGAATTATGCAAACATCCTCTCGCTCCGTTCGTTTTTGTAAATCAGCCGTTCATCGCGGCCGGGCTGAGGCTAATTCAATTTCCTGCTTTTTTTCGCTGTTGTTGTGCATTCATATGATTCATATGTTAGAAGTGTATTGTTGTTTTTTTGGCGACGCCCTGCTGATGTACGCTCTGCCGCTCTGTAAGTGCTGCAGGTGGGCTGTATTTGTGTGCAGGCAGATGCTGCCTCGGCTCCTGCGGACCGGCTTAACTGTCATTTTGTTCTCCAAAACCTGAAACAAAGCTCTGCATAGCTGAAGCCAAAAATACATTCACTCTAGGAAAAAAAAATAAAAAATCTGTACCAAACAGTACCAGTCAGATATATAACTCTAGAACCTTACCATTAAAGTTAGTTACACCATCATTTACCCTACTATTATGTTCATTTGTCAGGAACAGCAATGGTGTTCTGGGGTTAATTTGACCCGGTGCATGTTTAATCATCCAAAGGATGTTTGAAACCCAATGTCACGTCTGGTGCTGAAAGTGCTTCTGTTCCTCCCACACTCAGCTCTAACCAGTGCCAGATTAACACTTTTTGAGGCCCGGGGCTAATTACCAGGATGAGGCCCTTCATATCATGTTCTGATGCATGACCTCACACAAACACACGGACACATCAGCGACAGCGTACACAGTACCAATCTATGACCGACTACCGTTTAAAGTGAACTGGTAACATGATTTCAATTCAATTTAGGGTTGGGCGATGTCTCTTTAATTGGCAGATGATGATGTTTACAGGGAAACATCGCGATGGACGATGATATCGTGGGGGGTGGGGGTTGGTTAGAAATAACTAAAAACTGACTTACAATATTTTACTTATATTTACTATACATTTACTATAGACGAATAAAATATATACGCAAAAAAGAAAAAATAGGACACTTTAAAAAGATCATTGAAATGGATACATAAAAAATAAAGAATGTATATCTTCTGAAGAAAAAAATAATTTAATCAATAAAATAATAAAAATAGTTCAGATGAATAAAACAATAATTAATATGAAATAAAAAACTCATTTAAAACACAATCAAATGCTTTCTGATAGTGTGCAGAATATTAAAAGTTTCAGTTTCAGTTAGTTTCAGTTTCAAGTCATTGAAACAGCTCATCAAAACCTCAACCTTTCCTTTATATTTGACAATATTCGATTAACTTTACAGGTCCTCACTCATCTTCATTTATTTATTTAACTAAACTGAGTTTTATATTATTGTATTATATTATTTATATTATTATTATTGTAGCCTCGCACTGAATTTAGCTCCGCGCTGCGGAAGAGCGCGAGAGCGAGAGAGAGAGACAGAGAGACAGAGAGAGCGCAGCGCATCTTTGCTGGTGGTAGCTGCTACAGCAGGCTGACTACTCCACGCTGGTTAATTTGGGTGTTTTCTGTAATAATTCTGTCGCTCTTTCCTTTTTTATTGCTTGTAATTTTCGTTTTTTTAATTAATTTTCGTCATTTGACATTCAGCGACCGGAGGCCCCCCTAGTGGCGAGGCCCGGGGCTGCAGCCCTTTCAGCCCATTCTTTTAATCCGGCCCTGCCTCTAACTGAGGTTCTCAGCCTAACAATTACACTACCCAGAACGCACTACCCGCTGACATCACACACACACACACACCCGATCACGTGACACGTCACCTGCTTTCTCCAGGAAGTCCCGAATACTGATTACCTGCAGTATAAAAGAGCACACCACGCACACGCCTGTACCGAGTATTGTTTGGTTTATCCTCATTACAAAGCGTTCTATCTCTAGTCTCTGTTATTTCATGTATGACCTTGCTTTCTGTTTTTTCGACGCCGATTTCTGCCTGTTCCTCTGATATTGGATTTACCGTGTTTGACCTGGACTGTTTAGCTTTTCTGCCTATTGGATTATTTCTGCTGCTGGATTCCCTGTATATGATTCTCTGGACTGTCCCTGTTTATGGTATGCTTATGTTTGCGTGGTTCCTGTTTGCTGTGATTACACTGTTTCCGATTTTATTTTATTTTTACATCCCCTGTACCATTGTTTATTTTAATAAACACTAAAATCTGCATCTGCACTTGTCTGAGTCCTGTCCCGAATATGACACCCAAAAAAATCCTTATAAGCAGTGTAAATATTTCATAAATAATAATAATACCTGGTGTATAATAGTGATACAGTTGTAATACTCATGACTTCTGAAGGCAATTGACTGCACTGGATTTTATTAAGGGGGTTTTATTTAGTGAATACTTTTGCACATCACACTTGTTTTTTAGATTTTAATTTGATAAAAAATGGAAAACAATGTATAATTGTCATTTCACTTCACAATTATGTGCTACTTTTGTGTTGGTTTATCACTTAAAATCTCTATAAAATACATTTAAGTTAATGGTTGTAAGGAGACAAAATGTGAAAAAGTGTATTTATCACTGTATTTACACAGTTTACAGGGCAGCTAAAGGAGTAATGCTGAAAATATGAATATGAAATATGTACGGTAGCAATATCTGAAAGCCCCAGTAGTGTAAACAGTAACAGCGTTGTATATTGATGCCCCTAAAGGTTTATTACGCATTATCAGAAACATAACACTGATTTTTGCAATTTTCAAAGCTATGATCTCGAATCAGAACCACGTCTCTCAGATACCAACCACACAACCACCTACATACCCCCACACACCACCCACCCATTCAGAGGCCAGAGCCGTGTTATTATCCTCTCAGGCAATGGATTACATCTGGTAGATCCAATATCCCTATTAGTCTCCCAGACCTTGCTTTCCCAGCGCAAGGGCAAAGCATTCTTTAATTCTACAGCGTCAGAAGCGCGGCCGCTCACGTCCCCGCGGCCCACGGTCTCAGGGCTGCGTCCGCAGAGGCATCTGTGGTATGAATATTTATGCAGATGCAATAGAGATGGTCTTTTGTGATGCGTCTGACACTGCATGCCTTTAACAGAATTGTTGTTCAGGCTCTGTCTGGCTCCTTTGTAATACACAGGAAGTAATCTTCTCAAGACCTGTGCGGGTTGAATTGGACCTCTGCCTGGACTCGCGCCATTGTGTTTGTCTGTTTGTTTGTTTGTTTGTGTGTGTGTGTGTGTGTGTGTGTGTGTGTGAGGGATTTTCTGTGTGTGTGTGTGTGTGGGAGTGTGTGCACACGCAAGTAATTCGAAGCAAAACAGCAACACATTAATACAGAGTGAATAGACATTAATAGATGTATGGATAGATTGATGTAGGGAAGGGTGGGTGGATGTATAGATGGAAGGGTGGGGGCAGATGGATTGATAGATGGAAGGATTGGTGGATGCATGGGTGGAAGGGTGGGGGTGGATAGATGGAAGAGTGGGTAGATGGGTGTATAAACAGATGGATGGATGAACTGAAGGATTGGTGGATGCATTAATGGAAGGTTGGGTAAATAGGGGGATGGATGGGAGGATTGATGGATGCATAGATGAAAGGTTGGGTGGGTGGGCTTATAAACAGATAGATAGATGGATGGATGGATAAAAGGATAGGTGGATATGTAGATGAAAGTTTGGTAGGTTGGGAGATAGATGGTAGGTAGGGAGAGAGGTAGGGAGGTTTGGGTAGGTAGGTGTAATAACAGATGGATTGATGGATGGAAGAATTGGTGGATGCACGGATGGAAGGTTGGGTAAGTAGGTGGATGGATGGAAGGGTGGGTGTATGAATAAATGAGTGAAAGTGTTGGTCTATTCATGGATGGAGGGGTGGGGGGTGGGTGAATGGAAGGGTGGGTAGGTGGGTGTATAAATAAATGGATAGATGAATGGAAGGTTTGGTGGATGCATTAATGGTAGGTGGAGGGATGAATGGTAGGATTGGTGAATGCATTAATGGATTGTTGATAAATAGGTGAATGGATGGAAGGGTTGGTGGATGCATAGACGCATGGTTGACTGTTGGCATTTAAATGGATAGATAGATGGATGAAAAGGTTGGGTGGGTGGGTGCATGAATGAATGGATGAAAGGATTGGTGGACGGATGGATGGATGTAAGATTGGGTGGGTAGGCAGGTGCATGAATGAATGTATGGAATGGTGGGGACAGATGGATGGATGGAAGAGTGGGGCAGATGGAAGAGTGGGTAGGTGGGTATATAAATGTATGGAAGGATTGGTGGATGCATGGATGGAAGTTTGGGTGGGTAGGCAGGTCAATTAATTAATTGATTGGATGGAAAGGTTGGTGGACCAATGTATGAAAGGGTGGGTGTGTGGATAGATGCAATATTGAGTGGATAGTGGTGGAAGGTGACGTGGTGGGTGGGTGGATGTATCAATGGATGGAAGAATTAATAGAAGTGTGGATAGATGAATGAATGGATGGATGATTGGGTGGAATTAGGCTTCAGTTTGATACAGTGAAAAATACTCAAGTGTATCCATATTTTTTCACTGTGTATATGAGTATGAGTGTATGGTTATGAGTGCATAGAACAGAAGTGTGAAATAATGGTTTAATTTGAAGGCAACTGACCTCCATTCAATATATTCTCAAGCTAAGTGCAAGTATTAAACTTGAGTTTCCTTAAATTATCAGGTAATGGCTTTTTATTGTAATGTCTTTTGTTCTCTGATTGCATTTCTCACTCTTTCCTATTGTTTCTCTACCCTGTGAGCTCCATTCTTAGAAGAAATAGAACAAAATCTCTTTAAAATCTTAATAAAAAGCATATCCTGCAAAGTTTATCCACATATTAACTCAACCATTCCCTCTTTCAATAAGGAATGGATTGAGATGATGAAGTGGGGCCCTTAGGGAACACCCCTCATATCGCCTTGAGCTACAGCTAACGCACTTGATCACAATTTTATTATCGTTGAGATTACTTTGCATGATCCTGTCTAATTATACCAGGATGATGGTTGGAACTGATCAATGGTCTGTGCAATGAGTTTGATTCTTCAGAGAGCTGCTGCAGTCTGAGTAAAACTGATAATTGGGACATAAAACTAGACTAGACTAAAACAGGAGTGCTTTCTTTTATTTTGAAGGGAATCTTGTGTTATAAACCTAAAACAGCACAGACATTTAATACAGTACTGGAAAATTATTTGTCTTTTTAAAAATAATTGTTCAAATTCCATTTAGACATTTAAAAAATTTCCTCTGGTCAGCTTGGTGGTACCACTTTAAAATAAGACTACCTTTATAAAGGGTTTATAAATGGTTTACAATTAGTTTATTAATGGTTACTAATTAGGTTGTAAATGCCTTAAAATCATTAATAATCAGTTATAACACATACGTAGAAAGGGCAACAATGATCTGTTGTTTGCCAAATAGTGAACCCACAGCCATCTATACTTTTGCCCTTTCTATGTATGTGTTATAACTGATTATTACCTAATTAGTAACCATTAATAAACTAATTGTAAACCAAACCATCTATAAAGTCGTTATAAAGGTAGTCTTATTTTAAAGTGATACCAATGTTTCATTATTGTTTTTTTTTTTCATATTGTTTGACAAACGAAAATGTCCAGAGAAACCAGTATCTAAAAAAAAAAAAGGAATTTTACCGGAGAGATATAATAACCTTCTAAATTTTAAATGGAAGTCAATGTAAAAAGAGTTAATTTTAGGTAATTTTAAAGTACTTCTGTTTGTCTGTTCATCAAGAAATTTTGGCACAGTGTAAGTGACAGTTTGTCTGTTCAAAACATGTAGTAAACTAAAAATCGACAGAAAAAGGTGATACTTGTTTTTCATTGGACAGCAATGATATACAGTACCAGTCATCCAGACTATGAAGGAACACATAAGAAATCATGTAGTAAAATTAAAATGGTTAAACAAACCAAATTATTTTGTGAAGCATTTAGCTGGCTCTTATCTGGGCTGCTGTTTGTTAACTTGTGCTTTCTGAGGCTGGTACCTCTGATGAACTTATCCTGTACAACAACTCTTGCTCTTCCTTCTCTTGGGCGGCCCTGATGAGAGCCAGTTTCATCTTAACAGTTTTGATGGTCTTTGCAACTGAACTTTTAGATACTTTCAAAGTTCTTGAAATTTTTTAAAGTCAAGTTAAGTAGACCTTGTAAAATGTCTATTCACCTTTCTCCCGAAACTGGGATGTCTTTAGGGTTGCAGAGGTGACATTAAACGCCTGTGTTGATAATGCACTGAGGCTAGAGCAGTATTAGAATTAGCTGCTAACCACGACAAGCGCTAGCACTTTCACCACTCGGAGGTGAGTATATTGCACTGTAGTCTTCATGTTTACTGTGTTTAAAACAAGCTACGTGGGAAGAATCGCTAGCTAATAGCACCCTGGATTACCAGAACAGGAGTCCTCAGTGTAGCTCTGTTGGGCAGTGTTTTTACTAGCACGGCTGCTAACTGCAGCTAGCGCTGGTGCTAACAGCACTGTTGAAAATACTGGAAATCTATGTTTACTGTCTTAATAAACAAGAGGCACTTTACTCACCCAAATAAGCAGTTTTCAGGAGAGAAATGTGTGTAGATTAACATCCAGCACTCATTTAACTTTGAATTTTCTTTTTTTTTTTTTTTTTAAGAATTACAGTTTTGTTTACTTAGGCGCTTCCACCAGCATAACCCCAGAAAGAAAACATGGCAATGCCCTTGTTCCTTACTATGGTCACATAAAATGTGCCTCATAATCTGTTGCACATTATAATCTGTAAATTAAGGTACTTTAAATTTTACAGGGGTTGGACAATGAAACTGAAACACCTGTCATTTTAGTGTGGGAGGTTTCATGGCTAAATTGGAGCAGCCTGGTGGTTAATCTTCATTAATTGCACATTATTGCACCAGTAAGAGCAGAGTGTGAAGGATCAATTAGCAGGGTAAGAGCACAGTTTTTCTCAAAATATTGCAATGCACACAACATTATGGGTGACATACCAGAGTTCAAAAGAGGACAAATTGTTGGTGCACGTCTTGCTGGCACATCTGTGACCAAGACAGCAAGTCTATGTGATGCATCAAGAGCCACGGTATCCAGGGTAATGTCAGCATACCACTAAGAAGGACCAACCACATTCAACAGGATTAACTGTGGATGCAAGAGGAAGCTGTCTGAAAGGGATGTTTCCAAAAAACATAAAACCACAGCTGATCAAATCACGCCAGAATTCAATGTGCACCTCAACTCTCCTGTTTCCACCAGAACTGTTGTGACGATAAATTTGTTTCAGTTTCATTGTCCAAACCCGGTACAAATAAACATGCTGTTCTAGTATCTCTTCTATTACTGCCGTTTTAACCCAAAGGTATTACATTTGAGATGCAGGCACACACACACCGTTTTTAAAGCCCATTGCATGCTCTACAGCACAGCAGTTTGGCAAACATAACTAAAGTAGAATCAAACACCGCAGGAGGAAATTGCTCTTTCTGGCCAAAAGATAATAGCATATTTATTTATTCATTTGCTCAGACATACAAGTGGATTGGGAATTTGCGGTTGCCAGAAATTGTTAGCACCAACAAAACAGAATGACTGACTGACTTGGGTTTAGCAATAAACATCCTTATTCACAACATGCTTAGACATTTCATGCACTCCTCAGTAATACTATTTAGCTATGTCGAGATTCACCCACCGCTAAAACCAAATGTTCATTTAGTCTGCACACTGATTTATAATCTCCATAAAAATGCGATGAGTCCAGGGTCACCATTCCCCATACCGAGCATCAGCTCGAGGGTCTTAAAACCCTCAGACGTGTAGAACAGAGCATTGCTGAAGACCTTTGGGATGAGTTGGCGTGAATGAGTTTGTGAAGCAGACCTAATCTTTCATTGTTAGTTTCTTATCTCACCTTTTCTCTGGTGACTGAATTTAATCAGATCAAATCAAACCAGGTTTGTTTGTGTACCGCTTTTTTACAGCTGACTTTGTCACAAAGCAGCTTTACAGGATTCCAGTAATAGGACGAGAGGGATGCATAAACGTAAAGCAAAGTGATAAAGCCGAAGCAACAGTGGCAAGAAAAAAAAAAAAAAACTCCCTCCAAACTGCAGGAAGAAACTTTGAGAGAGAAAATAGATCACCAGTGGGGACCCATCCTCCTTTGGTCAGACTATTTAAGAATTGTTGATTAAAAAAGTTGCTGTTCCACCATATTTCCAAGTCTGTTGTACACTCAGGTGTAGCAGTATAATCACAGTAGTGATGGTAAAAGTAGGGTTGTCATGATACCAACATTTTCATTTTAATACCAATACCAATTGTAGTATCCTGATTCTCTTCAGTGCCTTGAAAAATATATTCATACCCGATTTTTCACGCACAGTAGAATGGTTAAACCAAAGACCCAGGACCTAAATCCCATTGAGAATCTGTAAAAAAAAAAAAAAAAAAAAAAACATGAACATTGCTGTTTACCGATGCTCTCAAATTTGACTGAGCTTCAAATTTGACTATTCTGCAAAGAGAAATGAAGCAATTTTCAGCCTCTAGATGTACAAAGTCTTGTTATCATCTTTTTAGTCAGTTTTTACTCTGATTAGGAATTATGTTTGATTTGTCACATGCTGTAAACTAGAGGACCAAGGTACAAAAGGTTTTTAGCGCTAAGAAGATTCTTAAATGGTCGAGCGAGCTTTACTCTTAACACTCTCTCTCCATCTTTATCTTTAGATGTTCTTAATGCTAAGATGCTTTTGGGAAACTGGACCCAGAACAGTACTCAAGTAGCTGTTTTTTTTCCAAAAACTCAACAACTTCTTTCCTGTATGATCTCACATGAGTCCCTTTAGACCTTAGAACAATTGTCTAGAATCCCCCAGTAAGGGTTCTGTATTCAACTGGCTGAGGGTTCTATACAGACCCGGCAACCAATGACAGAATCTCAAACATATGTGCATAACAAGCGGGGGTATACCTGTGTTGGGCATTCACCTTTGTTGACAGTTCACTGCCAAGATAGCAATGAACGTCTCACTGTTGCTCTCTGTCCAGGTTGTTTTCAGTCAGTGGCGCACCTGTGCACCATCACACCAATCTAACTGGCTACAGCTGCCATCCAAAGTATGATTGATTAGATTCACGTATTTGGTTGTATATAAAGTAGATCTGAAAGCATTGAATTGCATTGCAAACTTGAATTAAAGTGTTTATAATGTTGTAGTATTGAAAAAAAAAAAAAACATTGAGCCTTCAAGGCTTTGTGCAACTCTAGGTAAGATTAATCATGCTGGTAATAAGAGGTGGTAATAATTCAAATAGTAGCAAAAAGTCCATCTGACCTTCAATAAAGTCAATAGTGAACAAATCCAAGGCGTATAGCAGTAGCAAGAGGGTGGGCAGCTGGTCTGACGTGGATTGTAGGAGTATAAGGAACCCGGCAGTCAATCTGGTTGGAGTGGGGGGTGGGGGGTGGATGGTGAGGGGTGGCATCTGTCCTGACGTGGATAGAATTCCATCAGTGTAAGACTGGAAATGTAGACTATCATATACTATGTAAAGGGTAAAAAGTAAAGAGACGATGGAATTGGAATTGGAATTCTGATTGATTCAATAGAGAATTGAGAGAATGTGAACATTATCAGAGTGTCAATACCTAAAAGAAAAGGGCCAGAAGGTAACATAGACACGGCAGCACCAGGAAACACTACTGGTAACCTTGTAGTGTAGCAACCCTTGAATTAATCTAGAGATAAACATACATTTTCTAAATGCTATAGTCAACAATCAATATTATAAATTCAGATATAAAGACTAATTAGAGAGCTAGAGGTACTTGGGCACGTTTTCCAGCTATTAAACCTTTTTTTCTAAAGAACCTTCATTCAGAATGCCCTCTAGTCCAGAACAAGGCTTAATCACTGTCTGTTAAACTGCCCTTAATGTATGTGGTTCGCGCTTATTGACCCTACCCTGATAAAAAGAACCATTTGAATGAAGGTTAATGAAGTAGAATGCAAAGCAGGTGTGTAACAGCTGCTTCTTTGAGAGGGGAACTGAATAATGAGCACGCCATTTGATTCAGGTGAAAGGCAAAATGAGTTAAGTACTGGTACTGTAATTTGATGGAAATATAAATCATGTCAGAAATAATTACACTTATTACACATAATTTAAAGCAGATTTTTTGAAAGATAATTATTTATTGAACCTGGGCAAAGGTTCAAGAAAGTGCGGAAAGAAACCTACAGAAAGTGCAATTCATGCTTTGATATGCATGTAAAGGACACGCTTTACACATGCATTTTACAAGCTGACAAATACAAAACTGTCACTGAATTTAGTGAAGTTGCATAGTACATAGTTCAGGAACAAACAACAAAAATATAAACCTATCTGTATGTAGTCTTGGTGATGGGAACCCCAGTTCTGGTGGCCTGCCATACTATAAGCCCCAAGTAGAGCTGAGCGATTAATCGATTTTATCGATTAATTCGAATTTACAGTTAAGGACGATGTGTTTTTAGGAAAATCGATTTTCTCTGAGTTTTAATTTTCACCACGATGCTCCCCTGTGGGCTCCTGTACTTCAGAGACCCGAGCGCACCCCCGTTGTACCATTGCTTGTTTCTGGTTGCACTTTAACCAAAAAGGGGACATTTAAGTGAAAACTAAATAAATAAAAAATAGTTTTTAACCATTTCTTTATCATCTTTAATTACATTTTTGAAGGGGGGGAAAAAATTGATTTAAATCGAAAATCAGATTTTTTTTTTAAAAAATCGAAGATTTTTTTTTGGGCCATATCGCCCAGCTCCTAGTCTACAAATCTTGTCTTTTGCAAGCTTCGTAAATCTGTGTTTAATCAAGGATCTCATTTTATATAGATTTTTACTTAACACACAACACAATGTTCATCTAAACCAACTAAATCAATAAAATTGAAATCATTAAATGAATTTAAATTTAGGGCTTAGTCATGATTTTACATTCTACCTTAAGTGTTACTCATATCTGCGTTTCACATGTCCTTGTTCCTCTCTCGCCCACCGTTTGTGTGTAGTCCTTACCCCAGATAACCTTCCCTTCTATGGTTTCTTTTCCATTTAAAATACAATTATTGTACCACCATTTCATAATGCACCAAATATACAAATATACAGCTCTGGAAAAAAATTAAAAGACCACTTCAGTTTCTGAATCAGTTTCTCTGATGTTGCTATTTATAGGTTTATGTTTGAGTAAAATGAACAATGTTTTTTTATTCTATAAACTACAGACAACATTTCTCCCAAATTCCAAAAAAAAAAATATTGTCATTTAGAGCATTTATTTGCAGAAAATGAGAAATGGCTGAAACAACATAAAGTTCATAAGGTTTTAGGAGTTCAGAAATCAATATTCGGTGGAATAACCCTGGTTTTTAATCACAGTTTTTATGCATCTTGGCATGTTCTCCTCCACCAGTCTTACACACTGCTTTTGGATAACTTTATGCCTTTACTCCTGGTGCAAAAATAATTCAAGCAGTTCAGCTTGGTTTGATGGCTTGTGATCATCCATCTTCCTCTTGATTATATTCCAGAGGTTTTTAATTTGGTAAAATCAAAGAAACTCTTCATTTTTATTTGGTTTCTTATTTTTTTCCCGGGCTGCATGTCTAGAAATCCAAAATATGGTGGTAGTAGAAATGATAGTATTATCATTATCGTTGAGATGTTTCTTTCTTGTACTTGCACTCTTCTTCTTGTGGTTTTACATTCACTGTCCACCAGTTATATACATTTGAGCAGCAAGAACTGCTTTCGAGAACGCGAGATATATATGTATATATATAAATCTCAAGATAAATTACTCGGGATCTTAAAATGGGTATGTATACTTGATCACACATGGCACGTCATGCAATATGCATGCTGCAGCCCGAGCCATTTATTATTCCTCTTGCTGTTCAACACATTTCCATCTTCTAATACATATGGTGAAGTGAGTTTTTAATGAGGAGAAAACTAAAGTTACTGTATCTATCAGAAAACATTACCAGATCTGCCCACCCTTCTAAAGATATACCGTCTGTATAGAATGCACTCTCAATTCCCAACAGGCAGTACTAGCCTCTTTAGAAGTACAGGACTTGCACGCTTCCTGTTTCAAAGCAAGGTCATTCGTATTTCTTCACAGCGCTGGTGGTAAGAAAAAACAGGAGTCACAGGGTCTATGGCATAAACTGGCCATTTTATTTATTATTCAAAACAAATATTGATTTTAACAATGTGTTTTACACTTAAAAGCTACTCCCAAAGGTTATAAAACAAAGGCTATGTTCAAACAGCAGGAAAAAGTGGTCAGAAATTGGATTTTTTATGACAAAATCTGTTGTTTAGTTTGTGCTTTAGAAGTGGCACGCATGCGCAACAGAGCAATGCTTCTCGTTTAGTTTCACTTTAATCCCAGCCAGAATCCCAGCTGTGATTGAGCTGTGAATGAGTTCAGACTACAGTCCAGCTCACTGAAAAGGAGATTATTAAGTCATGGTCAGGTTTGATTTTTTTTTTACTTGTTTTTAGATGCTGTGATCTGTAGCCAATTTTGTTTAGCCAATTCATTAGGAACACTGCATGGCTGCAACTGCTGAGTCTTCTAATATTATTGAAAGAAACACATCACTCCAAATATTTATGAGGTCTGTTATCTTCATAAGTGTCACACTTGCACAACAGAGCAATGCTTCATGTTTAGTTTCACTTTATTCCCAGACAGAATCTGTCAGAGCTGTAGATGAGTTCAAACCACAGCAGAGCCTATTAACAATAATTCAGTCCAGCTCACTGAAAAGGAGACGTTATTAAGCCACGGTCAGGTTTCAATTTTTAACTTTTTGTTCTTAGATGCAGCAGCTGTGATCTGTAGCCATGTTTAGCCAATTTATTAAGAATACTGCATGGCTGCAACTGCTGAGTCTTCTAATATTATTGAAAAATAATATTTATGATGTCTGTTATCTTGTTTTTCCAACACTTAAGCCCTCAAATAAGTGCTGCCTTCCATTTTTGTCTACTTATTTTCACCTTGTTTTCCTTTCCATCTTTTTTTTCAGTTCTGTTTGACGTAAAAGTCACATAATTTCCGATTTTAGTACACATAATAAAGTGACCCAAAGCGAAGATTTTTGCGTGTTTACTCAGCCACAGAAACAATACATCTCTTTTGGTTTAAATTGGCTTAAACCAAAAAGTGTAGCCAGTTACTGGCAAACATACCTTTTTTAACCCAAGAGTTGCCATGTTAAAGCATTTAAGCCATGTTTTAAAATGGCAGTTCATATTATTCTGTTTTCTAAACTGAAAGCAGAAGCATTTCTGAGTGAAGAAGGGATGAAATATTGCATTTAACAGTACCAATTTGCTGGATTATAATTAATAATATATTAATTCTAAGAACTGGGGTGTTGGGTCACTTTTCGCGGGAGTTCTTCTGGCCACGTCACGCGTCTTTACATACTTACATCACATGTACAGCCTTTTTAAGAGGATCAGGCTCAGTTTTACTGAACGCGAGCGACTGGTGGAGAAATGGAGACGTCAGAAGGGGAAACTCAGAGCTCAGTAGCTCATTCACTCATAGTAAAAACAAAGTAACAAAGGAGCGCGCTCTCTCTCTCTCTCTCTGACTGAACATAACCTGGAATCGGATTCATCCGCTCTGAAAGGAGACCGCATCACACCCGCCCAGTTTAAAATGATTCTTCCGCATGCTCGGTGCAGTTACCCATTTTATCCAGAGAGAGCCATCAATCCTTATTTAAAACTTACGGACATCGGCTTTAGCAACATGTGATGATAATTCAATTCAATTTTATTATACTCATACTTGAGCAAGAATACATTATCAATACAGTTCACAAGTTAACAAAATTATATACTATTAAGGTACTAAGTTAAGTTTTTTTTTTTTTTTACAGTCAATAAAACTGTAACACAAGTAAATCATTATTCTGAGTTCCCACTGACTCCACACTCCTCCAGAAAAGAGCAGCTGGTGTTTTTTTTCAGACAGTACACAAATCTAAAAGGATATATTTGAATGCAGCAGTGATGTTATTTTGGCACAAAGCTGGAGGTAAAAAATTTGGAGTGTGACCTCTTTTCCCAATCGGCTCCCCGTGCTTTTGTTGTTTGTTTTGGTGATAAGGTTTCTCTGGGTAAGGCTTAATTGGCTCATTATCATCCTCCCAGTAGCTCATTCACATCTCATATCCTCCTTCATCTGCACCCCCCACACTCTCCTCGCAAACCCCCCCCCCCCCTCAACTCCCTCTTTAGCAGCGGCTAATGACCTGAGACCAGCCCACACAGACAGACCACATCTGTGGATACGCAAGAAGCATGGAGAGGATAAATGGGTCCTAGAGAGAGGTGGAGGAGTGTGTGTGTGTTTGTTTGTTGGTGTGTGTGTGTGTGTGTGTATATGCAGCATTTCAACTGATTATTCTAAAGCCTTTTTTTATAACAAATCTTGTTGTATGAGCGAAGACTGTCACAATTACTTGATTAAATTTAACTTAATTTAAAAAAGCTCTTGAATTACAATGATATTCTTGAGGAATCGCCAGTGATTAGTCATCAGTTTGAATGATAGTAATGAATACTTTCAGTTCTCCGAAATCCTTTACCCATGACCCTCTTGGGTCATCTTGCTTTGTAATGTTCATAATCATATTATATATAAAGAAACAAATCTTTGATTAATCATTCATTATTTTCAACCTCTATTGGCCTATTGTAGTGGTTGGTGTGTACCTGCTAGCGTGCTACCATATCATGTGGGAGATTGGGGTACATCAATTACATTACATTACATTACATTTCATTTGGCAGACGCTTTTGTCCAAAGCGACTTACAATAATGAAGTACAAAAGTAATAGGAATTTAGATAACCCATTTTAGATAGGGCTTAAAGGAGGTCGAAGGGAAATAAAGGGATAGAGAAGTGAAGGAGGGGAAGAAGGAAATGGGGTTAGAAGTAGTTAGTGTGTTAGAGGTGTTAGGAGAGTAAGTGCTCTTTGAAGAGCTCTGTCTTCAGGAGTTTATTAAAGATAGCGAGAGATTCTCCTGATCTGGTAGTGGAAGGTAGTTTGTTCCACCATTGGGGAACTCTGTATGAGAACAGTCTGGATTGCTTTGTGTGAGTGTTTGGCAAAGCGAGGCGACGTTCATTGGAGGAGCGCAGCGGCCGGGAGGTAGCGTAAGCCTTCAGGAGTGAGTGCAGGTAGGAAGGAGCCTGTTCTGTCATCACCTTGTAGGCGATTGTAAGAGTTTTGAATTTTATGCGAGCATCAACTGGTAGCCAATGGAGCTCAATGAGCAGCGGGGTGACATGTGCCCGTTTTGGCTGGTTGAAGACCAGACGTGCTGCTGCATTCTGGATCATTTGGAGTGGTTTTACTACGCAGGCCGGGAGGCCAGTTAGCAGGGCATTGCAGTAGTCGAGGCGTGAGATGACGACTGCTTGTACCAGGAGTTGGGTGGCCTGTTGCGTCAGAAACTGTCTAATTTTCCTGATGTTATAAAGCGCGAAGCGGCAGGATCGAGCAACTGAGGCCACATGGTGCGTGAAGGAGAGCTGGTCATCAACCAGAACACCCAGGTTCCTAGCAACCTTTGTCGGTGAGAGAGAGAGAGAGTCGATGCTTATAGAGAGGTTGTGTTGAAAAGATGGTTTTGCCGGTATGACCAGAAGTTCAGTCTTTGAGAGATTTAATTGAAGGTGATGCTCCCTCATCCATGAGGATATGTCAGAGAGACACTGCGAAATCCGTGCAGAAATTGAGTTATCTTCAGGTGAGAATGACAGGTATAGCTGGGTGTCATCAGCAAAGCAATGGTAGGAAAAGCCATGTGAGTGGATAACCTGACCAAGAGAGGCAGTGTATATTGAGAAGAGAAGGGGACCCAGTACCGAACCCTGGGGAACCCCAGTGGATAGGGAGTGGGCTGAGGACAGCTGTCCTTGCCACGACACCTTGAACGAGTGAGTGCCCAGTGAGGTATGATCTAAACCATGACAGCACATTGTCTGAGATCCCCATGTTTGAAAGTATAGTTAGGAGGAAGTCGTGGTTGACCGTGTCGACTTCCTCCTAACTATACTTTCAAACTTTCAATTAGAATCCTTGGGCAAGAATCCTTGTAAGTTGCTCTGGATAAAAGCATCAGCTAAATGCCATAAATGTAAATAAATGTAATGTACATTTAAAAAGTAAGTGTATGCACCGTATTTTGGATTATAAGGTGGACTATCAATGAACATCTATTTTCTGGTTACTTTTTATACATAAGGTGCAGTGAAATATATGGTGCATTATGCGACACTAGTAAGGAATAGGGCTATAAAAAAAACGAGAGCTGGATGTTAATCTACACAGATTTCTCTCCTGAAAACTGTTTATTTGAGTGAATAAAGTGCTTCTGTTTATTTACAGTAAGCTTAAATTTGCAGATTTCCACTAAAGCTTGTTTTAAAATGGTAAACGTGCAGGCTACAGGCCGATAATACTTATCTCTGAGCAGCGAAAAAGCTAATTGTTAGCTGGTAATGCTAATTCTGCTCCAGCAGTGTTAGCCAGGGTTAGCAGCAGGCTACAGGCCGATAATACTCACCTCTAATCGGTAAAAAAAGCTAGCACTTGGCGCATTTAGTGACTAATGCTAATACTGATCTATCTAATTGTCTTGTGCACTTTGGCTGGCAACATTAAGAAATGAAGTCTCCAGTCAATCTGGAAAATGTCAAAAAAAATTGAAAGTATCCTCAATTTCAGTCACAAAGAGCATCAAAAATATTATGATGAAACTGGCTCTCATCAGGACCACTCAAAAACCAAAGATCAAGAGTTTCTTTGCAGAGTATTTTTGTTTGTTTCACACTCTTTTGTTACTACATGATTCCTTACGTGTTCCTTCATAGTCTGGATGATTTCAGTATTAATTTATAATGTAGGGGAAAATGGGAAAAAAATAAAAATAAAATAAGACCAAAAAAAAAACCAAAATGCTGCTTTATACAAAGAAAAATTCACCCTATTTTTATTTTTGCTCGACATCATTTACCAGATTAATGAATACTGTAAATGTACCCAACAAAATTGATTTTATTGAATTGAAATTATTGATTTGCAGATTGTATTATCAGTATCTGGACATGTTTGATTATTGTTTAAAAACATTCTAATATCGCAATATATTGTATCACAAAACACAAACAAAAAATATCGCATTGTAATTTTTTTTTTTCAATATTGTGCAACCCTACCCTGTATTATGATACAAATCACCAGGTTCTTGTCAATACATTCAGAAAGCAGTTCATACAAAAATACATTCCACTGCCTGATGGTCTGGCATGAATAGGTGAATGCACTAGTTTGGGCACTTTAGGTTTTGATGATATTCACAACACGTTCAGAAAAGCTCACCTTGAACTCAAATTGCCCACTCCTGCTGTTAAGCTCTGCAACCTCTAATGCAATATTTCCACCAAACCCCCCCCCCCCCCCCCCCCACTGCCCCATTTCCTTCAGCCCACTTTCAGACCTCATATATGCACTCCCCATGACTCGGTCTCTCTCTACACCACGCCTCGCTTACCCTCTCTCCACCTCTGAAAACATGTGGCGAGTCCAGCTACGTGTCGCTCTTAAGTGCCTGATACCCAAAGAGCTCAAAAAGCTCACAGAGAGGCAGGAAAAGAAATTTAACCCATTCGATTCAAGGCAGAAACCTACATTTCTGCTGTTTTTCATCCTTTTTCCAAGAACATCTCGATTAATATATATATATTTTTAGGTACCACTTTAAAAAAAGACTACCTTTATAAAGGTTTTTTAATGTTTTATAAAAGAGATTAGTAATGGTTATTAATTAGGCTGCGAATACTTTAAATCTCATTAATAAGCAGTTAATAAATAAATAACAGTTGGCAAAATATTAATTCCACCCTCATTTCTACTGTCAAACCTCAGATCTTTCTAGATACTGATCTTACTTTGTGTTTTCCATCAATCAGCATTAAACCTGGCATATGAATATATTTGTAACTATTTACTATCAATTAAATTGCTGAATTTGAAGTTGAATTAACTGACTAAGCCAACAACAGACCACTGTTGCCTTTTCAATTGATGTGTTGTAACTGCTTATCAATGTTTTTAAGCCATTTACAACCTGATCAATAATACTTAATAATCTAATTTATAAACCCTTTATAAGGGTAGCCTTATTTTAAAGCGGTACCATTTTTTAGATCTGCGGCTTAATGGTTACAACTTACAACACATTTAATATCATATTATTATGATTCTTAGTATTTCTAAGCAGGATTTTTCATGTCTATAGTTAATTTAAAGCTGTATGCACTTCTTGAGGGTAGGCAGCATATATTTCCAATGTGTATGTTCCACTTTACTTCAAGTCTTGCAAATGTAATTCAAGAAAAAAAGTGCATTTTAAATTTTCCCCAAAATCATCAGTGCACCTTATATTCCAGTGTGTTTTATGTATGAATTTTACCAGTCAGGTTGTAAGGAGCAGGAAAGCCTCTCTGCTGAAGCACTGGGGCTGGAGTAGCATTAGCATTAGCCGCTAACCGCACTCGTTATTTCCGCTAAAGCTAATGCTTCAGCATAGTGCTGGAGAAAATCGGGAATCTAAGCTTACTGTAAATAAATAAATGGAAGTAACTGCTTTACTCGCCAAAATAAACAGTTTTTAGGAGAGAAATATGTGTAGATTTACATCCAGGAAAGCCACTCTGCTGAAGCATTAGCATTAGCCGCTAACCGCACCCGTTATTTCCCTGCTGCTCCTTACCCCGGCTTATACTGCTGGAGTAGCATTAGCATTACCCGCTAACCACGCTAGCTATTTCCCCGTTCAGAGGTATTTTCAGACTGTAACCTGCTGCTAACCCCAGCTAATGCTAATGCTCCAGCCTAGTGCTGGAGAAATTCGTGAATCTAAGCTTACTGTAAACAAACGGAAGTAACTGCTTTACTCACCCAAATAAACAGTTTTCAGGAGAGAAAAAAAAAGTTTTTTTTATTACAGTTTTGTTTTCAAGAATAGTACAAATGTCTTATTTAAATTATGCTAAGTGTACTTAACTCTACTAAAATTGAAATATTTTAAATATACTTTAAGTAACATTTAAACACACTACTTAATGTATGTAACCCCATCTTTTAAATATGCTTACAATAAAAATATAATACATTTAATAATGAGTATTACAACTGTATTACTACTAATTATACACAATGTATATTAGGAATATAATAAGAATTGATCTTAAATATGAGTACAAATATGCTTCTTGTAGCACACTTTGTACACTAGTATACTTCGTTTGGTATATAAATATATTTTAACATACCGTACTACAATTTATAGCATGTTACAAATTTACTTTACATTTTTTATTCAACATTTAAATGTGTTATTTAACACTATATCCTATAATTTACTTATAATTTACTAATTTATATTTTCCTAATTATAATTACAGAGCATTGAAATACATTTTAACTGTTATATATATCAGTGTAATACCTAAATATATTTTAAAAACATTTTATAAATGTAGTAATTTAATTTACTTCCTAAAAAGTTACATGATGCATTGCTACTACTGTAACAGTTGTTTTTAAGACACTTTGCTTAACATGTGCAAAACTATATTTGGAAATAAGTATTTTAGAAGTATATTGAATTATGTTAAAATAAAAGTGTACTTCATATTAGTTTATTTATTTTTAAAAATATACACTATATTGTACTTAAAAAAAGTACTATCAAAATTTACTTTCAAACATTTGATGAAAAGCATAATATTAATGTACTTTAAATATATTTCAGGTAAGAACATCTACTTATCTATTAGTATATTAACAGCATAGTTACACACACACACACACACATATATATATATATATATATATATATATATATATATATATATATATATATATATATATATATATATCCTTTTTTTTTTCACCAGGGTATGCCTGGTACCCACTTCCTTAGAAGTACAACTATGCACTGAGTTGATGCAGATCGCAGCAACAGTGATTGGTCAGCTGAGGATTGTATTCCCGCCCATTTCCTTCTGCTTTCAGGCCATTTGCTCAGGTTTTTTGACTATAAACTCTCACAGTTATTTGGCACAGAAGTATAAACTGTCCTTTAGTGGCTGCTTTTGCGCACCTGTGTTTTCCGTTGCCAAGATAGCAATACGCCATACATTTACCTGAACACACCTCACTTCCAGACTCACCACGCCCATCAACTGAGATGTATTCACACACACACACACACACACTTCATAAACACATCTTAAAATAGACTTCTGCATTCTGCAGAATGTAAGCTAGGACCCATTGTCTCATGACTGTACTGTACCCACACGCTCACAACACTCTCCCTTCTTTTTTTTTTTTCTTTTACTTTACTCCTTCCTACTGTTCTTTTTCTATTACGTAACGATCGCAGAGTGGGGGAGGATGATTATCTATTACTAATGTTCTCTGAGAAGCCTCCACACGCTCCAATCCAAAAGGAGAAAACAAGAAAAAGACAGCATGTTGATGTCAGGAAAGAAAAAAAAGGCTCTCATTATGCTAAATATATTCCTCTTCTTTCATCTGTAATAGAACAGAACTCTCCCAAAACACACACAACTCGCCGGGGCAGATGCCGACTCGAGTCGAGCCAGGAAACGAGATTGGAAATCAGGCCAGTCCATCCCAGCAACTGCACCATCAAGTAGAGTTAGCTTGTTAAACGTCAATTAATTGTGACGAAAAAATGCCTTATCGGCGCAATCTTTTCCAATTACTTGATCACGGAATGCGATGAGTAATTATCATTACTTTTCAATCAGAATGATTAAATTAAGAAATTAGGTGAATTAATGCTGTGTATTAGCAAGTATCAACAGTGCATTATCCAAGCTCTGCGGGTTTTGTATTCAGAAGAGAACCGAAGAGAAAAAAAAGAAGAAGAAAAAACTTTAGTTCACTGACTGAGTTAAAGCTTTTGACAGCTCTTGAACCTGCTGCTCTTTTGTGTGTGTGTGTGTGTGTGTGTGTGTGTGCGCATATGAGAAACTGTATCACCATTTCTTCTACAAAACACAAAGCGAAGGAGCGCATATCATGGAAAAATGAGCTCGGAAATAAATGCATAAGAACCACGATAAGCAGGGAAGCTGGAGGGCCATAAAACATTTATTATTTGATTTGCAATGATCTGAAATGTGGCTAGAACAGTGTGACAGTAATGATCTCTTTATATTCCATTTTTCAAGCCTAATAGGACAAAAAAGCAGCAGGTAACTTCTCAAAACGACACGAAAACGAGTCTCAGAGTAGTAAATACATAACAAAGTCAAATATTTCAAGCCAGAAAGTTGGTCAGCTCATCTTACCTTCCAGAGAACTTCTTAAAAAAAAATCCACCAGCCCTTCATTCTGAAGATTGATGTGCATTCAGAAATGGAGTTTTTGCTTTATGTAAGGTTTTAAGAATCTATCCAGTACATGTTTCCTATGCTACAGAACCACTAGTTTAAAAGACTATGCTTTTGCTAGTTTTTCTTTTTAGTTTTTCTACAGTGTTTGTGCTGTACTCTTGAGTTTACCTGGCATATTACCATGGCTATGTTCAGACTGCCAGCCCATATAGGATTTTTGGCATACTGTACATCATCGCTGTCCAATGAAAATTAAGTATCTCAAAAACAGCAACTTTACAGAAAAGAGAAAACTAAAAAACCTACTTAACTTTCAATGGAAGTCAATGTAACAAGAGTTTATTTCAGGTTATTTTGACATATTTCTATTAGTCTATTGTTTATCAAGACATTTTGACACAGTGTAAGGGACAATTAATGGGTTCAAATTATGTAGTAAACTAAAAATCTGCAAAAATGGAGAAAAGTGTTTTTCTTTGGACAGTGATGATATTCAGTACCTTAAATTCAGTGTTTTTTTTTTCTTTTCATTTTTTCTAAATTTCTTGTCTGCATTGTAGATTAATAATAAAGTCATCCAAACTGTGAAGAGAAATCCATCTTGGCTGGATTTTCTCAGCTTAATGAGGTAGATTCACCTAGAATGGCTTTCAGTTAACAGCTGTGCTGAACTTGTCAAGATTTAATGACTTGAATTTCTAGGCCTATATGAGTAATGTTCTAATTTATATGAAGGCAAGAACTTCTTAACTAAGTAAAAAAATGACTTTAAGAATCAGTCAGCTCAAAAACATTTCAAGAACCTCAAAGACCATCAAAAATGGGCCCTATTTTAGTGATCTATAGGGGAGTCGTCAACCTTGCAATACGCAGCTTGATTGAAAAAAAATCAGTGTGTCACTTGCCTCACATTACCTTTAAGAGCCAAGTGCACTCTGACTTTGGCGGATTGATATTTTAAGGGTGCAGCACTTCTGCGCTTCTCATCAGAGGAAACTGACCTGTGTGTTCACTTTTACAGGAACAGCAAAGTTATTTATTTTTTTTTTATTCTCTTTTTTGTTGATGAGAAAGTTAGTTTAGTGCACTCCTGCATATCTTCCATTGTGTAACGAGCAAAAGCACACCTGCGTTGCCAGGCAAAAAAAAATTAACGTCTTGGGACCCCCACACCCATCGGCGAAGATACTGTATATTCACAGGCGTGTTTGCTATTTAAACAATGATGCTTGATTGTTGTCAGGGTTTTAATCAGCCAGTGGCGCACCTGTGCTTTCCCTTGCCAAGATAGCAAAATGCCAAAAATGTACCTGAACACACCTGACTTCCAGACCACTGCGCCCATTGTCGTAAATATATTATATATTAGTGTCTTTGCTATTTAAAAAAACAAAGGCACAAGACTTGAAAATTGACTATTCAAAGGATTTAAGATAGCAATGAGCATTCTGACACGCCTTGTGTAGGTTGTAAGATGGTGCCACTAGAATTAACAGCATCCCAGATAATTGCACCTAAATGTTTTACAGAGTATGGTTTGGTTTGTTTAACACTTTTAAGTGAAAAAAAAAAAAAAAAAAAAACCATTGAAAGAGCCTGAATTGTTGACTGCTACTGTATAATGTATCCAGATTGATTTTTAAAGGTCTGGACAGCCAGAATGACGTTCAAATTATGCCATAATTGACATAATCGCCAGACATAATCATCATTGGCGAGTGGTGTGGATATGTGTGTATGAAGTGCGACGTAGAAAACATCACGATCTGCAGGGGGTCTGTGGACAGCAGTGATAAGTGTGTGGGAAGCAGTTCATTTCAGTCATTTCAAGGAAATGTTTTGAAAATATGACAAAGTGGTATGACATAGCTGTCAAGCAAAAGAAGAGGACCAAGAAAAAAAAACTGATAAAAACTCATCCAGCAATCAGCAGTTTAGCCCACTCATGTCACAAGTATTTATGATAAGTGTTTTAGCCTGGATGCTTTACGAATTAGAGGCCATCCACCATTTACATGCAAATGTTTCTGCACCTTTCATCAAAATTTCTGTAAATATGAGTGAGTTCTGAAGAGGATCTGAGCTCAGAAATCATTTAATTCAAATAATTTTACCCTGTTTTCTCCACAATTATGAAGGTCAATTACCCCACCCATTCATTATGACTCCTAATGACCCCTATCACTAGCAAAACCCCCAACTCTAGGAGGGTAAAGACTAGCTAAAACAATACATGTGAAGTCAGACTCGACCTCTTTCACAGCTGCCACTGGTGTAGCATTACTGGTTAGCTAGCACACTCAGAGGAAAGCGCAGTTACTCATCTCCAATACAGCAGCCAACAGATGCCTAAGCTGACCAACATCACACTCAGAGTGATAAAGGGGCAAGAGCACCATAGACCCACCCAGAGCAAGCAAGGTCAACTGTGCTCTCTCAGACTCCGGCTGCTGATGTCAAGCAGCCTCCCCGCTAACAGAGAATGTTATACATTAACTTTTAGCAACATTTTAAAGAGCTTTCCCTGAAGGTTAGCCTGTAATGTTTCAGAAGAAAAAAATCCAGGAATGTCAACATTTATTAACATGTTACACAAATAGTAATGGTATGAAGACATTGAAAGTAACATTCCCAAAATTAAAGATTAATTAAAATACTGACATAAGCCGTAATTCAACGGTGTCCAACCGTGCAACCTTGCCATTCTCTGTTATCTTAGTTAATGTAATGCTATGTCATATCCTGAGTTTTAGTTTTGTTTTCTGATTTAGTCGTGATATAAAAGCATTGAAAAAAATAAAGTAAAAAAAATATATATATTATTTTTATATATATATTTTATTATATATATAAAAAATAATATATATAATATATATTATTCACCCCTTAACGCCTGAATTAATGTAGCTGTATATGAAAAAATGTTTCATGTGTGTTTTACCTTTAAGTAGATAGTAAATATTGTTGAGATTATTAATTTCACTTTTGCACAAAAATAAATAGAAAGTTTGGTATGTTGCTAATTTGCAACAACAGGCAATATGGTCTATTTGGGGTAAATTTGGTATGTTGCAAATTTGCTACAGCAGACATAATGGTCCATACTAAGATAACAATAACAGAGTAATATAACAGTGAAAAATCAATGTTTTATTTATGCACCCAACAGCAGGCATTCAATAATAAATAACACCAATTACTGTCACCAACACAATATACACAAATATTACAGGAAACATTTCATTAATTTGAATTCTAGATTCATTTGAATTGTAAATTGTCAAAGGTTCCTAGGTCCGTGGCGAATATGCACTAACAGGCATTGGGGGAATGCAGGCGCTATCTTGGCAGGTTGATTGAATCAAACGGTTAGTCGCATATTTGCAACAACAGGCGTTAAGGGGTTAACACAAGTGATATTGCATTGAAGTTACTAAGACGTTTAAAAACGTTAAATAAAAGCATTCTATGAACATCCGTAAAACGTGACAAATTGAACATTCTCAGAAAGATAACTGTAAAGTTTATCAAACTTTCGCTCTGGCTTTAGTGATAATAAAACGTTTTTTCAATTATAACTGCTATTAATGCAGCACATAAAAAGTAAAAAAGTTGATCTTATCAAATATGTAGTAAAGTAAAAGTGGTAAAAATGTAAGTAGGAGGGGGAAAAAAGTATCTTAGTACTGAAGTACAGTAGTGAAGTAGTTCTACTTCATTACTATGTATCTCTGCAAATACAGTGTATGGCTCTATCATACACCCTGTGCAAGGTGCGTTGTGATGCTTGTTGCTATCTTACACCACGTCAACAGTCTATTTTCACGCCTTGCGCCCATGCCATTAAGTTTAGGAGTAAATCTACACTGATGGGGGTGGTGGTCTAGAAGTGAGGTGTGTTTAGGTACGTTTTTTTTTTCTGGCGTGTTGTTATTTTGGTAGCCGAAAAAACACAGGTGCACCACTGACTGAAATGAACCTAGACAACACTCAACAGTCAGACATCCATTATTAAAGGTACACCCCCACTAGTTAAACACAAACAGATGCACTGCAGAGCAAAAACCTGACTTTTAACTTAACAATAAACAGAATAAAGAATAAAATAACATTGCTGTTCCCTTAAATGAGCTGCTGACGTACCTTCACAGCTTGAATGCGTAGGTCAGACACGCAAAAGTGCCGAAGCGTTAAGAAACAAGCGTGCCAAAGTCAGAGCTCACCTGGTTCTTAAAGAGAATGACCGGTGTGCTATAGCACGCTAAAATAGTGCATTATATGTGCGTTTGTGTTCTTGCTCACAGTACTTCAGAGTACTTTGTGAGGTCAATTTCAACAAACTTTTTCTGCAGCACCCCCTTGAATCATCTGTTTGTGCGGGAAGATGAGTCTTCATTCGCATAAGCGAGCATTCATATTCACAGCAGGCTTATCAACATTTGTTTTGTTTCCCATAAAAAGCAGCACAAAATAACCAACGGAAATATTGAAAAAGGAAATTGCCCTGACTGCGAGCGCTGTTTTTAATGCAGTAGTTAAAGAGATGCGTGAAAACAGCTGCTCGCCCGCATGCTTAATCAGATGAGAGCCGTGTTTTCTGAAAAGGCCTGTACTTTGCGTTATTACGGGGCAACATTATAATATCCGTCCGTGGCGAGAAGTTGCTCTCGGTGCATATTTATAGCAAGGTTGTTTTTAAACATGGAAATTCACTTCGCCTGCTCGTTTAATATGCACACGTAAGCTTCCGCGTGTGCACGCTTCCTGGCCATTTTATAAGAAACGCCTTCCTTATTTGTACACTCAATGCCAAAAAATAGCTGCACCCAGAAGGAATCAACAGATAGAAAGGAAGTAATTACAAGCAGTTTAAAGTGCTGCCACTGTGATCTGGAGTTTGCTGGTTTGAATCCCAGTCATGCAGCTTGCCATCAGCTGCCGGAGTCCTGAGAGAGCACAATTTTTGGCCTTGCTCTCTCTGGGTGGGTAGATGGCGCTCTTTCCCCTCATCACTTCTAGGGTGATGTCGATCAGCACAAGGCGTCTGTGAGCTGATGTATCAGAACTGAGTCGCTGCACTTTCCTCCAAGTAAATATAACAAAGTGGTAAAGAAATCCTTTCCTTATTTGTACACTCAGTGTCAAAAAATAGCTGCACCCAGAAGGAATCAACAGACAGAAAGGAAGTAATTACAAGCAGTCTAAAGCGCTGCCACTATGATCTGGAGATTGCTAGTTCGAATCCTAGTCATGCAGCTTGCCATCATCTGCAGGAGCCCTGAGAGAGCACAATAGGTCTTGCTCTCTTTGGGTAGGTAGATGATGCTTTTTCCAATCATCACTACAAAGGGTGATGTCGATCAGCACAGGGTGTCTGTGAGCTGTGAGTTCTGAAAGAGGTGATATCGGAGGAGGCTAAGTGCTACTCTTCACCCTCCTTGTGTTGTGGTGTCACAAGTTATGGGGGATATACAGATGAGTAGCATTTAAATGGGTGGGACAATTGGCCTAGCTAAATTGGGAGAAATGGGGAAGAAAAAAACAATTTAGAAAAAAAATCTGATTTAAACAACTTGCAATGTGAACATAGCCTTTTTCAACAGGACAATGCTCGTCCACATACTGTTGCTTTCTGAAGAGCTTGCATTGAAGAGACAGATGCTTTGTGGGATGCTATTGGATGCAGTGCACCCCTACCACTACCAAATCTGCAGGAACTGAATTAATATTGAAGCTGAATAGGGAAGGATTATCGAAGGACACTATATGGCAACATAGGTACCCAGAACCTCTTTAACTTCATTCAGAAACATCTAGCATGTTGCATTAAATGAGCCTTGTGTGTGTAGCTTTTTTATAATTTTTTGTTCCTGGTAACATTAATCTTTCTTTTCTGAATAGCACTAAAATCCTTAAAACACTTTCTTCAAAAGTGAAACTCTTTTTACAGCTGTTTCTTCTAAAAGCAGTAGCTTACGTGGTTTCTGACCACAGGACCACAGCTGGATGTTTGTGGTTGCCAGACGATTCTCAACCCAGCTGTGAGACTACCATGTCAGTGACTCTGCTGTGAAGGAAATGGTCCTGTACCCTAGTAATATCTGGTCAGCGGTGGTCCTGATGGTCATGATGTCCTGCAAGAGTTGTAGCTTAGGCTGTTGAAAATGGAGTTTTTATTTTTTAAATGTGTTTGTGAACGCTCTGTAAACTGGTGACAGCAGTAACAGATTGAGGAGAGCCGAGAATCGGAAGTAATGGCTTGACTTCAAATGATAAATGATGCAAGACATAAAACCAAAAGCCTTTTCTATGAAACCATTTCATAAATCACATTTTGTCGCACCATTGGGCAAAGGAACCTTTGTATTTATGCGCATATATATGCAAATCATATCGGATTGCAGTTTTTTACATTTATATAACGTGTCAGGAAATCAGAGATGATGAAGTGAAATTAATTCCCCTCTCCGCACCAGAAACAAAGGATCTTCCCCCAGAGCAAACAACAGCAGAACACAGGAAGATACTTCTGTGAAACTTTTTATTAGGTATTAATATTTTTTTGAAACATTGGAGCTGACAGCCTCCATAGCCGTGAATCCCAGAAGCAGCACTGCAGGGGTTCTGCAACTGGGGAACGTCCAGTAAATACAAAAAATGATTAAAAATATCCAAAAATATTCAGAAAGAAATAATGAAGGAAGTACAGAAAAGACCACTTCAGTTTCTGAATCAGTTTCTCTAAATTTGGTATTAATAGGTACAGTATATATTTGATTAAAATGAATATTGTTGTTTTATTCTATAAACTACAGACATTTCTCCAAAATTCCAAATAAAAATATTGTCATTTACAGCATTTATTTTTCAGACCTCAAACAATGCAAAGAAAACTAGTTAATATTCATAAAGTTTTAAGAGTTCAGAAATCAATATTTGTTGCAATAACCCTGATTTTTAATCACAGTTTTCATGCATCTTGGCATGTTCTCCTCCACCAGTCTTACACGCTGCTTCTGGATAACTTTATGTCACTCCTGGTGCAAACATTCATGTAGTTCAGCTTGGTTTGATGGCTTGTGATCATCCATGTTCCTCTTGATTATATTCCAGAGGTTTTCAATTTGGTAAAATCAAATACATTTTTAAGTGGTCTCTAATTTTTTCCAGAGCTGTTTATACTGTATATGTAGTATTAACTTTTTGTCTTACTGATATTTTTTTCTGATAATCAAACAAACTTATTAAATATGCCTTTTTTATTTAATGTATTTATTCATAATGTGAATATTTGCATTTTTCGTACGTCCATATTGGATTCAATTCGGACATGTTATACATCATTTAAACCGTCTGGCTCTTAGGATTACGAAACTGCAAAGCATTTTACTGAAGGATGTATGTTCCTAAATTAGACCCAAAGTAGTGCTTTAGACTGGTTCATACAGTTTACATACAATTCGGGTATGTAATTTTAGGTGGAAATTGGTCAAATTAGGCATGGTGTTTATACTGTAATAAAATAAAAAAATTAACAGATGGTATTTATCCAGATACATGCCTTTTTGATGTGTGTAAAAGGGTTATTTCACATAGTTTTATTGATCAGGTATTTCAGGACCTAATTTTTGGAAACATCCACCTCTGTTATGTCCTATGTTTGACTGTGTTTTCTTTGTTTCTCTCTCTCGTTTTGTTTCTCAGGTACACCAAAATGAAGACCGCCACCAACATCTACATCTTTAACCTGGCTCTGGCCGATGCTTTGGTGCTGGCCACTCTTCCCTTTCAGGGCACGGACGTGTTCCTGGGATTCTGGCCTTTCGGGAACGCGCTGTGCAAGGCTGTCGTCTCCATCGACTACTACAACATGTTCACCAGCGTCTTCACTCTGACCGTCATGAGCATGGACCGCTACGTCGCTGTCTGCCACCCGGTCAAAGCGCTGGATATGAGGACGCCCCACAAGGCCAAGGTGGTCAACATATGCGTGTGGGTGCTGGCCTCGGCTATAGGCGTTCCGGCTATGGTGCTTGGAGATGTTGAGGATGACCATGGTGAGTGTGTGCATGAGTAATTTAACAATAATTTAAGTCTGTTTGGCATAAAATTGGATATTGTAGTATTTTGAGTTGGACAATGAAACTGAAACACCTGTTATTTTAGTGTGGGAGGTTTCATGGCTAAATTGGAGCAGCCTGGTGGCCAATCTTCATTAATTGCACATTATTGCACCAGTAAGAGCAGAGTGTGAAGGTTCAGTTATCAGGGTAAGAGCACAGTTTTGCTCAAAATATTGCAATGCACACAACATTATGGGTGACACACCAGAGTTTAAAAGAGGAACAATTGTTGGTGCACGTCTTGCTGACGCATCTGTGACCAAGACAGCAAGTCTATGTGATGCATCAAGAGCCACGGTATCCAGGGTAATGTCAGCATACCAGCAAGAAGGACTAACGACATCCAACAGGATTAACTGTGGAAGCAAGAGGAAGCTGTCTGAAAGGGATGTTCGGGTGCTAACCCGGATTGGATCCAAAAAACATAAAACCACGGCCGCCCAAATCACGGCAGAATTCAATGTGCCCCTCGACTCTCCTGTTTGTGCAATTAATAATGATAATAATAATGTGCAATTAATGAAGATTGGCCATCTTATGAAAAAAAAAGACAATCTTATGAAAAAAAATCTAAACATAGCCTACACAATATATATATATATATATATATATATATATATATATATATATATATATATATATATATATATATATATTTTTTTTTTTTTTTTTTTT
Source organism: Astyanax mexicanus (assembly GCF_023375975.1). NCBI lineage: Eukaryota > Metazoa > Chordata > Actinopteri > Characiformes > Acestrorhamphidae > Astyanax > Astyanax mexicanus. Next base: position 30,674,988 of record NC_064420.1, read on the forward strand.
TTTTATGTGTTAGGTTATTAACCTTAGGTTGTTAATGATGTATTACGATAAACTTCTTGTCCTTAATGTTGTAGGCTGTAAGTGCAAGCATCATTTTCTGAGCTGCGGGCTCTGAGTTGGCTGTATGCTCTATACTGTTCACTATATAGCATTTTCTTTCTCCATCAAATGTTCCTGGTAGTATTTCACATATTGTTTTACTTAAATCAAAAAGGAGAGTAAATGCAACTCTACTGAAGGTTTTAAGTGTAATTAACTCAAGTCTACATTAAATAAAATAAAAAAAATTGAGGCAACAACTTACCTCAGATTGCTTAAGTAAATATAACTTATTCAGGCTCACACTGCAAGTGTGTAGAGCTGTTAAAATGTAAAAGAGCATCACTTTCAGAAACAGTGAGGTGAACAGCAGCAGCTGACGGAGGAGACCTGAGCAGTTCTAATTAATGCACTGCTGATGCTAAATAGGAGCAGTCAGCTTTTTTAAAGCTTCAGAACAACAAAGAGCAAACACCTGGTGCTTACAGCAGGACAATGGAGGACAATATGGCTATTGACATGCTAGTGCATGTGTGTGTGTGTGTGTGTGTGTGTGTGTGTGTGTGTGTGTGTTTATATTCTGTTCACTGATTTGCTGATTAAAGGGAACTGTAAACAATTTATCAAACTGTATATGTAATTGAACCACAGTAAAAATAATTTAGTGTAGAGCTGCCTGATACTGGACAAACACATTGGTATATATATATATATATATACAGCTCTGAAAAAAAAATAAGAGACCACTTCAGTTTCTGAATCAGATTGTGCTATTTATAGGTATACGTTTGAGGAAAATGAACATTGCTGTTTTATTCTATAAACTACGGACAACATTTCTCCCAAATTCTAATTAAACTTTTTTTTTTTTTTTCAAATTTAGAGCATTTATTTGCAAAAAAAATAAGAAATGGCTAAAATAACAAAAACAAAAAAAAATGCAGAACTTTCAGACCTTAAACAAGTTCATTTTCATAAAGTTTTAAGAGTTCAGAAATCAATATTGGGTGGAATAACCCTGGTTTAAATCACAGATTTCGTGCATATTGGCATGATCTCCTCCACCAGTCTTACACACTGCTTTTGGATAACTTTATGCCTCATGGTGCAAAATTAATTCAAGCAGTTCAGCTTGGTTTGATTTACAAAACGTAAATCTGAAACTGAGGGTAGACATTCAGCATTATTTGTCGTTTAAATAATTAATGTTACAGGACATACCTGAGCAAGAGGACCCACTTGACAGTCACATGTTCCATTACTGATGCTCGCAAGAAAAATGGGTGATTTTGGACAAATGGTGGTATCTTTTGAACAGATAAACAGGTGTAAATATCTGGAAATAAAAGCTTCACTGTTCCAATAGTTCTGGAAGTAAGTGAATATATATATATATATATATATATATATATATATATATATATATATATATATATATATATATATATATATATATATATATTATATAAATGTTATAGAACGTAAAGAAACATAATATTTAGTAACTGCAGTGTATAAAATGTGTTAAATTGTGTATTATACAACAGTTAGATCCGACCTCACAATCTGATTGGTTGAGAAGTGTTCTAGCCGTGCTGATATTTGTGATTACATCACGGCCTTCTCACACTAAACTTGTATCACTCCGCCGACGCGTTGCCATGTAACGGCATATTTATATACACAGTACAGTTTTGAACCATCACCTCCACCGGAACCAGCAGCAGCGTTAGCTTAGCACAGGCTAGCGCTCAACCACGGCACGCCTCCCCACAGCCCACAGCGCTGCCGTCTGACAGCCAGAACAATAATTTAAAGTTAATGCTGAGCTAAAGCAAGCTACGCTAACCTAACCACAGTCCATCCAGCTAGCTAAAACCAACACCCCCCAGCAAAACACACAGAAATGCTCAAAAAATGTGCAGCTTTCACCTGAAGATGACTCCACAAAGGAGGAGAGGAGAGTATTAGTGTTATTTCACGCTCCTAACGTTACCATGTTTACTTATTCCCAATTTAGCTTTCAAGCTAATTCTTATGGTGTTAGTCTGTATAAACCAAACACTGTTTTGTAGTTAAGTTTCAGTTCTGTTACAGTTGTTGTGGAACTACTTTTTGGCGGAAGGCACAAACCATATTAAAGCATATTCATTCTGAATTTTTGTTCTTTGATTTATTTTCTTTATTCATTTTGTAAAAAAAAAAATATATATATATATATTTAAGCAATAGAACACGAGAAGAAGTGTGTTATCACGAATAACATCACGGCTGTGATTTGGTCGTAGGTGTGAGCCTAAGGCGATAACACACGACCTCGAGTGTTCTATTGCTTTTATACAACAGTTTTTTTTACAAAATGAATAAAGAAAATAAATCAAAGAACTTAAAAAAAATTAGAATGAATATGCTTTAATATGGACTGTGCCTTCCGCCAAAAACTAGTTCCACAAAAACTGTAACAGAACTGAAACTTAACTAACGTTAACGGTGTATGGTTCAGGCAGACTAACACCACGAAAGTCAGCTTGAAAGCTAAAGTGAATATGAAGCGAATATGGTAACATTAGGAACGTGAAATAACGCTAATACTCTAGTATTATACTCTATACTCTAGTATTTCTGCCTGTTTTGCTGGGTGATGTTGGTTAGCATGCCGGCTGGACTGTGGTTAGGTTAGCGTAGCTTGCTTTAGCTCAGCGTTAACTTAGCTTAGCCTAGCCTGGCTGGTTAAGTTACCGTTCTGGCTGTCAGACGGCATTAGCCGAGCGATTTTCTTCCCTTTTTTCCACAAAAGACGAGCCAGAGCTGCGGGCGAGCGTGCCTTAGTTGAGCGCTAGCCTGTGCTAAGCTAACGCTGCTGCCTGTGGAGGTGATGATTCAAAACTGTACTGTGTATATAAATACGCCGTTACTCGGCAATGCGTCGGCAGAGTGATACAAGTTTAGTGTGAGAAGGCCGTGATGTTACCACAAATATCAGCACGGCTAGAACACTTCTCAACCAATCAGATTGTGAGGTCGGAGCCAACTGTTGTACAAAAAAGCATGTGTGCATAAAAAAATAGGAGCACACTTTCATAAAACACTAGTGAGCTATTGAGTGAGCTGCAGGGGTCCATAGCTGTGTGCGGGTATAGCCTGCATAGAAAAAAAGCCTTCATGAAATATATGCAGTAGTGTTTGTATATAGAGAAGGAGAGGAGAGCACCAGTCTCCTCCATTCAGACTGTACTACTCAACACACTCATTCATTATTCACCCAAATCTATTAAGCTCATGAATGCTCATGAATCACGCTGGCGGACAAGGTGTCGGAAACAGAGCCACAGAGTCCAGAGAGGAGATTTAGTGCTCAGCCAGATTGTGCACAATACACACGCATGCAAACACTAATGCAAATCACACACACACACTCACGCACACACACGCGCACTCGAACATTTTTTAACACCAAAAATAAAGGCAGATGGTTGGAGCCCAGCATGGCGCAGTGTATACAAGCCCATCTTAAGTCAATTATGCCTGGAAATAAATCACAATGTGCCTTTTTACAAAAAAAAGCAAAAAGCAGCTTCAGTTTAATTAGAACTGCTCTAATTGAGAGTGAATCGCTGGAAAGAGCAGAAAGCCCCTTCAGAGCTCCGCACTCCCCAGCACTCTGCAATTACGTGCACCTGATCTGATGACTGCATCATTATTAAAGTACCATGAACAGCCTAGAAAAGGGCTTTTAAAAATGCACCGTATGCACAAATATACAGTACAATATACAGCTCTGGATAGTAAAAAAAAAAAAATAAGAGACCACTTAAAAATGATGAGTTTCTTTGATTCTACCAAATTGAAGATGGATGATCACAAGCCATCAAACCAAGCTGAAGTGTTGAAATTTGGCACCAGGAGTAAAGGCATAAAGTTATCCAAAAGCAGTGTGTAAGACTGGTGGAGGAGAACATGCCAAGATGCATGATTAAAACTGTGATTAAAAACTAGGGTGGAAAGCTGTTCCACCAAATATGATTTCTGAACTCCTAAAATTTACTTTATGACTATGATCTTGTTTCCTTTCCATTATGGGAGATCTAACAGATCTGCGTCTTTTTTGGTATTTCAGCTATTTCTCAATCTTTTCTGCGAATAAATTCTCTAAATGACAAAAATGATTTCTAAACTCTTACAACTTTATTTTCTTTGCATTATTTAAGGTCTGAAAGCTCTGTGTCTTTTTAGTAATTTCAGTCATTTCTCATTTTCTGCTAATAAATGCTCTAAATGACAATATTTCTATTTGGAATTTTGGATAAATGTTGTCTGTAGTTTATAGAATGTTAATTTTACTCAAATATATACCTATAAATAGCTAAATCAGAGAAACTGATTCAGAAACTAAAGTGATTTCTAATTTTTTTTTCCAGAGCTGTATATGTGTGCACTTTGAAGCTTCTTTAACACTGAATGCAGTGAATTTGCAGCTGCACTTTCAATCACACTGATTTTAATGGGATGTGCAGTGCATTTTTCCTCATAGCAAGCAGAGTTATGAGGCCACAAGCAGTGAATGTTGCACATACTGCGTTCAGTGTGTAAACAGCTTAGCATGGAGCAGCAGCAGAGACAGCATTTGTTCATAGCTACACTGTAAGCCTGGATAAGTTAAATTTACTTAAAAAAAATGGAGGAAACCGGTTGCCTTAAAAAGTTAAGTGATGGGGAATGAAAACTTAAGTCAGCATAACTTAGAACATCAAATAATCACAACTAAAGGGGAAGGTTATTTTACCTTTTTTTTTTTTTTGTTATACTGTAAGACCGGATAAGTTGAGTTTACTTGACTTTTTTGAGGCAGCCAGTTTGCTCAGTTTTTTTTTTTTCAGATAATGGGGAATGACCACTTGAGTTAGCATAAATGAAAACATCAAGTTATTGCAACTAAAGGGGAAGTTGATTTATTTCTAAGGTAGCCCAGAGGGAATCATTACACACTGATAGTGAGTGTCTGTCAGAAACTGTTGGACACACAGACTAAACTCTGTAATCATAAGTTGGTTAAAATCAAAGATCTCAGTTTGAATGTTTATATGTGCTCACAAATGTTCAACTAACTCAAAATAGTTGAGTATTATTTAGAAATATCTAATTTTATGTAAAACAGACTTAAATAATTTGAGTTCAAACAACGTATGGGTTTACAGTGTATGGTATAGTAATTATTGGGTTGACATATCAGGTTAAACTGCACCTGAACAGCCATTTAGCTCAAAAAAGAGAAGTATATTTGGTATTTGTACTGCTTGAGAATCCGTTTGGTCTTAATCCGTGTGCAATTACTGTTTTCATACATGCCCGAGCCAAGGGTACAAGAATTTAGCCAGCGTTTAACAAGAGCCTTGAATGCTTTTGGGTGCAATAAGTAGCATCACATATTCCAGCCCTACAGTGTATGTTGTGTAGGTATTTGATTATGTTTGTGGTCATGTTTTTGAGCTCTGGAGTACATACAGTTCATAGCTCTGTGTGGTCTCTCTCTCTCTCTCTCTCTCTCTCTCTTTCTCTCTCTCTATCTCTATGCCACATACTGTATCAGCCCTCCAGGACCCTGAGGTTTCTTGCAGAAATCCCCAGCCACTGTGTCCAACACTTCGCGTTGTGATTAAGTTGTTATGTGATGGAGCCCCCTAGGACATAAATAGCTCAGCGAGGTCTCTCTCTCTCTCTCTCTCTCTCTTTCTCTCTCTTTCTGCCTCTCTCTACAAGCCCTCCAGGATACCGAGCTCTCCTGCAGAACTCCCATAAGCACAGATTTCTTTATTCGTCATTTCACGCGTGTTCTGCTCCACTGCCATTGACACAACAGCGAGTGAGAGAAAGAAAGAGAGAGAGAGAGAGAAAGAGAGAGAGTGAGAGAGTAGAGAAGAGTAGTTTATAAATAGACACATTCAGTGGGTGTGAAACAGATGTTTAACCTCTTTTAGGGAAGCCTATCCATCTTTTCAAATGTATGCCAACAAAACAACAGTGAGTTAATTGGCCATGCTGCTCAGACTGACAACAGCTCATTATGTTGCTGATATTGATCTGTTGCTACTAGATCTGGAAAATAAACACTTTGCGCACAGTCAACTGCAAGGGATGTTTGTTGCCTTAGTTCAGTGAGTTTCAAACATTTTAGATCACGTGTCACCCCACAATAAAATAAAGATGCAATGTGTAATAACACTCTTGGAAATCAGGTAGGGCTGCACGATATTGGAAAATAATTTACATTGTAAATCTTATTTTTTTGACGATATGTATCGCCATATTAAACAATGCAGGGCCCATGACGTCACCAGCCCCTCCTCCCACCCCAGCACTGTCTCATGTTTGGAGCAATCAAGAGCTGAGTCAGTGCTGAGCACTCAACCCCCGAGGAAAACAGGAACAACAGTAATCAGCCATAAGTTTAATCAGCCATTTAAATGGCCTTTTAAAAGGTAAATAAAATAGTTTCTCTGGGATTAAAAACGTGAATTCAGCTGTAACTGGAAATATCTGCGCCGCAAAACTGTGCTGGACTGAGGTGCACAGCTTTCCACACATGCGTTTACAAGCATGTGCCCAACCATGTGTATGGAGGCCATGCGGTTACCTCGTGTTTACTCCTGCTGCCCCCCCGTCCCCTCACACTTCTTAGGCAGCAGCAGCCTGTCACTCACACAGACACAGAGACAGCGCTGTGTATCTACTTCTTGTGTCATGAATCAAAACACTACAGCATGACATGTTTAATTTAATTGGCCTTGCTGTCTCTCTGGGTGGGTAGATGCCGCTCTTTCCCTTCATCACTCCTATGGTGATGTCGATCAGCACAAGGCGTCTGTGAGCTGATGTATCAGAACCGAGTCGCTGCACTTTCCTCCAAGCTTGCTACGCGGCTACTCCGCAGTGCTGCATCAGCAGCAGTTCCAAAAAAGAGGAGGTGGCTGACTTCACATGTATCGGAGGAGGTGTGTGCTGGTCTTCACCCTCTTGTTGTTGTGGCATCACTAGTGATGGGGGACATACAGCTGAGTAGCATGGCAAATGAGTGGGACAATTGGCCTAGCTAAATTGGGAGAAACAATCGAGAAAATTAGAAACAAGAATGTCTATAGCAGGCCTATATCTTACCTTTAATAAATAAAAAAATACAATTTCTGCTTATTTTTAATGCCTACGCCTAATATCTTTCGGATAGAAGCCAGACAGCATTAAATCAGCATTTTTGTCTCAACAAATGTGCACATTTAAAGTTATAGCGCAGCTGAAACTACAGTCGGAGTAGGACCCGCGCAGCCAGCTAGGTGATTTAAAGTAACCTGGTGGATTTACACGAAAATGTAATTATTGAATAAAACCAAAAACAGCTTTTCTCAGTCAATAAACAGAAACAAAGATTTCAAATTCTCATATTTTTAGACGTTTTTACATGACTTTTCCAGTTTTTTTATGACCATGTGAACCCTGGATACCCTGGTGTCAATGTGAAACCTAATAAATGAACCATATGGAAACATGCACTCTAAACTCCAGTAGAAATTCTGCAAAATCATTTTCATGGACATTTCATGACGTCTGGGGAAAATTATGTATGTTATTTTCTCCTATAAAACCTGTCAAACTCTTAAGACCCAGTGATGTGGACATCCCCTGGTGCCCACATGCATTTCCTTGTATAATATTTTGTTTTTGATACATTAAACACGGATATTTGAGGGTGTACCACCTTGGTGTGCTTTATGTAGCACAAGTGGTACATGTACCACAGTGAGAATCACTGCCTTAGTTAATTTAGTGAGATGCAAGATGATCTACACTATTATAAAATACTCATATATTGGAGATTTGCTAATTTGTTGCTCAACATTTGCTAAAAGAAGCAGCTTCTAGCTTCACAAATGGATTTTCTAGGGTGGTTTCTCTTAAGGCATTCTTGTCTGTTTTGTTCCTCATGATAGCACAGTTGTAATATTAAAAACACACATTTTAGAACAGAAACATTTGCTATTAGCTGCCAAGTTAATTAACACAGTCTTTTGCATTGACCTTGCATGGCATTCACTGTAACAATGTCGCATCTATATGAATTCCTGTGCATAAATATGTGTAAAAATGCTTCCACAGCACCCTCCCCCTCACTACGTATACAGTCTCTAGTTTTAAACAGACCCAAGTTCACAAAATTACCTTTATATGTACTGCTAACCCTTTATCAGACATTGGAATTGTAGCTGTTTGACCTTATTCCCCTCATTGAAACAAGTGTGTAATGCTGATTATATCCAATGAATGGCACTAGTGTGACAAAGAGACAAAATCAGAAATGTATTTTTTTTTGTGGCTCCGAATTGTCCAGCTGTCTAATGTGCTGCCACTATGATCAGGAGATCGCTGGTTCGAATCCCGTTCATGTGGCTTGCCATCAGCTGCCAGAGCCCAGAAAGAGCATAATTAGTCTTGCTCTCTCTGGGTGGGTAGATGGAGCTCTCTCCTCACGTCACTCCAAAGGGTGATGTCGATCAGCACAAGGCATCTGTGAGCTGATGTATCGGAACCGAGCCGCTGCGCTTTCCTCCGAGCCACGCTGTGATGCTACTCGGCAATGCTGCATCAGCAGCAGTTGGAAAAGAGGAGGAGGCATGTGCTAGTCTTCACCCTCCTGGTGTTGTGGCACCACTAGTGATAGGGGTAGAGTGATAGAGTCCTAATGAGTGAGTTGGATAGTTGGTCTTGTTAAATTCGGGAGAAAATGTGGTAAAAAAATATTTTTTCAAGATGCAACTCTTCAAACATTTACAGTACCAGTCAAAAGTTTCGACACACCTTTAATTCACTGTTTTTTTTTTTTATTTTTTCATTATTAAAAAAAAAAAAACACTACATGATTCCTTATTTCTTCACAGTCTGGATGACTTCAGTGTTCATTCTCAGATTAATAGCACAAGGCAGGAATTTTCTCTGGGCATGTGCAAAAAGTGAAAATACAGTGTGTAGAATTCTGTCCTACGCTGATAAATGAGCTTTCGATTAATTAGCTTCTGTGATTAATTAGCTTGCATGGTTAAATATCCACTTGAAATCATTCCACATTAATAAAAGCAGTGAGTGCATGGCCAGTAACCACACCACAGTAAAGGACAACGATTTAAAAACAAATCACATATCATTTAATGTAAAGAAAAGATGTTTAAAGTTCAGAACTGTAAAAATAATAATTCTTAACAGAGAGGTCTCTAAATACCCCAAAAATACAAATTTGGGGATTAAGAGACCTCTCTGTTAAGAATGTGTAATTGCACAGATCATGAGGAGTGCAGTTGTACAAGTACTGCAGCTGGTTTTACCATAAACCCAACAACTTGTGAGTCCCCTCAGACCTTAGAGCTATTGTCAGAATCCCCCCAGGGAGGGTTCAACTCCCCTTTATATTTAAAGCAACAGCCTGTACTTGTTATATCTGTTTTCCATGCAAAATGATCAAACATTTGTTTTGGTGACCTGTGAAGTCTCGTGAGATGCATTTAACAACTGATCAGAAATATTGTGCCCTTTAAATCTCGCGTGATCTTAGTTTACCTAATTTATCCCTAAGTGTGTAGATCGCCTCTATTCCCAACCTCTACCAACATGACTCGCTTGGAAGAGGGAAGAAACAAGACACAGAAGGAGCTGTTCTTTCTTTTTTTTCTTCTTCAATAAGGCATTTCCTAAAGAACGAGGGATCATAGAGATTTGCTTTTGTTTGTGCAGGAAGCGAGAAGGTCAGGCGAGAGCAAACACACCCCATTCAATCCCCTCAGCTCACTGTGGAATCTTCTTTTTTTGTTTTTTTTTTCTTAAAGCATTCCCAGACATAAACAGACCTTAACATGAACTGTGAGCGAGTGTCTAGCACTTGTCTAGCGTGAAGATCAAATAAATGCATACCATTTGTTGTTATTATGTATATTTCGCACAGTTTTCTCCTTCAGTATGGAACGTTTCTATTCTGCAGTCGGTTCTAATTGAAGCGGTTCCAAAAGTACGTTCTTCTGAGCTAGCTAACAGATCGCTGCGTCTAATTAAATCAGCCCGAGCACAGAGCCTTCACCAAACACATTCATTAGTTTCCAGGTGCATTGGTGTGTGTACCCTGCTGCCAACTAATTCAGCTCATTTGAAGGTGAAATCATGACTAATCAACTGTTGGGAGCAGTCTCTTCTTGGTCTGGATGGAGGTTTAATTTGCTGTTTTGGCAACAAATCCAGCAGCTCATGAACAGCACGTCCCCACATCAACTGAGGCAAAAATTCTGAGAAAATTGCTAAAGATGCACAGACATGAGACGTTTTTGGTTAAAACTGAAAAGCAACACAATCAAACATTGTGTTGAAGGATGAAAACCTAATAACGAACAGGTTTTCACTTTTTATTTACAATTGAATAAATAAAATGAACAAGCAATGAACGACCCTTGTTGTCAGGGTTTAAATCAGTCAATGGCGCACCTGTGAAATTAGACATCTCTGGCCAAAATTGAAAAGGAACACAATCAAACATTGTGTTGAAGGATGAAAACCTAATAACAAAGCAGGTTTTCACTTATTTTGCCACTTTTTTCACCTCTGAATAAATAAAATAAACAAGCAATGAAGTTCTAGCGGTTAAATTGTTGTCAGATTTTAAATTAGTCAATGGTGCACCTGTGAAATTAGACATTTCTGGCCAAAACCGAAAAGGAACACAATCAAACATTGGGTTGAAGGATGAATACCTAATAACGAACCAGGTTTTCATTTATTTTGCCACTTTTTTCACCTCTGAATAAATAAAACAAACAAGTAATGAATGACTAGCGGTTACATTGTTGTCGGGGTTTAATTCAGTCAATGGCGCACCTGTAAAATTAGACATTTCTGGCCAAAACCAAAAAAAGGAACACAATCAAACATTTGGTTGAAGGGTGAAAACCTAATAACGAACCAGGTTTTCATTTATTTTGCCACTTTTTTCACCACTAAATAAATAAAATATACAAATACAATCATTTGATTATTAGCAACAGAAACAAAATCTGCAAAAAATAAATGTATCCCATTCAACACTCAGACAAACATGTCTAATTTCACTGCCTCTTTAATGGAAGACACAGGTGCACCACTGACTGATTTGAACCCTGACTGATTTGAACAGTCAACTCTCAGACGTTTATTGTTTTCTGCGCAAAAGCACTGCACCATTAAAATAGCAATCCGCCAAAGTCAGTGTGCACCTGGCTCTTAAAGGGAATGGCAAAGATGGTATGATGATTGATTGATGTATTTTAAATTAAACATACATTCTCTTTCTGCTGATAATAATCAAAGTATAGTATTCATTTATTTTATTTATTCAATCTTGAAAAAAAGTGGCAAAATAAATTTAAAAAAGCCTGTTTGATATCAGGTAATCGGCCTGTTAATCAAATGTTTCATTGAATTATTTTTTTTTGTTTTGGACAAAAATGTCTAATTTTACTGCAATAAACATTTGGTTGAAAGATGAATACCTAATACTATTTTTTTTTTTACCATGGAATAAATAAAATAAACAGATACAATTATTTGATTATTAGCATCAGAAACAAAATCTGCAACAAAAAAAACCTATATCCCCACAACACTTTTGCGCCGCTTGATTTAGAGCATGTCATTGTGTCTTTGCTATCATAACAACAGGAAAAGTACACCTTGCACAGCTCAAAAACGTGCAAAAATTAGCAATGAACTTCTAGCGTTTAAATGTTGTCAGGGTTCAAATCAGTAAATAGCGCACCTTTATATATATATATATATATATATATATATATATATATATATATATATGTAGTCTGAAGTCTGATGTCTTTTGCAACCAGGACAAAATAGGTGTTTTTCACTGAATCCTATCATGAGTACAAATGACCTTGCAGTGAACTCAGGCATTTGCAGATGTGAATGGAGATGGATATTTATGTCGGTTGTAATGTGAAGTGTTTACTCTCTCCCTGCACTTGTTTAGCCACGCTGGCATCAATCCCTACTCAAGATTAAGTATCTGTTTACTTGATAGCAGTATTGAATTTGAATGTTACAGTTTTCAAGCCTAACTGCTGACTTGTTGTTTAATTTACTTGCATCTAGAGATGGTGAGGTATCATCTGTAAATATGATATTAAATATTCATATTTTACACAAAAACAAGATGATGATAAAGACAACCACAATCACCATTATGGACATAGATGAGTTTGACTTCCACCGTAATCTCATCTAGTTTCATCATAATGTTTTTGATAGTCTTTGCGAATGCACTTTTTTTTTTTTTATTGACCGACCTTCATTTCTTAATTTTTTTTTTCTTTACTTTACTTAGTTAAGTAGTTCTTGCCATAATATGTATTAGAACGTTACTCAAATAGGGATATTCACTGTATACCAACTCCACATCTTCACAACATGACAACTGATGCTCTCAAACACAATAAGAGACAAGAAACTCAAGTAATTAACTCTTGACAGGTTTAGCACAGCTGTCTCCAGGTGACTCTACCTCATAACGCTGACTGAGAAAATCCAGCCAAGATTATTAAGATAATAAACCCCAAACATTAAATTTGAACCCGACTTGATGCCAACAATGATTAGTAAAATTGTATCTAAGCAAAACCCAGCATCCTTAATTCATCCGTTTTTTTTTCCTCCTCTTCACAGGCATCGAGTGTATCCTGGTCCTGCCAGCCCCCCGTAGCTACTGGGACCCCGTCTTTGGCACGTGCGTGTTCCTGCTGTCCTTCCTGATCCCAGTGGCCATCATCAGCATGTGCTACAGCCTGATGGTGAAGCGCCTGCGCAGCGTACGCATCCTCTCCGGCTCCAAAGAGAAGGACCGCAACCTGCGGCGCATCACCCGCATGGTCCTGGTGGTGGTGGCGGTCTTCGTGGTGTGCTGGACCCCCATCCAGATCATGGCTCTGGCCCAGTCGCTGGGCTTCAACCTGGGCAGCGTGCACACGGTGGTGCTCATGCACTTCTGCATCGCCCTGGGCTACGTCAACAGCAGCCTGAACCCGGTGCTGTACGCCTTCCTGGACGAGAACTTCAAGCGCTGCTTCCGGGAGTTCTGCCAGCCCTCGCCCTTCCGCCTGGACGCGCAGCAGTCCGGCCGCATGCGCAGCATCGCCCGCGACGTGGCCTACAACTGCAAGACCACTGACGGCAACAGTAACCCCGCATGACTAGGCGTGGAGCTGCCCCTGGTCAGCCCCGAGCCGCAGCCTAACCCAGGGACCGGCAGCTCAAACTCCGAGCTCACTCAGATCACCACGCTCTAGCACCACGGCCGCCTCCGCCGAGCGGGCGGAGGGACGGGAGGGGCTAGGAGAGAGGGCGGGGTCAACGATGATGCCACGCCCTCTTAGGGACAAAGGGGCTCACTTTTTAGTGTCTTATCTGGATTTGGATGTCGACGTTCGTGTCCTTTTACTGTTCGTTTAATGGCTTTTATGGAAACACTGTTCGTTCTTTGGTTCTAGCGTTGCGTAATTGCCGCTGTCCTATCAATGAAACCTTGTAGCTCTTAGATTTAATTTTTCAATGTATATTTATGTTTTTTTTTTTTTTTTTTAAGAAAATGCCAGCTCTCTCTAGGTCTCTATGTTGAGAGAGAAAAAAAAAATAAATAAAATAAATAAAAATCACAGTGAATGGACCAATGGAAATGGAACAATTGGTGTCCTTGTTCTAAAGTTGCTTTGGAACACAATCTCGTTACATTAACGTACATTAGTTCGATTTTTTATTTTTTTTGTTTTTTGTAAAATCCTAATTTTAACATTAGCAGCTATTAGTGAGCTACTTACTATAATTTGCAGCAAGCTAGCTAATTTACTAACTTAAGCTAGCTTAAACGAGCTAGCTAACGTTACCAGGGAGTGAACTAAGGTCAGCGGAGAGGTAGCTAACGTAAGCGGCGTGTTAGCTAACATACTATAGTTAGCAGCAAACTAGCTAACATACTAACTTTAGCTTGCTTAAACGAGCTAACGTTACCAGGGAGAGAACGAAGGTTAGCGGCGAGCTAGCTTACATTAGCAGTGAGTTAGCTTAAATACTTACATTTGCAGCAAGCTAGCTAGCATACTAACTTTAGCTCGCTTAAACGAGCTAGCTAACGTTACCAGGGAGAGAACTAAGGTTAGCGTCGAGCTAGCTAACATTAGCAGCGTGTTAGCTTACATACTAACAATTGCAGCAAGCTAACTAACATACTAATTTTCGCTCACTTAAATGAGCTAGCTAACATTACCAGGGATTAAACTATGGTTAGCGGCGAGCTAGCTCACATTAGCAGTGAGTTAGATAACATACTTACATTTGCAGCAAGCTAGCTAACATAGTAACTTTAGCTCGCTTAAATGAGCTAGCTAACGTTACCAGGGAGAGAACTAACATAAGCGACGAGTTATCTAACATACTAATGTTAGCAGCAAGCTAGCTAACATACTAACTTTAGCTTGCTTAAACGAGCTAGCGAATGTTTCCAGGAATAGAACTATAGTTAGCGGCGAGCTAGCTAACACACTTAGCTTCAAATGTAAGTATGTTAGCTAACTCGTCGCTTATGTTAGCTAGCTTGCTGCACACCATAGTTCTATCCCTGGTAATGTTAGTTAGCTAGTTTAAACGAGCTAACGTTACCAGGGATAGAACTATGGTGTGCAGCAAGCTAGCTAACATAAGCAGTGAGTTAGCTAACATACTTATATTTGAAGCAAGCTAGCTAACATACTAATTTTATTGTTATTTGGTTCTAGCATTGCGTAAATGGCACAATCCTTTGAAAACCTTGTAGCTTGCATCTTTACTAGTCTTTTTTTTTATGTATATTTATGTTTTTTTTTTAAGAAAGTTGCTCTGGAACACAATCTCGTTACATTAACGTACATTAGATCGATCTTTTATTTTTTTGTTTGTTTTCTGTAAAGTTCTTTTTTTGCATAAATTTTGCATAGAGATGCGAGGTTTTGTTGCAACAATGACGATAAAAAAGCTTTTGTAACGTCAGTGGGTTCTTTTTTCGACCTCATAGATGGGACTACACTGCCTTAAACATTTAAAAGTTACGCCCACGGACTAAGGAGGAAGTCCATAGTCCTGAAGGAAGTTTGACTCTCATTCGTTTTGTATGACTACCTTCTATTGAATTCTATTGATCCAATATATGTGTGTATAAATATACATATACATAGCGCATACATACTGTATATGTACATATAAACAACAAAAAAAAGAAACAGAGACTTAGCTGTTAAAATGCCAATTGTTATTTCATTATTTAAAAAAAGGCTATTTTTGTTGGTTGTTCTGTATAAAAAAAAGCTAAAATATTTTATATTACATTGTTTTATAGCGGTTTTAAGCTCCGAACAAGATTTGCAAAGATGACGACGTGTGTTCTAAGTGTTCTATTTAAAGTACAAAATGCATTCTACGAAGTTAACGAAGCACGAGTTACAGAATTGTTCCAGTCATTAGTCGACATTACCTGCAATATTCTTGAATGTTTTCGATGTATGCAGTATCTCGCTTCACGACCATGTATTGATGTGTTCTTTGGTGGGCCTGAAATGAGGACTACACTACTTTCATATCAGCTCACATCACAGACCTCTGAATGTCAAATGACTTTTTTAAAGAAGCCAAATAATAAATAAATAATATAAAAAAAAGACAAAAATACTTGGAGGATTCTGTTCGGAATCTGCTGTTTAAGACAGACACTGTACATTCAGAAGCTTCTTGTATGTCGTATTTGATGTTGTAATGATGATGATGATGATGATTTCTTCACTCGCTGCAATGGATTGGATATTTGTCTATTTATAGATCTATTTATTTATGTATTTATTTACTGATGAAGAGAGTCGATGTGTAGGCTTAAAAAAACGCTGAAACTATCCAGTCAGTTATCGTTATGGAGTCTAGGCGGTTGTTGATATTAACGGTATATGCTGAGGCTATATTGGAAATCTTCTATTTTTTTTCTCTGCATATGAATTAAATGGCAGTAATTAAATGGCACTGTGAAGGCTTGCTCTAAATTCCATGTGTGTTTTTATTTATTTATTTTTAATATATTTAATATTTAATATATTTAAGCACTTTAAGTACTTTTTTAACAAGATGGAAGGAAGTGTGAACAAAGAGGTGCAGGTTGGTTTGAAGAAAAGAAGGCTATGCATGGATGCTGTTTGAATTGTTGGCCATAAAAGATTGCAATCAATCAACACAATCTTTGATATAAAAGAAGACATCATTTGATAATTTCATGCTTAATTGAGAATTTAAAAACTTTTGCTCATTTTTTGTTGGCACATTTTTAACCCTTGTGTGGTGTTCGGGTCTGTGGGACCCGTTTTCATTTTTCATCAAATGATACAAAAAAAAAATATTTTTTCTAACTCAAACTTATTGGCATTGGCTCATTTTTTGTGAAAAACATATATCAAAACACATCCCCCCCCCACACACACACATTTATATTACATACAGTATGTTTGGCCAAGGGCTAATAAACATTGCTTCATTTGTAAATTTGAAACTAAACAAATTTTCTAATCACATCTTGAGTTTAATTCATTTTCTTTACATTTTATTAAAAAACTAATAAAAAAAAAAGAGTAGCACTTTTTAAAAGAAAAGGTAAAGGGCAAATATTAACCATGTAAGCTGTTTATATTGCTTGCAATTTAGGTGAAGCAAGCATGTGTAAAGCATTTTAATGTAAAATTGCTTAATTTTGCTGAATTAAATACAAGTAACAAAGTAAACGAGTAACAAAAATATGAACACCACGCAAGGGTTAATGGAATGTAAGCCATTCCACCTTAAATGGCCTTAAAGGAGAAATCCAATGTGAAATGAACTTATGGTGTAGTAAAACATGATGGTGAGTACATACTTTTATAAAATAGTCCACCTCCATTCTGCCCCAGCATTCCCAAATACATTGTTTTTTTAGCCGATGCTCCAAACAGCCTTACAATTCGAGTGATGAGGGCATAAAGTTTCCCATGCAAAGAAATCACTTTTTTACACCATTAACAAGCTCAAAGTAGCTACATGCTTCATTTGTAAAATTCTGAGGGCCCTGATATTTAAAACAAGGCATTGAGAACTTTAAAAAAAAGCACAAATAGTTGATTAAAAACACTATTTCTACACACCTTCAGGTACTTTGAACGCATGAATATAATTAAGATATTTTCAGCAACACCTGGAATTAATGCATTCATTTCCACAGAATGTATTTTGCAGTCTGTTCCCCTATACCATTTTACTTAATTATAGCATAGTGGCACCTGTAGCAGTATCTCAATGTACTGTGTTTATAAACCGTGATTTTAATAAAGTGTGCACTTTTATGGTTCTCAGCATCTCGTTTTAAATGTCAGGACCCTCAGAACTCCAACAATGAAGTGTGGCGTAATGGTGTAAAAATTGTGATTTCTTTGCATGGGCAACTCTATGCCCCTAGGAGCATAGGAGATCCCTGATTTATCTCCAAAGTGATTTTAATTATTTTATTTTTTATTTTTTGTTGAAGATCAACGATAAACTGGGCTAAAATGGTGTAGTTTGAACCTGCCATTGGGAAAAAAACAGTCCCTCTTCTCCTATACTTATGAAGAATCAGGAAGGAGAGATAAAAGAGATAACAGAAGAGATAAAAGAGAGTTAAAAGGAGGAGATTTGGTGGAGGGTTGCGAGAACTCTTCACGGCACGTAAAAAAAGAAGTCCTGGGTATTTATAGGATGTTAGATTGGAAGAGGAAGGTGCTTCAGGCAACAGGCTCCTCCAAAAATGTACTTATTTCATAACAACAGTCACAAACACTTTCAAAGTGTTCAATTGAACTCTTTTAGTGTTCAATTCGTAAGTTGAAATTTGTAGGCTTGATCCCTGGAAATGCAATATACCAGTTCTCAGCATGGTGTTGTAGAGGTTCTTAATTGTGTACTATGACGATCCATCCCATGCAGCTTGAAAATTCTTATGCAATTCCTGCTGATTTTTCCATAGGTGTTAATAGTATTCCACGCATTTTTTTTAAATTTAGTGATTGTGATTAGTGATTAATCGCTCTTCGGGAAACTGCCCCTAAGAGTTTTGTTCATTTTTTTTTGTTTACTAGGACTGAAGGGTTATTTGTTCATCGTGGAAATAATCATTGCATAACTTCACAAGTCCTGTCATAGTAGTTATATTCAAGGATCTCAAAAACTGCACATATTCTCACAGCATATCATCTATTCATTATTCACGGTCATCTGCATCCACCCCCACGCTCCCTCCCTCCCTCCCTCGCAGCGGAGTGCTTTTTGATATATGTGCATGTATCAGCATCATCAGCTTCATCATCATCATCTTTTTTAATGTTTTGTTTCTTTATTCCACTGGGTCACGTCTGAAGCTTTTTTTTTTTTTCTGTTACATCGTAGTCTACGCTAAGAATAGGACGCATTATAACTGCATCGTTTTGCTTCTTTACATACATATTACAAAGAGTAGCGTGTCGTTTAGATTCCCCATTGGAAGTTAACGCAATTGTCTTCTTCGTTCCGCATTCCTCAAAAACACTCCTTTCAAGTGCATCTCAAACGAGTGAAACGCTAGACGTATCTGCCGACGTATAAAGTGTGCCATGAAAGGATGACATTAACAAAAAAAGAGAGAAACATATGCAGCGCGCTTGGAAGCATCTGCTCCTGTTGCATTTCAGCCATCAATATTTGATGTTTTCATCTTTGTTGCCATAGTAACCCCTTCCCCTAGACCTTTCCTGTCTATTTTTTTTATTATTTTTTTATATATTTTTTGTGCAGACCTTGCAAAAATCATGAAAAAAATCTGTTACTGTAGGATATGAAAGACTATATGGCTGGTATCCTGGGAGGGATCTCACTGGGAA
This sequence comes from Astyanax mexicanus, assembly GCF_023375975.1. Classification (NCBI taxonomy): domain Eukaryota; kingdom Metazoa; phylum Chordata; class Actinopteri; order Characiformes; family Acestrorhamphidae; genus Astyanax; species Astyanax mexicanus. Next base: position 30,694,019 of record NC_064420.1, read on the forward strand.
ACGATTAGTGATTTTCAGCATATTTTAATTTTATTTATTTATTTATTTATTTATTTGTAACATCAAATGATAGTCGGTTGCGGTGTAAAAATGTTAAGCAGCTTCCACTAGCAATTACACTACAAAAGATTTTAACGATTATACATTCATCATCAAAGAAACGCACCCAGGAGGAATTGTTGGATTGCAATGCTATTCGGAAGCAAAGGAAGCTAAAAGGTTACCAGGAACTATGAATTATTAAACATTTAGACTGATATGAGCAACTCTTGGTCATATTCATTGATTTGAGCCACACATACAGAAGTAGTGTGTAATACATGTGTAATACATGTGTAATAAAATGTATCAGACATCAACAGACTCGCCATGGTGTCGTAGAGGTTCCTAATTGTGTCCTATGTTAATCCATCCAATGCAACATAAGGATGCAAAAAAATATGCCATGCGCAGTTTGAAACAAACAAAAGGCATGTTCTAATTCTCTTAATTAATCATGGTTATGTTTTGGGCGTAACAGAAAATAAACCAATCAGTGTGTCACTTGCCATGCCCTTTAAGAGCCAGCTGTGTTCTGATATTGGCGAGTTGATATCTTAACAGCACAGGGCTTTTGAGTGTCTCAGCAGAGAAAACTGTTCTCACGCTGTAAAGATGCGCCAGCATCTCTTTTACGCAAACAGCAATGTTATTCTATTCTTTATTTTGTTTATTGTTGACGTAAAGGCTGGATTTGTGCACTGTAGCACATTTATTTGTGTGTAATGAGTGGGGATATATGTGCACTGAGCATGTGCATGATGCACCGGCGAAGCTAAGATATATATAAGGTATAGACAGGTGACTATTGACTGTTGTCAGGGTTTAAATAAGTCAGTGGCGCACCTGTATTTCCCACCGGCAAGGTAGAAACATGCCAGATATTTACCTGAGCACACCTCACTTCCAGACCACCGCACCCAACAGTGTAGATATATTCCTAAACTCCGTCATTATTTTAAAGGCATGAGCGCAAAAAGTGAAAATTGACTGTTGATGAGGTAAGACAAAAGACAAAAGGCATCATGATGCACCTTGCGCAAGAGAGATACAATTAGGACCATAAATATTGCGACACTGATGCAATTTTTAAGATTTGGTCTCTGCATGCGACCACAATGGATTTTAAATTAAATAACTTATATGTAACTGAAGTGCAGACTTTCAGGTTTAAATCAAGGGATTGAGGATAGATATCCTAAGAAGCGTTTAGAAATTGCAACCATTTATCTACAAAGTATCCTCATCTCAGGGGCTCAAAAGTAATTTTGACAATTGGCTCAAACTTTTTTTGGGCTCTATGGGCTATTCCCTCCTTAATCATCAGTTAAGCAAGTAAAATAACTGAAGAAAAAAACTGTAGGTCTGGCTTTTGCATTTGGAAGCTGTTGCTGTAAACCAACAACATGCGGTTAGAAAAGTGTCAATCTTAGTGACCCTAATTAGCCTGAAAAAAGAGTAAATCTATCAGAGAGATAGCAGGAATGTTGGGAGAGTCCAAATCAACAGTTTGGTACATTCTGGGAAATAAAAACACAGAAGACAACAATGATAGATTGTCACAGAATACTTTCCATAGTAAGGAAAAAAATAACCCTTTACAAGTTTCACTCAGGTAAAGAACACTCCTCAGGAATTAGGTGCATCTGGGTTAAGAACAAAAGAACACATGGAGTATTTAACACAGGGACAGACAAGGGACACATAAAGAAGGAAATGAGGAGGCGGGGTTAAAAACAAGACATAAGGTGACAACAAAAGAACACATGGAGTATTTAACAAAGGGACAGACAAGGGACACATGAGGAAGGAAATGTTAATTAAAAAACAAGACATTAGGTGAAAACTTTAAGGTCTAGGGTGGGGTTAGGGCGGAGACAAGACCAAAAACAAAGGAGCACATGGCAAGGAACACAGCAACAAACAAAAGAGCAGGACAGGAACAGAATAAAAAAAAACACAAAACATGCAAGGGCTAAAGTGTGACACAGTGCTTCATAAAGGAGGAAACCCAGCGATTGGTGATGTCCGTGGGTTCCAGACTTCGGGCAGTCATCCCCTGCAAATGATTCTCAACAAAATATTTTAAAAAATGAACATTTTATTTATGATAAAGTTCTTGTGTCCAATTACTTGTGAGCCCCTGAAATGAGGAAGCTTTGTAGATAAATGCTTGTAATTCCTAAACGCTTCATAGGATATTTTTGTTCAACCTCTTAAAATAAACCTAAAACGTCTACCTTTCAATTGCATATCAGTTGTTTCAGTCATTTAAATCCAATGGTAAGGCATGCAGAGCCCAAAGAATCCCAATACAACCAAATGATTCTTTCTTTGACTTCTTACTTTGAGATACTGACCTTTTATCTGGACCAGATCTTTATTTAAATATTTTTTTAAACAAGCTCTGGTCTATCCAGCCAATCCAAGGGTATTCTGCAAACATATCCCACCCATACCTTTTAGGCCAGCTGTAAATCCACAGGAGGTGAGGGTTCAACAGGTCTACATCTTGAAGAACTCATTTCAATGAGTTTTATAAAAAGGCAATCTGCAATCAACCTATAGCCTTTATACTGTACACTATAACAGACCCTTAACCTTTTGAACCCCAGGCTGTTTTTTTTTTGTTTTTTTTTCCTTCATTTTTATCAGCTCCTCTTTCAGGTCTTATAACACAGTAATTATATCAGAGAGCCACATACCATGATCTCTTTTACTCCAGAAGACATACGGCTGCTCAAAAATATAATCATTTAAAATGTAAAAGGAAGCAGAATTGTTATATTTTCCTGGAACTGATCATGTTTTGGTCAACATCTTACCAAGCACCTGTTTTTTTTTTTTTTTTTTAGCTTATTTTTGAATGTAAAGACTTTAAATATATTCACACCCAAGATATCTTTTTAAAAATGTTTCGACTAGAGTGTTTATATGAAATGAAAGCATAAGAATATTGATGCTAGTTCATTACATGACTTATTACTTTGATAAAATACATGGAGAGCATCATTTTTCTTGATAATCACACCTCTAGGATACATGTAGATTATTAAAAATCACCTCTCACTCAGAGCAGCCTATGCCTTTCAGTATTTTAATCAGGACACACAAAGAAAACTAGATACAAAAATGTTAACTTTTTACTCTAAATAAATAAAAATGTTTAGTGCAAAATAATTGCTTAGTAAAAATGTGCGAGTAAAATAAAAACTATATAAATAGTGGGGAACATATCTAGCTTTAGTTTGAGTAAAGCAGGTAGTCTCACACTTTTGAGTCATTTACTGATATTATTTGGTTTAAAAAAATCTTATGAAGATGTTTGAAGCACTAAAGGTAAATAATATTGGTTAGGGAAGGAGATCTCACTTTTTTAGGTGTTTTTCTCAATGGGTTTCTTGTAGATGCTTTACTGCACTGGGATGTTATTTTTAGAAAGAGTAAGTTCTGCCCTTTCTAATCATATATGGATTATGTTGATGTGTGAAGGGATTCCTGAGTAATTGAGCTGAGAACACAATGTGCGATTTTGGACGGAGAATCCATCCGTAGGGTTCTAAGGTTTAAAGAACCATTAATGCCTGTTATAAAAGGAAAGAAGACTGAAATTAGGATTCATGATTAACAGAACAGTATTTTTTTCTCTTCATGGATGTATGGTCACCTTTTATTTACAGGCCAAAGAGGATTAACCAACAAGCTGCACTAATGTCTCAATTAGGGGCTTAGTTTGGCCACCTGCAGCCCACTAAAGTAAGTAATTATAGCCCAATTATGTATATGTGTGTGTGTGTGTGTGTTTATGTGCGCCTCTATGCATTTCTCTCTCTCTCTCTCCCGCTCCTCTTTTTTCTTGCTCTCTCACTTGATGTAAGATGTTCAGGACGTTCCCTCTTGGTTTCATATGAACGCCCACGGATTCCAGCATCCGCTTGTGCCGCAGCATCACAATACACTCGACTGTAATCCCACATCACATAAGATGCAAGAACACTCCTGCAAATGGCTTTTCCACAAGACTTACATTTTTCTTTTTTTTTCATTTTCGCTGCTTGATATAAAGGACCAAAGACATATCCTTCATTTCGAAAAAGGCATGTAAACATCATTAAAGTTTCATCGGCTGCCCGTTCTATATGCAAACGAATAGCCTGTATGGAATGTCATAGGACACTGTGTACCGTGTAACTCAGCAGCTAGCAATTAGCATGGTCATATTTTCATCATAGTAATTGATGGGTATATTTGTCTTCATTCAATATTAGAAACATTAGCATTATTGACTTATTGAGCCATTTTGATAATTTATAGCACACCAGAGGCAAACTTGTCATTTACAGTCCCCTCTATGGCGTCACATCAATGTCGAAAAATACAAGTCAGGGGCGCAAAAATACCAGGTGAGAAAATTAACTAGCGTATTTTAACATTTTGTGTGTGTAAATGAACTTCTCGTGAGCACAAATGTGAAACTAGCGAGCAAAATAAAGGCAATGGTGTGCGCGCTAAAGAAAATGTTCAAGCTTTATTTTTCTCCTCTCGCGTGTTTTTTTTATCGCGCGCTGTGTGAATTACCTGCAGCAGCAGTTTGTGCACGACTGAGTTTTTTGCGCTCGAGTTTTGAAAGGGGTGGTTTTGGCAGTTTGAGGGCGGGGTCGGGGTCAACTCCCTCAGCAAACGTTATTGGCTGATATCTCCAGGGTTTGTGACAGACCGCCTACCTCCTTGAGCCGGAAGAGGGCGGGTAACTGGCAATGCTAACATCCAAACAACCCGCTCTCCGGCGCTGTTCACAATACCTGTCAAGTTTTGGACTTAAAAATAAGGTATTTTTTCAGCCGCCCCAACAGCCCAACCGAGGGCTTGTGCTTTTTTATATATATATATATATATATATATATATATATATATATATATATATATATATATATATATATATATATATATAAAAAAGCACAAGCCCTCGGTTGGGCTGTTGGGGCGGCTGAAAAAATATATATATATGAAATTGAAGGGTGCACAAATTTACAAGAAGGACATGGATCAGATATATTCCATAAGTAAATAATAGTCCTAAGGGGCCTACACAATTACTAATCTTTCATTAATACTTCTTTCTATTGTTCAGTCCACTCCTGATCAGTTCAGTTAATTTCAGCCCTCTTCACATTTTCTCTCTCTCCAGCTCAACCATCTCTTCTACCCCTTCTAAATAATACATTACACCACAATACTTGAGATTTAAACAAATTCTAACAAACCCTAAAACTAGCCCTGAACAAATAGAGTTTGGAAATTATAGTTATTGGCTGATCAGGCACATAAGGGCAGGGCATTATATATATATATATATATATATATATATATATATATATATATATATATATATATATATATATATATATATATATATATATATATATATATGTGTATATATATATATATATGTGTGTGTAGATTTTTCTCAAACCCTGAATATCTATCTAGCTAATTCTAAAGTTAAGCTAAATGAGTCACAAGCTGGATTTTATTAAACACACAATGGGTTTAATTTATGTTTTGATTCAGAGAAGAGTCTTTTTAACCAGCTATCAGAAACAATCTCATCACAGTTTACATGGTTAGTTACCTTTCTTTTAGAAAAATCTCCGTATATCCAGATTAGCTTTAACGACAGCTGCTCCGACTAGCTCACAGCGAGGGGAGGGGCGGGGCTTCCCCCACACTAAACAGCTCTCCGCAAAACCAGCAAGCTGATTGGCTGTTTCTCCTGAAAGGCGGGACTTTCTCCTTGAACCGGCACCACGATTGGTTAAGAGACACACAGCGGTCAGTGAATTGTCGCCTGTGGCCTATATATTTTTTTATTTAGTATAATACGGGAAATTTACGGGAAAATACTAATACGGGAGGACGGCGGGAAAGAGGAGTAAAATACGGTAGTTTCCCGGCCAAAACGGGAGACTTGACAGGTATGCTGTTCACCCGGGTATAGTGTCTGGAACAACCGGCTCTCGCCAGGAGTGACCGGCTCTCGTCTGGAGAGATCGGCTCTCGCCTGGAGCGATCGGCTCAGGCCTGAAGCGACCGGCTCTCGCCTGGAGCGATCGGCTCTCGCCTGGAGAGATCGGCTCTTGCCTGGAGAGACCGGCTCTCGCATGGAGCAATCGACTCTCGTCTGGAGCGACCGGTTCTCACCTGGAGCGATCGGCTCTCGTCTGGAGCGATCAGCTCTCGTCTGGAGCGACCGATTCTCACCTGGATTGACCGGTTCTCGTCTGGAGTGGTCGGCTCTCGTCTGGAGCGATCGGCTCTCGCTTGTAGCGATTGGCTCTCGTCTGGAGGGACCGGATCTTGCCTGGAGCGATCGGCTCTCGTCTGGAGCGACCTGCTCTCGTCTGGAGCGGCCGGCTCTCGTCTGGAGCGGCCAGCTCTCGTCTGGAGCGATCTGCTTGCCAGCTCTGTCTGCCCGGCTCCAGTGCTTATAGCGACCGGTGCTGTTTTCCCAGAGAGCTGGTTGCTTCAGGCGCTAATGTAGGCAGACAGAGCGGATCACTCCAGGCACTAAACCCGGGCTAACAGCACCGGAAACCGGACTGTTTGGATGTTTGCATAGCCAGTTAGCTAACTCACCTTCTGTCCTTCTTTGTCCGCCCTCTGGCTCGTAGAGGTAGGTGGTCTGTCACAAACCCTGGAGATATCAGCCAATAGCGTTCGCTGAGGCAAGTGACCCTGACTCCGCCCCCAAGCTGTCAAAATCACCCCTTTCAAAACTCCAGCGCAAAACACTCAGTCGAGCACAAACTGCTACTGGTAATTCACACAGTGTGCGAGGAAAAAAAGCACCCAAGAGGAGAAAAATTAAGCTCGAGAGCAACATTTTCTTAACAAATCCCTTTTTTTTGCTTGCTAGTTTCACATTTGTGCTCACGAGAAGTTCATTTACACACACAAAATGTTAAAACACGCTGGTTAAATTTTCCACCTGCTATTTTTGCGCCCTCGACTTTTGACATTGACGTTACGCCATACCCCTCCAAAAGTATTAGAACAGTGAAGTCAATTCCATTTAAGGATTTGAATTCAACATTAAAATATAAAAGATCAACATTTCAGCTTTTATTTCCAAGTATTTACATCTGGATCTGATACACACTTCATATGATTTTATGTGCAAAGACTGAGCATAGTATATAGTGGAGTAACCAACATGAAAACTGAGGTCAATTCCTCTGTCTATGAGTGAAAAACAAACAACTGTGAAGCTGAGAGCAGATGGAAAATCAATCAGAGCCATTAGAGCACAAATATTATTCAAAGCCTTAACATTCCTGTTTGGAATGTCCTAAAGAAGAAAGTCGTCACTGGTGTACTAAGTAACAGGCGATGAGCAGGTGAAGATCATAACCCACTGTTTACAAAACTATAGAGGCTTCACCAGAAGATGAAAACCACTATTCAGAAAGATGAATAGGAAGATCAGGCTGGGATATTCCAAGAAGTACAGAGAAGAAAAGCTTGTGGACTGATTATGAACTAAGTAATGAGACAAAGATGAACCTTCCCAAACTGATGGAAAGGCTAATGTTGAGGAAAGGAAGGATCTGCTCATGATTTTAAACATACCAGCTCATCTGTGAAACATGGTGGAGGTACCGTTGGGTTGGACAATGAAACTGAAATACCTGTCGTAATTAAATACGCAGGAGTTCTTACATACAGGTGAGGGGAATCAGTACTGAGGTGACACAGAACATGAGAAGAGTTCCTGACTGAATGACGGTATATGACAGTAGCAGAGTCTACAATCTACGGGATTTGTAGTGAGTGGAATCAGGGGAACCAGGATGAAGAGCCGAAAGTGTGTCGTGTTGTATGTTTGTAATAAACGCTTACTTCCCAGATCAAAAGCTAGCCGTGTGCTGTGTTATTCCAGTCTTTGTCAGTGTGTTCCATGTTACACGGCTATTTGTCCCACTGCTCTGAGGGCTTTGATGTTGTGTGTGGAGCTGATTGCACACTGACCTCCTGCTCTTGTTTTTTTTTTTTCCTTCTTTCTTTCTTACTTCTTACTGCTACTTGCTTGGTTAATATTCTTTGAGGGTTCATGCACACACACACACACACACACAATGAGAGAGAGAGAGAATGAGAGAGAGAGAGAGAGAGAGAGAGAGAGACTGTCAACTACAATACTGTGTTTGTGATGCTCATTACCTAGCTCTGCCCTTTGGGGCATACAGCCGACATGGTCATTACTCTTTCCACGTTCTCTCTCTCTTGCTCTCTCTCTCTCTCGCTCGTGTGCAGTAAGGCCCTTCTATCCCTTCAGAAAAGGGGTGACAATAGGTGCATGTAAATCATTACATACTATTTAATCAGGAAATATATATATTGTTACTGTTAATTGTACAGGGGTTGGACAATGAAACTGAATGGTTTTAGACCACAATAATTTATTGTCTTGACGGACAGTTCTGGTGGAACAGGAGAGTTGAGGTGCACATTGAATTCTGCTGTGATTTGAGCAGCCGTGGTTTTATGTTTTTTGGATACAATCCGGGTTAGCACCCGAACATCCATTTCAGACAGCTTCCTCAGCGTCCACAGTTAATCCTGTTGGATGTGGTTCGTCCTTCTTGGTGGTATGCTGACATTACCCTGGATACCGTGGCTCTTGATACATCACAAAGACAATTTGTCCTCTTTTGAACTCTCAGAAAGAGTGATAGAAGTCAGAAAGAGTGATAGAAGTCAGTCTCCAAACACAAGCAGCTACAAAAAAAAAAAAAAACACCAGAAATAGAAGTTCGATTTGTCACTAGTCGTTGCCGCTAAGAGGATTAGAAAAGTCTCCGGTTTAACTCAGAACAGAATAAAAAATGAAATGCTCCCAGCACGAATGTTTACACCAAAAGATCGCTGATTCGCTCATTTCTCTGTCAATCAAAAAAGGATTCAGGCTCAGACATGCCGAGGCCAGCCCACTGCCCCATAGACCCCCAGAGACGCTGAGCGTCCGATGGGCGGGACAAAGCCCAGCATTTATCCAATGACTCGTCTCATTTCGCTGCACTCTTTGCTTCGCTATTGAAGTCTGTGCACTGTTTAAAGCAGCGCTGTGAAGCTGCGGGAACGAGTGAGAGGAAAGCTGCGGCGTTACCAGTGATAAAAAGCTGATTCTGTACAGAAGTTGAGCATGTTTAGTCAATGACATGTACATTGATTCAACTTAAAGATCTCAGTTTGAATGTGTAATATGTGCCCACAAATGTTCAACTAACTCAAAATAGTTGAGTATTGTTTAGAAATCTCCAATTTTTTTGTAAAACAGACTTAAATCATTTGAGTTTAAACAACGTATGGGTTTACAGTGTAGCTTCAAAAACACAACGTCAAATCGGAAGGAACGTTTGGAGTCGCAGCGGCACACGTGCAGAACAAGTCCCAATGGTGGAGAGAAGCTTCCAGTAAACTGGTTGTCATTTTTACATTGAGACAGCAGGGGTTTGTGTGTGTGTGTGTGTGTGTGTGTGTGTGTGTGTGTTTGTGTGTGTCAGGCCGGAGCTGAATGTAACTAATAAAGTAACTCGTAAACTAACTAAGCTACTTTCATAATCAAGTAATGCATAAAGTAACTAAGTTACATTTTAAAAGGTGCAACCACTTTTTTTTTTTTCTTAATAAACTATGCCATTACTGCTTATCACTACTTTTACACATATAAAGTTTGTTTACCAGCTAAATTACCCAAAACACATGTTCATTTACTGCAAAAGTCATGGCTCGCTGAGGAGCGCACCTTTTCATTAATAATAATTGAGCTCCTTTCCTTCAGCAATCAGATCTAATCAATACTGCAGCGCTGCCCTGAGGCACACAACTCTGTGAAGTCTGTAATTTTCTGTTAAATTTAGCCGAGACCTTTAACTGTCACTTTTCGGTAGCAGCTGCTGAAAAGGTTACAGGGAGTAGGCGTAAAAGCCATCACCAAGGAAAATGTCCACTAGTATATTTTTTGTTGTTGTTGCTGCTCTTTTTTCCCTCTTTTTTTGCTCTTCTTCTTTGCGATTTTTTTTTTTCTGGAGAATGTACATTTGAGAACGTCCATATGTCTAATATTCTCAAATATCTGACAATACAGTAATCCTGCATCAGCCTTTTCTTAACTCTTTTTCCCCTATTTCTCATTACCTCAGGTAACAGTACAGTCTTAAAGTGTAAAATCTAAGAAAATAACAGGCATTTTCTAGTGCAGCAGCACCAGCAGCACCTTTTCGTATTTTTGTTTAAAAAGCTGACATTTTGGAAAGAGAGAAAAAAGCACAAATAGCTACCAGAAATGCGTAGTATTTCTGAGTAGGATGAAAGTAGGAAAGTAGTATTTCTGAGTAGGATGCTGCAACCTAAAACCTAATGGATGGTACACAAAAATATCATGGTAGATCTGTAAAAACAAGACCCCATTTACTCGAGTTTACTTCATATTCACTGGCTCAATTTTGGCACAAAACAGCATGTTTATGTCCCCGTTCATACCATATTCACATAACCTGCCAGTAAAGCAAAGTATATATGTGAATAAAATATGCAGCCTGGCCCAAAAAAAAAAAAAAACTCTCCACCTGGATTTAAGTAAGTAAATGATGTGGGGTTGATGCTGCAGTTGGTCTGCAGGTCTAGGTTCAGCAACAGTATGTGCTGAAAGAATGAGGTCAGCTGACTACCTGAATATACTGAATATAGACCATATATACTGGTTATTCCTTCAATGGATTTTATCTTTCCTGATGACAAGGGCATATTTAAAAAATGACAATGTCAGGATTAATGGTGCTGGAATTGTGAAAGAGTGATTCAGGGAGCATGAGATCATCATTTTCACACATGGATTAAGAGTTCACCACAGAGTCCAGACCTTAACCCCACTGAGATTCTTTGGGATGTGCTGGATGGAGAAGGCTTTGTGCAGTGGTCAGACTCAATGCCACAGCGTATGTGTGCTGCAATCAAATCTAAAGACACTTTTGAAGGTGGTCAGAGCGCCAAAGCTTCTTGATGTGTCCTGTCAGCAAAGCACCGCCCACACATTAAGCCTATTACTGCCCCTGTTAGGACATACTGTACACAATACCTGCATACTGTACACAGTACCTGTATCAATCATACCACCTACACAGGTTAAAGGCTTTACACACTGCAATAAAAAAAAGCTACTGGATTAAGGAAATAATTGTACCTGGAGTTCCAATAAAACCTTATGTCTCTTCTCAATTTGGGCTGATGATGATCCTGCAGCCAATAATTCTAGGCTTAGTTGGGGAGTTGGGATAGGGTAGGGTGATAGTCATTTTTTAGTCAGTTTTTAGCAAGTAGCAAGTGACCAATTACTTTTAGAACCTTTTTATTTTCAAGACATCCTGCAGAGATGTTCAGAGAAAGTGGAATTCTGGTACAAAAAGAAATGGAAGGAAAAGTATGTCCAGAGAAACATCAAGCCCTTATGATAACCCTTCTTCTTCTTCAACTCTACACAAGAATGCCTCCCTACTCTTTTCAGATCACTTCAGGAATTTTATAAGCATGTACGTAGATGCCACCGCAATGGCTCCCCATTTCTTTCTCCCAACCAAAGACCTGATGGAAGTCTTTCAACACACTGAGGAAAAATGACCTTTGGACCCTTTTCCACCCCACAGTAAACACACAATTGAGTTACTGTGTGTCTGAAATGTTACGAATCCTTTCTCAGAACAATTCTGAAAATAAACAAGAAAAACACATGCAGAGGAGATCCTTATAGATCCCTTATATGGCAGGGAAAGCATGCCTTTCAGCCAAAATGCTGGAAAACTGAGCCCAAGATGTTCCCAAACTCTGCCACCAAGTATGGCACTGATAATGAGGAACAATCCCTTCAATTAATCACAAAATAAAAGTTTTTCGGTCAGTTTTTTAAGCAAAGACTTCTTGTGTTGTGTTCCGATCAGCCATGTTTAGCAGACAACCCAGATGGGATCATTGATGGTTCACAGTTCTTAGATGTAAAATGCCCATTCAAATCATCAGCGTTGTTTGCAGATTTTAAACCAGTGGGTCCACATGGGAATTGTCTTTAGTGCCAACTGTCCATCTTCTGATTAGTAGTCTTCAAATATGCAAACCACAACCCCAAATCAGAAAAAGTTGGACAGTAAGGACATTGCAAAAACAAACAATCAAACATAACAAAAAAAAAAAAACTTTTATCATTTCCTTTAAGAGTCAGGTGAGCTCTTTGGTATCTTTGGACTTTTGGTATCTTAACAGCACAGCGCTTTGTGTGTCTCAGCAAAGGATACTGACCTGTGTGTTCATGCTGTGAATATATTATTACTTATTTAAGCTAACAGCAATGTTGTTTTATTTTTATTATTTTCAGTTTATTGTTGAGCTAAAAGTTGGGTTGGTGCGCTGCAGCATGGTGCTGACTGTTGACTGTTGTCAGGGTTTTAATCAGTCAGTGGCGCCCTTGTGTTTTTCACTACCAAGATAGAAATACGCCAGATATTTGCCTGAACTCATCTCACTTCCAGACCACCACGTCCATCAGTGTGGATATATTCCTAATCTCCGATGGTATTTTAACGGTGAGAGCAAGGTGTGAAAATAGACTGTTGATGGGGTGTTAGATAGCAACCAGCATCGCAGCATGCCTTGTGCAGGGTGTTTCTTACATGTACTTTGACTTTTATTTAATAGCAGTTTTGTCTGGTCAACTTAGAATTTCATTTGTATATAATAAATGCTGTATGTTCTATCCTATATATTAGGCCTCAAACAAAAGTTGGAATATTATAATGTTGCTGTATCTTCTATTTCATGACTTATCTTGTCCCGCTATTCCCGCATACACATCTTAACCCTTTCAAACCTGAATTATCTCCCGTGATTAACATTTTTTTTCAGGATGCTGTTTTCTGTCTGTAATGCACAAAAAAGAAGATTCTAATATTCTACCATAAAATCTATATACCAAATAAATCCAATTGACTAAAATATTTGATAGTTTATTTATTATTTTCATTGCATTGGAAGCCTGTGTGTGATATTTTATATTTCATATTGACCTTTTTATTACATAAACCTCCCTAAACCATAAAAAAAATATATTAAAAGTATTCTAAATCATATTTATCCAGCAAAAAAATAGCAGTTACTTTACCTCACTGGCTCTAGTACTACTGTTTTTCCAGTGTTTTTGCAGCAAATGGAACCAAACTATTGGTTGTTTCATGGTCTATTCTGATAAACAACAGCTCTCAAATAGAGTTATGTGCAAAAAAAAAAAAATGTAAAAAAAGGAAAAACATGTTTTTCATTTTAATGGACGCAGGGTCTGAAAGGGTTAATGTGAGCAACAAAAGACTTTTTTTTTATTAGGGACATTATTGTTGTGTTTTCTACTTCAAAATTCTGTAATGTATGTAGCATGTGATGTTGCACTGTCTTGTTGAAAAATGCATGGAGGTCCCTGTAAAAGATGTCATCTTAAAGACAGCATATGTGGACTTCAGTCAACACAGAAGTGATTACAGGATTGTACTGACACAATTACACTTAAACACTTACTTTTTTGGCTTTGAACTTGTTGCTGATAACAGTCTGGATGGTCCATTTTTTTATCTTTACTCTAGACCAGATGGCGACCACTTGTTTTTTTTTTTTTTTTTTTGGATTTGCAATTCTATTTTTGCACTGGGACACTCCATCCCAGTTGCTTTTAAACCATGAGAAGTCGATTCTACTTCTGGACATGGTTAACAAACGGCTTCTGTTTATCACAGTAAAGCTTTTACTGACATTTCTTAAGGCAACTCTGTTTTTTAGAGCTTTATTGCCAAAGGTTTCCCAAAGCTATCGTTTTATTTTTTGCACGTTTTGATCACATGTGCTGAGTCAACGCACCTGCCTGCAACAATGAACAGGATCAGTCCACAAGGAGCAATTGCCACAAGAGATTTACAGTAACTGTGTTTCTTGAATAGTAATGATTGCCCCGAAAACATTTGCAAGCCCTTGGCTTTTCCTGAAGCACACTTTCAGAACGGCCATTGACACATGTGGTCCTGGGAAACCTCTGCCTAAATGCAGACAGCATGATGAAAGAGATGGTTTCTGGTGGCAACCAGGGCACTTTTGCAGTGATTGGCCATCAGCGCAAATACCCACCCATTTTCATTAATCTACGACTAGCCCGTGCTGCACTCTAAAAAAAACATAAAAAAAACACCATGTTTGATTTGGAACAGCAGCTGAAGGGCTGAGGTACTCAACTGAATAAAATAACTTGACAAATATAATAATGCAGATTATTTACATGAATACTTCTGTGAAAATGCTATCAAAAAAATCCATGCTACTCGTTTCTATTATTGCTACTGTTTCGCATTCTTGTAGACCAGCTGCAATATCAAACTCTACCAAAAAAAAACATTAATCAATCAATCAATAAATCCACCTTTATTTTGACTATTTTAGTTTTTTAAGTACATTGAGGGCAACCCTCATTTTCAATGTAGCCGAGCGTTTACAAAAACAGGGACTGACATGACAAAGAAAATAATAACTACATTTAATCGTTTTAAAATTACTGTAAAAAGTAAAAGATAAAAATAGATAAAAGTAAATAAAAATAGAATTGGAATAAAAAAGTAATAATAAAAAAATGGTTTAATTGATAAGAAATTAAGATCAAAAGAAGATACGATTAATACAACAAAAACAAAATCAGTTAGAATTAAGCTAAAACTAACTTTACATAATACAATAAAACATACAGATAAATAAATTGACTAAATAATAAACATAAAAATATAAGTAATAATAATAGAAAATCAAAATAAGTGAATAAGTGAGAATGAAACTGAAACACCTGTTATTTTAGTGTGGGATTTTTCATGGCTAAACTGGACCAGCCTAGTGGCCAATCTTCATTAATTAAGAGTAAGAGCAGAGTGTGAAGGTTCAATTAGCAGGGTAAGAGCACAGTTTTGCTCAAAATATTGCAATGCACACAACATTATGGGTGACATAACAGAGTTCAAAAGAGGACAGATTGTTGGTGCACGTCTTGCTGGCGCATCTGTGACCAAGACAGCAAGTCTTTATGATGCATCCACCAAGAAGGACCAACCACAGAACCACATCCAACAGGATTAACTGTGGACGCTGTAAGAGGAAGCTGTCTGAAAGGGATGTTCGGGTGCTAACCCGGATTGTATCCAAAAAACATAAAACCACGGCTGCCCAAATCAGGGCATATTCTGGAAAATGACCGGAGAGTGTCAACCAGTGTGTTTCTGTTCGTATCGTTATAGAAAGTCAACCAACTTTTGCGTAGAGTTCACAGTGATGATTTCTATACGGATCTCCAGTAATGAACCTCAGGGCAGAGTGATACACTGGGTCCGGTAATTTGAGAGGCTGGATGGAGCATATTTAGTCTATAGATAACGTCGCCATAGTCCAGCACTGATGGTAAAGTTGCTTCAACTAATCTTTTTCTGGCGCCTATAAAAATAACCTGGCTTCTGACTAGTTTGTTTATATGTGGTTTAAAACGGACATGCCCTATGCTGGTCAAACGCTAAGCTGGCCTGGCTGATTTTAGTCCCCACCATGGTCATGTTCTTTTTGCAAGGTCCTTTTTTAAAACTTCCTGCAGAGATGTTTAGAGAAAGTGCAAAAATTCTGGCACAAAAAGGAATGAAAAAAAAAAAAAACCAGAGAAATATCAAGCCCTTATGATAACCCTTCTTTTTTTTCAACATTTAAAAAAAACAAAAGAATGCCTCCTCACTCTTTTCAGAACACGTCAGGAATTTTACAAGCATGTAGATGCCACTGCAATGGCTCTATCTATTTGCTGCTTCCAACCGAAGACCTCCTGCAGCTTTTAAAAGCAATCTCCACACGGAGAAAGAATTACCCTTGGACCCTTTTCCACCCCACAGTAAACACACAACGGAGTTACTGTGCGTCTGAAATGTTCAGCACTTTTACCAAGCTTTAAACAGTAAAATCCACACTGTTAAAATCACATATTAAAACTAGTTTTTCTAACAACCCTCAGTGATAAACAATCCACAGATTTGGTGTTATTTTTCAGAGTTTAAAAAATCAACTCTAAGAGGCTCCGCCTCTTGATTCTGCTGTGTGTGTGGTTTAGATTAGTTGTGGTGGGTCCCCTGATGGAGTGTTATTATTCACCCTCTTGGTGTTGTTGGGTTGGATGGTGGATAAGGGTCTCCATCCAAGAGTTATTGTGTAATGGGAAAACCACTGCTTTTTTTTTTGGCAGTTTTTGATGGTATCTCTTGTTCTAAATAAAGCTTAGATAGTATAAAAAGGTAATTTATTCTGTGGTATAGCTCACATTTTATAATGTTTTATAGATACTCTGGTATATAGTTCTTTTGAGTAAAAGTCAGAAAATACACAAAAATAAATAAATTAAAACCAACTTAAAAAAAAAATGTAAACAACAATTGTTGTTTTACCCTGTTTTACAACCCTACAGTGTTGAATTAACTCTTAAATATTAACACTGATTAGGGTTACATAGGGTTAATATATGATTCCATGCGCTGTTGAATTAACATTATCTAGGACAGTGTTAAATTAAACTCTTACAGAGTTAGTTTGACACTGTCAATGTTGCTGCGTAACTTACAGATAATACATATTTTAACCCTTTCAGACCCTGCATTCATCACAATGGACATCATGTGTTTTCTATTTTGTTAATGTCTTGTTGCACATAACACTATTTGTGAGCTGCTGTCCATCAGAAAAGACCATGAACCAGCCTTGGAAATAAAAATTAAATGAAATAAAATATTTTAGTTAATTAAATGTATTTGCTACACAGATTTTATATTAGAATATTCAAAAATAATCATGATTGCCATGATAAACAGAAGAATATAATCGCTCCAATACGATTTGGATTATTCTTTTGGATTAATTTGACTTCTGGTGAAAATTCTTTCTTTTTTATTATTTTTTTATTTTTTTCCTTATATATTTCTTCCAATATGTTTTATGATACAGTGGTATTGTGTGACAGCAATGATACAGCCTAATACAGTATATTCATTCTAAAAACTGGGGTGTCCGGTCACTTTTCGCGGGAGTTCTTCTGGCCATGCCACGCGTCTTTATGTACTCGCGTCACACGTACAGCTTCTGAAAGAGGATCCGGCTCAGTTTTACTGTACGTGAGCAGCTGGTGGAGCAATGGAGACTTCAGAAGAGGACACTCAGAGCTCAGTAGCTCATTTACTCATAGTAAAAACAAAGAAACGAAGGAGTGAAGTTTCTGACCGAGCACACTCTTTCTCTCTCTCTCTCTGACTGAACATAACCTGGAATCGGATTCATCTACTCGGAAAGGAGACCGCATCACACCCGCCCAGTTTAAAATGATTCTTCTGTATACTCGGTGCATTTACCCATTCTCACCAGAGAGGGCCCTTATTTAAAAAAGAGGTTCTACTCAATAAATCCTCCAATGTGGCAGAATTACAACAATTCTGCATATATGAGTGGTCCAAAATTCTTAGGTTTGAAAACATTAAGGAGTGACAAACATGCAAATACATTCACATTATGTCCAAAAGTGAAAAATAAATACAAAAAATAGATAAACAAAGTTCTCAAAACATTTAACACTCTGTATATAGGAGAACTTTGTAGGTCTAGTAGAATTACAGATTGTACAGATTAAATCAATTAAATTACAGATTTAAGAACAGGGTGAAAGGAGGATAATTGAAGGGACTACAGTCTGTGATTATACCACAAATCCTTTCATCAGGTGTTCATATGGGTAGGCTTTATATAAATATTTAAGATTTGTCCAATGCCTATATCACATATCTAATCCAGGAACAACCAAGTATTTAGCTTCAATCTTTATTACTTTCTGCACATGATTAGGTTGCACAGTCAGGTTGCAGCAAGGGAGACACGGAAGTGGATGCAAATGCAAATGTACATATATTTAATGAAACAGAAATAAACCAAAGAAACAAACACAAAAACGGGATGAATAAACAAACAGGACTAACTGACAAAAACAAGAAATAAACTTGCTTTTGACATGGAACAAGCAATCTAACCAAAATGAAAACGTACAAGAACTGACAAGGAAACACAGAAACAAAGGGGCTATAATACGGAAGTAAACAAGACACAGGAAACACCTGTGGACAAGTAACGAGGGGGCGGGGTTACAAATGAACACAGGTGGGAGCACTGAAGACGAGGGCGGAGACAAGAAGAACACAGAGCCACGTGCAAGAAAGCACATGGATAAGAAAACAGACCATTCTCGGGTCTCCACCTGTTTCGGGGTTTTTGTTTTCCACCCGTTTTGGGGTTTTTAGTTTTCCACCCGTTTTCGAGTTTTTATTGTTTTCCACCCGTTTTTAGTTTTCTACTCGTTTTCAAGGGGGTTTTTTGTTTTCTGCCCGTTTTCAGGTTTTTGTTTCCCGCCCGTTTTTTTTTTTTTTTTAGACAAGCAGAGCATAGAACCACGTGCAAGAAAGCACATGGATAAGAAAACGGACCCTTCTCGGGTCTCCACCTGTGTTTGGGTTTTTGTTTTCCACCCGTTTTTGGGTTTTTAGTTTTCCACCCGTTTTCAAGGTTTTTTTATTTGTTTTCCGCCCGTTTTCAGGTTTTTATTTCCTGCCCGTTTTGTGTTTTTTGAGACAAGGAGAGCATGGAGCCACATGCAGGCACATGGCTAAGAAAACAGACCCTTCTCTGGTCTCCACCTGTTTTCAGGTTTTTGTTTTCCACCCGTTTTCAAGTTTTTTTTGTTTTCTGCCTGTTTTCAAGTTTTTTGTTTTTTTTTTCGCCTGTTTTCGGTTTTTTTTTTTGAGACAAGTAGAGCATAGAGCCACGTGCAAGAAAGCACATGGCTAAAAAAACAGACAAACACAGGAAAAGATAGAAACACAGAGACAGACCAGTGAAGACATGAAACAGGAAAAGAACGTGACATGCATCGAATCCACCTCCTCTGCCTCTGTTAGCTCAGTTTCTGCCTCTACTTCTTTGCCCATCCCCAAACTTTGGGCCATACCTTGCAGGGTGGCGGAGAAGAGCGTGAAATTGGAAACGGAGAGTTCATCCAGACGTCAGCGCACTGATTAGGCCGAATCCTGCTTCCGCTTCGTTTCCCCAGAGAGGTCTTAAAAGAGCTCAGGCTGGAGATTGCCCATGCCACGGACCACCAGAGATTCCATTTTCCTCCCCTGCCTGCATAATGCTTTGCTTGTCTTTGTAGTTGGGTGGCTTGAAGAACCCTGGCCTTGGCTCATTACCTCCTGATTTTCCTCTGCTGTCACTCTCTCCACCAACAAGTGCAGAGAGCCATTTTACTGTGTTTTCTTGAAGAAAAAAACACATGTAGCTTAGAAAAGTGAGCTCCATTAGAAACACTAGAGCTGTTTGTAGTCTGTGTTTACAACATACTGAGGAAATTCAACCAATTTACTCATATTATTTTGCAAAATCCAGCTTTCATCTTTCAGCGTCAGTTTTGCAGATGGTTTAGATGTGTCTTCTTTAAAGGTTCTTTAAAGTTGGTTAAAATCGCATCTTGTGTTGTCAGCTTAATTACTCAGGAATCCCTTTACACATAATCATACTCCATTCATGGTTAGAAAGGGCGGAACTTACTCTCTCTAAAATAGCAATGAAATCCCAGTGCGGTAAAGCTAAATCTACAAGAAACCCCTTGAGAAAACCACCTAAAAAAGTGAGATCTCCTTCCCCAAACAATATTATTAACCTTTAGTGCTTTAAACATATTTATATGATGTTTCAAACCAAATAATATCAGTAAATGACTCAAAAGTGTCCACAGAAAAAGTGTGAAACTACCTGCTTTACTCAAACTAAAGCTAGGTATGGTGTGCACACTACTTTATATAGTTTACATTTATTTAGACTAAAGTTTACATCTTTGTATATAGTTTTCTTTGTGTGTCCTGATCAAAATACTGAAAGGCGTAGGCTGCTCTGAGTGTCAGGTGGTTTTTAGTATCTACATGTATCCTAGAGGTGTGATTATCAAAAAACAACAACAAAAAAAAACTTCGCCTGATGCTCTTCATGTATTTTATCAAAGTAATAATTTATAAGCCATGTACCAGCTATCATAAATATTCTTATGCTTTTAACTCATATACACTCTAGTCTAACCATTTATGAAAATATATCTTAGGTGTGAATATATTTAAAGTCTATACTTTCAAACATAAGTAAAAAAAAATTTTAAAAAACAGGCGCTTGGTAAAATTTGGACAAACACATGACCAGTTCCAGGAAAATATAACAATTCTGCTTCCTTTTACATTTTAAGAGTCCACCACTGCTGATGCATTTTGTCTGTGTGTGCCACGCCTGATATGGACACTGTAGTCCCTAACTCTGCATTTCCCCCCTTCCCATCAATGGACATACGCCTCTTTAGAACTACAATCCCCATCACGCACCTGACAACATCACATGTTCGGACTCAGCCAATCGCTTTACATTTTCTCATGCTCGTCATCTCCATCATCTGTTAGTAATTTCTACATGTATATAAACCATGTTTGTTTGTATTATTTTTCGTAAGTATTACGACTGTTTATCCAGCAACATATCGAGTGTTCTCTTCGAGATTTTCTTTTCATCTATTGATCTTTTTTTTTTCATGTTTGACTTCGACTTCGGAAAACAAACGGGTGGAAAACAAAAACCAGAAAACAGGCGGAAAACAAAAACCCGAAATTGGACGTGAAACAAAAGGCCGAAAACGGGTGGAAAACAAAAATCCGAAAACAGGCCGAAAACAAAAAGCAGAAAAGTGTTTAATGACCTCCTAAATTGTAAGTAGACTCAATTGTCCGCATACCTGGAGTTTTGCTAGTTTGGATAAAAACCATGCAAACCTTTTTGATGTTGCTCCATACAAGAAATATAAGTGCATACGAGCCATGCCGTGCCGAAAAGAGCTTTCAGAGGATCAACGATCACTGTTTTTAAAATTATATAAACTTGTGATTTCAAAGACTTTAGAGATTCACCAGTCAAACAACCTACGAATAGAGATCAGATTGTAAGGTGACCAAATCTGAAGAAGTTCAAGGGATATGAATACTTCTGCAAGCCACTGCAGATTGGGTTGAAAAGCGCTAACTGAATCAAACCACTGCATGAAGATACACTCATTAAAAAATAGCAGGATGACTCCAGTGCTTATCTTAATTTATGTGGTAGGATGTTATGGGATGAATTGCTCAGTGGAATATACATTACATATATTATATCTTATTCTGTCAAGATTATTAATGCATGGCTTTTTCCTGATTTGCAGTGGTTACATCATCTACTCCTCTGGATACTAGATGATGCTGTTTTTTGATGATTTGCCTTAAGCCTCAAGAGCCTTTCTGAGGTCAGGCATTCATGTTGGATAATTAGATCTGGGTGAAAACCTAAATTCTTCCCAAAAGTACATGACTCCAGGGAATGCTGTCCCACTGCTGCACAGCCCAGTGTTGCAGGGATTTTTTTTTTTTACCCCTCTCTGGGCATAAAAAAAAAACTCAAACACTAGCTGCACACAATTTTTTTTGGCACTATTTCTCTGTCAGTGGTGGACAGCCAAATTCACTAATTAGAAGACGCGTATGGGTACTTTGGACGTACTGTACAAGCTACTACACTGCTGATGAAATGCCAAGTCAAGTCAATTTGTGGAGTTGACAAAGGCCACATTATAATGACTGTAGATAACAGGATCACAGTATCTCCAAAACCAAAGGTCATGTGGGGTGTTTCCAGTATGCAATCAAAAGAGCTCCAAGAAAGATACTAAGCTGATCTTGAAAATAAGGAGGTTTTTACACCTGTAGGTAATTTATTTGGTCTGAATCAGTTGATGAATTTTGGTAAATGGGAAAATGGGTGGAAAACAAAAACCCAAAAACGGGCGAAAAATAAAAACCCGTAAACGGGCGGAAAACAAAAACACAAAAACAAGTGGAAAACAAAAACCCAGAAAACAGGTGGAAAACAAGAACCCTGAAAACAGGTGGAAAACAAAAACTCTGTAAACGGGCGCAAAACAATAACACAAAAACGCCTGGAAAACAAACAGCAAAAAACAGGTGGAAAACAAAACCCCAAAAACGGGCAAAAACAAAAACACGAAAATAAGTGGAAAACAAAAACCTCGTAAACCGTCGCAAAACAATAACACAAAATGCATCGAACATCCCTTTCAGACAGCTTCCTCGAGTCCACAGTTAATCCTGTTGGATGTGGTTGGCCCTCCTTGGTGGTATGCTGACATTACCCTGGATACCGTGGCTCTTGATGCATCACAAAGACTTGCTGTCTTGGTCACAGATGCGCCAGCAAGACGTGCACCGACAGTTTGTCCTCTTTTAGTTTTGAACTCTGGTATGTCACCCGTAATGTTGTGGGCATTGCAATATTTTGAGCAAAACTGTGCTCTTACCCTGCTAACTGAACCTTCACACTCTGCTCTTACTGGTGCAATAATGTGCAATTATTATTATTATTATGTGCAATTATAGATTGGACACCAGCCTGCTCCAATGCGTGTGTAGAGTGTGTCCTTTAGGAGTGGCTTAAAGCATGACTTACACTTCGCACTTTGCAAGGGTGCAGGTTGTGAAATCACTGATGTCAAAGCTTACTTTCTTAAACCACAGGGAATTCTTAGACATGTTTAAATAGCTTGATTTTTTTTTTTTTTTATGAAAATAGTAAAATTCATATTAAATTGCTCTTATTGATCTTAATTTAGATGCTTAGGTTGTAGAACTCCCAGAACCTTAAATAATATTAAAAAAGACCTGCCTGGGTTTCTTGACGTTTTGTAATGTGCAGTGAACTCGCACTGATCCTTTAATTAAACATGCAGGCCGCTGTCGGCGGTGCACTGTTTACTCGCCGGCATTTGCCAGTTTCTTTTGCTCATTGGTATTTGCACTCCAGTAAACATATGCTTGGGTGTGTGAACTCCTGTCGCCCTGTGCGCTGTCACTCCCATAAGCATTTGAGCCAATATCCCCCATTCCTCAGATAAGAACCTTTACTAACACAAACACACAAACTGCCTCCGCTCGGCTCCCTCCACAGAAAAGCCAACAATGGCGGGCGACTTCCTGCACCGAAATATACCAGAGAAAGCAGAGAGGGGGGAGTCAAACGCTCATGAATAAAAGAGGAGGCATGCAGATCAATAAGACGGACGTGCTCCCTAAATCTCATAAAACCCATGACCACACGGCCAAAGCAGCCACATGAATAATACATCGGGGACGGAGCAGAAAAATGGGAAATGACTGCAGACAGAATGCAAATGACCACAGAAGAAGGAGACCTCACCTGTACGGATGCAATTTTTAACCTTCAGTTAGCACAGCGGTTAGCATCCCGGTTGCGCAGTTGTAAAGTTAACCAAGAAGTGAGATGTTTCCTCACTCCTTTTTTTTTTATCAGGATATAATAATTGTATACAGTTGATACTAAAGGTTTTTGATATTTTTTAAAATAAAAAGTTGATACATATGTGGAAAAAATGTGTGTGAAAGCATTTGGCTTACAGTTCACACATAACCCCAAAAAGGTACAGTACCATTCAAAAGTTTTATTAGTAATGTTACGGCCTGGAAAGCCAGACCATATGCTAGGACGACACCCGCTCACGCATTTTTAGCCCAGACCAAAGATGATACCAACCACAAAAATACAAGCCAAAATGATTTATTTATAATAATCAGTAGCATTTACGTCAGGGATAAGAAATGCCTAAAATAACAAACAAACAAAACTAACTTAGAAATTTAGAGCTCACTTACCTAACAAAAAAGAAAGGAAATAAAAATACATAAATCTTCCCTCCCTCCCTAACTAACAAAACACAGGAGAAAAGAAACCCCCTCCCAAAGAAACAGGCCTTATCCCCTACAGTGCTACCTTGGCTTTTAGTATTATTTGAAGTGTATTTACAGAAGTAGTATAACAAAGTTAAGTAACATATTTTAGTTATCTAAACAGCTCCGTTTTGACTCACGACAGCACAAACAATCAGAATAGTACGACAGGTGGTTTGGTCTGGGCGGCGTGGTGGTTGAATGGGTCGGGTGTCGCGCTGCACTCCACATCGGCCAGCGCTTTATTGTGACGCAGGACCAGGATCAATTAATCAGCTCCTCCCTCTCACAGGTAACCTGCAGAACTGATAGAAAGAATAAAGGAGAGCGCAAGAGTGAGGTAGCTTAGAAAAGGGAAGGCAACAAAGAAAAATATAAACATCTCCCTCCGTAACAGTAAACTAAAAAGGCTTTCAGTTAGCAGCTGTGCTGAACTTGTTAAGAGTTAATTCCTAATGTGTTTGAGAGTATCAGTACAGTTGGTATGAAATAGTGAATATCTTTATTTGAGTAATGTTCTAATTCATATCATGGCAAGAACTAATCAACTAAACTCAACTCAAGTAAAGAAAAAAATCTTTAAGAAATCAAGGTCACAAGGACCATCAAAAATGTCATGATGAAACTGGCACTCATCCGATAAGAGGCACCTAAATGCTTCACTTTTAAGTTACTACATGATTCCTAATGTGTTCCTTCGCAGTCTGGATGACTTCAGTATTCATTTATAATGTAGAAAACTAATAAAAATAAAAACATTGATTTTGAAGGTGTGTCAAAACTTTTGAATGGTACTGTATATATCCAAAACAGTCATCACACAAGAAGAAGATTTTTTTAAATATTAAAAAAAAAAATTCTTTATCAACCATACTGTACCTTGGTGCCATTAGCATCATTGTTTTTGAAAATCAATAGTACTGCAATGTCTTTTTCTATTTTATCTACCAAATGTTCTCACACAAACAGAATTACATGCCAGATATTGCCAGGAAAAGACGCTTATCTGTTGTTTTAAACAAATATTAGGTTAAGTTTAGGGTTTGTGTGGTTATTTTTGGGCTTATGGCTAGTGTGGTTAGGTTTAGACATTTTTAATAAATAAAAAAAAAATTAGTTTACTGCTTAAAAATGATGAGTTTCTTTGATTTTACCAAATTGAAAACCTGTGGAATATAATCCAGAGGAAGATGGATGATCTTGTGTTTATGTGCACCATGGTCCCTGGAGGAACGTTGTTTCGTTTCACTGTGTACTCTGTATATAGCTGAAATGACAATAAAAACCACTTTGACTTTGACTTTGACTTTGATCACAAACCTTCAAACCAAGCTGAACTGCCTGAATTTTTGCTCCAGGAATGGCATAAATTTATCCAAAAGCAGTGTGTAAGACTGGTGGAGAAGAACATGCCAAGATGCATAAAAAAACAGAGTTATTCCACCAAATATTGATTTCTGAACTCTTGAAACTTTATGAATCTGAACTGGTTTTCTTTTCTTTTCTTCAAAGAAAATGGGAGAAATGTTGTTCGTAGTTATAGAATAAAATAATTATATATATATACGTATATATATATATATATATATTTCTTTGTAACAGTAAAACAAACTTATGTGTGTGTGTATGTGTGTGTGTGTGTGTGTGTGTGTGTGTTAGTAAGAACTGTGCCATATTTCTTGATACAATTCCATCTGTCTAGTGAACAACTATGCCTGTTTCCATTCAAGCACAAAACACCCCCGCTATCTCTCTGTCTCTCTCTCTCCCTCCCTCTCTCACTTCCTTTTTCTCCCTCTCTCTCTTCCTTTATCTCCCTCTCTCTCTTTCTTCCTTTTTCTCCCTCTCTCTCTCTTCCTTTTTCTCCCTCTTACTCTCTCTTCCTTTGTCTCCCTCTCTCTCTCTTTCTTTTTCTCCCTCTCTCTCTTCCTTTTTCTCCCTCTCTCTCTCCCTTTTTTCCATCTCTCTCTCTTCCTTTTTCTCCCTCTCTCTCTCCCTTTTTTCCATCTCTCTCTTCCTTTTTCTCCCTCTCTCTCTCTCTTCCTTTTTCTCCCTCTCTTTCTCTCTCTCTTCCTTTTCTCCCTCTCTCTCTTCCTTTTTCTCCCTCTCTCTCTCTTCCTTTTTCTCCCTCTCTTTCTTTTTCTCCCTCTCTCTCTTCCGTTTTCTCCCCCTCTCTCCCTTCCTTTTTCTCCCTCTATCTCTCTCTTCCTTTTCTCCCTCTCTCTATCTTCCTTTTTCTCCCTCTCTCTCTCTCTCTCTTCCTTTTTCTCCCTCTATCTCTCTCTTCCTTTTCCTCCATCTCTCTCTCTTCCTTATTTCTCTCTCTCTCTCTCTCTCTTTCTCTCTCAAGCATGCACTGACACTTAAGACACATTTAAAACCACAGGTCCCCCCCTCCTAAGTTCAATGAAGTCATTGTGCCTGAATATGAACCAGACGCGGTGGAGAAAAAGGAAGTGGTATAAACAATACGTCCCTCGTGAAAAGAGTGCCCGTGGGGATCCGAGTGTGTTTACACTCCCTCTATTAACACCTCACCTATGTAACCGTCCGTGCCACAACCTCGCTGCTCTGAGCACCAGAACGTCAACGTTTCTCCCCATCAGGATCTGAAGAAGAGCGCTAAAAGCTCCGGGATGGCTTCTTAAGTGTATCTACAGCGAGAGATGCTGGGATAGATATGATGTGATGTGACTGAAACTCCATTTCCCCCAGAGTTAATGTAAGATTTCACCTCTATTACAGAGGTCACTGATGGCCTTGCTGGAAAAAAAATAATAAAAAAAGATCTGTGAATGATCCATTAAGAAATGAATAGTGAATCCAGAACATTTGCTTTCTTGTCATAGATGGGACAACTAAGCATTTCATGATGGACTGCGAGTTACGTATTGGACTGACCTATCGATACAACCTTCAGCACTCCTTTTCTGTGCAGCCTTCAGTACTTTAAACACACTTTACCGCCATTACACAGCAGGACAGCGCAACTCAACCTCTGCTTTTAACCCACTAACACACACTCACACACTTACACTAGAGATAAGGGCAGCGACTTATTATTGCATTATAATATATTATAGGATAATATAAGGTTGCGTCAGTGGACTTTAATGCATTAACGCCACCTTTAAAATCTTTAAGACATCTTTTCACTTACTTCCATGCATTTATCAACGAGACAATGCAAAACCACATGCTGCACACATTGCAAAAATATAAACATTATATACATTGTTATAAAGGCTGTGAAAGTGGAAGGCATGTCTACTGAACAAACATTGTGAACAATGCCTGGAAGGGTGTGTTTTTGCGCCTGATTTTGGGCTCCCTATCTCATTATAAGGCTGTTTACTACCGGCCGTGTCCCAATTCACTAGCCAGGGCAGCGGTAGTGTATTAGAATGTGTCCCTGCAGAAGTGGTGTGTTTATTTACCTCTTGTTTTTCCTTTTTTCCTTGGGTTTACCTGCTTTGAGATCAACTGTTCTGCAATTGGGTTCGACAACCCTCTGGGTTGGAGAGCTGCTAGTCTGTATATCTGAATAAAAATGCATATATATATGAGCATTTAAGAATATTATTTTTTGTTTTATTTATAAGACCTTGGGCTATTTTTCTTACAATGCCTTTTCACAATGCTGCCAAGTTAAGCTAACCTGCATCCATGAATACATCAATGTAAAAATAAAGTTAAGGGTTGTGTTACTTCATCTGTGAGGTCTTATGTAAGGTGTAAGAGCTGGCTCCTATATTGTCAGCCATTATTTGTAGCCATGGCTACAGCAGCATCCTCGTTCCACTGGACAGTAACAAGGACATCCTGATGTTTACATATATATATATATATATATATATATATATATATATATACATGACCTCTTTTCATTAGTGTGCTCCAATTATGCAATTATTTTTTTTTTTTATCTAGTGACTGGAGGAGGAGCTGGTTAAGGAAAAACTGACTCAGTAATGCAGAAGAGGGAGGACATCCTTCCCACTCAGAGAAAGTGAGGCTAATTATGTTCTCTGGGACGGCAACATTTACTCACAGCACCCTAAGAAATTGCATAATCCTCGGATCTTCTCGCTTTGAGCAAATGACTGTCTTATACTGAAAGACAAAAGAAGGACTCGTCACTGAAGATGTCATGGTGTAGGGTGTATTGTTGTATGGGGCTGTAACCTGTGGTTTGTACACATACGGCTACCATCTTAAAGGAGTACTCTGGTGTAAAAAGGACTTTTGCTGTAGTAAAACATGATAAAAAGTACTTACCTTTGATGAATAGCACATCTCCATTCTCCCAGAGAGTTCCAAGATCCAGAAATTTTAACAGTTTGTTCAAACACCCTTCAAACTGGGAGACAAGGGGCATCATTTTGCCCGATATTTTCACAAACACTGTTAGCGTATTAGGGACAGGCATTTTAGTTCATTAAAACATTTTTAGACAGGGTTTCAGAGGGTCCTCTCAAAAAAATAATAATGAAGAAGAATTAGATGCCATTTCCTGCATTCTGATGGTTTTAACCACACTTTAAGCACACACGCAGCAACACATCATATTTTAGCCCTACTGAGTTAGCTAGCAAGGTTGCTAAAGTTTTATTACATTGATACATAGCTCTGGGAAAAAAGTATTAAAATATTGGCATTAAAAGCGTGTATTTTCAGAAAATGAGAAATGGCTGAAATAATAAAAAGATGTAGAGTGTTTAGACCTTATATAATGCA
The DNA here is from genome assembly GCF_023375975.1 of Astyanax mexicanus. Lineage (NCBI taxonomy): Eukaryota > Metazoa > Chordata > Actinopteri > Characiformes > Acestrorhamphidae > Astyanax > Astyanax mexicanus. The sequence continues at coordinate 30,722,809 of NC_064420.1, forward strand.
AAAAAAAAAAAAACCTGCAATAACGCTGTTTTTTAATCACAGTTTTCACGCATTCTGGCATGTTCTCCTCCACCGGTCTTACACACTGCTTTTGGATAACTTCATGCCTTTAAATTCAAGCAGTTCAGCTTGGTTTGATGGCTTGTGATCATCTATCTTCCTCTTGATTATATTCCAGAGGTTTGCAATTTGGTAAAATAAAAAAATATATATTATTTTTAAGTGGTCTCTTATTTTATAAAATTAACGTCATGAAATATATCACCCAGTTGGTTTAACTGTCCATTTTGCCACATTTTGCACATGTTTTGAGCACGAATTTAGATGCTTCTCTCTCTCTCTCTCTCTGTAACTTGCCTTAAAAGGTATTTTTTCAATTTTACGTGCGAGCAATTCTGAAGGACCCCAAGAGTTGTGTGGAACAGGAGACGTGATCCAAATTCACAAGTGCACTGTGATTTATTTTAACGAAGACACACACGCAAACATATAAACAAAAATTGATCCAAACAAGTGGAAACGCTAAGTGTTTACAGATTAATACAAGAGGGTCACCACAAGGCCAATCCTACACACTGCTTTGCTCTCTTTCTACCGTACATGCTCTGCTACAAGTGGCTAGCAGATAGTATTGCCTAAACAACTAGCAGTGTTTCAGTTCCCCTGAGATAGTTATCCCCTGACTGAGTTCCTCATCTGGGCATGTACACATTAAGCCCCGCCCTGACTAAACCAATAGTGTCCTCAAGAGGTGGCGAGCCATTAAACATAAAACAGACAAAAACTAGACAACTACCCAAAGAGCGCTATTTAACACATACACATGTAATGACATAACAGGTAAGAGATCACTAGTTGTCTTTCTTTTTGTAGGTTACCCAAAACCCCAGGGTTTTACCCAAAAATGGGACCCACTCCCTCGCTGAAGGTGAATCTGTCCAACAAGGAGAAGCTGCCCGGGTTCCCATTGCCTCTGTGATCCTCAGTGCAACAGGATTAAAAGGTAAGTCCATCTTGGTGATGGGTTATCATGCCACATCACCAGTGGTGGATTAGGTTGATATCTGATAGGGTGATAAGGTACACTTTAAATGGGCCCCCCATTCCGAACACTTCTTACACATATACACACACATACACAAAACAATATTGTGTGATTAACCATAATTAAAATCATGATTGATCTTTTAGGCATATCTCAGGGTAGTTTTAATGATTTTTAAATTTTAATATTTTAAAGTGCTGAGATTAACTGATAGCTTTGATAGAGGAATTATATACATTATATACTGTATATTATACAGTCAACAACCTGGAAACGTGTGTGTGTGTGTGTGTGTGTGTGTGAGAGAGAGAGAGAGAGAGATAGAGAGCGCGCATCTGGGAGTCTTCAGCACAGTGACATACAGGGGTTGGACAATGAAACTGAAACATCTGGTTTTAGACCACAATAATTTATTGTCCCTACGGACAGTTCTGGTGGAAACAGGAGAGTTGAGGTGCACATTGAATTCTGCCGTGATTTGGGCAGCCGTGGTTTTATGTTTTTTGGATACAATCCGGGCTAGCAGCCGAACATCCCTTTCAGACAGCTTCCTCTTGCGTCCACAGTTAATCCTGTTGGATGTGGTTCGTCCTTCTTGGTGGTATGCTGACATTACCCTGGATACCGTGGCTCTTGATACATCACAAAGACTTGCTTTCTTGGTCACAGATGCGGCAGCGAGACGTGCACCAACAATTTGTCCTCTTTTGAACTCTGGTGTGTCACCCATAATGATGTGTGCATTGCAATATTTAGAGCAAAACTGTGCTCTCACCCTGCTAATTGAACCTACACACTCTGCTCTTACTGGTGCAATAATGTGCAATTAATGAAGATTGGGCACCAGGCTGCTCCAATTTAGCCACAGAACCTCCCAAACTAAAATGACAGGTGTTTCAGTTTTTTTTGTCCAACCCCTGTATATATATATATAGGTAGCTTGCTAGCTAGCATTGTTGTTACACGATAAACAGCGTGCGAAAGCGTGAGCAGCCATGAGCAAACTCACACAGACAAACTAATCATTCTCATAATTAATAAAGTCTTTGACTGAAGCGCAAAGCTATGTGAGGTGAAACAAGGCGGGGCAGAGCTGTCGGGTGAAAATGATAAAAAGCCTGTGCATTAAATTGCCCCTGCATATCACAGTCTTTCTCTCTCTCTCTCTTTCTCTCTCTCTTTCTCTCACAATACAGGCTTTAGAGCTGCCCACTACTACAGGCTTTTGACTGACAGGCAACTGAACCAATCACCTTGCACTACCTTGCTCCTAAAAGATATCTTAAAAGAAATTAGTAAATTAAAGTGTGTGAGCACAAATAAACTATTGTTCAAATAGACTTCAAAAAGACTTTTTTCTCTAAAACTTCTATAAAAATAAAAAACTACATAATACTTAATGTTATTTCGTGTTAAACATGTGAAGGGAAGACATCCCTCTCCGATTTAATGGCGGTGAATGTTTTAAATCCCGTACGACTAGCAACAAGTGTCTCAAGTGTTAACAATGCACGTGCGACCTGATCTCATTAGTGCCTCAAAAAGCAAGGACACGTATCTGCCGTGGTCAGAGTTACTTTGTGTGTGTTTTAATCTTCAGCGATGAAGAGCGTCAAGAAGAAGAAGAAGAAGAAAAAGCTGCAAGGGTTTATTAGTTTGACGCGGGCCGAAGCATCAAAGTCCTTCTTGACACTGATTGAAGCCGGCAGCCTTTTGAGACAGCGCATCTGCCTCCGCCCCGCACACACTGCTTTCCAATTAGCGAGAAGGAATCAATTTGCAATTTTTATTTGCGTGACCCGTGCTGGCCGGTGACGGATATGCCATGCACGAATAAATTGCTTTCTCCGCTGCCTCAGATCCCGCATATCTTCCCCAAACTGAACGAGATCCGTCCACCGATGGGAGTAAATTAATTTTCATTAGCAGGAGGTGTGCTGCATCTCAAATCAGCTCACCTGGGCGAGTTGGAGAATGAGCTATAATGAAATAGATAGACTTCTGTGTGAGTAGAGGAGGCTGTTCTGTCTGCTGATGCTGCAGAGATTTACTGTGTGTTCAGACTTGTTTGGTTAGTTCTTGCCTCAGCAGGGGATTATTCCTGCACTTTACAAACTGCAGAAAAAAAGAAAGCAAATGTTTTGAGATTGGAGATGGATTTGCTGTTCTGTATGCAGGGTTGTGTACAGGATATAAAGCTTGTGTCTTATTGAAACCTCTTTTTATATATATATTGTTTTTGTTGCAAATTTTTTTTAAGCAAATTTTCCAAAGACTCTTTCCAAAGACATTGCTAACACGCTGCCCACTCACTTTGTCCTAGCTATCGCAGTGTTAACCTTGACCAGCATCACTACCATATTTTTGACACTATAAGGCTTTATAAGGATTTATAAGGCGCACTAGCAAGAACGCCCATTTTCTGGTCTGTTTTCATACATAAGGCGCACCGGATTCTAAGGCGCATTATGCGACACTAGTAAGGAAAAGTGGTGGCACCATGTTTTCCTTCTAATTCAGCAGGTCTCACTTCTGGGTGGTAGTGGTGGTGGATTGAGCACTAACATTAAAATTCGTAACACCATCACTAGAGTTGGGTATACACTGTATGACAAGTTTTGGAACCTTTTTTTTTTTTTACAACATACAACATCACATAAAATTTAAAAAAAGGTACCATGGATGTCCCTCTTAAAAGGCAGAAAAAATACTGGAAAATCAGGTAATCCAAAAAAATCACACGAATGCATGCCTCTTGAAAAAAATGTAGATTGGAGGAGGCAATCAACCATAACATTAATGACATCAATTAGCGTCCTAAAGCTCCCCAAAGTCCCATGCAACTCAGACAGCAGCAAGACAATGAAAATATACATGAAAAAATTGTGTGGGTGAAAATCACCCAGCGTTACCATTATAGGGTGAAGTAAAGCTAATCTAAGTTAACTGTTTATTTGGCTGAGTAAAGCATTTTTGTTTATTTACAGTAAGCTTAGATTCTAGATTTCCACAAATGCTTCAGCATTAGCATCAACGGTTAACAGACAGTGCTATGCCTCCTGACAGCGATTCACTAAGGAACCCTGAGTGTTCCAGTAAGTCAGGGTGGTAGTAGCTAGCGGTTTGTCCCACATAGCTTGTTTTAACACGGTAAGTGCGCAGGCTACACTCTGATATAATCATCTCCGAACAGCGAAAGAGCTAGCGCTTAGCGTGGTTAGTGGCTAATGCTAATGCTGCTCAAGCAGTGCCAGGGCTAGCACTCTCTGAACAGTGAAAGAGCTAGTGCTTAGCGTGGTTAGTGGCTAATGCTAATGCTGCTCAAGCAGTGCAAGCCAGGGCTAGCACTAGCCTAAAGTCTGATATAATCACCCTAACCAGCGAAAGAGCTAGTGCTTAGCGTGAATAATGCTAATGCTGCTCCAGGAGGAGGGCTAGCCTGGGTTAGCGGCAGGCTACAGTCTGATAATACTCATCTCTGAACAGTGAAAGAGCTAGCGCTTAGCCCAACAGACCTAATCCAGCATTTGGGTTGAAAAAACACAATAAAATTTCAGCACTTTTATTATTTATTTAAGTCCACCTCTGACATTTCGTTTAAAGAAAAGGCTTATTTTTGTTGTACTCTTGTATTTTGTATTTTTCATTTGATATTTGTCAGCTTCCAATCCTTTTATTCCAGTTGTTTTTATTTTGTTACTTCCCTATTTATCCTAGACCAAAACAACATTTCAATGGGAACATTTCAACTTGCACAACTTCAACTGTACACAGTAAATGTCATCCACGTGTCTGAGAAATTGCCATACATTGCTTCACTTAGGCTTGTTATCAGAAACACACAGCATACATGGGTGGGGGGGTGAAGGGGACTGACAATTACATCCCCTCAAGGAGCAAGGTGACTCATTGTTGTCATGGTGATGAGTTTCATTAGTGTGAGCTGACACTCAAACCAGCGCTCCTTCCTCCTCGTGTATCCGTGCTTGTGCGTTCACGCGTGTGTGTGTGTGTGTGTGTGTGTGTGTGTGTGCATGCGATGACTTCGGCAGATCTCCTGTGGGAAGTGAAACAATCCTGAGTTATGTTAATTCCTGAAAAGACAAAGGCTTTTAGATAATTCCTCACTCTCCCGCATTACGAATAAAACTAATTAGCATCAAATAAATGTATGGTAATATTTTAATATTAAAGAAATCCTAGAATGAATTAATCTAATCTCTATGTGATATGCCATTTAATACATTATGGATGTGCAAGTTTGAATGGTTTGTATAATTACAAAACTAATGCGATTAATACAATAATTTAATCTCACACAACATTAATAATATTGAAATTTTAAATAAGCTTTGGCCCAGACAACACAGCAATACATCTGTAGACAATCATACTTGTTTTTAATGCTGTGTCACCTGAGGGCCTGAAGATCACCAGCATTCAATATTGACCCTCAGTCTTGTTCTACACACAGGGATTTCTCCAGAATTATCTGAAATTTTAATCATGTTATGTACTGTAGATGGTGTGGTATCCAAAGTCTTTGCACATTTTATGTTAAATATGTTACTTTTTTTTTAATCTGTCATGGCTGGGCAGGACTCAAACACACGCAGATGCAGTTTAAGAACTTTATTAACTAAAGTTTGGACACAGAAATTGGTCAAAAAAGAAGGGTCAACACCGGTAAACAACAGCAACAAGGAGTACCATAAACATACCATAAACGGGAAACAATCCAAGGGTCATACACAGGCTGAGAGCAGGAAAAAAAAATTAGGGTCGAAAAATACAAAAACAAGGTCGGAAAAAAGAAAACTAACACAGGCAAGGAAAACGATTGTTTGTATGAGGAATAATCCGTCAGTATTCGGCGTGGTGTATATATGTAGAGGTGAAGGTGTATATACAGTATAGTGGGAGGAACAGGTGAAATCAATATTCTGGTGATTGACTTCCTGGTGGTGCCTTGTGCAGTGTCATGTGATCATGTGAGAAAGAGATGTCGGTGTGAGGGGCATTCTGGGTATCCTAGTCCGGAGGCTGGAGATTGCAGATAGAGCTGAGCGTAGGATAGAACCTCTAATTAGTGTCCATCTTCTAAAAGAGACTCTACCTCTGTAAAATGCTCTTTTTATACCCGATCATGTGAGTTAGTTTTTCCTTTTTCAGCTATTTTTGTTAGTTCCCATAATCGTCCCTTTCCTGAATTTTTGAGATGTTTTACTGCCATCAAGTTTTAAATGACTTAATGCTTTTTTTATGAAATAAAATTTGAAATGTTTTACTTTCAAAATCAGATATTTGTTCTATGTTTGATTACAAATAAAACATGTTTTTTTTAGATTTGCATTTTATTTTTATTTGCATTTATTTACATTTTACAAAGAGTCCTACTGGTACTTAAGGCTAATAGGTATAAGAAGGTAAAAAAAAAAACATGCTGCTTTTAGTAAAATGTCACAGTGACAAAATGACCGCTGCTTGACACTTCTAGTAATTAAAATAAATAAAATGTAAATGTTAATAAAATTTAAACCAACTACAAGCTAAATTATTAAGATCAGATCAAGAAAGATTTTGTTTGCAAAGATTATGAAAAGCATAATGAGAAACAAACAATCTTTTTTTTCTGGTTTGAACACTAAGCCAACAGTCTTTAACCCCGTTTTTAAGGTCCACAAATTTGCCTATTTGTCAAATGTTCTGTTTCTGTTCTGTCTCTATATATATATATATATATATATATATATGTTCTATTATTACACAGATATTAATATAGGATGAAGGCGTTTTTTTTATTATTTATTTATTGTTAATCCATAAGAATTACTTCTGCTTGGTGAGCCAGGTGGTCTGCTAGCTCATGAGGATGACATGGGCAGGGTTCCTCTGTGTAGTTTCCACCTTCATTGCTGCTAGTTTTATCTGCAAGCTGCTAAAATAGTCCTCTTGCCAAGGCAGTGACTTCCCACATTTGGCTTCATCTCTATGAGATTTATTTTATCATCAGCGAGTGTGATGATCTGAGCAGCCTGTTGGCATAAGTGGAAGACCCATAGCAGATAGAGCTTGTTACTCCGACTCCTTTGCCTGGCCTGGATCTCTGTGTATGACCTCAGTGTTGCTTCCTCTGGCAGAGATACTGGCTTTGTGCTCCTGCCAGTGATATAATCCACGAGAAAGCCTGTGTTCAGCCTGGGACCCCGACCTTCAGTATTTGCAGGCAGCAGATCCACTCCATTCATCTAGAACAGAAATAGAAATCTGTGTCCTTATGGTGTTGGTGTTAAAGAGGATCCTGGAGATCATGTACCAAAAGTTTATTTATTATATATAAACGCACAGGATGCCAGATGTCTTTGTTTGGTGTTGTAGAGGTTCCTAATGGTGTCCAGCGATAATCCTTCCTATGCAGCTTCTGTTGATTTTGCGGTTAGGGGGTGAATCTATAATCAGGAAGATTTCTGGCGATGCAAATGGCCACGTCATGGTATCTCATAGTATCTTCAAGGCAATCTCTTATGTGGAGAATTCTCTATTGTTGGATGCGCTGGATTTTTTTTTGTCCAAGCTTGTGCACATAACATTTCAAAGTGTAGTTCAGAGTGAATTTTGAGGCAAAAGGTTTACGTGAATTTTTTTTTTAATCCACAATCAAAATGTTAAGAATCAAAAGCAAAAAGTGTATGTTGCAAATTTAAAAGAGGGAAAGAAATACAGCAATTATATATTTATAAAATATATATATATACCTGGTTACTTTATTAGCATAGCATACTTTAAGCATAAATGTGGGCTATTTAATGGAGTTAAACACTTACTTAGAGAAGAAATAAAACATTACATTACATTACATTTGGCAGACGCTTTTGTCCAAAGCGACTTACAATAATGAAGTACAAAAGTAATAGGAATTTAGATAACCCATTTTTAGATAGGGCTTAAAGGAGGTCGAAGGGAAATAAAGGGATAGAGAAGTGAAGGAGGGGAAGAAGGAAATGGGTTTAGAAGTAGTTAGTGTGTTAGAGGTGTTAAGAGAGTAAGTGCTCTTTGAAGAGCTCTGTCTTCAGGAGTTTCTTAAAGATAGTGAGAGATTCTCCTGATCTGGTAGTAGAAGGTAGTTAGTTAGAGGTGTTAGGAGAGTAAGTGCTCTTTGAAGAGCTCTGTCTTCAGGAGTCTCTTAAAGATAGTGAGAGATTCTCCTGATCTGGTAGTGGAAGGTAGTTTGTTCCACCATTGGGGAACTCTGTATGAGAACAGTCTGTATGAGAATTAAACATAATATTTATATGTTATTTAATTAAAAAAATATCTGCTGCTGCTGTGCACTGGAAACCATACACTCCACTATGTTTCAAAGAATGCTTAAAATGTGGCGGGGTGGGCATGGCTTGGCAGGTCTCAGGGTTCAGGGTACCCATCAGTTCAAAATCAGGTGACCAATAGAGATTCAGGTGTGAAAGCACCCTATGATGTTGGTGGTGGCAAGTGCTATCCTTTATGCTGGGGCAGCAGGCTGAGGGTGGAAGACGCCAACAGAATCAATAAACTGATCCGTAAAGCCAGTGATGTTGTGGGTGTAGACCTGGACTCGCTGGTGGCAGTGTCTGAGAGAAGGATACTGTCTAAGCTGCAGGCCATCATGGACAATGGCTCCCATCCACTTTATGACACTGTGATGAGACATAGGAGCATATTCAGTTCAAGACTTATTCAACTTAAATGCACTACACAACGCCACAGGAGGTCATTTCTACCAGTGGCCATCAAACTCTATAACTCCTCTCTCACTGTTATCACCAAGCGATAGTAATTAACAAGACACAATACTATAATTATGTCTGGAATAAATTGGTTGTGCTATAATTAAAAATGTTTAACTGCTAAATTACAGTATGTTTTGTACTCATTATTATAGCCAATGTTTATATTTGTACATATAGCAATTTTCTCTTTTGTGGTAAATTATTATTGAGTGATTATTATTGATTTAACATAAATGGTTCTTACTGTAATAACTGCAATTTCCCTCTGGGATCAATAAAGTATTTCTAATCTAATCAAATCTAATCTATGAAGCATTTATTGCAGATTTCATTTATTGTTTAATTAGAGAAACAGCAGCAGGTGTACATAGGTATATATATATATATATATATATATATATATATATATATATATATATATATATATATATATATACAAAGTATAAAAAGTACAGTCTGTAGTGTGTAATAGAGGTAGTGAAAATGAACACTAGTTGATGTGCATATTGTGAGGGTAACTAACTGATGTGCAAATACACAGCCATATAATAATAGAAAAATAATTTAATTTGCAGTGCATGCTTGTGCAAAAACTACTAGTGCAAAAATAGGTAAGACTATAAAAATAATGTGACATTTATCCTATTTTTTCCTTTTTCAAAAATGGGTGAATCTGAATAAACAAACCACCCTTGACTTTATGATTTCCCTATACAGTTTTCTAATAATAATAATAATAATAATAATAATAATAATAATAATACATTTTATTTGTGGACGCCTTTCTTGACACTCAAGGTCACCTTATATAATTCAACATAAAACAGACAGAATATAAAAACATATATAGAGCCAGTGTCTACACTACCCAGAACGCACCACCCGCTGACATCACACACACACACCCGATCACATGACACATCTCCTGCCTTTTCCAGGAAGTCCCGAATACTGATTACCTGCAGTATAAAAGAGCACACCACGCACACGCCTGTACCGAGTATTGTTTGGTTTATCCTCATTACAAAGCGTTCTATCTCTAGTCTCTGTTATTTCATGTATGACCTTGCTTTCTGTTTTTTCGACGCCGATTTGTGCCGCTGATATTGGATTTACCGTGTTTGACCTGGACTGTTTAGCTTTTCTGCCTATTGGATTGTCTCTGCTGCTGGCCTTCCTGTGTATGATTCTCTGGACTGTCCCTGTTTATGGTATGCTTTTGTCTACGTGGCTCCTGTTTGCTGGTATTACACTGTTTCCTTTTGACTACCCCTGTACCAGTGTTTATTTTAATAAACACCAATATCTGCATCTGCATGTGTCTAAATCCTGTCCCGAATATGACAGGCAGAATATAAAATACACAGTAAAAGATATGTACAGAATAGGATTAATAATCACAAATCAATCTACATACTGAATTCATTAAATACAACAGCACTGTAAAATACAACTATTAACATAGACTTGGAAATTAAATAGAAGAAATTGCAACATTTTTACATCAGCTTTAAAAAGTTAATGTAGAAAAGACCTGAACTGCACTGAGCCATGGCCCCGCAGGACCTGAGCTTTAGACATTTCATGCAGTAGCTGGATGCAAGAGAATGTTCCTGCGCAGCAGCACCTGTCCTAGAAGAGTCCTGAGCCCTGAGGTGACGAGAAGCTGCATAGATATCTCCTCTGGCATCTGCAAGAAGTAGCCATTTTCATTATCGCAATTACACAACCAGCGCTGACGCTAACCAGAATGAACCACTGTCCGGTTCACATTAGCACATGAAGAAGGAGTGAGGGGGAGGTTGGGTGGGTAGGATGTGGGCGGGATTTGTGGGCGGGGTGATGCCGTCAGATTGGTTACTGGGCTGTTGTGGTATTGAGATTAATACCCCTTTGCTTTCTTCCAGCTTGGAGAGCAACTCTTAAGCATGACAAATGAGACTGGGCTGTCTACAAGCTCCCACAGCTTCCAATAAATACACACCAGCAGCAGAGGGACAGCTGAGGAGTTTAGACCAGCGCAGTGAGTCCATTTCTCTGATTTTGCTATTTATAGCTATAAGTTTGAATAAAATAAACATTGGTGTTTTATTCTATAAACTACAGACAACATTTCTCCCAAATTCCAAATAAAAATATTGTCATTTAGAGCATTTATATGCAGCATATGAGAAATGACTAAAATAACAAAAAAGAAGAAAGTTTTTAGACCTCAAATAATGCAAAGAAAATAAGTTCATAATCTTAAAGTTTTAAGAGTTCAGAAATCAATATTTGGTGGAATAACCCTAATGGTTGTTTAATCACAGTTTTCACGCAGCTTGGCATGTTCTCCTCCACCAGTCTTACACACTGCTTTTGGATAACTTTATGCCTGCACTCCTGGTGCACAAATTCAAGCAGTTCAGTTTGGTTTGATGGCTTGTGATCATCAATCTTCCTCTTGATTATATTCCAGAGGTTTTCAATTTGGTAAAATCAAAGAAACTCATCGTTTTTAAGTGGTATCTTATTTGTCTCTGTTTTTTTTTTTTTTCAGATTTTGAGGCAGAATTCCAAGGTGGACTTTGCGCCTGGGCGTGGTTGGTCTCCAAATCACAATTCTGAGGCATGATCCAATTCAGACTCCGACTAGAACTCTGATTTAGCAGAAATTCTAATTAGGTTTAAACCTACACTTGATACCAATGTTAATTAGGCAGAATTCCAAGGCAAAAAGCATGTCGAAATTTCAAGATGGACACTTATATGGAATTCCAATTCAGACTGTGAAGGGGAGTTTTACGGAGCATTTTGTGGGGGACTCCAAATTTGACTTGGACTTCAAATTAGACAATGGGACCTATGGTACACCCTACATCTGTGCTATTCACATAGTTACACTGTTAAGGTATCAACCTGCCAAGGTCAGAGCACACCTGACTCTTAAAGGGAATGACAACTGGCACACGGAAGCTTTTCTGAACTAGTTCAAGTTCAGTTCATACATGCTCAAAGTGAACAGTTAAACAGTTGAACGTTCTAAGTTCACAATTTTAATTTTAGTTCAGTTCATTTTACTTTTTTCGTGAGATATTCAAATAAATACTTTTTTTTCACACTACAAGCTAGAAATCACTATACGTTCTTTGAAACTGCTTATTGTAGACATTTGCTCATGATACTGCAATTGTGGGTTTCTTACCAGGTGATGAAAATGTTCATAAGGAGAATTGGTGTCTGTCTCCGTGCCATCACTTCCACTAGCCATTTTTTTTAAATTGCAGCGCTTTCTCTCACTCTCGTCATTGATCTCTCTCTCTCTCTCTCTCTCTCTCTCTCTCTCTCTCTCTCTCTTTGTATCTCTCGGTATCTCTCTCTCTCTGTATCTCTCTGTATCTCTCTCTCTCTCTCTCTCGCGCTCCATGCTCTCGCCGTCGGTCTCTCTCTCTCTCTGTATCTATCTGTATCTCTCTCTTGCCCTTGCGCTCCATGCTCTCGTCGCCGGTCTCTCTCTCTCTCTCTCGCCCTCATGCTCCAAGCTCTCGTCGCCGGTCTCTCTCTCTCTCTCTCTCTCTCTCTCGCCCTCGCGCTCCGCGCTCTCGTCATTGGTCTCTCATTGTCTCTCTCGCCCTCGCCTCACACTCCGCACTCTCTAGCCAACGTTCATTTACAGTGATGTCTGCCGTTCATGACACATAATGTGAACTAATTCACGTTCAAGTTCTTTATTAAAAAATGTGTTGCGTTCAGTTCAACGTTCACGAAAAAATGAGTGTGTGCATTCAACGCACAACACTGTGTGCAAGGCATACTTGAAAACAACGAAACCAACGACACATCGACACACCCTAAATCAAGCTGTGCGATGCGCATTAGACCATGTGCTATAGATCAAAATAAAATAAAAATAAAATAGGGCCCATAGACTCAGGTCCCCGGAATGACTTTGACTTTGTGGTGGACTACAATTTGAGACTTCAGACTTTGGGGCAGTCTAGGAAAGACTCTAGGAAAGACTCTCTGTTTGCCCTGCATCTTTCCCTTGATCACATGGCAAGTTTATGCTCCCCTTCTACAGACACTGGCACAAGATAAGCTGTGGTCATTAGGCCTAGTTTGTGTAACTACATATATTCCCATAACAGGCAGAGTCGTCACAATTGTGCTGGGTCTATTTACAGTTTGAAAGCGTAAAGAGTGTCAAATAGAGTCACGATTCTTATGCAGAACTAATTTATGCACAATTCCTATTTAGGTTTGAGCCTAGACTTGATTACAGAGTCTATGAGGCAGAATTCTAAGGTGGAATTACAAGTCAAAAATCTTGAGATGAACTCTTTGTCAGACCCAGACTCTGAGGCAGAGTTTTTAGGTGCATGTTGGGGTGGAGTATGATTTGAAAGTTGGGACTTTGTGGTGGACTTTGACTCAGACTTTGTGATGGACTACGATTTGGACTCCAACTCGCAATTTGACTCAGACTCAAGGAAGGGCTTTCACTGAAGCTTAGAGAGGTTCTTTGTTTGCCACTGCATCTTTCACTTCATCAAAAACTGCGGTCACTAGGCCTGGTTCCTATAACTAGCAGACACATTACTAGCGGGTCATTACTACTAGGTCTGTTTAAACTTTGAGTTTGTGAGGTGGACTCCAAGGCAGAATTCAAAGTTGGAATTTTGAGGTGGACACCAAGTTGAAATTCCAAAGTGGACTCTGAGGCTGTTTTTCAAGTCACAATTCAAAAGTGGCAGCTGGGCTCCAAAGCAGACTTGAACTCGGATTTATGCAAAATTTCTATTTATGCTTAAGCCTAGACCCTTAGTCAGAAATATGAGCCAGGCTCCAACTAGGACTATGTAGGACTCAAGTAGGACTATGACTCAAACTACAGGAAGGACTACAAGTAAAAAAAAAATGCAGTGGACTATGATTTGATGACTCAGACCAGAAATAACTTTTATTGTAGCTTAAAGTGGCTCTTTGTTTGGCACAGCATTTTTTACTTGATCCCATGCTGAGTAAATGCTCTCCTACTGCAAACACTGGCACAAGAAAATCCATGGTCATTAGGCCTAGTTTATGTAACTACTCATATACCTGTATATTTGAAGATTGTAGTTGAGTGAAGATTGTTAGGAAAAAAAGGAATGTTGGGATTGGCCTTTTTGAAGGTCCTGTTTGGTTGCTTCTGTGTGCCGAACTTTCGTTATTCAGCTATGCGAAGAAAATTAAAACTGTCCTTTTTAGGAATCCTTTAAAAAAAAACATAGCCTCACAAACGCAGATGCTCCCTGGTCTTGAGGATGAAGATATGATATAACATGGCAGCTGTGGAATAAGTTGGAAAGACTTGGCCTTGGTAAATAATGGAATGGGGTTACGTAATCATTTAAGATGAAGCTGGAGAAAAGGCTGCACCTGAAACCATCTCCCCCACCTCTCAAGCCTCTCTCAGACTAATTCATAGTCTTATAAACATATCTGACTCCATCTGTCGCTGTGTGGACTACCCACGCAAGAACAACCTGCCTCCTCGCCATCTCGCTTTCTTCACTTCCTTACAGGGCAGAAGGGACTTTAATTATCAGGCCAGTGGCAGATGACACACGCAGTACTCGGTAAAACAGCTTAATTACTCATTTCGAGACGGATAATCACATTCACAGCTAACCTTTACGAACTGCAGGTTCTGCCTGATTCAGAACGCAGCTTCGCTTTTTATTCACTAAGCCACTCAGGACCGCGCTAAATGATCAACTGCATTATGGCTGTAAACAAATTACGCAGAACAAAAACAAAAGTAATCATCTCGCAGGAGTGGAAAAAGGAGATTAGACGAAGCTCTATTCAGTGTATTGTAATATAACAGATTTCCCTCGTCTCAGACGTCTATGTTTATGTGAACAGACATAATAAAAAAAAAAATCACTTTGATTCACAATGAGCTTTAAAGCGGCATTTTGCAGGAATTTCTATGTCTTGCTCCTGGGTTCCACCTACAGTCAGAAACATGATTTGTATTAGAAAGGATGTGCTGTACACGTGCATTTCTGGACAAGCTGAAAGATACAGAAGCAGCATCTGAAATTAAATTATTAAATAAACATGGCCCTGCTCCCTCTGGGTGGGTAGATGGCGCTCTCTCCCCACATCACTCCTAGGGTAATGTCTGCAGCACAGGGCGTCTGTGAGCTGATGTACCGGAGCCAAGCCGCTGTGCTTTCCTCCGAGCGCACTGGCTGCTCGGCAATGCTGCATCAGCAGCAGCTCAAAAAGAAGCGGTGTCTGGCTTCACATGTATCGGAGGAAGCATGTGTTAGTCTTCGCCCTCCTGGTGTGTTGTGGCATTGCTAGTGATAGAGGGAGTCCTAATGAGTGGGTTGGGTAATTGGCTGTGTAAATTGGGGAGAAAAATGGGAAAAATTAGAAATAAAATTATAAAAAAAAAAAATTAATAAAAAAAAAAACATATGGACTGCATGTGAACTGATGTGGAAGGGTTATTAAATATTTCAGTATTTTCAGGATTTCAGGAGTCAGGTGACTCGTGTTTTCACTAGTGTTGTCCCGTGTGGGTCACCAAAGATAAATTGCGCAGTTAACAGCAAGCAAAGCTTGAAATAGCAATGATAGAGATGCTGTTCATGGGCAGTGGTGGCTCAGAGATTTAACTGAGACACCAGGTTTTTGATGAGAGGGTAGAGTTTAGATTATCTTCCCCGAACCCGACCCGACCCAACATTTTTAATGCAATTTTTATCTTATATAAAACTATGACATGATATTCACTACATAGCAAAGTAATAAATCAAACTCTTTCATAAAAAAAGTTGCATGGGTATGCAGTTCACACTCAGCGCAGCTCTGTCCAGTGCAGTGCATAGCCTTATTATCGTTTGTTTTGTGTTTTTTCCACATAGACTATAAGCTCAATATAAAAATTTGTTTGTTTAGAAATGATGTTTTATTCTTAAACTATGGTAAATTATATTACATTAGAGGAAAGTCATTGTTCGCATTGTTTGTGTTTTAATCTGATCTGTTCTTGATAAACATTTTTCTTAAATAACAGGTCCGTGCTTCTTCAGTGCTACAATGTTTTTTTTAAATGCTCAGTTTTAATGCTCTACTTCCTAGTGACAAAAATTGTCGGTTTAAATTGGGCTCGGGCTCAAAATGACAGTGTATACTCTATGACTGGGTTCGACTGCAGATTCGATATCTGGGTTTAACAAGCTGCCACTGTGATAGAGGACGAGCATTCCAGTGCTGTGAAATTACTGTATTTACCCTAAGGGTGTGCACTATAAAGGCTTGAGATAAAGTTGATGCTTAATATTATGCTTATACTAATTTCAAGTCTCCTGTAATAATGTCTTGTCATAATGTTTTCTCTTTTTGGAAGCAGGCTACTACACACCGTAGTATTTTACTATATGTTGCTAATACTGGGAATATATTGAGGATAATAAGGTAACTAAGATTACTACAACTACTACAAATGGTTTCACTTGCTTCATTCAATATGCCTTTAATATCATCACTGATCAAATAATTATTTGAGTCCATTGATTTAGATCTATAGTTCCCACACTCTAAAAAACAGAGGTATGATATAAGTACTTTTTTTGTACTCAAAGGTACATTCTTCATAACTGTACCCTCAATGGTACAATATTGGTCTTTACAGGGTCAGATTTGTTCCCTCTGAAGTACAAAGTAATTTCTAACAGCAATAAGTACAGATTTGTACCATTTAACCAGACAAAAGGTACATTCAGTATTCTGCATCACTGCACTAATAAACAATATATATTTTAATTGCCCATTTTTCATTTGAAAGCCAGACAATTTTAGATCATCAAGTTCTTGACACATATTTAGTTGGTGATAATGTTTATAATGTTTATAATCTTTACTGGCACAAAAATATGGGTACAAAAAAGGACTTTCACTGAAAGGTACTTTTTTTTGTACCTCAATATAAGGTACAGCCCCAGCGACAAGCTTTGTACTCCTTTAGGTACAAATCTGTACTTACTTTTCTTAGTGTGCAGGTGGCATGTAAGGGTTTTAGCTGAGCAGTTAATGTTGATTTAAGCAGTAATTAATGAATAGTTACTATTAAGGAGACATAATTTATAATAAGTAGTTATCCAGTAGATATGTAAGTCTCATTAATTAATGTGGAGTTAATAGTGAACTACTATTATCATTAGTTCACTCAGTACTTACTCAATACTCCCTGGTAGTTAATAGGAGGGGTTTGGGAGTTAATGCAGCACTATTAATTAGTTACTGCCTAGTTACCTATTAACTAGAGGTGGGCGGATCGATCCAAATATCGATAATATCGATACCAACGCTGGTATTGGTATTGAGCAATACTCGTGTAAAAATATCGATATTCAAGCTTTTTTCTCTGCCGCACGCACTGACTGCTGTGCACGAGGATTCACCACAGTCTACTCTCTGGTCTCTTGTTGTTGCACATGCGTCACATGGCTCAGCAAAGCCAGCCAAACCCAAGCAGGTAGGCTCAGCCTGGCCCCGCCCACTCAGCGCTCTCCTCGAGTCGACACGCCTCTACCTCAGGAGATTAGTGTTGAGTGATATTTTTTACACTCTGTTTATTTAAGAAAAACTTGCATTTGAATTGCACTGAAAGGAAGACAATTCCTTATTTTTTATTGTTTTTCCAAATGACAATTCTATTAAAAAAAAGAAACAAAGAACTAGAAAAGATGTCTAGTGAGGGGAGAATTTTTATTTTATTTTTTCATATTTTTTTACTTTATATTTAAACTTTGTTTTGTTACTTTTCCATTGTTTCTAAACAAAAAATGTTGATTGTGATACTAAAGTATTTTGTTATCACTTACAATGTTTGGTGAAATTATATCCTAGGTTTTTGGATCATTTGGATCTATAAAGCTTAAATATTAAAAAGTATCGGTATCAGTATCGATATCGGCAATACTGGCCCTGCGTTTACTTGGTATCGTATCGATACCAAAATTCCCGGTATCGCCCACCTCTACTATTAACTATGAATAAGTATTATATAAAGTGTTACACTATTATTGTTATTTTAAAAGCCCAGATTAAACCAAATGCTTCAGCATCAAAACCTTAAACCATACCGTGCAGCAGAAACAAGGTCCAGTGGAGTATTTTCAGGGAAAATAAGGGAAATGTTCAATCTAACTCGACCTTGCTTCATTAGAGGAATGTTAGAGCATCATGGGAGATGGCCAGCAGCTTCAGGCAGTTATTGATTGGAAATAAACTGCCACCAATAAATTACCAAGCATGACATTTTATTTAATTGCTAGTAAATTTGTCTGGTTTTCCTGAAAGGTGAAGAAAAGAAGGTGTAGGCAAAGGAATATACAGTGAGTCCTATACACACACTATATGGCCAAACGTACGTGGATAGCCCTCCCAATCATTGAATACTGGTAAAGGTCACTTCTGAAGCAGAGCAGCACTGGTAATTTGCTGCTTCTCTTACTAAACAGTTCCAAAATGCCTCTGTAAGCAGCATCAGCACTAGGACTGTGCAAAGGGAGCTGCCACTGGACTTTAGATCAATATTGTCTTTAGTGATTAAATATGTTTAATGATCTGGCAGTCTGATAAAAGAATCCGGGTAAGGCAGATGCCAAGAAAATGTTGTTTTTTGGAGTAAATAGTGCCAAAAAGAAAGTTTGGTGGAGGGGGGATAATGGTAAGAGGCTGTTTTAACAGGTTTTACAGGAATGACTTCACGTGGCACCTCATAAGAGTGGTGAGAATTGACTCACCAGACCAAACTATACTGAAACCAAGCAAAAACTAAACTTGATCTTAACCGAAGAGTAGCCTACACCTCAATCTTTACCAAAATATATATTTTTTAGGTTTATTATTTATCAATTTTGCAGAATCTACCATTACTTTTATGGTAACTGTTTGGTTCCACATACAGCTCTGGGAAAAAAAAAATAAGAGACCACTTAAAAATGGTGAGTTTACCAAATTGAAAACCTCTGGAACATAATCAAGAGGAAGATGGATGATCACAAGCCATCAAACCAAGCTGAACTGCTTGAATTTTTGCAGCAGGAGTGCAGGCATAAAGTTATCCAAAAGCAGTGTGTAAGACTGGTGGAGGAGAACATGCCAAGATGCATAAAAACCAGGGTTATTGCACCAAATATTGATTTCTGAACCCTTAAAACTTTATGAACGCTGTTTATTTTTTTTATTTCAGCTATTTCTTATTTTATGCAAAAAAGGCTCTAAATGACAATCTTTTTACTTAGAATTTGGGAGAAATATAGTCCCAGTGGTTTCTACTTTGACACCTTTACAACTAATGTAGTTTATCATGGTCTTAAACACAGAGTCTTAAAACACAGAGTCTTAGGGATAAACCATGGTAAAATGAAATTCTGACCATATTCTAACCAAACCTAACAATTGCTGTCTATTCATTCCTTGTTTTAAGCTCCAAAATATCATGAACAGCAGGGTTTCCTCCAACTAGCAGCCTTTTAAAGCATTGGCTGCATCTGCTTAGGTAGACTGCATTTCTCAGATGTTGTATTATGGAAGTCTGATTCAATGATTCAAAGGCATCCTTAGATGATGGAGGAATCTGGGTTAGACAGATGCCATAAGAATACTACCTGCTGTTGTGTTGAGGCATTCTTGTCTTGAGTTATTAAGCTGAAAAGATGACAAGACTGGTCTACCAGACAAGATAGTGGCAACAAAAAAGTTTGGTTGAGGAGGAAGCATTAGTAGTGGGTGTTCCTTAGTATTTTTTAGCATTTTAAAAGCATTTTTAGACAATAATATGCTTACAATTTGTGAAAACACTTAAGAGAAAGCCCGTTTAAATCCAGCATTACTGTGTCACCTGAGATCCACAGAACTTATGTGGACTGGTGTGGAAGATCTCCAGTGGCCTGCACAGATCCCTGATCTGAACCCCACTTAACACCTCAGAGATGAATCAGTATGTGGACTGCAAGCCTGTGCCTGTGAGCCTGACCTCGCAAATGTTCTTTTGAGTAAATCGGCAGAAAATCCCACTGACACACCATAGAATCTTGTGGAAAGGCTCCCCTGAGGAGTGGAGGCTGTTAAAGCTGCAAAAGGAGGGGTCAACTTTATGTGAGGGAGCTGCACAAGGGTGGAAATAGCAGTAGCAACACTGTGGTTATGAAGACGAATTTTTCTTCCAGTAAAAAAAAATGGAAATGGGAACGGACTATTCCCATTAGTATTCACATTGGAACAGTAATGAAATGTCTGTTAGCTCTGCTGTAATGGTAATGAAAAGATGACTTTTTGATCGTCAGTCTAGAGAACACAGTTTTACTGCTCCACAGCTTTATACCCCTCTTTTTTTTCTCATTTTCTCCCCAATTTACACGGCCAATTGCCCAACCCACCCATTAGGACCCCCCTATGACTAGTGATGCCCCAACACCAGGAGGGTGAAGACTAACACATGCTTCCTCCAACACATGTAAAGTCAGCCAACACCTCTTTTTGAACATTGCAGAATAGCATCACAGCGCACTTGGAGGAACTCGGTTCCGATACATCAGCTCACAGACGCCTTGTGCTGATCGACATCACCCTTTGGAGTGATGAGAGGAAAGAGCATCTAGCATCTACCCACCCAAAGAGAGTAAGGTCAATTGTGCTCTCTCAGGGCTCCGGTAGCCGATGGCAAGCTACATGAACAGGATTCGAACCGGCAATCTCCTGATCATAGTGACGCTATAGCGCTTAGCCCACTCGGAGATGTCTCTAGCCCACATCTGTGACCAATTCTACTGGTAGTACTTCTCTACAGGGTATATCTCTGTCAGCAAAGGATGGTACTTATACTACTTATACTACATGGATATATGCTTAAAAAGGGGTGCGTATAAACATTCGAAACTAGGATTTTAGCCCTATAACTTTAAGTTGGGGCTTTATCTAGTGTTTCCTGCGTTCCTCAGAGATGAGAAGCTAGAGATTTCATCAGATACGTCTGAGAGACGCCCCAAATCCTCCCAGATTGAATGTTGTTTTCTATCCATTTAAAAAGCCAACAGTAGCATCAGAAACTGCGAGTTTCAATTTGTCTGTTTGGAGTTGTCTGTGGAAATCTTGCTATCAGCTGAACACACACACACACACACACACACACACACACACACACATACACAAATACATACACACACTCCCCAGAATGAATAAAACCTAGATCTGCTCAAAGGTGAATCATTTCATTTACTGTTAGGTTGGTAATACCGTAGGAGGATATGCAGGGATAAGATGTGAGCGCTGTTGGTGTGCACAGGGATGGTGATGGAGAAGCCTGCAGAAACGTTCAGCTTAAAATAATATTTTTTATTATTATACTGTTTTATCTATAGTGTTTTACATCAGATTCCCTTACTTTTTCAATAAATCTGCAATTCTGCTGAATCCTGGCTCTTGAGTATTACTTGTGTCCCACTGCGATTGCATCTAAATATCCACTAAAGTACGTCCAAATTTATCAGAAAACACTGCGTCCACTGAGTGAACGCGCTGCGTCCAAAATATAGACGCACTGCGTCCAAATTACGTCCATATTCCGTCTAAATTGAAGTTGGACGCCGACTTCCAAATTTGTACGTCGACTTCCACTCTTTGGACTTTGACTTCCACTTTTTGGACGTCGACTTCCAACTATATATGGTTGTTTTTTCTAGTGAATCATCATTTCTTCTTGAGCTACAAGAGAGAGCACATCTATTCTCTTCTACACAACCATGGACCACAGATTCCTTGCAGTGATGGTGCAGCAGCAGAACATACTCCTCCATGTGCTGGACCAGACCGGGAGGAGGAGGAGGCGGCAGCAGGAGAGGACTGTATGGGTCAGGCCTTGGATTGTACGCCGGGTGGAGTTTGGACTGTATGACCGGCTGATGGTAAAGCGATGGACGCCAGAAAAATATTTTTATGGACGTCGACGTCCACCTGTACGTGCCGTCCAAATATCCACTAAAATACGTCCGTACTGCGTCTAAATATCCACTAAATTACATCCATATTAGTCGCCGTCTATTCCGAAAATTTTGGGAGGTACCAAAACCACTTTTGCGTCTAAAGTGGACGGCAACGTCTAAACTACGTCCACTTGGACGGTGCCGTCCAAATATCCACTAAACTACGTCCAGATTGCGTCTAAATATCCACTAAATATCCACTAAACTGCGTCCACTGAAATTTGGACATACTTTAGTGGATATTTAGACGCAATCGCAGTGGGACAGGGCCTTTACAACCTCAGCTGCAAAAATATAAATAAAATAAAATAAACTGTGTAAAAAACCTTCTATAGTCTACCTCCCATCTATAATCCATAATATCATCAACATTTTCACAGAATCTGGAGAAATCCCTGTGTGCAGGCTATATATATATATATATATATATATATATATATATATATATATATATATATATAAGTCTGACAGTCAATCTTGAGTGCTTGAGGCCCTCGGGTGCTGCATTAAAAAAAAGAAGCACGATTCTGCTCTGGGAATCACTGCCTGTTGGAAGTAGCACTTATTACCGAGTGTTGTCCACAATGAATTAATCACAGATCCCTCACTTGAGAGTGATGACCCTGCTATTCTTAGAAACGGTAGGATTTCTTTTGAGCTCTGTCTAGCCATATGTATGATTTATGCTGATGTGTTGAGGTATTCTTGGGTTATTAAGCTGGAAAGAAGACAAGGTGTCACGTCTCTTCGACACTCAGCTTGACCTGCGATCTCCAGCCTCCGGACTACGATACTCAGAATGTGCACACAGCACTACCAGGAAGTCAATTGCCAGAATATTGGTTACACCTGTTCACCTCCCTAAAATATATACAACCTCATTTTGTTTACGCTCTTCCAAGTATTGAATGGTTAACTTTCTACGAAGCGTTATTTCATTGCCTTAATCTGTTACAACATTTTTCTGTTTCTGTTCCTTTTTGACTGTTAACTGTTTATGGTATGTTTGTTCTCTCTGGCTGCTGTTTACCAGTATTGAACCTGCATGTTTTGACTACCACTTGTATTATTGCTTTATTTAATAAAGTATCTGATTCTCCAGCCATGATATAAAGTGTGATTTTTTTTGTCAAATGCTGCACATTTCATCTTATATGTTGCCAGATTTACAGAGCACATCACACATCTTTGGATACTGAGAATGCCGTATTTTTCGCAATATCATTTTTCCCAAAATCGACAGTGCGACTTATAATCCGGCGTACCTTATGTATGAATTTTACCAGTCAGGTTGTAATTAGTAGTAAAGCCACTCCGCCGAAGTACAGCATTATACAAGAGTTTCAGTGAAGTTTCTCCAGCACCAAGGCTGGAGCAGTATTAGCATTAGCTGCTAAGCACAGCGCTAGCTCTTTTGCTCTGTCCTTCAGAGGTGAGTATATCAGACTGTAGCCTGTGTGTTTACTGTGTTAAAACAAGCTATGTGGAACAAACCGCTAGCTGATAGCATCCTAGCTTACTGAAACCCTCAGGGCTCCTCTGTATAGAGCTATCAGGCTGCACTTACTAGCGCTAAGAGCTGTTGCTAACCACACTTCTGCTAACCGTGCTAAAATAGTGGAAATCTAAGCTTACTGTTAATGAACAGAAGTGATTTTCTCACAGAAGTAAACAGTTTTTAGGAGACAAATCGATAACACTTTAAAATAAGGCTTTTATAAAGGCTTTATGAATGGTCATAAATGAGGTTGCAAGTACTTTAAAACCTATTAATAAGCAGAAAAAAAAAATATATATATATCCATAACAACACATAAATAGAAGTGGCAACAGTGAGCTGAAAATTTTCAAATGCGGTTTCACACTTTATTATCGTCAAACTTCAGATCTTTCTAAATGCTTAAGTTAAATGACTAAGTTGATTTAGATGACTAAGCCAACAATGAATCACTGTTGCCTTTTCAATTGTTCAAATGTGTTGTAACTGCTTATTAATGTTTTTTTTAAAGCATTTACAATCTAACAATAATAATTAATAAACTCATTTATAAACCATGTATAAACCCTTATTTTAGTCTTATTTTAAAGTGGTACCGCAAAATCTATGTAGATTAACATCCAGTACTTTTTTGACTTTAAAATATTATTTTTCTTTCTTTCTTTTTTTTATTAATTACAGCTTTGTTCACTTAGGTGCTTCCATGGTTCAAATTAGCTGTGCTTTGGGAGGTAATCGTGCCCAGATCTTGCACACTAGGCACCTTTTTGGACTATAATCCCCCCCCCCCCACCCCACCCCACCCCAACTAGCACATCCAGGTTACATATGGGTGTCTTTTTCCCACTTATCCAATATCATGACCAGCATTTGCTGAACTATAGCAGGTTGTTGCCACAGACAGTGACTTTTAAACATATTCCTATACTTTAAACAAGTACTTTTGCTGTTAAAAAAAATTAAATACATATATCAAGTCAAAGTCAAAGTGGTTTTTATTGTTATTTCAGCTATATACAGAGTACACAGTGAAACGAAACAACGTTCCTCTAGGGACCATGGTGCACATAAACACAGTGTAGACAAAACAATAAGTGCAACAGTACAAAAGTGCAGACAGACAATACAACACAATACAGACAAAGAATAATAAATAACAAGATAGTGTGCAAATTATGCAGTATGCAAAAAAGACCAGTGAGGTAGTAATTACCTCTATTTCACAGTGTGCAATAGAGTCCAGTGAGGTAGTAGGGTTTTTAGTGCTTTCCATTTTCTGGGGTAAGTGGGGTAAGAGTGTGTGTGCATGTACAGAAAAACCATCAGTTCAGTCTCTGCAGTTAAGGAGTCTGATGGCTTGGGGGTAGAAGCTGTTGCAGAATCTGGTCGTGCTGGACCGGATGCTGCGGTACCTTTTTCCGAAGGCAGGAGGGAGAACAGTTTGTGTGAGGGATGGGTGGGGTCATTCACAATGCTGGTTGCTTTGCGGATGCTGCGGGTGGTGTAAATGTACGTGATGGAGGGGAGAGAAACGCCGATGATCCTCTCAGCTGTCCTCATAATACGCTGGAGGGTCTTGCGGTCAGAGACGGTGCAGGTCCCAAACCAGGCAGTGATGCAGCTGCTCAGGATGCTCTCAATGGTCCCTCTATAGAAGAGTGTGAGGATGGGTGGAGGGAGACGGGCCTTTCTCAGCTTCCGGAGGAAGTAGAGACGCTGCTGGGCTTTCTTGGCTGTAGAGCTGGTGTTCAGGGTCCAGGTGAGGTTATCTGCTAAGTGGACACCAAGGAACTTGGTGCTCTTAACAATCTCCACAGAGGACCCGTCGATGTTGAGTGGAGAGTGGGTGTGTTGTGCTCTCCTGAAGTCAACCATATATATATATATATATATATATATATATATATATATATATATATATATATATATATATATATAAAGCAGATGTCAAAGAACAGATGCTGAGGCAGCTATTGGCCACCATTCTACTCATATTTCACATCCAATACAGAAAAGAAGCAGCAGTCAGGTTCAAAAATGCTGATGTAGTACGTCGCGTTAAATCTCATTTTAAACTTTAGTCACTGATACTTTTTTTTTGTAAATCCAATGTGCTGGAGGTTGTAGATCTGTGGCACTGCATTTACCTGCAGTCTGAACGTTCTACAAATTATACATTCCAGCACTGTTTGCCGCTGTGCTTCTCCTCGTACAGGTATTGTAGTGTACAGACGGCTACCATTCGTCAGCAGGACAGTATCTGCAGAGTGCAGCGAGCAGCACAGGCTGGGGGATAGAGTGCAGGGCTGTGCAGCAGGGGCTGCTGTGTTAGCAGAGGAAGAGGGAGACGGGTTGGTTGATGAAGAGCACTGCTGAGATTATACTGCACTGCACTGCAACACAGCCAGCCCTGTACGCACTGCAGCAAACACAGGGGGGGGGGGGGGATACGGAGAGAGATAAAAGAGAGGGAGATCAGAAAGCAAAAGAGAGAGAGAGATAGAGAAAACTAGAGCAAGAGAGAGAGAGAGATAAAAGAGAGAGACTGAAAGAGAGATACAACAAGTGCTAGATACTAAAGAAACAGGCAGAAGAGAGAAAGAGAGATAAAAAGATATAAGAGAGAAAAAGAAAAAATGTAGAGAAAGGATAAAAAAAGAAAAGAGAGATGAAGGAGGAAGAAGGAGGAGAGGGAGAGAGAGAGAAAGAGAGAGAAGTGAAAAGCGAGAAACAGCAAGTGATAATAGAGAATAGAGATAATAGAGAAACAGGCAGAACAGGAAAAGAGAAAGGGAGATAAGAGAATTGGTGAAAGGAGGAAGAGAGAGGGAAAGAGAGAGAGATAAAGATACTGAAAGAGAGATACAAGTGGTAGAAAACAGAGAAACAGGCTGAACAGAGAAAGAGAGATAAAAGAAAAGTATAAGTATAAAGACAGGGTGAAACAGAAAAAGAGAGACAGTGAAAGAAGGGGAAATGAGAGAGAGAGAAAGAGAGAGAGAAGTAAAAGATAAAACAGAGAGATCAGAAAGCGAAAGGGACAGAAAGAGCCAGAGAGATAGTGAAAGAAGAAAACCCTGTGCAAAAGAGAGAGAGAGAGAGAGAGAGAGAGAGAGAGAGAGAGAGAGAGAGAGAGAGGCCGAAAGAGAAATGTAAAACGAAATAGTACAAAAACAGAGAGGGAGGGAGGAAACAAAGAGGCAATAATAGTGATAGAGTGAGAGAAATAGAAAGAGGGAGAGAGCTATTGAAAGAAAGACAAAAACAGAAGGAGATGGTGGAAAAGAGAGACAAGGGTTGAAGTGAGAAAAGAAGTGAGAGAGAAAAAGGTGAGAGAAAGAGATAGAGAGGAAACTATGTAGGAGTAACATAACAAGTGGAGGGAGATAAACAATGAGAGAGAGAAAGGAGAGGTAGTGAAAGCAGGAGAAAGAGCGAGGGGGAGAAAAAGAGAAAATAGACGTAAAGACAGATACAGATACAGTGAGAGGGCAAATAAAGACAGAGGGTAAAAGACTAGAAAAAAGGGGAATGAGACAAAGAGCGAGATTGTGTGAGAAAGAAAAAGATGAAAAATGATTCTGAAGGAAGGACAACGAAAGTAGAAAGAGAAAGATAAGAAACAGTGAGAGAAAAAGAAAGAATAGAGGCAAGAGAAATAAAAGGATGTAAAGAGAGAGGCAATAATTGAGAGATAAATAAGAGTAAGAGAGTGAAAGAAGAAGAGAGAGAAAAAGATAAGGAAAGAAAGTGTGAGAGAACGAGAGTGTAAAATGAATAAATAAAGAAGCAGAGATGTATTTGGGGGCCTGTTATTAAAGTTTCTGTTTGAAGTGAGTGCTCATGGCCCTCAGCTGGTTGTGAGAGTGTGTGTGTGTGTGTGTGTGTGTGTGTGTGTGTGTGTGTGTGTGTGTACTCCGTCTCTGGCTGATCATGGCTGGAGCTCTCTTTGAAGCACTCAACAGCAGGCTGACATCTCTGTGCTCGTATCTGCCGCACACAGCTGAGCAGATCTGCGCTGAGTGCTGCTCCCCGGCACTGCGGCACTGTAGTTAATATATTAAAATAGAATTCATGCCCAGAAAGAGCGAGCAACAAGCAGCTCTTCCTCCGACTGCAGGCGCATTTAGGTGTGAAGAGATGCTCTGAAAGTGTCAAGTCTTAAAGGAACACTCGAGCTGACGGATCTGCAGCATATGACTGCATATCGTGGACCGGAATCGCCCTATTTTTCTATACAGCCTGCATCTTTTATCTGCGTTATTTACAGAGTGAATAAAAAAAAAACATCAGAACATCAGGTCGCTGGTTCAAATCCTGGTCATGCAGCTTGCCGTTAGCACAACTGGCCTTGCTTTCTCTCTGGGTGTGTAGATGACGCTCTCTTTCACTCCCCACATCACTCCAAAGTGTGATGTCGCTCAGCACAGGGCATCTGTGAGCTGATGTATCAGAACTGAATCAGAAATGATGCAACTTGGCAATCCTACATCAGCAGCAGTTCAAAAAGAGGCGGTGGCTGACCTAATGAGTGGGTTGTGTAAGTGGCCTTGTAAATTGGTGAGAAACTGAGACAAAATTTAGTAAAAAAAAAAACATCAGAATACGAATAACCATGTCAAACATTGCAACTTTGATTTTGGTCTCAAAGTAGATCATCAAATATATAAGCAATTGAACAAGTAGGTTAAAGGTGGTGGCCACATTCGATTAGCGACAGGTATGTTGAATATGACTGTCTTGTCTTGTCATGTCTTGTCAGTGTAAAAAAAAGAAGGGGGCGCCAGAAAATGTCTGTAAAAAAACAGAAAAATACTGTCACATTTAAAACAGATGTAAACCGTAAAAAACAGTTATTGTATTTGCTATGATTAACAACTATTACTGTCATTTTAAAAGAACTTATCCTATAATTACATGGAATCTTTCACTTTCAACAGATTTTAATTCTTAAAAAAATGTCATATACTTCTTATAAAACAGAACAGTTATTAATTTTACAAGAAACTGTCCTATAGTTACATGAAATCTTTAAGAAAGTGTCATACACTCCTTAGAAAATGGAGTAATAAGTCATTTTGCATTTGTCCTATAATTACATGAATTCTTCCACTTTATTGATGACATTATAGCCCATTATAATCCACTGACAAAGTGGTAAAAGTTGAGAATTACTATACAAGCTCTCATAATAACATAAAAAAACAAATAAAACATTTTATTGAAAACTCTTAAAACGTATTCATGGTTTTAACTCAAATTTATAACTGAGTTACATATTTTTTGTAACATTTCTGACTCTAACGTCTGTAAAAGATGGAAAAGATTGGGTTTATTAAAAAATCATTTTAAACAGAGACAAACATTTAGGGTAAATTGTCAGTCAAATCACAGACAGGATATTATATTATCTTTGACATAAGCAAAAAAAGGAAAAAAACAAAAACAAAATCTAGGTAAGAGTTAAAGACCAGAGAGAACAAACATGACCAGGCTAACAAATCAAAAAGCAAATCTGGTAGACTGTTGAATGCTTGCAGTGTGTCTCATAGATTTTGCATTGCACTTTGCTTCTGGCTCTTTAAGCTGCACTGTAAACTCAATGAAGGCAGTCTGGGACACGCATGATATAGAAGAATTTGGCAACGAGGTGGATATTTTTGCTTGAGGGAAGTGAATGGAACAACCGTTGGTGCTGATTACACTGTAAACCCATACGTTGTTTAAACTCAAATGATTTACGTCTGTTTTGCATAAAATTGGAGATTTCTAAA
Source organism: Astyanax mexicanus (assembly GCF_023375975.1). Classification (NCBI taxonomy): domain Eukaryota; kingdom Metazoa; phylum Chordata; class Actinopteri; order Characiformes; family Acestrorhamphidae; genus Astyanax; species Astyanax mexicanus. Next base: position 30,751,923 of record NC_064420.1, read on the forward strand.
CATTTCTCAACTATTTTGAGTTAATTAAACATTTGTGCGCACATATACATTCAAACTGAGATCTTTGAGATGAACCAACTTATAATAACTGAGTTTAGTATGTTGCCAATGGCAGCTTCTTTTCCATTGGCTTCTGTCACAATACTGGGTGTGTCCAACAGTCTCTGACAGACACTCACCATCAGTGTGTAGTGATTCCCCCTGAAAATCAAGTTAGAAATAAATCAAGTTCCCCTTTAATTGTAATAATTTGATGTTCTAAGCTATGCTAACTCAAGTTTTAATTCCCCGTTACTTAACTTTTTAAGGCAACCGGTTTCCTGAAATCTTTTAACTAAATTCAACTTAGCTGGGCTTACAGTGTACATTGCAAGCAGGTACGTCTGTTTAGTCAAATTCTTCCATATCAAGTGTGTCTCAGACTGCCTTCATTGAGTTTACAGTGCAAGCTTAAAAGGCCAGGAGTAAAGTGCTATGCAGAAGCTTTGTACTTTGTACTTGTTCAGCCATATCTGTTAGCCTAGTCATGTTTGTTCTCCTTGTTTTTTTAACTTTTATCGGGGTTTTGGTTTTGTTTTAGCTTCATGCATATGTCCATATTCTAGTTATCCTGTCTGTGATTTGGCTGACCATTTAGTCTACCTGTTTGACTCCATTATTTTGTAATAAACCCAGCATAAAGGTGACAGATGACTATGATGATGGGAGTCAGTGAAAGATTTTATGTGAAAGAAAAACATACCTTTCATAAGAAGTCAGTCGTTTTATAGATTTGTGAAATTATATAACTATAAGGAAAGGAAGTGAAATGATCTAATTTCAAAGCAATACATCTTTTTTTTGTTTGTTTCTCTGATAAGAATACAAGAAACAATGGCTTTGATCAGTTATTCTGATTGTAGTGTCAAATATCAGTGATTTTAGCTTGATTTAAATAGTTTTTCAGTCATTTTGAGACTTTGCAAATGCTTATTTTATAAAATCTTACTAGGAAAATGTTTTACCAGGAAAGCAATTTTTTGCTTAATATAATCATATACAGCTCTAGAAAAAAAAAAAAAAAGAATTAAGAAACCACTTCAGTTTCTGAATCATTTTCTCTGATTTCGCTCTTTATATGTATATGTTTGAGTAAAATGAACATAGTTGTTTTATTCTATAAACTACCAACATTTTTTTTGTCAAATATTGTCATTTAGAGCATTTATTTGCAGAAAATGAGAAATGGCTAAAATAACAAAAAAGATGCAGAGCTTTCAGACCTCAAATAATGCAAAGACAACAAGTTCATATTCATAAAGTTTTAAGAGTTCAGAAATCAATATTTATTGGAATAATCCTGGTTTTAATCACAGTTTTCATGCATCTTGGCATGTTCTCCTCCACCAGTCTTTCACACTGCTTTTGGATAACTTTATGTGACTCCTGGTGCAAAATATCAAGCAGTTCAGCTTGGTTTGATGGCTTGTGATCATCCAGCTTCCTCTTTTTAAGTGGTCACTTATTTTTTCCCAGAGCTGTATGTTGCATTTTACAAATATTTTGTATTATTTGTGTCAATGTATTTTTTATATATTTTTTTTTTGCAGTGAATTACCTAGTATTAAGAATAATACTCATCACTTACTGTCTTTGTCTAAAGAGCTCAGCTTTGGTCTGTAGTACCAATATATTTTTAGATGTCTTATTCTATTAAAAGAATAAAAATGAACAGCACTGCTTTATTACACTTGTTCTGCTGAAACAAGTGGCAGACAGATCCCTTCTATATTAAGCAGTGATCTCAACCTCATTACTGACAAAAGGTTGCAAATCCTCCATTGCTCTCAGTCAGGCTCTTGTCTTTAGGGGCTGAAGAGGATGCTGTGCTGTTGGTGGGATTTGCGCTGGGATGAAGCAGATGATTTCCCTCTCCGGGAGTGGGCACAGCGTGCAAATGGACAGATGAATAGAATTGCGAAGCCAGCAAGGGTTAGATATCTGCCACCTGTATTATAGAGCTGGCAGGAGGCAGAGAAAGAGTGAGAGAAAGAAATAAAGAGAGAGAAAGAGAGATACAAATGACTGGCTAGTGGACAGCTCTCCCACAGGCACAGCATTTGTGCTGTATCTCATTACCGCAAACTGCAGTACGGCCATCATGCAGGCCAGTTACACTACAGATAATAGCCTACCATCGTATCTTGCAATGCTGCCAAATTTTATTTTTTATTTTTTTTATTTAATGATTAAAAAAAAAAACAGCAGACAGCATTTATGTTGTTTGAACAAATTGGGCCCTATTTTAGCGATCTATAGCGCAACCAATCGTGCGTGGCTTGATTTGCGGTGTGTCTGTATGTCTTTGGTATCGTGAGGGCAAAAATAAAATAGCCCTTGCGTGGCTCGAAATGTGCAAAAAGCTTGTACTAATTCTCTTAAATAATCATAGGTGTGTTTTGGGTGTAACATTAAATAATAAACCAATCAGTGTGCCAGTTGTCATTTCTCTTAAGAGCCGGGTGAGCTCTGACTTTGGCACGTTGATATCTTCGCAGCGTCCCATTTGTACACGCCTCAACACTTCCACGTGTGTGTGTATATGAGGAGCGTGGGTGTGCACCTGCATAGCTAAAATAGGATTCGATGGTTGACTGTTGCCTGTTGTCAGGGTTTTAATCAGTCAGTGGCGCACCTGTATTTCCTGCCACCAAGATAGAAACACGTCACTTCCAGACCACTACGGCCATCAGTGTAGATTTATTTCCTAAATTCCGAGGCTATTTGAACGGTGCAGGCACATGGTGAGGAAATAGACTGTTGCTGGGGTGTAAGGTAGCAATGAGAATCGGGGCACAGCATGTGCAGGGTGTATGATAGGGCACATAGAAGTTGCCTAGAATTACATGGAAAAAAATATGTTACATTCAAATCAAGAATACAGTCAATACATTATTATTTTTTTTGTAGTACAATGTGGTATGAGATGGCAGCAGTCTGTAGACACAAGCATTGTCCTGTTGCAATAATTGCATCATTCAGAAAAGAGAATGTATGTTCAAAGAAGCTAAAGTCACTGTAGTGTTGTAGTGGTTGCAGAACCTCATTAACGTAAGATTAAGCTCTCATACGTGCCTGTAGTCATGTGTCATGCAGCCATCTGCCAGAGGTGCAGGCACTAAGAGGATGACTAATGGAAGGACATCACTACTCGCTGAATGTCTGTAATCATGGGTCACTTAATGTATGTTGTTAGCTCTCCTTCACAGTGGTGGACTTACCATATTTTTCGCACTATATATATATTCGACACACCGGATTATAAAACACACTATCAATGAACGTCTATTTTCTAGCCTATTTTCATACATATAGAGCACCGGCACATTAGATGACACTAGTAAGGAACAGGGGTTTTGCCATATTTTCCTCCTAATTCTGCAGGTCTCGCCACTGGGTGGTGGTAGGGGGCTAACTAAGTTGAGTAAAGCTAAGCTAAGTAAGTCACTTAAACTTTTTAAGTCAAACAAGTGATGAAAGTTGATCTACACAGATTTCTCTCCTTAAAACTGTTTATTTGTAAAATGAGTAAAATGTTTCGGTTTATTTACAGTGAGCTTAGATTTCCGCTAAAGCTAGGTGCAGCAGCATTAGCATTAGTGGCAATCCGCGCCTGACAAGCGCTACACTGAAGAACCCTGAGTCTTGCAGTAAGCCAGGGGGATATTAGTTAGCGGATCATCCCACGTAGCTTGTTTTAACACTGTAAACACACAGACTATAGACTGATATTACTTGCCTCTGAATGACGAAAGAGCTAACGCTTAGCGCAGGTAGCGGCTAATGCTAATGATACTGCTCCAGCCTTGGTGCTGAAGTAACTAAACTCCTGTATAACTCTGTACTTCAGCAGAGTGGCTTTACTGCTCCTTACAACCTGACTGGTAAAATTTATAAATAAAGGCGCATCAGATTATATTATTTTTGGGGAAAATTAAAGGATTTTATGTGCGCTTATAGCTTATATCTGAAAAATACATAATTTTGACAGGAGACCAAAGGAAAGCTGTACTTTTTCTGTGATCTACTAAGAAATGTTACATAAACTCTACTTTTTCTCTTGATTAACTGGCAGAATAGTGCTACTTTAACTCTATCTTACCATCTCTTTGGTGTTCACACATTTACACATTTACAAATTCTCATGGACTCTTTCCTAAAAAGCAGATATTTTTCTCTCTTTTTGCTGATTTTTTGTATTTCTCATTCATGTCACTTTTTCTCTAATTCTCACTGTTTACATTTCTCCACAACTCTATCTCTCAGTGTTTGCCTTTGTCACTCAAGAGGTGGCATTTGCATGATTGCTTATGGCCCTGCACTGATAAAGAGGGCCTGTGATGAGCCCGAGTTATGACATCTGGCCAGAACATGCTGTTCGTCCTGTGCGGTCTCCATTAATTTTACAAGAGATTACACCAATCAGCCATGACCTTAAAACCACTGACAGGTGAAGTTAATATCATGGATTATCTCATTACCATGGCACCTGTCAGGAAGTGGGATATACAGCTCTGGAAAAAAACGAAGAGACCACTTTAGTTTCTGAATCTGTTTAATTTCTCTGATTCATAGGTATATGTTAAAGTAAAATAAATATTGTTGGTTTATTCTATAAACTATGGACAACATTTCTCCCAAATTCCAAAGAAAAATATTGTCATTTAGAGCGTTTATTTGCGAAAAATGAAAATGAGAAATGGCTGAAATAACAAAAAACTCAAATAAAGCAAAGAAAACAAGTTAATCCACATAAAGTTTCAGAATAGAGTTCAAAAATCAATATTTGGTAGAATAACCCTTGTTTGTAATCACAGTTTTTATGCATCTTGGCATGTTCTCCTCCACCAGTCTTACACACTGCTTTTGGATAACTTTATGACACTCCTGGTGCAAAAATTCAAGCAGTTCAGTTTGGTTTGATGGCTTGTGATCATCTATCTTCCTCTTTATTTTATTCCAGAGGTTTTCAATTTGGTGACTCTGAGATGAACACACGCTATTCAGTTACTGTCCTCAGTGAGCAGTGGGTGCTGCCGTGAGTCCAGCCCCACAACACTCACAGTGCAGTCTCTCACAGTCAGAGAGAACCGCACCGCTCCATGAACACACTATAAATGAACTGAGCATGCCCAGAGCTGCCGCTGACCAGTGGCGATTACTCTGAGACTGCAAGGGAAGCTCAGCTTCCCCTAAAATGTAAAAAAATAAGTGACTAAATATATACTGTTGTGTGTACATGTCACTGATTAAATATGCGCTACACCGCGCTGAACTTAGTTCAGAATCAGCTGAACGCCGCGTCACTGGTAACGCCGCGGCTTTCCTCTCACTCATTCCCGCAGCTTCACAGCGCTGCTTTAAACAGTGCGGACGCTGAACGTCCACAGACTTCAATAGCGGAGCAAAGCTCGCCGCGAAACGAGACGAGTCATTGGATAAATGCTGGGCTTTGTCCCGCCCATCGGACGCTCAGCGTCTCTGGGGGTCTATGGAGCAGTGGACGCTCAGCTTCTGCATGATGATTGGATGATCTGTCTGAGGCGGAGTCCATTTTTTCTTGACAGCGAAATGAGCGAATCAGCGATCTTTTACTGTAAAAATCCGCGCTGGGAGCATTTCATTCTGTTCTGAGTTGAACCGGAGACTTTCCTAATCCTTATAGCGGCATTTTCTTTATTAAAAACGACTAGCGACAAATCCAGCTTTTATTTCTGGCGATTTTCTGTAGCTGCTTGTGTTTGGAGACTGACTTCTGTACTGTCGTCTATGCCTCTTGATGAAACCATCTCAGGACATAAATGAACAGGGGCCAGTAGTAAGTATTGTGTTATCATTAAAAATAATTTAAATAATTTAAATCAATAAAGGGATTATTTAAGGAAATTAAAACTGTGTGAAATAAATTTACGTGCATTTTTTCCTTTACCAACTTTAAAGATTTTGCGTAATGTTTTTTTTTACTGATCATTTTATGTTTATTCATGTCATAGCGTCTTTTTATGTAATTGTTCAATGTAAAGATTGGGTACCTTTTTGTTGTGTAGTGAAAACTTGAAAATAATGCCTTTTTTTTTTTACAAAAAAAAATCTCAGGGAGAGTAGAATTTACGTATAAATAAAACTACATATGTTAAGATGTAGGCCGAAATTGAGCTTCCCCTCCTTGAAAGACCAGCATCCGCCACTGCCGCTGACTGACCCTGCTCCGTATTTACAGATACAGAAACTGTGGCTTCAGTGTGACATGAAAAAAAAATCACTTCATTTAGCTCACACAGTCTCAGTCATTTTTCATCAGTCACTATTGAACTATTTGCCTGTTTAAAAAGCAACCGAAGTTGTTCTTTTGTTGGAGTTCATTTGTAACATTTCTGACATATTTAGGGTGTTTTTTACTCACTTTTTTCTCTCCCACAACGTTAATCCTTGACATCTTTAAAAACATGTATTATGCAAATTAGGCGATGACATCATTTAGCGACTTCTAGCGACTTTTAGGACAGCCAATAGCTACTTTCCTTACTGAGTAGTTGCCAATACTAGTGTTAACACATACCAAAAGCAGTCAAAGGATGGACGAAGGAGGATCTACTAAATATTGATGTTATTTTGCTGTTGGGGTGCCCAAATTTATGCAGCTGCCTCATTTAGTTTAAAGAATTATTGCACACTTTCTGTAAATCCTATAAACTTAATTTCACTTGTTCATCTGCTATATGCAGTGATGGTATAGTTACTTATAGTAGTAATCCGATTACTTATTACTCCTTTAAAAAGTAACTTAGGTACTTTATGGATTACTTGATTTTAAAAGTAACTAGGTTACTTTACAAGTTACTTTATTAGTTACTTTCAGCAGCTGCAGACACCACCTCCCGCCGCCTTAACATAAACATTATAACCAGTTTTACCAATACTCCCTTTATTGGAAAATGCATTTTTAACAGCAACAATGTGTCTCTAGACATTTAAAGTTGAACTATTTCCTGAAAAAATATGTTTTTTTTAATAAAACTAAAAGACCATTTCTTTCGAATTAACTTAACATAAATATTTTTTAAATAAAAATAAAATATGGTCTTTCTTGATTTCACTTAACATAAATACTTGTTTTTATAAAAAAATATATAATATAAAGAAAGTCTTTCTTGACCTGAAATAATTAACACGGTAAAACTGAACATTGAACCTGTTGTTCTCTGCAGGGCAGCAGGGAGTGGTTTTATAAAACAGAACTGTGTATATGGTCTAGGCCAGGGATCACATCTATACAGACTGCGGTCCGGGTTCGAACCCAGACGTTGTCCAATCCGGACCCAAACCGATAAACTACTGAGAAGGATTTAATTCTGACAGTGTTCATTTAAAGCATCAGAACTTTTCTTGTCTTTTTGGTATACGTGCTCTGCGCCACAGTACACTCGCAGACCAATCACGTGTGGTGTAAAATCTGGCTAGTGAATTGGGACGCGGCCGGGAAAAAAACGCGTTTATAAAGAGATAGGGAGCACGAGAACTGGTGGAAAAACGAGAACGGGCAGAAACTAAAGACACGCCGAGCGTGAGAGAGACAGAAGCGAGACGCGTGTGATTGGGGGAGAGCAGAGGGGGAGATGGGGAAGGAAGCGCGGTGTCTGTGTGAGTGTGTTTGGTGGAGAGAGAGAGAGAGTAACGCACAGTGACTTGGATAAGTAATTTTAATCTGATTACTGGATTGGAAATAGTAACGCATTAGATTACTCGTTACTGAAAAAAAGGGTCAGATTACATAAGTAGATTACTAAGTAAAATAGATTACTAAGTAAAATAGATTACTAAGTAACGCGTTACTGACATCACTGGCTATATGGTATATTTAACTAAAATTGCTGATCCAAACTATCAATGATTTATGAAGGAAATGATCAGGGTTGCCCAAACATTTTTTATACCACTATAAATGTAAATCGACTACAAATAGATATTTTATGTGGTTTCTGGCTGCCCAGATTATCATCTAGATTGTATCATATTTGGGCTGGATGTCTAATATTTCAGATATCTTGATGCCAGATACTACAGGGTACCTTGAGAGGTCATGTAGAGTTCATTCCTTGATGGGTAAGAGCTGTTTGGCAGCACATTGAGTATAAAGCAGGTGCTTTAAAGTTATGGCAGATAAGGGTATTGTTCTGTACAACGTATATAATTGTGAATATTTCAGCTTAACACCAGCTGTGGAAAGAATCAAACTCAATCCAGCCTTGATGGATTAAATAGGTTTATTACTCATAATAAGCTCTGTAATCAGATTCACAGGTGACCTTGGGGGGCTGCGAGCTCACTGATTCAATTGCTACTTAACACCTAAATCAATAGCCCACACAGGACTGAACTCTCAGAGCTGAGCTAATTTGTTGTATATATTATATCTGTAATAAACAAACTGTGGCGGCACAGTTCACCTCTAACATCTACAGTGTTTTACACTTGTGGAACAGAAGCAAAAATGCACAAATAGAGGTAAACTGGACAATATTTTATGCCTCCAGGGGAATAATTGAAAACACAAATATAAGAGTAAAAATATCTTTTGTTTCCATAAAGTAACTGATTCAATCAATATTTAACCAAAAAAAACCATCAAAATTATCTTGTGAAGACCAGCTAATCACAAAGCTCAAAAGGTTCTAATATACATACATAAACTTTCTAATCAATTTTTTCCACACTTTTACACAAATGTCTGAACCAAGTTTTGTTATAAACCATGTAACAAATGGGCAGATGCAATTTGTTTTTTGCAAATAATTTATCAAATAAATTAAGGGTACAGTGGATAGTCAAAACGAGCAGCCAGAGGGATTTAACATACCATAAACAAGAAGCAGTCCAGAAAATTGTCAAGAAAATACAAAAACAAGGTCATAATGGGAAAGCTAACGCAGCCATCAACACTCGGTAATAAGTGAGTGAAGTGCAGGTGTATATATAGGGTGTGAAACAGGTGTAGTCAATATTCAGGTGATGAGCTTTCTGGTAGTCATTTGATCGAGAGCGGTATTGATGTCAGTGATGTGCATTGAATTCTGGGTATCGTAGTCCGGGGGCAGACAGATTTTATTTGTATGACCACACATTAACAGTAAGAACATACTCTATTTAAAAAAAATATATAATTGTATAACTTTAAAACTGTGGAAAATGAAGAATACCTTGTTTTATCCAAGTCTTCTAAATGATTGTCCAAAAATTTTAGCCTTTTAAAGAACTGTTGGCCATTAGATTCACCAGCATTGCACTGTAACATTATCATTAACTTTATTAAATGATAATTACATTTATCAAAACATTGTTTCATTTGATTACTTTGAAATGAAGATATTGATCATTTTTAAATATCAAGGGAAGGCCTGTACTTCTATTTGAAAAAGAAATATGTTAAAAATATCACATTCTCATTGATTGACGTCATAAGAATGAATTTCTCTGAATTGCAACAAATTCGATTCCTCTTCCTGGAATTTTAGTTCAAATTCAATTCAACATACTGTGTAGGGTAGATTCAATTAAAATTCAAATTCATTAGTTGAATTTAATAAAATTCTGTACATGATTAGTTTGTAGAGCATTGTCACAATGGTCGTGCAGTAGAATGAGCGTTTATATATTTTTCTATTTATAAATAAGAGTTAGTCTACAGCTACAGTAGATACAGGAGTCACAAGCGTAGGTGTCCATACTGGTTCTTTTTCTTCTTCTATTGTTTAATGTGGAATAATAGCGTGCCTCACTATTCTGTGATTTGAATCAAACTGTGTGAAAGTCTGGATGTGTAAAAAGCACCCTAAATCCACATCCAATATAATTCACGTTTTAAGGCAGATAGCGTTTGCTACATATCTGTATTTAGGGCAATCCAGCATGTTGGGTTCACTCATAGTTGACCATAGGTCTCAGATGGCTTCATTGGCCTCGGCCGGCCAGTGCTTCCCATAGCACCAGCTGGAGCTTGAGGGCAGGCCTTGGCACTCCATCCAACGCCTGTCTGTTGTGGCTATTGAGTGTTGAACTGCCCTAAATAAAACTACATCATTTATTTTAGAAGACACATTTATTTTTGCCACACAGGGTTGCAACAAGGAGCCAAGTATCCCTTTTCTGAGCAACTGAAGGGCTATTAACCCCTAGAACCCTATGGACGGATTTTCCATCCAAAATCTCACCTTGTGTTCTCAGCTTAATTACTCAGGAATCCCTTCACTCATAAACATAATCCATGTATGGTTAGAAAGGGCGGAGCTTACTCTTTCTAAAAAGATAAAGCTAAATCTACAATCTGCGGTAAAGCTAAATCAACAAGAAACCCACCTAAAAAATATATAGAAAAACACCTAAAAATGTGAGATCTCCTTCCCCAACCAATATTATTTACCTTTAGTGCTTCAAACATATTTATATGATGTTTCAAACCAATAATATCAGTAAATGACTCAAAAGTGTCCACAGAAAAACTGTGAAACTACCTGCTTTACTCAAACTAAAGCCAGGTGTGTGCATTCTTTTAAAGTTTTTATTTTACTTGCACATTTTTACTAAGTACTTATTTTGCACTAAACATTTTTATTTATTTAGACTAAAAAGTTTACATTTTTGTATATAGATTTTCTTTGTGTGTCCTGATTGAAATACTAAAAGGCATAGGCTGCTCTGAGTGTCAGGTGGTTTTTAATAATCCACATGTATCCTAGAGGTGTGATTATCAAGAAAAATAACTCCGCCTGATGCTCTCCGTGTATTTTGTAATAAAGTAATAAACCATGTAATGAACTATCATTAATATTATTATGCTTTTATCTCATATAGACTCTAGTCTAACCATTTTTGAAAGGATATCCTAGGTGTGAATATATTTAAAGTCTATACATTTAAAAATAAGTAAAAAAAAAAAAAAAAAAAAAAAAAAAAAACAGGCGCTTGGTGAAATTTTGACCAAAACATGGCCAGTTCCATGAAATTATAACAATTCTGCTTCTTTTTACACTTTAAATGATTATATTTTTGAGCAGCCGTATGTCTTCTGGAGTAAAAGAGATCAGGGCATGTGTCTGTCTGATATAATTACTGTGTTATACGATCTGAAAGAGGAACTGACAAAAACGAAGAAAAAACAAACCAAAACAGCCTGGGGTTCAAAGAATCCAGGATGGCTACCAAGTAAATGGTCTTTCCTATTGAAGGATTTTTGGCCTGTCTTCCTAAAAGAGGCCCATCCACAAAGGGCCAGTGTTTATTTTAGCCATGCAGAAGCAAATGTCTTCAGTTTTTTTTTAAACTGGGGTCAGGTTTTTACAGCTTTTACAGCTTCTTATCTAGGTTAGCCTCTCTTGTGGTGACACGTTTATGCGTGGGCTTTTAAAAGCAAGGCTACTCCCTCACTGCCCAAGATATCTTGGGAGAGCATTTGATGGTTTCTGGACTCTAGAGGAGGCTAGCAAGCCAGCATGTCCACGCGCCACGGTGCCAGCCCCCATATTGGTTGCTTCTGCGCCGGCACCCTGGCCCAATTCAGTCCCTACACTAAGCCAATCGTGTTTCCTAGCCAGTGGTCCCAGCTGCTTCCATCTCCAAGCCAGTGCTTCCTGCTGTGCCGGTCCCCCCAGTTCCAGTGCAACAAGTTCCTTCAGTGCCAGCTCCCCGGGTTCCTTTCATGCACCAGTTTCTGTGGTGAACTGCTGGTCGCCTGCACCAGAGGCAGCTTCAAGGTTATCCATCTCTATAAATGACCTTTAATATTTGTGCTTTCAGAAGTGGAGTTCATATTTATAAAGTTTTAAGAGTTCAGAAATCAATATTTGGTGGAATAACCCTGGTTTTTAATCACAGTTTTCATGCATCTTGGCATGTTCTCCTCCACCAGTCTTACACACTGCTTTTGGATAACTTTATGCCACTTTTCTGCCACTGGTGCAGAAATTCAAGCAGTTCAGCTTGGTTTGATGGCTTGAGATCATCCATCGTCCTCTTGAATATATTCCAGAGGTTTTCAATTTGGTCAAACCAAAATAATTTTTAAGTGGTCTCTTATTTTTTTCCAGAGCTGTATTTAGGTGGGGAGGTGCACATCAGGCTACGTGCACCTGATGTGCATCTAGTTTCATCACACATTAAACAATTGAAGAAGAAAAAGAATACAGCAGTATGGCCACAAATGCTTATGCTACAGACTCCTGACTGCTGTATCTACTGTAACTGTAGATTAATTAACCTGTACTTATAAACTTATAGGGCGTCTAATTTCCTCCAGTGAACAGTGATTGGACACAGTGTTTAAAAAAACTTCAGCAGCACTGCTGTGTCTGATCTACTCATACTTTCAGAGTCCAACACACACTGCTATAAACACTACCAACATGCCACCATGATCCAAGATTCAAATAGTACCCGCTCTGCCACTGTTGATCAGGAGATTGCTGGCTCGAATCCTGGCCATGCAGCCTGCCATCAGCTGCCAGAGCCCTGAGAAAGCACAATTGTTTATGCTCTCTCTGGTGCTCTTTCCCCTCATCACTTCAAAGGGTGATGTCGATCAGCACAAGGCATCTGTGAGCTGAAGTATTGGAACCAAGTTGCTGTGCTTTCCTCCAAGCGCACTGTGATGCTACTTAGCAATGCTGCATCTGCAGCAGTTCAAAAAGAGGCGGTGGCTGACTTCACATGTATTGGAGGAGGCATGTGCTAGTCTTCACCCTCCTAGTGTTATGTCTTTAAATGTATCTTTAAATAAGGAACTACAAAGTGCTCCTATATGGAAAAAGAAGCTGCAAAATATAGCTATTTATGTATAAATCAGGAGGTGGTCATAGTATTTCGATTGGACTGTGTATTTAAACAACAATGCAGTATTTTCTCAATCATCATGGTAACAGGCAATGGTCAAAATATGTGTTACATGTTGTTTTAATCCCATGGCTAGCACTTACAAAGCTGTAAAACATTAAGAACTTTTTTTTTTTTATTCAATGAGTGAAATATTTAATGCTGTAATAATACAACATGTATACAATATACAACAAAGAAATACATTATATTTCACAAAATAAATGTTTAAAAAATTTGGCAAATACACTTTTCACAATATTACAACTGCAAATATCAGCACAACAAAACAATGAGATACTCTAATACAATATTTAATAGCATCTACGGTATAGTTCAGTACTAATGAATCTGTTAATAAAAATCTTTATCACAGCAAATGAATAGGCCTCGCAGTGTGACCTTAACCTAATTAAACTTCCTCGTCTTCCTGCACGTTTCCTACTGCAGCTAATTAATCCGTCGCGTAGTCCCTTCTGAGTATCCGCTTCGTCACAATAATGCCTCGTTAACTCGTATTATCAGCCTATAAATATACTAGTAATTAATCAATCTAGCAGAAATGCTAAGACAATAATTTCACATGCTGTACCAATAATATCACACATTAGCCTGCATTAAATAAGGAGAAAAGTGCACTCAAGTGCAGTGTGGGGTGTGTTCGCATCTATTAGCATGCTCTTTGGTTAATTCCAGGTGTGAAAAAAAGATTTGTCCTTGGTGGTTTTAGCACCCTTTAGGCAGGTGTTACTAGGAAAGGGATTTTAATTAGATAATTTGCCTTGCTTCTTAGTCACAGTTCATTTTGGAAATGTCACGTATTACCATTCATTAAAAAGTGTGCTGCAGCTGCATTAGTATTAAGTGCTAAGAAGTATAGTTAAAAAAGCACAGTTACAACTGTTTCCTATATTGAGGTCCCACCTATCATGGAAGTTCAATGAATTTTCCGTATTTAAATAGGGGCTCCCTAATGCCTGTAAATGATATTCAATGTCCCAGAATTCCTCTTTAAAAGCAAGCAAGTGAGAGAGAGAGTGCACATGTAAAAAAAAAAAAAAAAAAAAAAAAAAAAAACCTTGACCAGCATCACTATCACGGCATAAATATCACAACTGCATCACTACCCCAGTGTTAGTCACAAGACATTACCTTCAGGTCCCCTCACATTTAAAAATGAGCTAATATATAATCTATATGTTAAGGCTCCAAAAAGCAAGGCAAGATCACATGGAATGGAACATAAACAAAAACAGATATCATATATATATATTTTTCTACTACACAGCACCTTTTTTTTTTCAAAAATAAAGAGGATTCCTATTGTTGAAATGATAATGACAATTATATATGTGAGGTACAGTATAGTTAGTTCTGCGCTGATATGGTAAAAAAAAAAAAAGAAAAAAAAGCTGTATCTGTATCTAGTGCTGGGTGTTCATTTCCTACTTCATTTCTGAGTTGATGGTTTTGGTGAAAATGAGTGAAACCTGTAGAGTTTATTGGGTTTCTGAGTTTGTTCATGTGTTTCTCTATATCACATATATTTGGCACTTAAGGCTGCTAGCTAGTGGACTGTTACAGTTTTTGTGGATAGTTGGTTGTTTCACACACTGTAAACCCGAACAGTACAAGTTTGATAAATTAAATAGGTTGTAATAACTCAAAAACAAGTAAGAAGTTAATTTGACTCAAATTTTCAACATAATCTGTACTATTTTAACATTTTAAGGTTTTTGTGCTCAATCATTTTAATTTGTCTGTGTCACTGAACTCAAATAATTTTACAGCAATGCCACCTGACCTGACGAAGCTCCTCCTACACATTCTCCTGGGCAAGTGCGCCATACTTGCTCTGCTCGCTTCAGGCGGGCATTTTGTTTTTTGGGCTCCTGAATGAGGTGAGTTATCTGGTGATTTTGCCCCATATTCATATTTTACTGGTGTTTTAGCTACCTCGTGTACTACATTGAATATTTAATGCATTATTTGCTAATATTTATGTATGTATAAACCATCTCCACCATCTCAATGGTGGAAACTGATAGCTAGCTAGCTAAAGTAGCTAACGCTAACTAGCTAGCTAAACTAGCTAGCTAAACTAGCTAACGCTAACTAGCTAGCTAAACTAGTAGAAGCCAGCATATTAATATTTAATTCATTATTTTTCATTGTCTCAGAGTTTACATTGCTGAATCAGCTGTGCATATATTTTAAATGTCGTGGGGTAACATTAGCTAAAATTGTTAGCTAGCTAGCTAGCGCTAACGTTAGCTTACTAGCTAGCAGGCCCCTATTACGGCCACCCCTTATTTTCAGCTAGCTAAGCCTTCTTGTCAGGCCACTTCCCGCCTTAAGATGAGACAAAACGTTCATACATTTAAATGTTGGGGGGTAACATTGGTTAAAATCGTTATATAAAAATAGAAAAGTTTATTAAAATGTATTATTAATTTTAAAAAGCTATCGCTAATAGGGCTTCTGGCGCTAGCTTAGCTTAGCTTAGCTAGCTAGCCCCAGATGCTTTATAGCTGAGCCAGCTCCCGCCTTTAACCCCTTTCTTTTATTTTTTTTTAACCTCTTAACACGCCCTGGCCCGCCGGAGGGCCAGAAATTTATAATATTTCATATGTAGTTTTGTTTCTGAATAGTTATGAACAGTTATAGGCTCAATATAGATATACAATATACCATTTAAAGCTTAAAATCTCTGCTTTTCACTTATTTAGCATATTTAGCAGTATATCCTTTAAGAAAATAAACATTTAGGGCGAAAAATGCCTTGGTTGGGATTTTAATAATTATTATTAATCATATTTGCGTTTATCGTTCATCCATTACAAATTTAATCAAAAACAAACAAAAATATTACAAACTCGTGTGGGTGATGTTCTGGAACGCTGGCCTGCCTTAAAAGTAGATTCACAGGTAAAAATATTTTCCTTACTACACTAATTCAATATCTTGTATCAGATTTATAGCAGATACTGTCCTTTCTTTCATGGCCACTGTGTGTACCAAAATTTGTGCGTAGTGATCGTATCTTTTTACCCATATTTACAGTATGGTAGAGAAATTTGCATATTTTCCAATAAATGTGATATGAACGTGTTTGCCAGTATTTTTTTTCTCTACAGGACAACATGCACTACGCACATATATTCTGACCTGAACTTTTTTTTTTTGCAGATCTGTGCAGAATTTCATAGAATTACAAACGTCAACCTAAAAAACCACTTCTATGCTGAGTTGGACAGACATGCCCCTCATCTTCTGAGCTTGTTCAGGATTAAAGCAGGACGTGCTGGAAAAGTGTCTGAAGTTTGGTGTCAGCTCTTCAGAATATATGACCTCCAGGTCAGTTGGTTGCACTTTGTGATACCTGAATAATATGCTATGGTGTATTATAGCATTTGTTTGATTACATTTCATTTATAAATACATGGTTATAGTATAACGTAATCATAGTGGAGTGTGGCTGTAATGACAAGCATGACCAAAAGTTAAAAAATGTTTTCATGCTTAAGGAGCAAGTTGATGTGCATGTCAGACGTGCTGCTGTCCTCCGCGCTCTTCCTGCCTATCTTCATGAGGACGACTCCAGTTTTCTGAAGACGTGGAATGTAAGTAAGCATGCTGTTTTGTTAATCATAAAATCAATTGTAATAATGGTTATTAGTATCCAACCTAATCTGCATGATGACAAGGACATTTTTGTTTTTGTGTAGAACTTTGAGCAGCGAACCAATGATATAGATTACATCCACACAGATAATAAATACAGAGAATAAGTAATATAATGTACTCAGTTACAAGGAGTCACACTAAATAAAAAGAAATGGACAGTCCTGCTTGAGCAGTTTTTTATTTATTTTTATTTTTTTAACAAAATGGGGAAGACAAAATTGTCAGGGTCTTGATCTTTAACCCATATCCACCACCTAGACACAGCTCCACTGTGCAAAAGAGGTATAATTGACAAGGCTAAATGCAAGACATCCATCCAAACACCCATAATAGAGATGAACCGATGTGGGAATTTTGAGCCGATATCCAATATTACACATGTGCTTAAGTTAATACATTTTAAAGTAGCACTGCCAGTGTTGGCCAATTGTAGCAGCACATCCAGCATCACTTGGTACTTTTCCAGCCTACAATAAATATCCGTTTGAAATATTGGCAAGTATCAGCCATCATGGCTTCATGTTTTTTAAAAAGGCAGTTATCTGTCTAACGATATATCTACGAATTTCTACTAACAAAACTTGTGATGTTATCACTACCATAGGGGCAACAGCAATCTAAAGCTAAATTATTCAATAATAGCAAATAAAATATTGTAATTTACCATGTAAATATTTTTTATCTAAAATTTCCCCAAAGTGAATTCCAGCATGTTTAATTCTGTAGAAAACCTGTAAAAAAATCCATGGTGTTTCTTGTCCACTTTAACCTCAATTTCTCTTCTCTGGAAGGCAGATTAAAGCTATTTCTTCTTTTCTTCATTGACGTGTACCTACATTTTAAATAAATTTGTCTGTAGGCTTATGTAGCTGATACTCTAATCCATGTTATAAAATCTGAATAAAAAATATATTGGGGGTGCAAAACATTGTGATACGATATGATATCAATGATATTTTCTTGCCCTTCTTCAAGCAGTAAAAAAACTCTAACTAGGCCTGGTGCATAATTTCGTTATCGATTTATCATACGATAAACATGACAATCGTTTTTGACAACATTGATAATAGCATAGTGTTTATTTGCATGTGTAAGTGAAGACTTTTAAACAGGTACACTGTTTCTCCTGTCTGCTCCATCTGAGATAGGAGAGTAGGAAGTGAACATGTGTAAATCAAATATAATTATTTGGTAAATATGATCTGATGCGCTACCCAAAAATTAGGATCCTTTCTGATCAATTTGGAAGGAGAGCTCATTAACGTGATTGAGCTGACTTAATTTTAAAACAATCAAATATACGTAATATGTATATTTGTGTACACAAATACGTGATAAATGTTTCTCATGATTAATCCTGGGACTATATCATCCATAAAAAATTACATGACAATTATAAAATGTCCAAATGTTTGTTTATACATACACCAGTTGATGTCACGTTTTATGTTTTATTTTATGCTATGATGTTATGTAGTCTTTAGATTTTTTTTTTCCTTTGGAAATATAAAGTAACACAATACATCTCTCTTCAGGTGTCCCAATC
Source organism: Astyanax mexicanus (assembly GCF_023375975.1). NCBI lineage: Eukaryota > Metazoa > Chordata > Actinopteri > Characiformes > Acestrorhamphidae > Astyanax > Astyanax mexicanus. The sequence goes on from NC_064420.1 coordinate 30,770,056, forward strand.
TGATGAACCCGACATTGATGACATGCCAATTGGTCTCCTCTCAATCAGTGCCAATTCAACTGATGCCACGCCATTCTGTCCAGAGAGGATTGCAGTTGTGCTTGAGGGTAACATTGTTATCGAACACCCCACATTAGCTGATGCATTTGTCACGCTTTTTGGACTTATGTACGCACTGCATCTAAGTTACCCAAAAGAGTTAGCAAACACTTTTGACTTCACCCAGAAAGTCTTGATGGGACTGGAGGATGGAAAGTTGAGGCCCAGAGTGTTGACCCTTAAAAACGAGCTGTTGGCAGTGGAGTAAATTGAAGTATGAAGAAATGTTACACCGTTGCTAATTCATGCAAGTGTCTGGACATGGTTCAGTTATTACATTCAGTCCCATGTGTCCAGCCATGTTATGTTAGAGTTTGGTTTTCTGATTGCTGAAGGGAGTAGTGCACAGAAGTGTTCAGCGCTCTGCTCATCACTACCAGCAGGACTCTCAATCTGCTGAAAGCAATGCCATAAAAGCTTCTGTAAGGATCCCAATACTTTTTATACCTATGTATTGTATGTGTTCTTGGTTTTACTTGCAGAAAAAAACAGTTTTACCAGTGCAAAACCGGTGGAGAGCAGGTAGCGTGGCCCAAATGTTATTTTCTTGTTCAATTTTAAAGGAATAATAAGAAAGAAATGAGCGCTAGTGTTATGAGTTACTTTCTTGCGTTAAACTTCAATTTTAAATTTTAATGATTTTCATTAACACATATCAATGTGTGCCAAATTGGAATTGAATGTCAGACAAAAATGATACATATTAGGAAAAATTGTATTTGGTCCATTTTACCTGCTGTATGAATGTAGCCAGTGCTGTACATTTTCTACTGCTATGATCATCAAGTTTATTTTGTGTTAACTAGACTGAACTATGAGTGGAGGTTGTGTTAAAATTAGTCTGGTGTTGTGTTAAAAAAATGTCAGGGGAGTAAAGATGATTTTGATGATTCAATAATATTATGCCCAAAAGTACAAATTATATTAATGGGACTATTATTCACCAGATGCAGAAAAAAAACTGTCCAGTGACTGTCCAGTTTTTTTTTTAAACTATGTAATTTAAACACACAAAACTGTCCCTTACACCAGGGGTGTCGACTCTGTCCACATTGGGCTGGTGTGACTGCAGGTTGTTTTTTTTTCCTGCAAAGCAGAAGCTCATGTTCTTATTTGTTTGAAGACTGACTAATGGATTAAACTAGTAGAATCAGGTGTGTTGCTGGTTGGTTTGAATAAAAATCTGCAGCCACACTGGGCCAATATGGAGAGGTTTAGCAACCCTGCCTTACGCTGTCAAAATGTATTTATTAATTGCCCTGTAGAAATTTTCCAAAATGACCATACCATAATAAGTTTTTTTCTCTCCCTCTCTCCTGTGAAGTTGCATTGGACAGCAATGATGTTCAACTTGGTTTTAGTGAGTTACTCTTGAAGTGGGATTTTTTTTAATGTATTTTATTAATTTATTTTTGCATTGCTACACAAAACCCCTAATGCGTCATTCTGCAAAAACAATGAATTATTAGAGGAACGGATTTTTTTTTTTTTTTTTTTGGTGCTCACTTTTTCTATTAGAGAAGGCACACTTTAGAAATCCTTGTGTTAAAAGGCTGTATAATTAAGCTTATATATATATATATATATATATATATATATATATATATATATATATATATATATATATATATATATATATATATTTATTGTTGTGACCTGATTATTTGACACATTTTCTTATACTTTTTTTTTTTTTCGTATTCTCCACTTCTAAAAATGATTGATCCATTTCCTCAGGCATTTCCTTATGTACTGTTTGTGATTAATTCAAGTAATTTCTATTTTTATAGTTTTTCATTGTATGTGTAAATAAAAAGTTAGTTAACTGTTGACATATTTGTTTTTATTTTAAAATGTGTTCAAGTAAATACAGGGGTTGGACAATGAAACTGAAACACCTGGTTTTAGACCACAGACTTGCTGTCCTTGTCACAGATGCGTAAACGTAACTGAACCTTCACACTCTGCTCTTACTGGTGCAATGTGCAATTAATGAAGATTGGACATCAGGCTGCTCCAATTTAACCATGAAACCTCCCACACTAAAATAAGGACAGGTGTTTCAGTTTCATTGTCTAACCCCTGTACATTTCTAACAGGTTCAAAAAAACTTTTTTAAACTACTGTGAATTAGTTTTTTTTTGTTGTTGTTGTTTTAACGAGAAATGTTTTCAAGTAAATGCAATAAAAAGATTTCGTTACCTATACATTATTTAATTGTGTACTTTGAACTTAAAATTATCTAGTAATAACTCAATAAAAAGTATTTATTTAGATTACAAGTGTAAGGTAATGTAACTTAAAATTACTTTGTAGAAGGTACTTAAATAAGAAAGTTTATTCTACTAAAAATTGTAAGTTCATATAGCTTTAAATTTTTTAGTACAAGGTACTTAAATAAGAGAGTTTCTTCTATGTAAAATTGCAAGTTATTATAACTTAAAATTATTTAGTAAATGGTACTTAAATAAAACAGTTTCTTTAACTTACAAAGTTGAGTTACTATCAATTAATAATTTTTATGTAATCAGTTTCACCAAATTTTTTGAGTTTACTTAACTTATTGGGTTTTACAGTGCAGTAACTAAATATGATACAGTCATATGAAAAAGTTTGGGCACCCCTATTAATCTTAATCATTTTTAGTTCTAAATATTTGGGTGTTTGCAACAGCCATTTCAGTTTGATATATCTAATAACTGATGGACACAGTAATATTTCAGGATTGAAAATGTGCAATATGCATTAAACCAAAATTTGACCGGTGCAAAAGTATGGGCACCCTTGTCATTTTATTGATTTGAATACTCCTAACTACTTTTTACTTACTGAAGCACAAAATTGGTTTGGTAACCTCATTGAGCTTCATAGCCAGGTGTATCCAATCATGAGAAAAGGTATTTAAGGTGGCCAATTGCAAGTTGTTCTCCTATTTGAATCTCCTCTGAAGAGTGGCATCATGGGCTCATCAAAACAACTCTCAAATGATCTAAAAACAAAGACTGTTCAACATAGTTGTTCAGGAGAAGGATACAAAAAGTTGTCTCAGAGATTTAACCTGTCAGTTTCCACTGTGAGGAACATAGTGAGGAGATGGAAGACCACAGGGACAGTTCTTGTTAAGCCCAGAAGTGGCAGGCCAAGAAAAATATCAGAAAGGCAGAGAAGAAGAATGGTGAGAACAGTCAAGGACAATCCACAGACCACCTCCAAAGAGCAGCAGCATCATCTTGCTGCAGATGGTGTCACTGTGCATCGGTCAACAATACAGCGCACTTTGCACAAGGAGAAGCTGTATGGGAGAGTGATGCCAAAGAAGCCATTTCTGCAAGCACGCCACAAACAGAGTCGCCTGAAATATGCAAAAGCTTGGGTGCCCAAACTTTTTCATATGACTGTATATATATATATATATATATATATATATATATATATATATATATATATATATATATATATATATATATATATATATATATATGTGTGTGTGTGTGTGTTATATGTAACTAAGCACTAATATACAAACTAGCAAACCCATTCTAAAAATGAATTAAAACTAACTGAATTTTTTTGGAAGAAAATTAAACTGTAATGAAAAGTTCTAAACTATTAAAACCAGGTTTTCTCTTAGTGTACATCCAAAAATTGCCTAATTTGCATCCAAATATTGTAAACTAACAATAACAGCAATAACACCAGCTTTACTAAAATTAAGCATATAACTAACATTCACTTAAATATCTAAGAAATGCATGCAAATATTCCATATACCAAATAGTTTCCCACATAGTTTGCTAAGAATTTCAGCATCAGTCTGTCTTTTATTAACTTTTCTTCAGTTTTCTTTTTCAATGCGCTTTTCTCCAGTCTATCAGTATGATGTAATAATAACTCTCCTTCTCTCACTGTGGCCAATCCACTCCTGCGATGTTATTGATGGTAATGTACCCTCTCATGCTTTATTGCTTAATTATCTCACAGTCGCACATGAATATTTAAGAAATGGGAAATTGCTGGAAGGTTGGGGCTGCGGTAGTCCCGATCTTCTGCATCTGTTTGATGCAGTAGTTTAAAGCACTGCTTAAGCTAATGCTGCGTTTTTATCACAGCAAGACAAATCAATTCCCTGGACAACTGCTGACTGCTTTTGTAAAAAAAGAATGCTGTTAAAATACAAGAAAACTAAATGTGTGTGCAGATTTGTAAGATAATTCTGAGGCACATGTTTTATAATACATAGAAAATATTGAATCTTGAGGGTTTAGACCATGTGAAGCATCATTTAGTGGTCTGCAGACCTTTCTTAGAGGGAGTTAGTCCATAGTGGACCAGTACCTACTCTTGATATTCAATTGAAGGTGCTCCTGAGGGAGCATGAGCCTGTGTGTAATGGCTATTTTAACTACATTGAAATGCTATGTGCAAAAGTTAAAATCATAAAAAATATATTATATGACCCCGTACCGCCAGTCACTGTCTGTCTGCCTGCCACTGACTGTAGTTCTCCTAAAAGAGACTCAATTTCCCAAAATGCACCTGCATTCCAGCTCACCTTGCTATTGAGATTGCTTACACCTGGACTCTGCTGTATAAATAGCCCCTGCTTTCACCTACTCCTCATTTTACATTAAATCTATTTTACATAGTTCTTCTAACTCGTGTTCTCTTTGTGTTTGACCTTTTGTTTCTGACCCATTTTGCTCTCTCGCTTTCTCTTTTGCTTAGCCTTTAGTTTGTTAGCTAATTCAGTACTGACCTATTTTAGTTTTTTTGACCATCCCTTTGCTTTGCCCTTTTTTACCTTGTTTTGGATAAACTGTGTATGACCTCTTTGTCTGCGCACTCTGGTATGTTGTTTGTTTATGCTGCCATTTGTGTTCTTGACCCTGCTTGTCCCTGACTATTCTTATACAGCCAACCCCTTCTTTAATAAATTATATGTTTTGTATCTGCACTTGTCTGACCTGTGTTTAAAAAACAGCTTAAATCTTAAAAAAAGAAAAGTAAAAATTAGAAGCTAAATCATGTTTTTTAAATAATAGATTTACACATTACATAATCATATAGAAACTTAAAAGTAATCTTCAGTTTAATCAGTCTGATAAATCTCAAGCCAAATGCAGATAAAATAGCATTGTTATGGTTGTTATGAAAAAAGGCCCATAATACATTGAACCCACATTAAACTAAGATAATGCAAGAATTATTATATTTTTAACAAAGAAAATACTACATTTGTGGGTTTTGTGGGTCGTTTGTACAGCCACCTTCCCAGCTAACAGTTTTTTGTTAGTAGAATGTTTTCTAAATGTTACAGTTAGTCTTCTTAGAACGTTAAATCAGCCAGGTTTTCTGGATGTGCTTAGAACTATTTTTTTCAGGGAATGTTTCCAGAAGGTTCCTGGATCATCATTTCTGGACCCTTTTCAAAATGTTGCCAAACATTCTTACAATGTTCTCTGTTAGCTGGATTACTGGTGACCTTCTTATGAACCTTAATTTGTAATTTAAGTCTGAAAAATCTCTGTTTGGAGGACTATGTTAGCCTAACGCTAGGTTACACCTACCCCTTTATGCCAATAAGTATGCCAATAAGGGACACCATACCTCCAAGTGTGAATGTTCAAAAGGGAGTGTGGTGATATTCAATCCTGGGTTCTTTGGTGTAAGTATTTGGACAGCGGCATAGTTTTTGCAAATTTGCCTTCAGACCTTCTGCTTTAATTTAGGGGATTTTTTTTTTATCCATTGACCTTTTAGGAATTACAGCTATTTGTCACATGCTCCCATTTTCACAGACTCAAAATAAGATGGACAGTTGACTGATTCATGGCCAGGTGTGACCTGTTCCCTCATTATTCCATGATAAATTAGGGACAGCAAAGGTCAGAATTTGATTCCGAGTGATGAATTAGCATGTGGTAGCTGTTCACAGGAGCTTTAAACATGCAGAAAAGAGAGGTGTTATTGATGCTTGAAGTGACGGAGGTCATCATTAGGCTGAAAAGACACAATATAGAAGTGGAAAAATCAATAATCTGCTTCATTCTTTTTTTAAATAAATATTTATTACTAAATGTGATCTAAAAGTGATCCCTTTACACAAGGAGGCTGAAGACTGGCACATGCCTCCTCCAATACAAACTCAGCTACTGCCTCTTTTTAAACTGTAGCTGATGCAGCATTGCCGAATAGCATCACAGAGCTCTCTGAGGAAAGCGCAGCAACTCGGTTCCGATATATCAGCTCACAGACGCCTTGTGCTGATCAACATCACCCTAGAAGTAATAAGGGGAAAGAGCACCATCTACCCACCCAGAAAGAACAAGGCCAATTGTGCTCTCTCAGGGCTCCGGCAGCTGATGGCAAGCTGCATGACCAGGATTCGCACCAGCGATCTCCTGATCATAGACCACTTAGCTGGACCACTGAGCTCAGCAACACAAAAAAAAAGGTCTGTAAAAAGGCCATGGAAGACAACTAAGGCAAAAACGAACCAACTGTTTGGACAAAGTATATGTTACTGTCAACAGCTTAGCGAAAAGAAAATGTAGGAACATAAACCAAAACTTGTTTGCAGGAAGTTCTACCAGAACAATGTCATGTTCTTTTACAGGCAGGAGGAAGCAAGTGATTGGTCAAAAAATAAGTGATATAGCATTGGTCTCCTGGTGTCAGTGTGTGTCTTCATTATTCTGAGGATGCAAAAAAATTCACCTTGCTTAGCTTGAAATGTGAAAAAGGCATTTAGTAATTTTCTTAATGAATCATGGGTGTGTTTGGAGTGTCACTTGCCATTCCCTTTAAAAGCCAACTAAGGTAAGTATGAACGTCTGACTGTTGACTGTTGTCAGGGATTAAATCGGGCAGTGGTGTACCAGTGTTTTCCGCTGCCAAGATAGCAATACACAAGAAATTTACCTGAACACACCTCCTTTCGAGACTACCACGCCCATCAGCATGTATAAATTCCTGAACTTAGATGCTGTTTTAAAGGCGCAGACTGTTGGCGGGCTTTAAGATAGCAATGAGCATCACGATGCGCCTTGCGCAAGGTGTAAGATAGGGCCATAAAGCCTAACGTTTTTGGGAAAACACATGAAACACAAAAAAAAACATTTATGTCAAGAAAACTCCTAAAAACACTTAATATTAAGATACATGCATTCACACATCACATTAAAGTGAAGCTGTAGTGATGCAGAAACAGAGATGTGTAGTCTTATGGGGCCATATGTTCTTATAATTGGAATACATGCCTAAGCATATTGTGTTACAGCTCTTGGGAATGTAAAATCCATGTTTTATTAGAGTATACATGTACAAACTTGCTAAGGGAATCATGCTACTAATGTCCTGTAATTGTACTATTTATGGATGGATAGACATATGGATATTTGATCTTCATTTTGGGATCTTTTTAAATCCCTTCCCAGATTAATATGCATTTTCTACCTTCTTCCTGATGGCCTCAGAGAGCTCTTCAGATCACAGTATGATGGCACCACTCACTTCAACAAATCAAGAGAAAACCAAACTATAGCAAATGGTATCTATTCAATACCAAGGACAAGAACAATGTTCTTTACAAGTAACCTGGCAAGAACACAAGAACCGTGGCTGCCTATTTTTGCTTTTTTACATGTTACTACTGTAAACTATAACATTAAAATCCATATTCATCTGCTTTATTATCCAAAGCAAACCAGTTTAGTCTAGACTACTACATTGTGGATATGAGCTTTACAGAATAAACAGAATAAACAACCACTGTTTGAATCAAATTTTTGTATCAAGCCTTCTTAAAAGCAGAACCAGATTTGTTTAAAACACAATAATTTAAACACTTAAATTCATTTAAAATGAATGCTGGCTATTTCCGCTCACAAGTTGAGGCATCCTTGGATTTTCCTTGGAGTAATAGATACATCAGCAACGGAAATAAACAATAGAGACGCCAAGGCAAAAATCAAGAGTCAGAAACAAAAAAACAAGTCGGTAACAAAAGAGCAATAAACAAAGGAAGCGCATCATAGAAGGGCTAGATAACTAGATTCTAAACTAGGCAGGGAACAGAGCAAACTGAGGGATTTTTATACTAGACAGATCAGGTGGAACCAATCAGTAACTGGGGGAGCGGGAACACTGTAGTGTCACGTGATCAACAGAGTCTTTGTTTAATAGTTCAGAGCCTGGAGCAGGCAGACTGACAGCGTTACTCTAGAATTACTGTAGAATATTAGAGTTTGTCAGTAATCGAATCGATACACTCACATGAACTTGGGGAATTAGATAAATTTCAGAAAAAATTTAAACAAAAATTATATATATTTTTTTGTCTTGAAACCAGCCAAAAAAAACACAGAATAAAACAAAAATGAAACCTGTAAGACCTAAAATCCATGCTGCACCTCCTTTTAAAAAAACATCAAGGCACAAAATAAACATATATTATTACTTAAATCAGTAAATTCAGTTTCAGATTAATTCCTGAAGTGTTTGAGTGGTCTTTTGAGTGGTTTGCTTTATTTAACTTTTTTACTGGATCTGGATCAGGGTCTGTTTTCACGCATGCACAGATTGAAAAATATGAAAATAATCTGGTTTAGAGTATATATGGACTGAGAAATACAATTACTGAGCTAAAATCTAACGCTCTACATCGGATTCCGTTGTCTTTTTTTTTAGCTTTTAGGCTCTAATTCTAGACTACTTGTTGAGTAATATAACTGCAGGTACACTTACAGCAACTTACAGCAATCCAATAATACACTGACTATAGACCTGAATTATGTTCCAGTGATAAATAAATGCTGTTTCTGTCTGTAATGCACTTACAAATAGGGTTCAGTAAATAAATGTATAAAATAATGGATAAATACATTAATAAAAATATATATAATTTATTTAACATTGTTATTTTTATCCTATATAACTTTTATTTTACTTATTTTGTTTCACAAATCATGCCTATGCAGTAAAACTAAATACATGGTAGGAATTTTCCAGTGCATTGGGCGGGGCTAATATGCTGTTTGATTGGCCGATAAATGTCTGCTCTGATGGACAACAGGTCCCGATCTGCATTAAGTGCAATAATACACAAGCATGAAGAAAACATGTGATGTCCATTTCAATGGACGCAGGGTGGGAAAGGGTTAAAATATTGTAAAAAGAAAAGGGTTTTTATGGGCTATCCTATTTTTTTCTGCATGGCTGCATGAAGAACATGTTTATCATTATTAATATATGTATATATTTATTTATTTTTTTGACAGAAGTATAAATGTATATGTGTATATATATATATATATATATATATATATATATATATATATATATATATATATATATATATATATATATATAACAGGCAATATTTCATGACTGCAGCCTTCCCTGAGAATTACATTAGCCCATTTCATTAATGCAGTACCACTCGTGTGCCCCCTCAATTAGCTCGGAGTGCCATTTCATGACAAACACCGCTCCTTTTCCTCACCTCCCCCACCTATTTTTTTTTTATTTTTTTGGACCTAACATGCTCAATCAGTCCTAGCTGTCCGCCTGTCAGTGATGCTGTTACAAGCAATGAGTGCTGACCCAAGGATACAGCGGTGGTCTGGTTTTCTGCAAGCTCTGAGCTGAAAGAATTGATTGCGTGTTGTAAATCTTACTATGTGTGCCTATAACCCCAGACAGATGTCTTACTACCAAGCACACCTCGGCACAGCTGCTGCACACATATGAGGAAGAAAACAACACTGTCTATCAGTGCTGGGCGGCATGACCAAAAATTTATATTGTGGTATTTTTTCAAGATTCTGATGGTTTTAGAGTATTTTTTAAATTATTATTATTTATTTAAATTTTTTGCATGACTGCACTTTTATATATATATATAGGTCTGTGATTTACTGCACTGTTAGGAGTACACATATATATGTATATATACAGGGGCTGGACAATAAACCTGAAACACCTGGTTTTAGACCACCATCATTTATTGTCCTGACTGACGGTTATGGTGGAAACAGGAGAGTTGAGGTGCACATTGAATTCTGCAGTGATTTGGGCAGCCGTGGTTTTGTTTTCTGGATACAAATCGGGTTAGCACCCAAACATCCTTTTCAGACAGCTTCCTCCTGTGTCCACAGTTAATCCTGTTGGATGTGGTTGGTCCTTCTTGGTGGTATGCTGACATTACCCTGGATACTGTGGCTCTTGATACATCACAAAGACTTGCTGTCTTGGTCACAGATGCGCCAGCAAGACCTATAATGTTTTGTGCATTGCAGTATTTTGAGCAAAACTGTGCTCTTACCCTGCTAATTGAACCTTCACACTCTGCTCTTACTAGTGCAAAAATGTGCAACTTATGAAGACTGGCCACCAGGATGCTAAGGCTTTAAATTAAGGCTTTGATTACTATTGGGTTTACTTTGTCCCACAAAATTACACAAGATCAGAAATCAGACTTCATTATCAGAAAAAAAGCTGAAGAATGTAAAAAACAATAGACCTAGAAAAGAGATACACCAACAACTTTAACACGGCTTCCTTTACAAAACTAAATATTTTAATAAATATTTTAAGCCAGTAGAGGCATTACAGTATTAAAATCATCCACAATTCCCCTCTTTCTTCAGTTAACAAATGCTTCCTTCGAGCCACAGTTTTAATATATTTAAACAGGGCTATAGTTACTGCTCACCTCGTATCATCGAGTTTTAGGGAGTTTTATCACTTGCTGATTAATTGATTCCGCAAACTGTCCATAGTTACATTTCCAGAGAGGTGCGCATAAATTGAGAGAGATAGAGCGAGAGAGAGTGAGTCTTCAGCACAGTGACGGTGTGTTGACAGTTTGGAGGAAGGTTTGGATTAAAGCAGCGGACAGCTCCATAGGTAGTTTGCTGAATTAACATCATTACTAACTGCACACGCGAAAAACAGCACGACAGCACGAGCGGCCATGAACTTTAAAGCCGACCAATGGGGGTTTAAATTTCAGAAAAAAATAATTCATAATACATGGCCAGTCAGTGGGCCCTATTCATTGCTGGGGCCAATAAGCTGCAGCATAGGGTAGCCTATGCGTTAATCTGCCCCTGCACACAATTATGCCACTATAGTCAACGTAGTAAACATAAAAAAGTAAACAAAAAGGATGAAAGACAATAAGTCTAAATAAACACTAAATTAATATTAATCTGATTTCTAAAGTGTGTAAACTGGGTAAGAAAGGAAGGTATGATGGAAGCTGTGATTTATAAAGCATTAAAATTATTGTACATATCTGTAATGCAAATTACAGATGATATAATCGAAATAGCCTAACTTTAAAGAAATGTGCCGATTATTAGCAACAATGCAAATATATATATACCGTATTTTTCGGACTATAAGACGCACTATCAAAGAACGCCTATTTTCTGCTATTTTTCCATACATAGGGCGCATCGCATTATAAGGCGCGTTAAGTGACACTAGAAAGGGTGCCTATATCAAAGTGAACAGGGGTGGCGCCATGTTTCCCTTCCCCCACCGGGGGTGGTCGCTTGCCGGTGGAGCGTCTCAGTTAGGGTGACCAGATGTCCCGCTTTGTGCGGGACAGTCACGCAATTTCATTACTTTTCATGCGTCCCGCAAATTGAGACGCTGTCCCGCATTAGTGGCAATCAGACTCCAGTTTTAAAATGCGTGTTTTGTAATCTGGCATTTATTAAACGGCTGTGTGGGGAAAGCAGTGAAGGCTGTCAGCAGGGGGCGTGCTGCCCTGTTTTCTCTCTTTTTTTCCAAAACGCGATAAACGCCAGTCTTGTTTTCCCGCAGAACGCCACATCTCCACTCATCCAATCACAGGGCAGCATTCCACGAGCTATCTTATGTAAACACGGGCGCTGTTGAGCGTGCCGGTATTTCGTGTAGCCTACTTTCAGTTTCGTTTTTCACTCTCAAAGTCCGCGAAAATGAGCGGTTTTGATGGTATAGAGGAGCCTGTTCGTGAAGCAGTTATTGAAAAAAAAGAGAAAGCCATCAAAAGAGTCTCCTGTACGAGAAAAGGTAAAGAAAATGAGGCATTCAGGAGGGGGGAAATGCCCGCTGTCATCTGCAGTTCACACAAACACACACACACACACACACACACTATACTACACCACACTACACTACACTACACTACACTACAGCACATTAATGTAACGTGATTTTGGGGATTTTATAGTGTTAATGTCTTGTTCATTAATGAAATTTTGCACTTTTTTGAAAAGAAATGTTTTAAAATTTGTGTTTTTAGGCCCAATGGTTAAACTATTATATTCAGATGTACAATTTACTGTTATTTAGTATTGTATTTTGCACATAATTAGTAAAATATATATATATTGATGCCAAAGGATATATAAGACATTTTGAAAAAAAAAAAACTTGGCATGGATTTATTGCGTTTTGCGAAAAAACGAATTATTTTTCAAAATAAATCTTTAAATATTAAAATCTTGATTTGATTTTTTTGTGTTATTTTAACCTTAGTATGGTATTTGATAGTTTGAAACAGAAAACGGTGGTTTTCAGCCTACCACTTTCTTGCTAAAGAAAACCCTTTTTTACTCAAATTGATAAAAATGGATTTATAGCGTTTTGGAACCAAACTCTTCATATATATATATATATTTATATATATATATATATATATATATATATATATATATATATATATATATATATATATATACACACATACATACATACATATAGGCTACACACATTTTTTATTTGTTTCGACTGCCTCGATGCATTGGTGTCCCACATTGTCCCACACAAAAATAGTCTTTGTCCCACATCTGTTGAATTGGAATCTGGTCACCCTAGTCTCAGTATATATAAATCTAGCTCTTTCAAAGTCAAACGAGTGCTGGATATTAATCTACACAGATTCCTCTCCTGAAAACTGTTTATTTGGGTGAGTAACGTGCTTCAGTTTATTTACAGTAAGCTTAGATTTCCAGATGTCCACTAAGGCTTGCTGCACCAGCGTTAGCATAGCTATCCGCTAGCACGCTAGCTAGTCACCTAAACTAGTAAAGTTAACCCAAACTTAAACGACAGCGTTACACTGAGTAATCCTGCGTGTTCTGGTAAGACAGTGAGATATTAGCTAGCGATTCGTCCCCCGTAGCTTGTTTTAACACTGTAAACAAGCAGATTACAGGCTGATAAAACTCACCTCTGAGAGAGTTAGCGCTTAGCATCTAGCTAATGCTAGCCAGGCAAAGCAGCACAGACTTACAGGCCGATAACTCCCCTCTGAACGGTGAACGCTTAGCGATTAGCATCTAACTCTAATAATACTGCTCCAGCAGTATTAAAAGTGCTAAATTTAGAAAATACTGATCTCTGAACAGTGAAAAAGCTAGCTAGCTAAGCGGTTAGCATCTAGCTAATGCTATTGCTGCTCTGCATGGAGTGTGTGTTTACTGCTCCTTACACCTGACGGGTAAAATTGAGATAATACTGATCTCTGAACAGTGAATAAGCTAGCTAATGCTATTTGCTGCTCCAGCCTCGGAGCTGCACGGCTCTGGACTCTGTATAGCACTGAAACTCTGTATAACGCTGCACGGAGTGTGTGTTTACTGCTCCTTACAACCTGACGAGTAAAATTTAGATAATACTGATCTCAGTGAATAAGCTAGCTAGCTTAGCGGTTAGCATCTAGCTAATGCTATTGCTGCTCAGCCTCGGAGCTGCACGGCTCTGGACTCTGTATAGCACTGAAACTCTCTATAACGCTGCACGGAGTGTGTGTTTACTGCTCCTTACAACCTGGCGAGTAAAATCCATACAAAAGGCGCACCGTATTATAAGACGCACTGTCAATTTTTGTGAAAATTAAAAATTTTTAAGTGCGCCTTATAGTCCGAAAAATACGGTATATATATATATATATATATATATATATATATATATATATATATATATATATATATATATATATATATATATTGGCCACACCCCACAATTGAAGCCTCAGTAAAAAAAGCCCTGAATGTCCTCTTAACAGTACAGCAGGATTTAAACTGATTGCATGAATGTTGCTTGAAAGGTCCCAGCCCAATGTCCACTACCGTGTACATAAATGAATTGCCGGGTCTCAGGGGGATTTAATGTGTAATATATGATTTATTATGGATTTTTAATCAGCTATAATGGGGCGGCCGTTTCTGACCGGGAAACTAGTTAACACGAAATGAGCACAACAGGAGGGTTAATGGGGTTATTAAAGGAGATCCCAGTGAGCTCTTCAATCACTATGATGACTCTATGAACAGGACTTTGTTCTAGTATGTGCTGCGGATTTTCTATGATACCACTTAACAGAGATGGATGAAACACTGTTCCTTTTCTAGATATGTCAATGAATATTGGTTAAAAAATACACAAATACATCTCAACTGTCCTTTAGTTGAAGATATGAATATAAATGCAGTATATATATACACGTTATTAGAGGGCAATACAGTTTTTTTGTGACAGATTTAGTTCCATCACATTCATTTTGAGAGTATTATTACACTATGATCTATTATTATGTTTAAAGTGATAACTTTATATACAAAAAAAAATAAGAGACCACTTAAAAATGATGAGTTTCTTTGATTTTACCAAATTGGAAACCTCTGGAATATAATCAAGAGGAAGATGGATGATCACACGCCATCAAACCAAACTGAACTGCTTAAATTTTTGCACCATGAGTAAAGGCATAAAATTATCCAAAAGCAGTGTGTAAGACTGGTGGAGGAGAACATGCCAAGATTCATGACAACTGTGATTAAAAAACAGGGTTATTCCACCAAATATTGATTTCTGATCTCTTTATGAACTTTATGAATATGAACTTGTTTTCTTTGCATTATTTGAAGCTCTGCATCTTTTTTTTATTTCAGCTATTTCCCATTTTCTGCAAATAAATGCTCTAAATGACAATATTTTATTTGAAATTTGGTAGAAATGTTGTTCATAGTTTATAGAATAAAACAACAATGTTCATTTTACTCAAACATATACCTATAAATAGCAAAATTAGAGAGGTCTCTTAATTTTTTTTCCAGAGCTGGGAAAAAGGGAGTATCTACAGTCAATTTAGTATACCAAACATAAATAACATTACTTCCATAGAGAAATTCCAACCTCTAGAGTGCAAAACAGTCAAAATATGGACAAAACTTTTCTAATTCAACGTGTTTTCTTTCTTTTTATGTGTTTTTGTTTTTTTTAGTAATACATTTTCATATGGTAGATGATATTAAAGCCATACAGGAATACATGCAAAATTATTATGCAAATAAAACGTGTTAAACAAACCAGAATATGTTTTATACTTTAGATTCTTCTAAAAAAAAAAAAAAAAGTAGCCATATTTAGCTTTGAGGACAGATCTGCACACTCTTGGTATTTAAAAATTTAGTGTCTTCATGAGGGAGAGTCACCTAGAATAGTTTTCTCAGCATCTTGAAGGAGTTCCTGGAGGTGCTGAACAATAGTTCCTGCTTTTTCCTTTACGCTGTGAAGCTCCAGCTTAAATCACCATCTCAGTTGATCAGGTTTAGGTAAGACGATTGCGGAGACCAAGGAATTTTCTTTTTCTTTTTTTTTTTACTTTTTACTTTGTAAGTTACATAAATGTCTCTAACCTTAACCCTTAATCAACTCTAAAATCTAACCCTAACCTTAACCCTTAATCAACCCTAAAATCTAACCCTACACCTAACCCTTACCTTAACCCTTAATCAACCCTAAAATCTAACCCTAACCTTAACCCTTAATCAACCCTAAAATCTAACCCTAACCTTAACCCTTAATAAACCCTAAAATCTAACCCTAACCTTAACCCTTAATAAACCCTAAAATCTAACCCTACACCTAACCCTTACCTTAACCCTTAATCAACCCTAAAATCCAACCCTAACCTTAACCCTTAATCAACTCTAAAATCTAACCCTAACCTTAACCCTTAATCAACCCTAAAATCTAACCCTACACCTAACCCTTACCTTAACCCTTAATCAACCCTAAAATCTAACCCTAACCTTAACCCTTAATAAACCCTAAAATCTAACCCTAACCTTAACCCTTAATCAACCCTAAAATCTAACTCTAACCTTAACCCTTAATAAACCCTAAAATCTAACCCTAACCTTAACCCTTAATAAACCCTAAAATCTAACCCTACACCTAACCCTTACCTTAACCCTTAATCAACCCTAAAATCCAACCCTAACCTTAACCCTTAATCAACCCTAAAATCTAACCCTAACCTTAACCCTTAATAAACCCTAAAATCTAACCCTACACCTAACCCTTACCTTAACCCTTAATCAACCCTAAAATCTAACCCTACACCTAACCCTAACCTAACCTTTTAATCTAACTCTAAACCCAATGCTAAAATGTTAAGATTAGAGTTTGGGTTCGAGTTAGACGTTGGGTTACATTCAATAGAGAATCATTTACTTTCACCTTATTCAGTTCAATTGCATTTAATAGACATGCAGTTGAATGTTAGTTGAATGTCAGTTAAGCATCATCAAACGGACCATCCAAGTAAAGTGTTACCAAACATTGAATCAGCTAAAGGTGTCAAACTTTTGACTGGTACTGTACATAATCAGGTATTCACACAAACAAGCTTAAAGTCTGTAGAGAAACAATGGAAAGGTCACCTTCTCCACCACACCGCTATAGATTCCCCGGTGCTTGCTGAAGCTTGGAAAATAGGCCTTGTTTGTGGCCACATCAATAAATGGATTAGATTTGGACTAATCAAGAGTTTGTCTAAGCACAATCTCTAGGAACGAAGGGCTAAAAAGTGCTTTGATTGAAGGGGCCTCGAGTGAGTTAAGAGAAAATAATTACTGGCTCTTGGTTTTTAATTAGCACGTGGGCTATAATTAGACACAAGCTCTCCTCATGCTCAGATATTTGCATTTCATCTAAAAGCTCCTACATTTTGTCTGAAGTGTGTACTTATACGCATGGTTGCTCTCGAGAGCATGCTTCAAGAGGATGCTTGCTAGATCCAGAACATCAGATCAGAGCGGAAAGTTTAAGGTTCAACTCTCTCTTTTGCAAATGAATTCTGGCTGATCCTGTGTCATCGTACTTTTGGAATGAGTTAAAGTGAAAGATTGAGAATTTGATAATTTACTTAGCGACACAGTTGTTTGTCATCAGTAGGGAACAGTGTAGGAAATCAACAGGCAGTAACTGTACAGACAGTTTGAATCCAGCTGCTTGGCATCAGCAGCCTGAGTCTGAGAGAGCACAACTGGTCTTGCTCTCACTGGCTACGTGGCTTACATGCAACCTCCATCCAAACCTCATTTTACCAAGCACAATGCTATGTGGGCGAGTAAAATAGCAATGGTAATGTATTATAATTAGAGAGACAGTTAAAAAAAATTCTACATTTTAAAATATGAGTTAAAAGATATTTCGATTTCATAGCATTAAGCTGCGATTTTAACATAAATTAATGCCACCCTTACATTATGATGCTTGTACTGTCTTCATCGTTCGGTGGAATGAAAAAAAAATCCCAATGATATTTGATTTTAGGATCCTTTCCCTTTTTTTTTTTAATGACAAAAGCCTTAGGTTGGCAAAATGGTGTGCGCTCAGCTCTTTGTGTCCATTTCTTTGTGTGAATTGCTGAAATCCAGGCCCAATCCCACTTCACCCCTTGGCCCTACTAGATATTCCAAATTCCCTTCGGCCTACAGTGGTTGACCCTTTGAACTTTGAAGATTTTTTTTTTCTTCATAACAAGCATAATTATTTCTATGTTTTACTAGTGCATCTCGATAGCTAGTTGCTAGCTAGCTAAATTTTCTTTTGCACCTTAAACGCTGCAACAGACAGCAAACGCTGCATTTCATTCGGTGGAACCGAAAAGTAATAAAATAAAACTGAAGCTAATAAATGCTAATTGCAGCTCTCTATCACAGAAGAATTAAAGAATGGATAAAAACAATGGAATTAATAACTGACCTACCACCTCCCTCGTTTTTAATACATGCAATGCCCTAAAATGAATTAAAGTGCAGCAGCTAGGTTGCTGAACTTTAGCGCTCCACTGCTACCACATCAGCCCGTCAGGGTCACCCATAGGCAGGCTGTTTCAAGGTGTTTGAGGTCCCCAAGCAAACAGAACTCCAACACCAAGCCCCCCCCAACCTCCACATCCGAAATCCCATCCCCAAACCCCCCTCTGGTCAAAACATACCAAAACCGGCCACATCCCGCCTATAACCTACAAGAACCACAGCATATATGATACAGTGTTTAAGTCCAAAACTTAGTTTTAAAAGTTTTAATTTTAGTTTCTTCCTCTTCCTTTTTTTTTTTTTTTGCTTCTGGCACGTTGATTGATAAATTCGCTTAACGATGCTGAATTTTCATATTTGCCGGAATCTCAAATCTGTCTGGCAACCCATGAGTATCTGTCTGCTGTCAGCAACTGGTGGGAGGGGCCTCCTTGAGGGGGATTCTGATAACAGGGTCATCACAGAATTTAAATGGCCGCTCACACAGCTTGTCGCCGCATTTAATTCTTAACCTGTCCTTGTCTGAGGGCCCCAGGCCAGCTTGGGGCCCAAACCAATTGCTTGATTTGCTTGCCCCATTGCAACAGGACTGGCTACTGGTTCTTGAAGAGGTTGTCCAAATTCTTAGAGATTACTTTGCATAGTTTGTATATGGCATTAAAAAATCAAGTGTGTGGGCGTCATGAAGTGTAAACCAGTCACAGCAAATCCCAGTGGTGGGAATGTACTTGCTAAACATGATAAAAAATGGTAGTTTGTTGGAAGTTGTTGGAAATGTAAAATTGTGTGCAGAATGTGTGCTTTATTTTTCTTCTCTATTTTAAAGCAGCAGATAATCCGGCGGATGCCGCATGAAAGCTCCAGCTCAAGTTGCATCACATCATAGCATACACCACACGGGAAACAAAACAAACAAAAAAGAAAAAAAAAAAGAAAAAAAGGCAAAAACTGTAAAAATTCACCCTCAGGACTGACATTTGTGTTTTACTGTAAATAACGCAACCATTTCTAATATTTACACTTCACTACTGAACCATAGCACTATTCAAAATCCACTTTCAGGCTGAGAAAATAGTAGCAAAGTGTAAAGAACCTTTTTTTTCTGCCTTGACTTCCTTCCCCATCAGAAATCCCACTGCCAGCCCCAGGGAGCTGATATGTTGTTCGAGGCATTTTGTTTTTGTTCAATTTGTTTTAGTTCAATGCCGAGTGTCTCTCCGCATGCCTTCCCCGCTAGTGTGCTTCTTGACTGATTCAGAACATTTCGCCTCTATATATGGCTGCCCCTGTTCTGCTCTCTTAAGTGAGTTGAATTAGCAGCCCAGTGTTTGTCTATTTGGAGATGCATGGCAACACCAAAACACCCCAGAGAGTGTATTAAAATCTATAAAGTTTAATTAATGAATTAAACATGATATCATTTCTTTTGAGCCTCTTGAGGCCAGTGATTCCCATCAGGCACAGAGAGAGAGAGAGAGAGAGAGAGAGAGAGAGAGAGAGAGAGAGAGAGAGAGAGAGAGAGAGAGTGTCTTTCCAGTCGTCTGTTAGCATGATCTGTTTCCTACAACTCCATTTAGAGATTAACTAACCTTCCCTTCCCAACTACACTGTTAAAAACTTGTTCCTACAAAGTTCCTTGAGTACCTTTTGGAAGTTTCTCCAAGCTGAAACTGTGAATTTACCTCTAAAGAAGCTCTAAGGAAAATTCAAGATAATTTCTTAAAGGTTCCTCAATGCTCCTTTAGTTCCTCAAAGTTCCTACACAGTTTCAAATTGAAGAACATCAAAAAGTGCCCAAATAAATACTTTTAACAGAGTTCCTCATTGAAATTAAAATTTAATTAAATAAAAAAATAAGGTAACACTTTACTTGGATGGTCCATTTTATGGCTTTGTTGATGCTCAACTGACATTCAACTAACATTCAATTGAATGTCTATTAAATTCAACTTAACCCTATGTTAAACCATTAATCAACTCTAAAATCTAACCCTACAACTAACATGCAAAAGCAGATACCAAACACACAATTTATTAAAAAATAGTCAGGGACAGGCAAGGTCAGTAACAACAGGGAAGCAAAGACCTGAGTGGGCAGACAAGGCGATTTGGTTTGGTTTAGAGTTGGATGTAGGGTTACATTCAATAGAGAATCATGAAGCCATTAAATGGACCATCCAAGTAAAGTGTTACCAAAATTAAGCTTGCAAATGTTGTGTAACAGTGCTGATACAGGATCAGCATTTCAACAAAAAAAATAAAAATCTGCTGTACCATTTAAAATGCAATGCAAAATTAAAATAAAAAAGTTGGCCAAAAAGTAGCCAACAAAAAATAACTTTTTAAACGAAATAAACACACACAGAATCAGAACTAACAATCACAGAATCTTAGTAACATATCTACATACCACATACTCTGTCAATGAAAAACTACTTCTCATCATGGCTGAGTTCATCAGTCAGCTGATTACTTGTTTAAAGAAAAGCATGACTGCAAGAAATAAATGCACATTTTGAAGGCAGTAATCTGTCTTTAACTGCGAACAAGTTTTGAATAGTACAACATTTTCGGAAACGTTACAGTTGACGTTATTAGAATGTTAAATCTGTCAGGTTTTCTGCATGTTCTTGGAAAGTTTTTTATCATCTTATCTTTTTTTATTTCTGAAACATGACTTGCATCGTGATTTTAATTTTTACTTTTGGGGATGATATGTGAAAGGTATGCTAGAAACGTTCTAATATTATTGTGATGCAAACTATTATTATTTTGCACATTTATACAATGTTTCTGAACATAGAAATAATGTTCAGAAACATTGTATAAATGTGCAAAATAATAATAGTTAAAACATTAAAGGTTAACCTTCCTGGAACATTTCCAAAAGTTTCTTTGTTAGGTGGATTAGTTGATATGTAACAAGCAGATTTAAATATTCCATCCCAAACCACATTAAAATTTAATTTTCTAAAGAAGAATTATACAACAGTTAGTTCCGACCCTGCAATGTGATTGGCTGAGAGGCGTTTTATGAGTGACATTATCAGCCAGTAAGGCAAGGCAAGGCAAGGCAAGGCAAGTTTATTTATATAGCACCTTTCATACACAACGGTCATTCAAAGTGCTTTACAAATTAGAAAATACACAGAGAAGTCAAAAAGAAAAAAACATGTAAAAGATTAACAGTAAAAATGGAAATAAAAACTAAAATAAGAATAAAGCAAGATTGATTCAAACATGATTAAAACAAAGAGAATTCATTTAAAAACAAGTAAAAGAACAAAAAGGAATTGGAAATAAAAATAAAATAAGAATAAAGCATGAATAAAACATAATATAAAAGTGCCGTTACAGAATAAAAGTGGGCAGAGTGTTTTAAGCTGAGCTGAAAGCCTGATCAAACATGTAGGTTTTCAGTCTGGATTTAAACATGTTTAGTGTTGGAGCTCTTCTAATGCTCTCTGTTAACTGGTTCCATTTAAGAGCAGCATAGTAGCTAAAAGCTGCCTCTCCATGTTTAGTTTTTACTTTAGGCGGCTCTAACTGACCAGTTCCTGATGATCTGAGATTTCTGCTCGGCTCATACTGCTGGAGCACAAGCACACACACACACACACACACACAGGAAACCTTAACTCACCCTCCATCTGTTTGATTATTGCTGACAAACGCATTCTCTCAGACTGAGTGTGTGCCTTCCCAACAGGAAATCAATGCCATTGATCTGTAGAGGTGTGAGGACCAGGGCATAATTGAGCTTTCTGATTGGTTCGCCCCAAGAGTTTGAGCATAATGGGGGTGCGGTGAGGACTTTAATTTAAGGAAGATGTGATGGAGTATTCAAAGTTCAATAGCAGTCATCATCTGTGTTTGCTGTAGGGCACGAGGCTAAGCTGAGTGGTTCAGTGTCAATTGCAGCCATGCTCTTTACGTTTACTTTGCAACCTCCTGCGTGCTTACACAGCAGACACAAGCTCTGTGACCAAGGCAAGGTCAGAATACACTTCGGACTCTGGGACTTTGCACAGTTACAATGCATTCTTCACAATTAAAGGTTCTGATTCTGTCCCATCCATCCCAAACAAGATGTTGTGTATAAACAATGGTAAAAGTATACAGGAGCGTCTATAGATGTGTTACACAGAGTGATCTATTTTAGGTGTTTATTTATTTTATCATTGATGATTATGGCTTACAGCCAATGAAAACCCAAAAATCAGGGTCTCAGAAAATTATAATTTTATATAAGACTAAATGGTACTTTTGGCAATGTGGGCAGTGTGCCAAGTCCTGCTGGAAAATGAAATCTGGATCGGCATAAAAGTTGTCAGCAGAGGGAAGCATGAAGTGCTGTAAAAGCTTCTGGTAGAATGTTTTTTTTTTAATGTCATCATCATCATCTTTAAATCGTGTGAAAATGAAGATGAAGGGCGCTATCTTACTCCCTGCACCTGCGCCATTAAAATAGCGTTTTGGAAATAAATCTACACTGATGGGTGTGGTGATCTGGAAGTGAGATGGGTTCAGGCACATTTCTGTCGTGTTACTATTTTCACGGTGTAAATGAATTTCTCTGATTTAACTATTTATAGATATGTGTTTGAGTAAATGAGAAATGGCTGAAATAACTAAAAAAAAGATGCAGAGCTTTCAAACCTCAAATAACGCAATTTAAGATTTACGAGTTCAATATTTACGTGTGTAATAACCCTGGTTTTTGATCACAGTTTTCATGCATCTTTTTCAACTTGGCATGTTCTCCTCCACCAGTTTTGCACACTGCTTTCGGATAACGTTATGCCTGCACTCCTGGAGCAAAATTTCTAAATTCAAGCAGCTCAGCTTGGTTTGATGGCTTGTGATCATCCATCTTCCTCTTGATTATATTTCCAGAGGTTTTCAATTTGGTAAAAATCTAAGAAGCTCATCATTTTTAAGTGTTTACTTATTTTTTTCCAAAGCTGTATGTGTCATAGTGGCAGTATGTGAGTGTAAAATAACTGAAAAGACTACAAAAACCAGTGTGGTCTTCTAAGACCTTTTTAAGTCACTTGACTGGTTTCTGCAGCTATGGATGTTATTAATATTAAGGGATCGAGGGAGCCTCCTTCCCACCAGGCAATTTCTTCTGTAAAGCCAAGATTAAACAGACTGATAAAATGATATCAGAAGCCACACACATTCTTAATATTCAAAACTAGTTTCTTCCATCTCACAAGTATTACCAGGCCCAGATCAGCATATTCCAATATTCTCACAGGTCTTTAAGTATTGACATAATGAACCACAAGGATAAGATTTTTTTTTGGACTGTTTAAAGTGGTATTATGGTTTATCTATACCAGGTTGTACTGTTCTGTATGCAATGTGCAGTGCATTATGGGAACAATATGAAAGTGAAGTCAGTGTGAAGTATAGTCATTGACAATAGCATCAAAAATGAAGCTACAAGAATGAGTTGTTGCAATGTAATGATACTGAATGAAATTAAATGCAATGAGTTATATAATTAAACATCTGATCAGAAGATCTTTTGCCCCTAGAGCTTTGCATATTTAAAGACACAATTACTTTTTGTCTCCATGAAAATCTTTACGTGTCAATGAGCATATGTCAATTTCTATAGGAGGGTTTCAACGAGAGTGTATCATTTTATTGATTATTTGCAGAGTGCACTGTTTGTGTACTCTTAATGGTTTAGCTCCAAGTGAAATATAGATTTTTCTGCTTCAGATTACAAGATACAACCAATGTTCTCTTTAGGAAGTGCTTTTTTCTAGCACCTTGTTAAACTATTCGATCCACCTTTAAAGGGGAACTCCGGTGTAAAATGGACTTTTGATGTAGTAAAAGATGATAAAAAGTGCTTACCTTTGATGAATAGCACACCTCCGTCCTCCCACAGCGTTCCATGATCCAAAAAAATTAAAAGTTTGTCCAAACACCCTTCAGACTGGGTGACATGGGGTTCTCTGGATTCTTGCAAGGAGGTGTGGAGCTACTTTGAGCTGGATAACGGTGGGAAAAGCTATTTATCGGGGCAAATTATGCCCTGTGTCTCCCAGTCTGAAGGGTGTTTGGACAAACTGTTCAAGTTTTTGGATCTCGGAATGCTGTGGAAGAACGGAGGTGTGCTATTCATCAAAGGTAAGTTCTTTTTTATCATGTTCAATACACCAAAAGTCAATTTTACACAGGAGTTCTCCTTTAAAGTGTAAAAGGTAATCATTGCTATTGGAGTCATTATTAAAATACTGTGCCTTTTGGACCGAAAAATATCGAACAAAATATTATGACAAACCTCTGCAGTGTCACAAGATTTATTTCTGTCCAGAGTTGCCTTATTTTTCCCCAAGATCTTACTTATATGGATGGTGGGAGATTTGGACCACTGTGCAACTTTCACATTCTTCTCCAGCACATCCCAAAGATTCTCAATGGGTTCTGGAGATCTGGACTCTGTGGTGACCAATTCATGTGTGAAAATGATGATCTCATGCTCCCTGAAACTTACACTCTTTCACAGTTTG
Source organism: Astyanax mexicanus (assembly GCF_023375975.1). NCBI lineage: Eukaryota > Metazoa > Chordata > Actinopteri > Characiformes > Acestrorhamphidae > Astyanax > Astyanax mexicanus. The sequence continues at coordinate 30,794,798 of NC_064420.1, forward strand.
AGTAGGATGTATACTAGCCATTTCAATGTAAAGGGAAAAAAATCATTGATGGAATAACCTGGTCTATATTCAGTATATTCTGGTAGTCAGCTGACCTCATTCTTTTTAGCACATAAAGATGCTGAACCTAGACCTGACCAACTACAGCAACCCCAGATTATAGCACTGCCCCATCACGTTAGCCATCTATCTTCATCCCCCGATGCTCCATTACTCTGGAACAGGGTAATGTGGACTCATCAGACCACATGACCTTCTTCTAATTGCTCCAGAGTCCAATCTTTATGCTCTCTAGCAAATTGAGACCTTTTTTTCCGGTTAGCCTACCTGATGGTTTTAAGTGGTTTTCTTAAAGCTACACAGCTGATTAGTCACAATCCATTGAGCTCCCTTTACATTGTTTATGTGGAAATGCTCTTACTTTCACTATTAAACACATCCCTGAGTTCTAGTGTTGATTTTTTTTTTCTATGATTTGTTTTCACAAAACGTTTAAGTGATCCTTCACAATTGTATTTCAATCAAATTCTTTTCTCATAAATGATGTTCTTCTAGTTTGCATTGTTGGACAGTTTTTAGCCCGAGTTTAGTAGTTTCAGCAGTCTGCTTAGATGATTCTCTCAATAATTTGACTCTACTGAAATAGATTAACATCTTCACCATGACCACAGTATGTGTCTTCCACATGATTGTTTAACATTTGAGAAGCTACTCACTGCATCAGTTAGGCTTAAAAAATGTAACCAGTTGAAACAGAAATCACCCATGAAGAACTTTTTAAATTGAGAGACTTTTACATATTTGCTTAGTTAAATCCATGTGATGCCCTATTTTTTTGGCCATGCCGTGTATTTATAGGACTTTAGACTACTCAGAAGTCATATTTCCAAGCTTAATCACTTTTGATTTTTACTTTTTATTTTGTGTCATGCCTGCATCCACCCTGTCATTCAGGTTAACCAGGCAGACATGGCAAAAAATCAAACAAATCTATACAAAATGTATAGAAACTAGATTAATGTGAAGGCTGACGGTCCTGTATATTTGCAATAATGTGTTATTTCAGAGTAAATCTTGAAAAACCTATTGTTACACAGTGTTGGGGTAAAATTTAAACATCCATGCTGTGGACACAAAAGGCAAATTATACTGATATCGACCCATTACCACTGACTTACAGTCAAATCTTAAAATGTTAGTTTATATCATTAGCCCTATTCAGAGGCACTGAATACCACTCCTTAGTTAATAAAGGTCTTCTTTGTCATATCAATCCAAACGGCCTGCCTTTGCTAACCCACAATCAAGAAGCTTTGAGCTAAAAAACTAAAGAGAAATGTCAATACAAAATAATAAGCCGCAAAATACCAAGAAAGATTCTTCAAGCCAAGAAGGAAGCAAAGAAGACAGACATTCTGTAAAAAGTCAGGTCATTCATTGACAGGCTGAGGTAGGGCTTCTTTAACCTTACATCCAGTAGACCTCTGCATTGATGAGCAAATAATTATTTTTCAAAGGTTGCTGTCTAATCAGGAAGCTTGTTCCAGGCAGTCATACTTGCACTAACAGTGCTTGCTTGAAAGTACATGCATTGTCAAAAAAAAAAAAAAAAGGAATCAACAGTCAGGAAAAAACTCAGTGTATTCTAAAAAGTGATTTTTTTGTTTTAGTCAGGAGAACGAACATTATCAAGTTGAGAGAACTTTACTGGCCAGTACAACTCAATAAAACAAGTTCAGAGAACTTCAACCTGTAAACCTGAAAATTACTACATGTGTCAATGTTCTTTCTACAATTTTGGTTCATACAGCTTTCCCATAATGCTCCTGCCACCATATAGTTGCATATTGGTTGTGGCCTCTCCCTTACTTACCATCTTTGTGTTGTCTGTTGCCCAAAGCTACCTTATCCTGGGGATGCAATAGTATAATTTATGTATTGGTTTCTAGTCCTCAGTATTGTAGGTTGTATGAACAAATACCTTTTATGCCCAGTATGTTGGCTTGGTACTGCAGATTTTACTCTTTTCAGAGTGCACACTTATGCTGCGCCCTAAATATGCTTTCATTATTAGCAGTTCTACAAAAATATACTAAATATGTTGAGAATGTCTGTATATATTAAATACTCAAAGTTTTTTAAGCCCACAGTGCATAAAGAAAAAAATATTCATTGGCTTAACGTCACTCGTCATCATTTTGCTCTGACTTCAGTTGTAAATATATAACATTAACATAGTCAACTTATTCAACTTAACTGTTTTATTAACACAATAATAGTTTAATTAAATCCACTGTTTTGTTCAAGTATTGTGGGCTTAAAAAAATCATTTTTAAAAAAATTAAAAAAAAAAAATGGAAAAAGAAAATAGAAGAACATAACACAGCATAAGAGTGAGCTCTGTAGCTTCAAGCCAATAAACTACAGCAAGTTAGAAACATAAAACAAAGGTAACTTGCTCTTACCACCTACAACAACATGACCATCCAAGACACACATATATTACAGTAAAGAATGGATAATGTAGCTTTGGGAAACAGACAACACAAAGATGGTAAGTAAGGGAGAGGCCACACCCACTATGTAAATATATGGTGCCAGGAGCCTTATGGGAAAGCTGTATAAACCAACACTAAAAAAAAAGAGCATTGACATTGGTAGTATACTAAAAGTTGGTTCAAATCACATGTTTTAATTGGCTCAACCAGCATTTTTAAGTTTTCAGTTTGAAATTCTGTGAACTTATTTTTTTAAGTTTTACTGGCCGGTAAATTCACTCAACTTGATAATATTAGTTCTACTGACTAAAACACTGACTAAAATCAAGTTTTAGTGATGAGGTCAGGACAATACACATCCACATACTGCTGCCTTCAGAAGAGCGTACGCTTAAGACCCAGATACAGAGAGTTCTTCAGAAAAAGATCATACTGAACGTAAAACATGGTGGTGGTAGTGTGATGGTCAGGAGCTGCTTTGGTATAGATAGAACCAAGAATGCTTAGATTTAGCTTCACAACTCAATGCACAGTGCCAACAGTTTCATGTTTATTTGCTTCAAAGAGTCTTATTCTACACGTCTACAAACATGTGGACATATATTGTAAATATATTATACATAATACATTATAATAATTAATCACTTAATTATAATGTATCTTAAAAAAAGTTTATAATTAATGATGATTTTTTTCCCGCTCTTTTTTTTATTAAATGCATAATGGGGCACATCTGTTGCATAGTCAATGAAAGTGCGCCATCAGGCGTCAGGCATCTCCATGAGGAGTTCAGTGAAGGGAGGTATAATATTGCAAATGCTCTGATATTCAATTAAACAAATGGACCGCATTTATGTGTGAGATATTGTCATTAATTAGAGATTAATTTCAAATAACTTACCTCATGTTGTTGGTTTAAACTCTACACACGTTCTTCTACTACTGTAAAAGAGAGTCAAGCAGGTCGGAACTGTTATGTGTGGTGTTTTGTTGCCCTCTGCTGACTAACTGCTGCACACAAATTAGTACCAGCAGTGTTTTCCTCATTTCCTCGTCTCTCAGAAGAGGACTCTCTTCGTGAAGATAAATTGATTAACAAATAAAAAAAAAATAAAAAATCTGCATTAAAATAACCTTAAAAGGCTTCTAAAATCTATAAGTTTGTCTTTTATTGCAGAGAGTTAGTATTTAGCTCTCTGTGCTCACGTAAATGCTGGCCTGTCACTCAAGAGAACCCTTTTCACGCCACCAGATGGCAGGAGAAAAGTTTGCCCACCCTTAGCACAGCCTTACAGAAGAGTCCACTAAATATATAGTGTATAAAGCAGTAATTGAGCTGTTTTAAATATATATTTTTCCTGAATAAACTGTTGAATCTTTAGTCTTACATATTGGGTGTGAGAAACACGTGTTTCAAGCTGTTTACACGCCACATCTTGTCTTTCATGCAAAGAAATGACTACACTGTAAAACCATACATTGTTTGATTTAAGTCTGTTTTACATAAAATTGGAGATTTCTAAACAATACTCAACTATTTTAAGTAACTTAAACATTTGTGGGCACATATAAACATTCAAACCTATATCTTTCGGTTGAACCAACTTATAATAACTGAGTTTAGTCTGTTGTCATTAACAGCTTCTTTTTCATTGGCTTCTGTCACAATCTATTTGCATACTGGGTGTGTCCAACAGATTCTGACACTCACCATCAGTGTGTAGTGATTCCCCCCTGGGCTACCAGACAAATAAATCAACTTCCTATTTAGGTGTAATAACTTGATGTTTTACTTTATGGTAACTCAAGTTTTTCATTACCTGTTACTTAACTTCTTTAAATAAACTCTATTTATCCGGTCTTACAATATAAAAAACAAATATAAAAAAGTAAAAAGTTAAATCAACTTTTCCTTTAGTAGAAATAACCTGATGTTCTAATTTATGCTAACTTAAGTTTTCATTCCCCATTAACTTTTTTAAGGCAACCGGTTTCCTCAATTTTTTTAAAGTAAATTCAATTTATCAAAGCTTACAGTGTAGAAAAAATACCCACCAAGGTCATACCTGTCAAGTTTTGGGTTTAAAAATAAGGAAAAGGGAAATTTTCCACCTCCCACCTTGAGCCATTCCACCAGTCCAACTGAGATTCAGTATCCCTTACATTTTAAGACAGGTTTACAAAAAAATCTAAAATAACTACCTGTGAACCACTTGCAAACTACAATTACATGATAAAAATAACCTTAATTGTTGAAGCTAAAATGCTGTGGACATTCCTACATATGTAATTCTTATAATACAGCCTAAATGAAAACACAAAAGGGAATTGAAGCAATTTTTTATTTTTATTTTGCATATTTTCAGTTTCCATATAGCTTGTCTCAAATGAAAAACATTTTATTTTTCTTACACATTTTTTTTTGTTTCTGGGCATTATCTTGCATTGAGTAGCCTTTCTTTCTTAACACAACAATAGACTGACGGGTCTATAAAGAAAGTTGTTTCTTTCTGGCCATTTTGAGCCTGTAAGCAAGCCAACAACTGCTGATGCTTCAGATACTAAACTGACCTAGAACGTTGCTAATATGGCGTTTTTCAGCTGTGCATCACTACTAAGCAAGGGTGTCCTAACAACCTATTAGTCCAATAACATCCTTAACTTGAATTGGCGGCCATACCAGGAGATTGAGATTTAGACAGAAGACTGAGAATTGCTAATAATTGGACTGTATGCAGAATAAGCCATACAAACATAGGCTGTGATACAAACATTTTTATTCATTAAAAATCATCTGATACACTCAGATAGACAAAATGTGTTTTTTTTTCTTTCAAAAAGGACATTTGCAAGTGATTCTAAACTTTTGAACAGTTGTGGATCATTACTCATGTGGTTCACTGGCGTTTACTGAATTATTATACAAAGTTGTTGCTGCTGTCGGCACTAACCTCATGATAATTGCCACCTGGGTTGCAGTTCCACAAGGTTAGTTACATTTCAGTTTAGAGAGGCATATGAATGTTTTTTTTTTTTTTTTTTTTTTTTCTAGTGTAATACAGGAAATTTACGGGAAATTAATAATACAGGAGGATGGCAGGAAAGAGTGTTAAAATACAGTAGTTTCCCAGCCAGGGAACAGGAGACTTGACAGGTATGACCAAAGTGCCAAAAGATAAAAATATACAGTGGCTTGCGAAACTATTAATACGCCTTGATCTTTTTCACATTTAGTCACCTCATAACCACTTAAATGTTCTTAAATGTATTTTATTGAGATGTTAAGTAATAGACCAAAAGAAAGTAGCATGTAGTTGAGAAGTGGAATGATACATTGATACAAAGTATTGAGCCCCTTTACGATGTGGAGAAGTTTAAAACAGGGTTAGATTATGAAAACACATATGCCAAGCTTTGAGCATCCCAAGGAGCACTGTTCAATCCATCATCCAAAAATTAAAAAAGAATTCCACAACTTCAAACCTAAGAAGATCAAGCAAGGAGAGGAAAGCACTGGTCAGAAAAAGCATCCAAGAAGCCAATGGTCACTCTGGAGGAGCTGCAGAAATCCATTGCTCAGCTGGACGAGTCTGTCCACATGTTGTGCATTCCACAAATCTGGCCTTTATGGTAGAGTGGCAAGCAGAAAAAAGTTGAACTGTTTGGGCTAAATGCAAAGGCAAATGCTAAATGCCAATGCGTGGCGGAAAAGTAACAATTCACCCTGAAACACCCCATCCCCATTGTGAAACATGGTGGTGGCAGCATTTTTTTTGATAAAAATGTTTAAAACCATGTATCATTTTCATTCCACTTCACAGAAATGTGCTGCTTTGTGTTGGTCTATCACTTAAAATCTCCATAAGTTACATTAAAATTCCACTGTAAATACCTTTAAATACAAGCTGAAATATTGTTCTTTTGCCTTATATTCCTCTTTTAATGTTAAACCCAGGGAGTGTAGGTTTGAAAGCCTACTAAGTGGGAAGAAGGTTGTATTCCAAAAGCCAAATAAACCACTTTGCAAGCTAGGGGAGCTATAAGCAGACTGTGCCAGCTCACCAAGAGTGTCACTGATGATGGGCAATGCTTCCTTATTCAGTCAGCTATGGTCAATGATTCATGACTAAAGACTATGAGAGATGCTATTGGAAGATAGGCTATTGGATGACTCTATTATGCCTGTGGCAGCCATATGGTCACTTTGACTTTACACTCAGTAGAAAGTGAGATTAAAAGCCATCTAGCTTACTGGCTGATATGGAGTGCCGGTGCCAGTGTGGTGAATGTTGAGCTTGGCTGCCGCATCTTCCTGGAATCCTCCCAGTCATCAAGAGGAAAGAGCTTTCCCTGGTGAGCTCCAATCACTACTTGGATGCTCATTTGGCTGCTTCGTGTATAGCCCAGACACTCTTGGCTTAAATGATGTGCGGTAATTGTCTTTTCTGTTACTGGGAAGTGAGTGTGTGGGGGTTAGGATGTCAGTAGTGTGCTGTACATGGATTCTGCCAATCGGCAATGGTCAATGCTCTGTTTTCTTTCAAGGTTTGTTTCGTTTTGACCTGAAGAACAGCACTAAGATGACAATGTCACTTTTGGGCTATACTAGAAAAATGGTTTTAGGTGGGTTTTTGGTGTTCCATAAAGAACATATGCTGGTATGAGACAGATCAATGGATTATGTTTTTTTTAACCCACGTAAATGAGATGTTTCTGATACTTCATTACTTCTTGTAGACACGATTGGCTACAGATGCTTTGGAGGGTCTTATGGACTAGGGCTGCACGATACATTGTTTAAGCATCGTCGTCGCAGGACGTGCAATGTCACTTAAGGCAATTCAATCAAACACATCATGTTGCAATGTTTTGATTCTTGACACAAGGTGTAGATACACAGCGCTGTCTCTGTGTCTGTGTGTGTGAGAGTGACAGGCTGCTGCTGCTGCCTGAGAAGTGTGAGGGGGAGGAGGAGTGTGAGGGGGGCGGGGGTGCAGGAATAAACACGAGGTAACCACATGGCCTCCATCCACATGGTTGGGCACATGCTTTTAAACGCATGTGGAAGAACACGTGAATGAACACAGGAAGAGCACATTGGACACAGAGACAGACAGAGAATGGGGCAAGGACGTGGCAGTGTATGTTTGAATTTTTTTTTTTAATCCAGTAAATATAATTAGATGTACAATATACTTTATTACATTATTTCTTGTAGACACAGTAGAAGTAATTTGTGTTCCATCTTCCCCACACAAAGTACGTTCTAGCACAGCCACATCTACAACTAATTTAATGAGGCACTGCTGACCCCCAACTGGAGGTGTATTGGGGGTAAGGGTCAAAAACACCCAGATAAGGTAGAGCACCATCTGAAGACATCAGCTTTAAGTTGACGGCCACAGTCATTCCAAACATTGACTGCATGTGTGGCATCATCAGATGTATTAAGCAAAAAAGAAAGAGGCTACTGATGCTTTGGGGCTTGAGAGTGCCTCTCTGGGGTGTGGTTATGAAGTTAAATAAAAGAAAAAAGGAATTGACAGGTCTTATGTTTGAAGAGAAAAAAAAAAACACATAAGACCGCGCCTTTCCCATTGGCCCCTTATTTACCATCGCTGTGTAGTCTTTTCCCCAGGCTACCTTCCCATATCTGGTTACTTGTAGTATATATTAAATTGTGCTTATCTGGTTTGCCAGTGTTTCATATAGGTAAAGCTAATGGTAATATATAGAACCACGACAACTCAACTGTACACCCACACGTTAATACAATTATCTGGTCAACCAATTTTTTGACAGGAATGCAAATTATAAGATCATGGTCAGCAGATTCTGGCACTATGGGAAGAAAAGACCCAAGCGCTGAGAGGTGATTAAAACCAATAAATTATTGCCTAAATTCCATGGTCATGGCCATAAGAGCTTTGCTGACCATGTGCAACCCTTTATGGCCACAAGTGACCTATCTTCTAACATCTACTCTCAGCATGACACCCACAGCACCCCACAATCCACCCTCTCTGAATTCAGTAGAAGACCTTTGGTGTTTGGTAGAATGGGAAGTGCTCCAGAGAAAGTTCAGGAATTGCATGATGCAGTTATGTCATCATGAAACAGAATTACAGAGGAATGTTTCAAACATCTTGTGGAATCCATGTCATGAAGAATTTAAAAAAGAATTTTGAAAGCAATGGGAAGCCTTACCCATAGTGTTCCTAATAATTCACTAGAATAAAAAAATACAGATTTTTTTAGAGGTTTGCTTGTTTGTTTGTTTGGTAGTAGCAGTATCAATGTAAATTGATTACGAAATGCTTCCTTAGTGACTGGCTTGGAAACACCCCCACATGTGTAAGCTGTGAGGTGTTATCTTATGAGTGAGGTTAAAAACTAGAGGCCAGAAAAAGGAATACATCATTACCAGAAGGCATTACCACCCACAGTGGACATCACAGTGGGTGGTAATGATAGTGACTGGAGGTGTCTATATATATATTTAGTTGTCACTCTGGAAAAAAATAAAAGACCACTTTAGTTTCTGAATCAGTTTCTCTGATTTTTGCTATTTATAGGTATATATTTTTTAATATATATGTTAAATTAACATTGTTGTTTTATTCTAAAAAACTACGGGCAACATTTCACCCAAAATCCAAATAAAAATATTTTAAGTTAGGGCATTTATTTGCAGAAAGGAGAAATGTCTGAAATACCGAAAATTATGTTTTAAGAGTTCAGAAATCAATATTTGGTGAAATAACCCTGTTTTTTCGTTACAGTTTTAATGCATCTTGGCATGTTCTCCTCCACCAGTCTTACACACTGCTTTTGGATAACTTTATGCCTTTACTCCTGGTGCAAAAATTCAAGCAGTTCAGCTTGGTTTGATGGCTTGTGATCATCCATCTTTCTCTTGATTATATTCCAGAGGTTTCCAATTTGGTAAAATCAAAGAAAATCATCATTTTTTAAGTGGCTATATATTGATATTGTGATGTATTGTATAATTTTGATTATATAGTATCTTATCAAATCAATACATCACATGAATTACCTCATTTGGTGGTGATAATCCAATGAATGGGGTAAACCTGCAGTGAAGATTATTGGTTGCCAAATTCTGTGAAACTCACACCAGTACATATTTATTTAGTATTATTTAGAACTGTAGTTTGTCTTAATATATTGTGCATCAAATAATCAAAGTATTGTGATATAATCGGTATCCTAGGCTACGTATTGTAATGGCAATGTATTGTGAGGTACACTTTGATTCCCACCCCTAATAGTTTCAGTTCAAAACCAAGCACTACATTGTAACCATTTCTCATGGTCACATAAATTCTGAATAGATTTTTGTTGTTGTTGGTTTTTAGTCCGGTGGACGAGTGGGGGCGAGAAAGGATTTCAGCTCTTACTATTGAATATTCATACATGCAAATATATCACCTCTAACACCAGGAGGCAGCGAAACAGACAGTAGAAACATTTTAACATAAAGACATTTTTACACTAATAACAGTCTTTGCAACGCCATACGTTACTTTACAACATGTCTAATGCCCTGCTAAGTGCAGTTCAGCCACTGACCTAGTCTTAGAGTCTCTGTAAAACACGAAATCCACCGGAGATCCTATGTAAACCTATAGTTACTTACACACAGAGGTGGGTAGTCCAGGTCCCGGGGTGGATTTTTAGTTTCTGAACCTGGGCTACCCTTCTTTGCTTACACAAGATAGCTAGCTAGCTAAGTAACTAGTGAAAACAGAACTGTTCTAGACATACACACCTACCTACAGTCTCTCAATTGTACTTTTCTGGTGGTTTTCAATAGACAAATACTTATTATTTGCTCCTTAGCTCTGAATTACTGGGCAAAGCATAAAACACTGACGTGTTATTTGCACAAATAACACAGGAACGAACTGCCACGTTGTTATACTCTATAAATAAACTTCTCAAAAATTAAGGATACAGTATGTGTTAAAACATCAAAAATAAATTTTTAAAATCATTATTTAGTAAGTAAATCAACTGATACAAAATAATTCAATTCATTTTATTTACAGCATGTTCACAGCCATGTTTTTATTATGCTTCAGTGACTAATCATCAGTCCTTAAGTTGTTTCAAGTATTTTGATATTTAATTTTTTTTTGAGAGTTCTGTTTCACACTGCATCCATTCCCATAAGGCAATGGGGAATGCATCCTCTTCCAAGCAGCATGATATCAGTTTTTGTCAAAAAGTCACTTAATTGGTAGTAGAAGATGATGAAGAGTGGTTTGTGACAAAAGCAGGCCTGTACAGTATTTACATCTGTGAAAGTCTCCATCTCTTTATATTAAACAAAATAAAGAAGACCAATTAACAATGTTGACAGAAATTTTTAGAAACTGCCAGTAAAGAACAGTGACTATTTTTTTTAACAAGCTTACACACTTAATTACAAAGGTGCCATAAAAGGTTCTTTAGAATGATGACATACAAGAACCCCTTACGGATTCCTAAAAGGAGCCCTTTAAATTTATAGAGAACCTTCATACATTCTTAAAAGAACAATACACTGGAAGGTTGCACATATCTAGTCCATTAAAAGGTTATTTAGGAGGGTAAAGTTGTTGTTCTTCTATATATATATATATATATATATATATATATATATATATATATATATATATATATATATATATATAAAGAAGAGATTCATTTGGACACTTGATTCAGTTTTAATATTAAAGTTATTAAAACATGAAATGATTTTAATAGTGGAACAACTGATAAGCTATGACTTTTTACTGCAATTTATTTGGCTTTAAATGTTTTTTTTTTTTGTACAAAAAAATTGAAATTACTCAAAGGCAACACAGATAGCTTATTTTAAAACAAGCAACCCCATTAGTTCTACACTGTATGGACAAAAGTATTGAGACACCTTAACCTAATACAATGTTTCCTGTTTTCCTGGAGCTGTAACACTATGATCAGGAGATGGCCAGTTTGAATCCTGTTCATGCAGCTTGCCATCAGCTACCGGAGCCCTGAGAGAGCACAATTGACCTTGCTCTCTCTGGGTGGGTAGATGTGGGTGCTCTCTCTCCCCACATCACTCCAAAGGGTGATGTCGATCAGCACAAGGCATCTGTGAGCTGATGTATCAGAACCGAGTCGCTGCGCTTTCCTCCGAGTGCGGCAATGCTGCATCAGCAGCAGTTTGAAAGGAGGAGGCATGTGCTAGTCTTGATGCTCCTGGTGTTGGGGCAATACTAGTGATGGAGGAGTCTTAATGAGTGGGTTGGATAGTTGGCCGTGTACATTAGGGAGAAAATGGGAAAGAAATAAATGTAAATAAAATGATAAAACAAAAGAAAAGTGTGTGAAAAGTGTGTTTGTGCATTTGCATATCTGTCTCAGCTGAATTCACCAATTACAAGGGGTGTCCACAAGCACTAGGCATACAGGGTTGGTTTCCTGGACAGGGGTTAAACTTAGTACTACATTAAATATTCATTTGAATAAGAAATCTGCATTTATATGTATTTATGTGTATATAGAGTCATGGCAACTAGCTGAAAAATCAATTGCATGTGTAAAAATTTATCTTTCCATGTTTAAAACTTGATTATTTTCAGTAGTTACTTTTTAAATAGTTCTATACAGCACAATAAAAGCATGAAAATGGTTCCAGCATATTTATCAACAACCTTAAAAACAAAAGTTAATTCTTAAAGCTAGTTCTTCCCATAAATCACTTCAGTTTTGCCAAGATTAGTATGTCAAATCTTGTCGTTTATTTGATTGCAACTACATTATTGGTATATTGGAATCATATTAAGCAAAGTGCACCTTTTTTTTTTGTATGAAATGTACAGTATATAGAAGTATCATTATGTTTAAGTTGTCCTTTGTCTGGTTACATGATTCTTTATAATAGTACTTATAAATGATTGTTTTAGCAAAAAATCATTTTTATTCTTTATAGAACTATTTATTTATAGAACTTTTAATATATATATATATATATATATATATATATATATATATATATATATATATATATATATATATATGTGTGTGTGTGTGTGTGTGTGTTTATATAGAAACATGTCAGTTCTGTCAATACTGAACCATCTTAATATATAAACAATTCGAAAGTTATAATTGGCACCATATAGAACCATTTTTATACTGAACTTAGTCCCTTGATTTTTATAAGTCAGTTTATGCAGATACCTTTTTATTTCCAGTTCACAGCATAGCAACACTCCAAAGAAACCTTTTGACACCTTTTATAATTAAGAGTGTGTGCAGCTCATTAGCAGTGTCATGGTAGGATAGGGTTTGCTATTTAATTAAAATCCTCTGAAGCTAAAAGAGATGTGTGCTTCTCGGGCACAAGAGGGAGACAAATGCTCACGATACGCCCCCTATTCTGGCATTTCACTGAAGCTGAGACCCAGATAACAGCATGAATGTGGCCTGAACTTGGACTTGCACATCTGGCATTTGGAATTATGGCCTCATATCTCTCATCGATATTCCTCATTGATTCTTTTTCTTATTATTATACATTTAAAACTATGTATTGCACCTTTAAACTAGATAAACTAGACTAACTAGTTGTTAAACCAAAGTTAATAAACTGAGTGGTGGATCAGTTTTGACAGTGGTGGCTGGTTGAAAAGTTGGAAAAGATGCTGCCTTTTTCACATCTGTAACATCTGTACAGGCAACAGCTATAGTATATATTACTGCACTGTGAAAGTCATAATAATCATTATCATATTTTTTTCTGAATGGTAATTGTTGTTTCATTCAGGATATACATTCACGGATTTCAACAAATGTATATATATATATATATACATATATATATATATATATATATATATATATATACATATATATATATATACATATATATATATATATATATATATGTATATATATACATATATATACATATATATATATATATATATATATATATATATATATATATATATGTATATATATATATATATATATATATATATATATATATATATATATATATATATATGTATATATATATATACATTTGTGGGTTCCAAGAAATACATCTAGGCCACTCGACCACCTCTGGTTCTCCTGGGCCATCAATTCAAATAGCCTTGCACAGTGGCCACAAGTAAATGCCAGATTTATATCAAAAATATAACAAAAATAAGAGACCACTTACAAATGATGAGTTTCTTTGATTTTGCCTAATTGGAAACCTCTGGAATATAATCAAGATAAAAGATGGATCAAACCAAGCTGAACTGCTTGACTTTTTGCACCAGGAGTGGCATAAAGTTATCCAAAAGTAGTGTGTAAGACTGGTGGAGGAGAATGTGCCGATTCTTTGCATTAATTTTGTTAATTTTAGTCATTTCTTTTAACAATTTTTTTTTTAATTTAGGAGAAATGTTGTTTGTAGTTAATAGAATTAAACAACAATGTTCATTCTTCAAACATATATACACATACCTATAAATAGCAAAATCAGAGAAACGGAGTCAAAAACGTCTCTTTTTTTGGAGCTGTATATTAATGTTATTAATAGATATTTATGTATATAATGTTATTAGTGACAGTTCAGACTCCATCCAGTTCCAGCTATAGATCAGAAGGCTGTTTTTTTGTTGTTGTTCAAGCAGTTCTACATTCTAGCATCTTCTTGAAGGCTTTCCTGAAGCTGTCGTCCAGGAAGGCGTAGAGGAACGGATTCAGGCAGGAGTTGGCGTAACTCAGGCTGGTGATGAAGTAAGAGATCCCAATGACGAGCGGAGTGCTCTTCAGGTCCGTGGTGAGAGCCACGATGGTGCTGAGATGGAAGGGCGTCCAGCAGAACAAGCACACGGCCAGAACAATGAAGACCATGACGGTGACTTTCTTTTTGGCTTTGTCCAGCGCCTTGGCGTTCGTGTTGAGTCTCATGTTGCGCAGCTTGTAGAGCATCATGGTGTAGAGGATGCAGATGGTGGACACGGGGATGGCGAAGCCGAGGATGAGGGTGTAAATCCGGGTGGCTTTGAACCAAGAACCCTCCGGACTGGGGAAGCTGAGGACGCAGCTCTTGCGCTCGTCGTCCGGGCTGATGTAGACCTCCGCGAACACCGTGAAGGGCACCACGATGAGGATGACCAGGAGCCACACGCACAGGCTGACGATCTTGGCCGCCCGGTACGTGCGGTACGGCATGCGCTTGGAGCGCACCGTGGACACCACCACCAGGTAGCGGTCCACGCTCATCACGGTGAGGAAGTAGATGCTGGAGAAGATGTTGTAGTGGTCGATGCTCAGAATGATCTTGCAGAGCACTTCTCCGAAGGGCCAGTAGTGCAGAAGATGCTCGGCGATGCTGATGGGCAGGACCAGAGTGAAGAGGTCATCTGCGATGGCCAAGTTCAGAATGAACATGTTGGTGACCGTCTTCATCTTGGGCGCTTTCAAGATCACATAAATCACCGCCGTGTTCCCGGTCAAGCCCACCGCGCAGATCACGGAGTAGATGACCGGGAGAACCACGTAGAGATCTGCGTAAAAGGAGTAGTCCGCCGGGGGCGTACAGTTCAGATCAGTCCGGTTGGGAAAGCCGTAGTAGTAAAAGTTGCATTGGGGGTTCACGCTGTCGGAGTTCGAAATGTTCTCCATAATGAAAACAAAAAAAAAAAGAAAAGACAAAAAATATTTTGTGGAAAAAAAAATAAAAAAATTAAAAATAAAGATTTTTTTCTTCTTCTTTCTTCACTTTATTTCATATAAGCTGTCGTTGCATAGCAGTTTTCCACGCAGACGTTCGCCTCAAAAAACTTGAGGTGAAGTGAAGTCGGAAATGTGTTAATTTGCGCATCCCGAAACCTAGAAACAAAAATAATAATACGATAAAAAAAACTTAGTATTAAAATAAATATAATACATAATGCAACAGTAATAAAGCATCAACATGACTTCACTCATCACTCTGTCTTATTAATTATCGTAGAACCACAGACTGTTTCAAGTTTAAAGTCATATAAAAATATAAAATAAATCAATAAAAAATAATAAATATTATAAACTATGCCAGTTGTAGCCACACTTTAGTGTTCCAAAACTGTTCTAAAACCTGTGCAAAAAAATAGCTAAAAAAATAATTTCATAATCACTCAGCCTTTCTTTCAGTTCAGCACGCGCGCTTCTTACCGTGCGGCGGACTTTCTGTGTGCGCGCGCTCTCCGCTCGTCAGTCCGGCAGCGCCGCCGCTCCGCTCCGCTTCCAACGCAGCGACTTGAAGAATGAAGAGCGACTCGGTTACGTCACTGCCATCCGCCCCGCGCGCGCTTCCCTGCTGGCCGCTGTCCGTACAGTGCGCTTGTGGGGACGGACGGCATCGCGAGCGCGCTGCTCAGACTTTAAACGGGTGGGGTGGTTTTCATGACGTGGCTTTAAAATGATCTTAATCTCTTGCTTTAATTTATTTTTTACAAATGTGACGAAATGCTTCCAAAGATCGGTTCAAACTAACTAACTTTTGCCTCTTGTCCTAAAATGGTTAGGTTGTTATGATTATCCTTCCCTCTCTCTCTCTCTCTCTCTCTCTCTCTCACTCTCTCTCACACACACACACACACACACACACACACACACACACACACACACACACACACACACACACACACACACACACACACACACACTCTCTCTCTCTTTCTCTCTCACTCTCTCGCACACAGCTGTTTTAAAATAATTTTAAAGATTTAAAGAACCTTCAGTTATGTTTCTCCAGTAGAATAATAATAAAATAAATAAATACATTTTCTAAAGATTTAATCTAGCCTACATTAACAGAAGGAAACTAGCAAGCTGTAACCACATTTTAATGTTGTGGTTAATGTTTAATGGTGTGGCCTCTCCCTTACTTACCATCTTTGTGTTGTTTGTTGCCCAAAGCTACCTTATCCTAGGCGTGCATTAGTGTAATATATGTGTTGATTGTCAGGCCTTGTTGTTGTAGGCTGTAAGAGCAAGTTAACTTTATTATGTGTTCCTAGTGATCACTGGGTGTTTTGGCACTTCTATAAATGTATTGTAAATATATTGAAATTAATTAAAGTGTTGTATAAAAACCCAGTTAAGTTGAATAATAAGTAGTAATTCATGTTATCATCTAGCTTTGAATCAGTTGAATCAGTTTAAAATCTTACGTATTTACAACTTAACTGAGTCAAATCTAAATGATAAATTGGCTAAGGTATGTTAAATAAATGTATAATTCTATATTTTTACAAGGTAACAATCAAATCTAAATGATAACATGACTATATACACTAGTGAAGCTCGTCATATTTGGTTATTTTATACATTACTTAAGTCTACGTAACTAGTAGGCCTATAAATAAAGTTGTGTTCTTTAATTAGATATGGGATCAGTCCTAGAAGGTGGTTGTTATATTCTGAGCAGGTTATGCTTGATGAATAAGGTGCTGATGAATGCTAATCTGTGGCATTTATATTGGCTACATCATGCAATTACTCTATGGGGTAGGCTTTAGACCAGTAATTATCACTGCTGTGAGGACCACCAACTCAGATGAGTTACTGCATTTGTCTAACATAATTTGAAAGTGGCAGCCATATTTTTAAAATGTGTGAAAATGTCATGATGAATATGCCAAGAGAAGTGCAGATTATATACTGCGTATATATTATTATAACTCACGTTAAAAGTCAGTCTTTTTTTGGAGTTACTACACTGAAAAAATGTTCATGCAATGTAACATAATCAAGGCGTCATTTAGCTTTGAATCAGTTAAGTTGTGAAGATATAAGTTTTTAAGTTTATTTAACATTTTTCTTTGACTCGGTTAAGTTGTAAAACATAATGTGTTGAGTTTCTTTAATTTCAACTGAACCAAAACTAAATAATGACTTGACTCAGTTACGTTGAGTTTTGTTCACACAGTAATGTTTTAATTTATTAAACTCTTTTGTTCAAGTATTTTGGGTTTAAAGAATATTGTTTTTGCAAGTTTTTGCAACATATTCAGTATATTTCTAAAAGCTGCAAATACTGCAGCAATCCTGCAGTTGCATCAGACCAACATAAAGTCACTTGTAGCAACACAAAATAAAGGTAACTTGCTCCTACAGCCTATAACACTGAGACCTGCCTGCAACCCAACATACGTTACAACTACAGACCCAGGATAAGGTAGCTTTGGGCAACAGACAACACAAAGATGGTAAGCAAAGAAGAGGTCACACCCAATATGCAAATATATGGTACCAGGAGCAAATAGGAAAGCTGTATGAACCAACACCGATGACACTAAGAATTTAGTGTACTAAAAGATGGTTGAAATCCCATTTTTTTCATCAGCACAACAAACATGTTTAAGTTTGCCTCTTGAGATGGAGACAAAAATGGACAGTTTTGTAAATTAAAGATACCATAAGAATGGGAAGAGCTACACATCATACAGCAACCAATCAGCAGAGGCATGTGGTGGCTTTACTTTTGAGAGCCATTGCTTTTTTATATAGGCCTACAGCCATTGGCTTAAGGCAAATCAATGAAGGCTTTTGTTTTCGAACCTACAACTAGTGTTGTAGTACTTGAGTCCCTGTATGGAATTAGTCTGAGTCGTCTGTCTGAGGTGAAGTTCATTAGAAACTAAACTTTTTTACTATCATTACTACGGTCCTTTCTCTGTGTGTCTAAAATCTGCACACATCACTGTAAAAAAACAAAACTGAAAATTGTTCTGCGTAATGTGATTTTTAAGTCAGCTGAATGAGAAATATTGAATTGCACCCTAAAATATAGCAAACTAATCACCCCAACTTACTTTATTATTACTTGTTAAAAGTTGGTCCAAATAAATAATCTGTGTTGTGTTGACAAAATTGACTAATTGTAGTTGAACCCTAGTCGAGGCCATGCCAACTACTCTGCACATGCTCAGTTTGACCCTTTATTTGATCGGGGTCTATGGAGCAATGTTAATTACACTATTTACAGTTGTGGTCAAAAGTTTACATACACTTGTAAAAAAACATAATGTTATGGCTGTCTTGAGTTTTCAATAAGTTCTACAACTCTTATTTTTCTGTGATAGAGTGATCGGAACACATACATGTTTGTCACAAAAAACAGTCATAAAATTTGGTTCTTTCATAAATTTATTATGGGTCTGCTGAAAATGTCACCAAATCTGCTGGGTCAAAAATATACATACAGCAACATTAGTATTTGGTTACATGTCCCTTGGCCATTTTCACGGCAACTAGGCGCTTTTGGTAGCCATCCACAAGCTCCTGGCAAGCTTCAGGTCGAATGTTTGACCACTCTTCTTGACAGAATTGGTGCAGTTCAGCTAAATGTGATGGTTTTCTTGCATGAACCCGTTTCTTTAGCACTGTCCACATGTTCTCAATGGGGTTTAAGTCAGGACTTTGGGAAGGCCATTCTAAAACCTTAATTCTAGCCTGGTTTAGCCATTCCTTTACCACTTTTGATGTGTGTTTTGGGTCATTGTCTTGTTGGAACACCCAACTGCGCCCAAGACCCAACCTTCGGGCTGATGGTTTTAAGTTTTCCTGCAGAATTTGGAGGTAATCCTCCTTCTTCATTATCCCATTTACTTTCTGCAAAGAACCAGTTCCACTGGCAGCAAAACATCCCCAGAGCATAATACTACCACCACCATGCTTGACAGTAGGCATGGTGTTCCTGGGATTAAAGGCCTCACCTTTTCTCCTCCAAACATATTGCTGGGTGTTGTGGCCAAACAGCTCAATTTTTGTTTCGTCTGACCAGAGAACTTTCCTCCAGAAGGTTTTATCTTTGTCCATGTGATCAGCAGCAAACTTCAGCCGAGTCTTAAGGTGCCTTTTCTGGAGCAAGGGCTTCTTTCTTGCACGGCAGCCTCTCAGTCCATGGCGATGTAAAACACGCTTGACTGTGGAGACTGACACCTGTGTTCCATCAGCTTCCAAATCCTTGCAGACCTGCTTCTTGGTGATTCTTGGTTGACTCTTGACCATCCTGACCAATCTCCTCTCGGCAGCATGTGATAGCTTGCGTTTTCTTCCTGATCGTGGCAGTGACACAACTGTTCCATGCACTTTATACTTGCGTATAATTGTCTGCACAGTTGCTCTTGGGACCTGTAGCTGCTTTGAAATGGCTCCAAGTGACTTCCCTGACTTGTTCAAGTCAATAATTCGCTTTTTCAGATCCACACTGAGTTCCTTTGACTTTCCCATTGTAGCTTTTGTAGCTGAGTCTAATCACTGGGTCAAATGAGCCAGTTTTAAATGGGCTCATGAGAAGTCAACAGCTGTAGTCAATCAGAATCACTTACAAGAAGTGAAGAGGCCATGACATGAAGCTAATTTGATTGACACAACTCGCTACATCACCAAAATTGACAAATTTTGTTGCTGTATGTATATTTTTGACCCAGCAGATTTGGTGACATTTTCAGCAGACCCATAATAAATTTATGAAAGAACCAAATTTTATGACTGTTTTTTGTGACAAACATGTATGTGTTCCGATCACTCTATCACAGAAAAATAAGAGTTGTAGAACTTATTGAAAACTCAAGACAGCCATAACATTATGTTTTTTTACAAGTGTATGTAAACTTTTGACCACAACTGTACATATTGAGCGTGTCCTTCCACCTCTCGCTCACCATCAGTGTGTAAGCGTTCTCCACAAGCTGCCTTCTCTTGGAATTTGCATATCTGTTGTATAATAGTAACTGTTTGGCCTTGGTGTTGAAGCTTGTAAGAGCAGGTTACTGTATTCTGTGTTGCCAAGTCAGTCTGGTTACATTTGCGTTAATTGCAATAGATTTCCATAACTGACAATAAGGTGGATATGTGGTAGCTATGAATTCCAATTACTCAGTTGCTATGTTAAATTAACAAAAGTATGGTGTTGCACCCACTAAATGATATTGATTCAGGTAAAACATTTTATTGGTGCAACTTATTTTTTCAGTTGGTCCTAAAGGATGGACAGCAAAACTTGCAATACGCATTTTGTAGAATTTAAATCAGGCCAACAAAAGACACAAATTGCATTTTTAAGTTGGTGAGATTTATTATTTAAAGTTTTAATACATCTGGGCTAAAGATTTCTGGTTGGCACAACTTCAAAACTTAAAAGACTGAGTTGGTCTCAAAACTCAAAAATGTAGTGCAGTAAGCTGCCTTAATATTTAAAGTTTTCTTAACTTTTTTATTTTTACAGTGCAGATTGGCAAACAGCTAAAACAAGCTTCTCCTGCTTTTGTTCAGTATCCAATCAATGAACACTTTTCATTTTGAATAGTCTGATGTTGAATGTTGAATGTGCTCTTTTTTTACCAGAGAATCATTGGGACCTTGGGGACCACGATTCATTTTTCCAGACACCTAGAAAGAAAGCACACAGAGAAGTAAGTGCAAACTAGCGAGATAACTACTGTTAGCAGCGGGTTAGCTAACTGTAGCAATGAGCTAACTAAAATACTAATGTTATTGGGGAGAGAACTAAAGTAAGCAACAAGCTTGCTAACCTTAGTGACTTGCTAGCTAAAATACTCATGTTACCTGGGATAGTACTAAAGCTAACCTTAGCAACAAGCTATATTACAAACCAACATTACCAGGAAGTGAGTTGAAGCTAGCAAAGAGTATGTAACCTTAGCCAGCCGAGCTAGCTAAAATTCTAATGCTACACTGTAAACCCAGAACTAGTTTGAACTTAAATAAATTGAGTCTGTGTTACATAAAATTGGATATTTCTAAACAATACTCAACTATTTTGAGTTAGTTGAACATTCGTGGGCACATATAAACATTCAAACTGAGATCTTTGAGTTGAATCAACTTATAATAACTGAGTTTAGTCTGTTGCCATTAACAGCTTCTTTTCCATTGGCTTCTGTCACAATCTATTTGCATACTGGGTGTGTCCAACAGTTTCTGACTAACACTCACCATCAGTGTGTAGTGATTCACTCGGGGCTACCTTAGGTAAACTTGTAGATCACATATTATAATTAAATACTTGGTCTCTGTGTTGTAGCTGTAGAACAAGCATCATTTACTGAGCTGCAGTAGCTCTGTGTTTTTGCTGCGCTCTCAGTACTTTTAATTCTTTGCTGGTTTCTTTCATCTACTTTTCTATAAGTATTTAAAAAAATAGTTGAATGAAACCAGAAAGAAGACTAAATACAAGTTCAGGAAAATGTTAATTTTAAATATATATGTATATGTTTTTGTTAAGTTTGTTGTACTTAAAAAAAATTATATTACATGAACTTAAATTTTTTTATGTAATCAGCTACAACAAAAGTTTTGAGTTTAGTCAACTTATCGGTTTTTACTACAGTGTACTACAATGTTCTATAAATGTATATACATTTTTTAATAGAATTTATCTGCATGTACTTTGTAGCTAGGCTAGTAAACTCATATTGTTTCATTTGGTGACAACCTATCAAAAGACCTGAAATGCCCAAAAAACACACACAATTGTTTTTATTATTTAAAAGAAAACAGTAGCAACATTATATAATGTAATGAAGCTAATTTACCTGATTTATTTGTTTACAAAATTACCATTTTATATTGACAAGCTAATGCAGTAGCACAAATAAAATAATAAAAAAAAACCTGCACAGACAAAATGTAAAAACAAATTATGCTAGGTCTTGTCGAAGCTTATCAAGCTGGTCTGGCTGCAGAGTGGTCTGTGTCTCTGATGAGCCAGTGGCGGCGTCTAGACTGTAAAGCATCAGCAGCTTGTTGTGATGTCTGCTGTCTGTAATGGACAGGCCTTTAGCGAGGTCTATGATGCTGTTATAGTCGTCTGAGTGGAATGGGCATATCCACATTCACAGCTCAATGAGACAATGCTGAAGGAGTTTTTTTCCTGACTATGTGAGGCATCACAGACTGTGACCTGTTTACCTTTATCCACTGTTTTAGTTCTGGTTATATAACAGTGTGGAGCTGTTATGATCTGAGGCAAACCTGGGGAGGATGAAACACAGCCAGCCCTATGACCTGACTTGTGATGGGAAGTTAAAGCAAATTATAGTGAGTAAATCCAGCCAGAAAACATAATTATTACAAACAAAAAAACATATTAATAACAAATATATTCATTTCTTTTATATAACACTGAAAATGGGTATTAGAGGGACAATAAGTATACTACATGTACTGCGGAGAATTACCTATCCATGGCTAGCAAACCATTGCTGATGTTGAGTGCTTATTTTACTTCATCTCTGGTGATAGAGCTTTTTAGACAGATCCCAAGGCTTTTTTAGGCTGTTTCTGCTAAACCAATCAGTTTGCTTGATCGTTTCCATGGCTACAGCAAACGGTTTGCCTGCTGTTGTGTTCTATACCTGACAATCTGGGGTGTGGAAACTGGGGTGGTAGCCTACAGTTGCATGAAGAAACATTGTGAAGTTTAAAAGTACAAAGCTTAAAAGTTGTAAAAATCAATAATAGATAAAAATTATAAAATATATATATATATAGCAAATTATATACTAACATGACTTACACCATAATGTTAGCTTCGAATGCAAATTCTGAAGACATAGTTAGCAAGCTTTTTGCCACAGTAACGTGCAAGAAATGTGTTGCTTAAAAAAAAACTCAGATGCTGACATTGCCCAGGTATGGACTGCTCAATGCAAGATATGAGCATTTCAATGTTTTGTCTTTGGCTGTTAGCATTTTAGCTCAATAATATTTAGATTATGAAACTTCGATTCAGACATGGCTGGGTGTATTCCTGTCTCAGATGTCTGTCTGAATAGGCAGCATTTCTTAAGTTCTATGTTCTTTGTTTTGGTTTAGCTTTAGCTCGCCAGGTTGCTCAGACTCAAAGAGAGGGTGGAGCCATATTAACACTGTGATTGGCCAGGGATATGCTGAGGTAAAGCTGTAACACTTTTGGCACTACATTTTTTTCTACATCAACAGCAATATAGCAGAGATTTGTTTGACTTTGAGAAGATATTAGACATAATAAGACATACTTATGAAAAACACAACATTGTCATTGGCGGCTTTGAGGAGCCAAATTAATATATTTACAAAGTAATTCTGTGTTTTAGTCAGGATAACTAATATCATCATGTTGAGTGAAGTTACCGGCCAGAACTGCTCAATAAAATAATTTCAGAGAACTTCAACCTGAAAACTTAAAAATGTTTGTTGAGCCAATAAAAAATGTGATTTCAACCAACTTTTATTTAAACTACCTGTGTCAATGCTCTTTCTACAGTGTTGGTTCATGCAGCTTTCCTATAGGCTCCTGGTACCATATATTTGCATATTGGGCGTGGCCTTTCCCTTACTTACCATCTTTGTGTTGTCTGTTGCCCAAAGCTACCTTATTCTGGGTGTGCAGTAGTTCTAAAGCACATGTTGATTGGCAGGCTTCAGTGTTGTAGAGCTGTAAGAGCAAGTTAACTTTATTCTGTGTTTTTCATGGTCACAGTCTGCTGGCTTTGAGATTACCTATGGTTAATTTAAAAAATAAGTTATTTGAATATTACTAAAGTTTAATAAACTTGAAAGTGTGTGTTAAAATAAAGATGAATTGTTAGTTTATTTGACTAAACAGATCATTTTTTAAAAAGGACAAATTAAATGTTTGCGTTGATACAAAGTTTTTTTTATCAAGTTGAGTTAAATCAGCTTTTTAATGCAGCAGAGGAACTTATGTTGCTGAGTTTAAACAATTTGAAATGTTTTACAGTGTAAAAAGAAAACAGATTTAGCTCCCCAGGGGCTTCAATTACACAGGATCTTGAAGTCAGCCTGTTGTTCAAATGGATGCTCTAGAGGAACTCCTGAGAAATCTTGTCTTTAGAATGGGAATCCCTGGAGGACCCATTTTCTATGCCATATACATGTTCATATACAATGAACTAAACAAATACACATACATATAAATTTAAAATTAATATTTTCCTAAACTTGTATTTAATCTTTCTGGTTTTATTCAACTATTTTTTTTAAATACTCATAGAAAAATAGATGAAAGAAAACAGTAAAGAGATAAAAGTACTGAGAGCACAGCGAGAACACAGAGTTACTGCAGTTCAGTAAATGATGCTTGTTCTACAGCTACAACACAAAGACCAAGTATTTAATCATAATATGTGATCTATAAGTTTATCTAAATTATCCCCGGGTGAATCACTACACACTAATGGTGAGTGTCTGTCAGAAACTGTTGGACACACCCAGTATGCACATAGACTGTGACAGAAGCCAATGGAAAAGAAGCTGCCAATGGAAACATACTGTGGCGTGGAAGAGGAAGGAGGACTCGTGAGACTCTTTGCAAGTACTCAACAGCTCTTTATTAACAGACTTGCCACTCACTTATAGCCTTTAACAAGGCTAGGAGAGCTAAACCCAACTGCTCACACAGCATAAACAGCCCTGAGGCCACCAACCCAGCTATCCCACACAAAGATGGTAGGTCCCCTTAACCCACCCAAAACATACCCCCATAATGCCCCGCTGGCCCCGGATTACCATACCCCGCCCCCACAGGCACACTAGAAGCTGGCACACACACACACACACACAGACGCCACAATACTAAATTCAGTTATTATAAGTTGATTTATCTCAAAGATCTCAGTTTAAGTGTATATGTGCCCACGGATGTTCAACTAACTCAAAATAGTTGAGTGTTGTTTAGAAATATCCAATTTTATGTAAAACAGACTTAATTTTTTTGAGTTCAAACTACTTCTGGCTTTACAGTGTAGTTGATAATGCAGAAATAGCAGATGGGATTAAAAAATGGGTTACAAATAAAAAAAAATAGAGAAC
Organism: Astyanax mexicanus; assembly: GCF_023375975.1. NCBI lineage: Eukaryota > Metazoa > Chordata > Actinopteri > Characiformes > Acestrorhamphidae > Astyanax > Astyanax mexicanus. Next base: position 30,820,180 of record NC_064420.1, read on the forward strand.
AGACTCTAGACCTTCTGTTATCGCAAGCCTGTTTGAAAGCTGCTCTGCCAGACAGCTCTTAAATCTGAGAAGGTCTAAAAGCCACGACAGAGTTTCAGTTTAAAGCAGAACCTTTTTAACTGAGCCCCACAGAGTCACTATCAGTTCCATCAGTCAGATTCCTGACCTAACAGACTGCCTTTAAACTGCCTCAGCAACTGCAGTTAAGCTGCAAACTTACCGGAAAGCATAGCAATTTATCTTGTGAGTGAGGCTGAACGAGTACTGGTCAGCCTTCTCATGGCAAAGATCATCACCATTGTGCCTCTGTCTTGTATTAATAATGTTATAATAAATAACATTGGATCAAGTGTAGTTCAAACAGCAAAGCAATGGTATAAAACACACTATAACCAACATCTATGCTTTTTTTTTTTTTTTTTTACCAAGATTTAGGCAAAATGTGCTGTGCCTCATCGCTTTCGAGTTCAGACAGAGTGCAGCTTTAAATTAAACCATATAAAGTTCAGTTCAGTTAAATAAGCTTAAGATAAGTAAGTGCATGTAAAGTTATATCAAATATTGTCAAATATTATAAAGGATAGGTTGAGGTTTTGGTGTGCTGTTTCCGTGATTTTAACCCTCCAGCCCAGTTAATTATATATATTATAATAATTATAATATAATTATATATAATTAATTATATATATTAATATAATAATTATAATAAGTATCCTGATATATAATGTTTAACACTATAATATGTAGTTCATTATCAATCAATCAATCAATCAAAAAATGTATTTTTACTCAAGAAAAAACATTGAGGGTGACCCTCATTTACAATGTTGCCGAGCCTTTATAACATCAAAGGGATTGAAACACATTTAATAATAATTTAGAAATAATAAGAAATAAAATAGTAAAAAAAATAAATAAAAGAAGTACTCATTTTAAATCAACATTTAATAAAAATATTAATGTAAAACAGAAAATTCTGAAGTACCATAAAAAATACACATAATGACACATAAGTAAAAAATATCAAATAAGTAAATAGATAATAGTAAAAGTAAAGTAAAATGTTAAAAATGATAAGAAGTGATTAAATGAATAATAGAACTAAGAACAAGAATGAAAATATAAAACATTAAAATGAAAAAAAAATATATATATATATAAATAGAAATAAAATAAGAAAAAAAGATAAACTAATAAAAAAGTCATTTAAAACAGTCACAGGCTTTTTTTCTGGCGATTAGAAACTAAAAGTTTCAAATGATTCAGTGATCCCAGCGAGCTGAGTTCCAATGTTTCCTGTAGTGAATTTCAGTGTAGCTAAAAGCAGAGTTTCCCAGTTCACTAAAAACTCTTGGTAGCTGACAGAGTCTGATATGCATTATTATTAAGTGAGATCAATGAAGAGATATAAGAAGGCAAATGCCCAGAGAGTGATTTATAGATTAAAATTATTAGCTGATCACTTGGATCCAATAGAAAACATACAATTTTAGAGACCAGGGTTAAAAAACTCTTTTAAACTAAGTACTGTACTAAATTCTAGCCATCCACAACATCCAGCTTCTAGCTAACTGGTTAGCTAAATTAATTTTAGTTAATTATAGCTTACAGTAAGTCCTGTAATCCTAAATACATATAAAAAACAATTTGAAAATGAAGTAGTTATTAGCTGATCAGGTACATCAGGGCAAGTTAAACATATATCGTTTTTTTTTCTTCCCTACTAGCCCACCGCGTTCCGCAAAACCAGCAAGCTGATTGGCTGTTTCTCCTGAAAGGCGGAACTTTATCCTTGATCTGGCACCGTGATTAGCGTTAAGAGATTAACCATGGACACAGCGGTCTCCTCATTAAAAATACAGCTGAGCTGAGTGAAACGATTCGGGGGTGCTGGAAAATTATTCGGGGTTAAAGCCCCGGAAGCCCAGGCCAGGCGACGCCCCTAGACAATTTGATCCGTTTTAAAGTTTGAAGATCTTGGAAACATAGTTAAAAGCATTTTTTTTTGTATAAAAACCAGCGTCCCTTAAAAATATAATATGAAAATGGAGAAAATGGTTCATCTTACATGTTTGCAAGCACCCCCTGCAAAAACTTAAACAAAATTGCAATGTTATGTTTCAATGTTACGTAAAACTACTGTGTTTTATATGTTGGTCTTTATCATAGACTGTATATAGCTGGAAAGAGCATCGTCTCTCAAAAGTAAAGCCACCACAGGTCGGGCGCTCCCTGCTGTTTCAGTTGCAGAAAGCTGTGTAACCCCACCCATCCCCATAGGTTTCAATGGCAAAATAGAACAACTTTCAATCACGTTTTTTTCCAATATACTGTAATTCTACCTCTGTTATTTAAATGCAACAGCTAGTGTAACCTCTGCTTATACTGTCAAATTTTTATATCCCCACAGAACTAGTTTTTTAAAACGTTATTCAGCTCTATTCAAAAAAGGTGTGGTTATTGTAAAAGGGCTGGTTATGGGCGGGACCAATAACAGACCGTCAGCTCCGCTCCGCTCTGCAGTCTGTGACCTCGAGGAAGCCCTCATGGGCGGAGTTATTTAAATTAGTCTCCCTCCTCTGGTCTCTACTGCACAGACTCGGGTATCAGGATCGCCAACATGGAGGAAGATTTTGGCTTCATTTTCATTGAATGAATGGAAACGGCTACACGGCGTCCATTTTTTTTACAGTCTCTGGTCTTTATTGAAACATTAAAAAAAAAGTTTGAACATGTTTTTTTTTTTTTTGAAAAACAAGTGAATTATCCTAATTGAACCATTACCAGTTATAGGTAAGGAACATCATTGCACTAATGACAGAATGACAGAATAATAAGCAATGGAGTTAGTAATAAAATATTTACATTGCTTGTTGGATTTTTTTTTTTTTTTTTTTTTTGGTTGGATAATTAAACATGCAGAAACACAATCGCTTTTCCTGAAAAATTAACATTACAGGTGGGTTTACAGTAAAACTAATGTCAGTTAGTCAGTAGCTTTATCCATTAAAGTGTTAAAGACAGTGATGTTAAAGCTGGTGTGCATGGATACTGCTGAACATGTTCCAGTCTGGTTATATGCTTCTGTCAGCAACAAGTGGGAGGGATTCTGATAACAGTGTAGTTGTACTTTCCTGCATTGAAAGTCACAGAATTTAAACGGCCTCTCACACAGTTTGTTGTTGCGTTCAAATCAAGCTTGGGGCCCCAGGCAATTACTTGGTTTGCCTGTACTGTTGCAACGGGTCTGCCTGGATCCAATTCAAAGCAGAAACCTTTTTAGCTCTGAGGGCTCTGTAAAGTTGCCATCAGTTCCTGACATTAGTGATGCCCTTTACTCTGCCTCAGCTCTTTTACTCTGCAGGTCAGCTGCTCTTTGAGGATTCTGTGTGAGGAGAAGATATGCTTTGCTGAAAGTGGTGTTTTTTTCCGGCTGAAATTCAGTGAATAGGCCGCCATTCTGAGGAGAGTCCATAGCGCATTTTACAAGCAGACATGTGTAGGTGGAATCTTTTCATGTTTTTCTTAATACCTTTTGTCCATTTAGAGACTAGAACATTGACCTCTCTGGAAATCCAGACCTCTACTGGTCGGCTGTTTTCACTGAACTACTTGTGGGATCCATATCAAGCTACTCTGGTCCAAACTGGGATAATGGACCAAGTGGATCAGTGGTTTTATTGTTGGCTGGCATAGAAACAGGACATCTCAAAGGCAGAAAGGCCTGCCCCAAATCTATGCTCATGCTATTATCTATAGCTGAGTCACACCAAAGAACAGAGCTGCTTTATCTGCAGGGGCAAAAATATGGCCCATAACACCTATTCTAAAGCATGTTTGGACAAACTGCAAAAAAATTCCTGGATTTCGAAAAGCTGCGGGAGAGCAGGGGTGGACTGCTCAACAAAACTAAGTACTCTTTATCATATTTTACTACACCAAAAGTCAATTTTACACCGGAGTTCTCCTTTAAGAGCTAAACTTATCAAATGCTGCAGCCACCCAGAAGTGGTGGCCATCCATAGCACAGAAATACACCTCACACCAAACCACACATTCTTCAAACAGAATCCCACATTTAAATATTCATTGAGTGATTTCCATGGACCTTTTATAGGTAAATGTGGGCGGTATGGAGGCAGAACATGAGAGTGGGCCACCTGCACACATTTATAAGCAGATTGTGATTTATAAAGAGGAAACATAAACAAAAAAGCGTGCAGATGTGCGATCTGATTTTTTTGGGCCGCACGCCATTTCCTGTTTTTTTTGCACATTTTCACTCCAGAATCTATGCAAAGTTTTATAAATGATGCTCCTGGCTAGCTTACACATGCAATAGTAAAGAAAATGACGGAGGTGCTATTTGACAAAAGATTTGATTTGAATCCTTTTCAGGGCTTTATAAGACAGAGGTGTTTTCTTCCCAACCTTCCCAACACAATAACAGTCAGAACGTGAGAGTGGCAAGCCTTTGCTTGGTCAACTAAGAGGCACAACTCTCACATACAGGAAAACAGTTGGTTAGCAAGTGAGTGTGAGAAAGAAAACATCAGCTGAATTCAATCAGTCTGTCTCATGCTCACTCACTGACTCACTCACAAACATCTCGGGACATCATCTTCCTTCCCTGCCCTGGGTGTCCATTTCTTGTACCTTCTACCTCACACCTGCTGTAGCTCTTCTGGTCATGATCCAGAAGAAGCACTTGACTTAAGTAAGTAAGCATACATAAATAAACAAACAGGGTTATTTTGTGGCATTTCTTCTATTAACTGTTAACTGGGGATCTTGATTTTTTTAAGCAACACTATGTAGAATGTACCAAATATTAGCTTAAACAGGTAAAAATAACAGCTTAAAATCATTGTGATGCCCCACAGAACTTAATAAGGATAACAGTTTTGCTACTCAGCATGCCTGCAACCGCACTATTTAACTTTGGTAAAACAGGCAGCTCAAAATGAGTGACTTTGATTTAGTTTTAATTTTAATTTTTTAATCTATTGACTAAAATGTGTTTTAGCTTTAGTCAAATTGTGTTTTAGCTTTCGGTAAATTTCAAGAAGTTGTTTTAAGTTTTAAGACTTGAAAAAGGCTTCAAAACATGAATATTTTACATTTTTCAACAGTGTTTGCATTTTAAGGATGACCCCTTACTGTCTTTGGTTTTGGCTCATTGCAGCAAGTTTGGTTATTTTTATTGTATCTAAAGTATTCAGCAAGATAGAAGTATCAAAGTTCCACCCTGATTTGGCAAAAGTAATGTCAGAGATTTTAGAATGTTTTTAGAGACCAAGAGGAAGTTTCGAAACACGAACATCTAGTGATAAGGAGGTACGACTTCCATAGGAATTTATTATGTGTTGGTCACTAGACTGATAAATAAATGGATTGAACTGATAAGTTTCTCCATTATTGCACATTATCATCTAGGTTTTTTTCATTGATATTTCATCATAGTTCGGATTTTTAAGTTTTGTTCCTTTTTCTAATTGGGAAGAATAGATCATGATTTAATATTTCTGACATTCCTTTCATTAAATAAATTAACGCTGGCTTGTATAGAGGATCCAGAAGGGCGGAAAAAAAATGTATCAAGTCAAACTTCTGAGTATAGATCTCAATGAGCACCATTATGTAACGATTGTGTAACAGATTATTCAGACAAACTTGGAAATTAATCATCTTTCCAAGCTCCTGTAATGTTTTGGGAATAAGCTTGCACTTCTAATCTCCAACTGAGAGAGCAGGATTCCAGTCCAGGCAGAACAACTTATACTCACTGTATTGGGCTGAGTGATGCACTCTTGAGAGGGAAATCCAGTTAGTAGTTAGAAGTCTTTACTTTACTCTGCCAAATTGTGGTCCTTTGCATTCGAAAGTGGTCTGAGACACTTTGCATAACTTCTATTTTGGTTTGGAACAACCTGAGTAGACAGAAAGTTTGGATTGAAAAAGTCTTAAGAGTCGTATAGTTCAGAATAATTGGATTTATAACTACAAACTACAAAGAAATGAGGGAAAAAAAGGTTGAATTAATGTTCCAATTGCAGAAAGCCTGTCCTTCTCAAAATGGATATATTAAACTCTTTGTTTTAAACCTAGTGATACAAGTATTGATCACTATCACACTGTGATTCTCTCTCAAAAGGATGTATTTTCCTTCAGGTAACCAGTCCCATTTAAATATATGTTGCACTTAAACTCCAACTGAGAGAGCCTGAGAATTCCAGTGCATGCACAACTGCTGCAGTGCTGATACTCACTGTACTGGGCTGAGTGATGCACTCTTGAGAGGGTTATCCGGTTACTAGTGTTAGAATTCTTCACTTTACTCTGCCAAATTGTGGTTCGTTTGATTGGAATGTGGTCTGAGGCACTTTGCACAACTTCTATTTGTGCCAAACTGAATTGGACCAAACTGAATAGTCAAAGTTTGCAGATTTATATTTGAGCAATTGGATTTAAAGCTATGATCAAATGGCTTAAATCTGAGATAAAAAAAAAAATTATAAGGTTTTATTAACGTTCAGATTGCTGAAAACTTAACCTTCTCAAAATGTATATATATATATATATATATATTAACTAAAATCAAACTTGAGCTCCATCCTTAAACGCATTCCTTGTGCATCGTAAAATGAAACACATCACAGCGTGATAGTGATCGATACTTGTATCATTGGGTTTTAAAAAAAGAGCTGAACAAACAGTTAGGATCTTTAATGCGTTTATCCTTCAGTTAGGTGTCGTTGGAAACAGTTGAGTTTAATATACACTGTGGAGGTCCTTCCACGAATCGATGTCAAGAAAATAAGTGATAGGACCCATACTTGATGTGTGATGACTGTTGAAGGGCTGTGAAGAGTATAATGAGTGTTAAATGTACTGTGTAGCGAGGAATGTGGTTTGGGAGAACAGAGAAAAAACAGTTTTCTTTCTTTTCTTCTCTGTGATCTTTTCTCTTTTTTTTTCTAGTCCTAGTGCAGCAACGCCGTGCAGTCTCTTCGGGGATCATACGCATCAATTAGCAGACTGGAATAAATGTAAGGAGCCAAGAGGTCCGTAGAGATGAATTAATGGATTTTTAAAGCCGCAGACACCCTGTCTGTCATTTCTGTTTCATCAACTTCTAATTAGGCACCTTGTCTTCCTCATATCCACAGCTCCGCCACAGTAGTCATGATTAAAGCAAAACAGCACTTTCCGTTTCTGCTCCATCTCCTCCAATCTATCGATGCGGATGATGAATTACTCTACAAGTTGGAGTAAATGAAAGTGGAGGAGGAGGGTCTGTGCACCTTGATTCCTGCGAGGGCAAATGAGCTAATTAGCTCATCAGGATAAAAAACACCAGGTCTAATGGTACTTGATCGATAGTGAATGTAATCCGTATTATTATAAGAAGAACAGGTCAAGGCTTTGTTTTCTAGGAAAGAAAAAGATTTTCTTTAATGTAAAAAAAAAAAAAAAACTTTTATTCGTTGTTTTTGTTTCTCATTTAACACGTTGCATTTGTGTTTAACCCTTTGATGCGCAATATATGCACACTCGCTGTAATGCAAAGATTTCCTGTGTTATTTCATGCTGGCTGGAGTTTTTTTCTTTGTTCTATCTTTTGAAATCAATTCATTTTATTCTTAAATGTAAATATATATATATATATATATATATATATATATATATAAATTATGTTTAGTTATTCTTTAACCTCTTGTGACCCAGACTTTAGCTTGGTGTGCATTATAAATTTCTTCTATCTATTTAGGAGTACCCAACAAGTATAAAAAGGATAAAGCAACATAGCTTTTTCTTTGTATAGAAATAGTTTTTGCAAAAAAAAAAATAATAATAACTTGCCATTTGGGATCAGAAGGACCCAATTAGTCCAAAAACTATTTTTTTTCTTTTTACGGAAAGTAAATAACCTAGTTTCAAACATAAAAATCTATGATTTTTTTTACCTGGCTGTAGAAACTTTTGACTGGGATTCTTGCCATCTTGTTTTAATCACTTAACTATAATGTCATCATGTGACCACTAAATAGTATGGGCAGTGTCTCCATATAAGGCTAAAGGGTCAACGTTTTAAAAAGTTAAGATTAATGGTGCAGAGATGCAGAAATGGAACATCCTCATATGAGGACGCTGGGTTTCAAGAGGTTAAATATCTTGTGTGATGATTTCAGTAGAACTGCTCCTCACCAGCAGTGTATGTGTTGTAATACTTGTATTATTTATTATTGATTTTAGTCTGGGAGTATTCTTTTAATCTGTTTTGTTTTCTTCATTTATTCGTTTTGTTTTGTATTTTTCATAAAAAAAAGAAAAAGAAAAGAAAATCACTGTCTGAATGGACTTTATGAATCACAAGTACCTCTATCCACTACTCGGTTACACTACTGGTGACTTTGTGGTGTCTCTTGTACAGAAGTTCGGTGAGCATCGTCACAATCACCACTGACCATACTTTTATTTTTACTTTAATATTTTATAAAAAAAAATAGTTTTATACTATTTTATATCACTAAATCAAATTTACACACATGGCTCAAAAATGGCAAAAAAAAGACTTTTTAGAAGAAAAAAATGTTAAAAATTAAGAAATTAAAAACAATTTTGAGAAGCTGTGCTTCTTCATAAAGTAATAAACAAAAAATAAAAATGAAGAAAAACAGCCATATGTGAACTTATATAGAAACATGAATGCGGGTCATTTCAGAACCATGTTATGCATTAGAGGGTTCTTAGAGGCTTAGTGCTTCCGCCTGTGTTCATTTGTAGCCCCGCCCCTCATCACTTGTCCCCGGGTGTTTCCTGTCTTTTTCAGTGCATTTATAATCCCTTTGTTTCAGTGTCCTATGTTTATTCTTGTAGGTTAGGTTGTAGGAGTTTTCTTCATTTTCAGTCTTAGATCATTCAGTGTTTTTTCTTGTTACTCTGTTTTATGCTTATTTTGGTTTATTTCTGTAAAAAAAAAAAAAAAAAAACTCCCATTTGCGCCCCGCTCTCCACGTAATCACTCCCTGCTTCAATTTGACAAGTAAAATAATGATATGTTATTCTATTCAGTTATTGCTATTCTATTCAGTTACACTATTAATCGTAATCTTAACACTAGTTCTCTTCTTCCATCATATGTTTATTGTCAAGTTAAAAAGTGTGCATGAAAGTGTGTAGTAAATAACACTACTGGTGTTTCCCACAGGCACGAAGTCTTGCTAGACTGTCTGTTAGTAGTAAATCTACCCCTATGTGTGCTATTTAAAAAAAAAGCATAAAAAGTTTCAGAAAGTGATGCATTTGATACGTAGCGGAACCTGAAACTGCGGCGGTGCTTAAAAATGGTTGTGTCCTGCTGACAGGCTGTAAAGACAGCCTTTATGAAAGCTGTATTTATGCAGTGAAAAGTGACTTGGCTGGGTTCCAGTGTGGTGTGGCTTCACTTATCTGTGCAGTTTCCTTTGTGCACTTACAGTATGTGCAACTTCCTGTGAGTAGCAGAGTATTCGGCATGCCATTCACACTGAGAGGAGCGGAAAACACTTTATTTATATGTTTTCTGCTTTTTTTATTAATTTAATATGCATTTCTTAGAAAGCAGCATTTTGCAACCTCTATGATACAAGAGAAAAATATTTTATAAATTAACTTTGTCATTTATTTACTTTTATTTATTTCTTTTTTCTGTACAGAGTCTGCCTTTAATGCTGGTCACCAGAGTGACTTCAGATATTAATATTTACAGTTATAGAATAAGACATATGTCCCTAGTTAGAGTGACTTTCTATTAAATAATGTTGCAAAAATGTAGGCTAATGCAGTGTTTGGAGTCTTGCCTGAGGACACTACATTTAAGTATATTAGGCGTCTTTGCCAAGACAGGGAATCTGGTTATAAAGGCATTACAAAGATTTATCCTTCTGAAATTATTTTCTCAATTGGATTTGATTTGATTTATTTAAATAACAGGGACAATATACATTAATCCACAACATTATTTCATATGAAATGTCCCATATTTAGCCACATGGCTAATTTTCATCTGCATCCGCAGGCCAAAAGCACTTTCTTTAATGATATAGTGCATTCACGACTTGTGGTAAAACTAGTCGACCTATTTGTGGCTCTACAGACATATTCTTAGAGCACTGGAGGAGCTAAACCATTACAAATTTAATTATATAGTATATATATATATATATATATATATATATATATATATATATATATATATATATATATATATATATATATTATATAGTGAACAGAACTTAACTGGGAAAACATAATATAAAAAGTGACTAGACTAGACAAGTTTTAACAACCATAAACTTACAAACCAAGTAAGCCTGAAACAAAGGGACTACACATTGACAGACAAGAAACACCTGGGGAAGATAATGAGAGGGCTCGATTACAAATAGGTCTGATTGTGTAAGCTGTCCTTGTATACAGCTTTTTGATCACTGCTTCCATTTTTTTTTCTATTAAGAATGAATGCAGTGCCATAAACAATGTACGCCTAAATTAAATAAAAAGTTAAACAATATATTAAGTTGCCATTTTTCAACTTTGACATTTTTGACCTTTAAATCAAAGTCTGTACAGTCTGTAGTTAATAACAGTAGTTATTAACATTCATCCAGAGCTCTGAGCAGCAGCACAGGGAAGATTCCCCCAACCCTCTTTTACTCACAGGAGTCTTGAACAGGCTGAGGCTAATGTATCTCATTCTGGTTGCCACTGGGGAGCAATTTCATGGTCCACCTGTACACTGCTGTGATGCTATGCACTGATTTCTTATTAATACAGTCCGCTTCATGTGCTCCCGGATGCAGCGAACGTGACGGCTGGTGCTCTGCTATATTCTAAAAGACAGACTACTGATTGAACATTACACCAAAATTTGTCACCTTTAAATTAAATTTGATCAAATGAAATCTATTTATACAACACTTTTAATAACTGATGCTGTCACGAATCTGCTTTACAGAAATGTGGAAACAAGACAGAGAATCAGGAAAAAAAGCACAAAATATACAAAACAGAATCCCCAGGAAGAAGAAGCCCTGCAAGGAACCAAGGCTCACATGTACCTTATATTATCACATTTCTATCACATGTACTATTATGGCTAATATATATTATATACATTAATATATCCTCCTTTGGCCAGACAACCTGTAAATGAATGTTAAAATGTCAGTAAGCATCAACATAGGTATATATATATATATATATATATATATATATATATATATATATATATATATATATATATATACATATATATATGTATATATATATGTATATATATATATATATATATATATATATATATATATATATATATATATATATATGTATTCAGGTGGATATCTACACCAGCATTAGAAGTAGTTCCTAGTTAGAGTGGTGAAAAAATATATACTTGATTGTACTTAAAACATATTGAAAAATGTGTAAGTATGTACTTACTTAAAATATATTAAAAGTACATTAATATTATGCTTTCATCCAGTGTTTGAAAGTAAACTTTGATCATACTTTTTAAAAAGGACAATATGGTGTATTTAAAAAAAATGGTACTTCTAAAATATCTATTTCTAAATATACTTTTGTAATTTTTTTTAGCAAAGTGTGTTAAAACGGCCTATTAAGGCGTGGGAATGAGATATTTAATGCATGGCCACATCTTATTAAGGCATAGCCATAGGAACAAAATCCTATGGCATGGCCATAACTTATTAAGACAAAGGCGTGGGAATGAGATTCTAATGCGTGGTAAGGAGATAAATAAGGCATGTGAATTAAATAATAAGGTTGTGGCCATGACTTACTAAGGCATGGGAACAAGATAATTAAGTTGTAGCCAGAGAATAATAAGCTTGCTTTTCTGTAAATTAATGATGAAAACATGAAGAAACTGAATATTACATGAAAGCTCCTTTAATCCAAGCATAATCTTTTATTTAAACAAAAAATGGAGAGTGAACTGGTTTCTTATTATTTTCATTTTAGAATGAATTATGGTGATATACAGTGAGACGGGGCATAATTCTAAGTAAAAGACACTTAATTCTTATACTAAAAGCTGATTGGCTCAGACGCAGAAAGTTTGCAGACCCGTTTACCTTCCTTAGACAGTCATATTGTGCACAAACCCTGAGAGCTGCTTGCTTGCTTGTTAGCTGTAAACAAAAGGACTTTGTGGCCACACCTTAATGGCTACGATTTAATTCAACTCATTCCCATGCCTTAATAAATTGTGGCCACGTGTTTCTTATCTCATTCTCACACCTTAATAAGTCGTGACCACGCATTATTATTATTATTTTTTTTACATAACACTTTTAAACTGGAGTTTAAAACCATTTTTATATGAGCCTATTCATTTTGGGCTCACTTCAAGTGGGTATTCTCCTCTCTAAAGATTTTCTGGCCTAGCATCGCTAGTTCTTGCATGCGTTTAGTTTTGGCATGTTCTCATGACAAATTGTGTTTTTGGAGAGCAGCTAGATGCATCATGTAAATTGTGTAATTCGTCACCCTGTGTCGCCAATCAGTCACGTAGACTTTTGAGTACATCACTATTAGTCATTTAGTGTGAACAGCACAACAACCTGACGACACAAAATGTTGTGTGGTGTAAACCAGGTATTATGAAGCAAGGTAGCTATAGTGAAAATAGCTGTTGTTTTAGCTAAAAAGTCGTGGCCACGCCTTAGGATCTCATTCCCACGCCTTAATAAGTTGTGGCCAAACATTTTTTCATTCTTCTTTTAACATGATGATTTTTAAACTGGAGTTTAAAACCATTTTTATATGATCCTATTAATTCTGGACTCACTTCAAGTAGGTATTCTCCAGGCATAATGAAGCAAGGTATATAGTGAAAAAAGCTTTGGTTTTAGCTAAAAAGTTGTGGCCACACCTTAGGATCTCATTCCTATGCCTTAATAAGTCGTGATCACGCATTATTTCATCCTTCTTTTTACATGATGATTTTTAATATGGAGTTTAAAACCATTTTTATATGATCCTATTCATTTTGTACTCACTTCAAGTGGGTATTCTCCAGGCATAAAGAAGCAAGGTAGCTATAGTGAAAAAAATAGCTGTGGTTTTAGATTAAAAAGTCGTGGCCACGCTTTAGTAAGTCGTGACCACACATTATTATTGTTATTTTTTTTTTTTACATGATTTCACCTTAGGGGCTCCGTAGAAACTCAAATTATATTATGATATTTCAGGGAAAGAATTCCATTTAAAATCTTTAAAATACAAAAAAAACAATGCTTCCAAGACAAAAAATACTACTATTATTATTACTGGATTTTTTTATCGCTTCGGAAAAGGTGTAATCCACCTGCTCCAGCGCAAGACAGCTGTTTCCGTCTATTTTTACCCAAGTAAACAAAGTCATCCTTAGAGAATGTGCATCATCTTTTCTGTAGGCTGCTTTTCTGTAGAGCTCCTCACACAAAGCGAGAACTAAGCTCTGAAACGGTCTTGTGAAGGGAAAGATGATGCTGTAGTTGCCTAGGCTTTTGATAAAAGAGGGGGCGGGGTTGACATGCACTCAGAGTGGGTACCTTCAACTGAACTGGAGCACACTGGCTATGTACTGTAAGTTGCCATGGTGATCTAGGCAGCTTAAAAGAGCGCTGTCTTAAATGGTATGGATACGTCCAAATTCAACAACTTCACTGGTGCTATTCTGAAACAAGAACAATCAAACAAGTTCAGTTTTCTGAAAATGGAATCGCTAATCGCTCCAGTAACATGGTGGGTTATAGAAAAAGAATGATAGAGAAAAAAAAAATAAGAGACCACTTCAGTTTTTGTCTGATTTTGCTATTTATAGGTACATGTTTAATTAAAATGAACATTGTTGTATTATTTAACTACAGACAATATTTCTCCAAATAAAAAAATCCAAATAGAAATATTGTCATTTAGAGCATTTATTTGCAGAAAAGTTTTAAGAGTTCAGAAATCAATATTTGATGGAATAACCCTGTTTTTTAATTACAATTTTAATGCATCTTGGCATGTTCTCCTCCACCAGTCTTACACACTGCTTTTGGATAACTTTTTGCCTTTACTCCTGGTGCAAAAATTCAAGCAGTTCCACTTGGTTTGATGGCTTGTGATCATCCATCTTCCTCTTGAAAATATTCCAGAGGTTTTCAATTAGGTAAAATCAAAGAACCTGTAGTTTCCCACAATCAGTGATGGTTTGGTGAGACACGTCATCTGCTGGTGTTGGTGTTCCCTCTGCTGACAAATTTTATGGAGAAGCAGATTTCATTTTCCAGCAGGACTTGGGACACTGCCCACACTTCCAAAAGAACCAATTGGTCTTATATAATATTTTAATTTTCTGAGACACTGTTTTTTTGTTTCACATTTTTAACTGAATTACTGAAATAAAGTAACTTCTTAATGATATTAAAATGTTTTGAGATGCACTATTATGTATGAACATGTACTACAGGCTCAATGTAATGTGCACCTGTGTGTTTAAGGTGGGAGGGAAAATGTAAATATTGAATAAAAAGCTTTATATTCTGCCGTCTCTAGTAATAAAGAATTGGTTGCCCAGATGAGCAGTCGTACAGTAAACCTTTAAAAAGACATGCAATAAATCAATTCACTGATTTAAAACACCTTGAAGTTAAAATATATTTTAAAAGATTTTTTTATAGAATATAAATTTAATTCTTTTCAGGGCAAGAAAATAGTGTGTAATGGATTCATAATTTATGTACTTCAGACATTACAGTAAACAAGCCAACCATTGAAAGGATTGTAAGATTTCAGTTCACTGAAGCATGAACCCTTTATACACTGAAGAAAAAGAAAATCCTGACCATTAATAAAAGAAAATTGCAGAAGCCAAGAAGGGTAAGATAAAGCAAAAAAAAAATGCATTCTAAGCCTAAGAACCATACAAATCTTATTTTTTCCTCTGCATGAATAACACAGCAAAAACAGTCAAAACAAAATATTAATATTTACTATTTTATTTTCCTACCTGTTAAATGAATAATTCATTAAAAACGTGATAAATTGTGTGATATTACATTTTTAAAAAAGCAGAAAAAAAATAATATTCTGAATATTTAAGGGTTGGCTGAAATGTGTCCAATTGTTTGGAGTCTCCGTTTAGTTATTGGGGCTTGTTAAAATATGTAATCAGGCAATAACATTGTGTACCAACCTTGAGAGTTACACAAGATAACGAGTTAGTGTTAGCTGGTGTAAAACAGAACCTTTTTAAATGATTTTATGAGTAAATAATACAAAAGGAGACTAATTATTTATTAGTAAACTGACCTATCGGTTTTAGTTTCTTCAGGTTACTTTTTTTACTGAGTTCATGCTAAATGCTAACCCTGTTTGGAAAGCTTAGCCTGGGCTTATTTGGTGTGAATTTAAAAGGTTTTCCTTACCAAAAACACCACATTTTTAGCTGAACTCTTGAAGAAAAAACATTGCTGATTAAAATGGCAAATCTTAGTTTAACTTTCACTCAGGTCTAACTTGGAAGCTAAGCATTAAAACACTTACTTGCAGCAGCTTTAGTTACTTGAAAACACACACAAACAGAGGCAACTGCACCATTCAGCCCAGTTATAGGGGAGTTTCCCGCCTTCAGGACTGGAACATACCATTCCTGAAGTTAGGGCAGGGGGGTATTGTAGTGTAGCCTTATATTGCTGCAATATGTTGCATTTATTTTAAGATATTTGTTTATTTTTCAAGTATTTATCCTATACTTCAGTGTTTATACTATTTTAGGTTCATATCCTTTAAGTTAATTGATAAATATGAGTGATAATTTAGTTAATTGATTTTTCTTCAGTTAGATTGGCCTGGAGGGAGGGGCTTAAACTTTATAAAGAGGAGCCACACGAAGTGTAGGGTGTGAAGAGAGCAAGCTATGAAGCTATGAAGCTATGAAGCTATGAAGCTATGAAGCTATGAAGCTATGAAGCTATGAAGCTATGAAGCTATGAAGCTATGAAGCTATGAAGCTATGAAGCTCTCCATTCAACTGGTTCAAAAAAAAAAGAAAAGGAAAGAAAGGTTTGTTTCTTGATTATTCATGCTGTTCAAAACTTACCTCTTGGGCTGTTTTGCAACAGTATTGGCTTATGAATACTCACTGCTAAAAATAGAAAAAAAATTGAGTTTATTTGTTTTTTCATGGTGATTGGTATTAGATGTATATCATTGTCTATTAAAAATTGCCAGTATGATATCAGTTAATGTTAAAATTGCTGCTGTGTTTTCCAAAGGTGAGTAAGTGATAAATACAACTACTTCTGTTAAGATAGCTTTTTTTGTGGCCGATATACAACTGCATTAATTCAGTATTTTAGATCAAAATGTGAAACTTGTATATTATATAAATATATTACACACAAAGTGGTCTATTTTAAGCATTTTTTCTTTATTGTTGATTAGCCAATAAAAAGCCAAAAATCAGGGTCTCAGAAAATTAGAATATTATGTAAGACCAAATGGTACTT
Organism: Astyanax mexicanus; assembly: GCF_023375975.1. Lineage (NCBI taxonomy): Eukaryota > Metazoa > Chordata > Actinopteri > Characiformes > Acestrorhamphidae > Astyanax > Astyanax mexicanus. The sequence goes on from NC_064420.1 coordinate 30,836,727, forward strand.
TGGTGGTGATGGTCTACTGTTATATTAAATCCAAATTTAGTGCAGTGTCTACCAGGAGATTTTACTGCACTCCATGCTTCCCTCTGCTGACAACTTTTATGGAGATGCAGATTTCATTTTCCAGCAGGACTTAGCACACATTTATTACTACCAAAAGTAACAATTGGTTGGGTTTTCATTGGCTGTAAGCCATAATTATCAACATTAAAAGAAATAAACGCTTAAAATAGATCACTCTATGTGTGTAATACATCTATATATTATAAGTTTCACATTTTGAACTGAGTTACTGAAATAAAGTAACTTTTCAATGATATTCAATTTTTTTTTATATTATATTTTTTATATATATTTTGAGATCACCTCCAGCCAATTACACAAACACCTGACTATTAGATTATAGTCGCATGTTTGTAATCATATTTTTGTGTGTATTTATATTTGTATATGGTTTATCGTTATCTTTGCAAAGTATTGCCAACACACCTGTAGTTGTATAAATGTAGTTGTATGAACAGTTTTAATTTGTAAGTCTAGCTTAAAATTAAATTAGTACACAGTATTTAAAAAGAAACAAATATTTACTTTAGAAGAATAAATCTAGACACTGTAAGGTCTGAAATTTCTGTGGTGAAATATTTTGAAATCCAGTTTTGCTTATGACTGGTGATTTAGTTTGAGTCATGCTCCAAAGCCTTTTTCCCCCCCACACAAGCCTTATATTTCATGATACACTTGAGGTCCATTTCATTTTACACAACTCTAGTTCAACCTTCCCTTTTGAGACCTTTGTCTGTATCTGATACATCTCTCCTGGGCTTTTGACCGTGGACACATCAATTTTGGTGGTTGAAATATCACAGTAGCTACAAAAGACGAGTAAAGGTCAAATATGTTTTGATTTGGCTCGCCAATGTAGATGCTTAAAGGTGAAATGGACGGTGCTAAAAGCAGAAAGATGGGCAGGCATGATGAGCCCACTTATCCTGATCCTGGAGGCTCACTGTCCTGCACTTTTAAATGCTCATTTCCTGTCCCCAATATACCGGATCCAACCAATCAGCTTTTTTTGTAATTAAGTTTTTATTGAAAGTTTCATAGTAGAAATATAGTACATTAAAAACAGTGTTTTACTGTTCTGTTTAAATCCCACCCACAACCACCTCATATCCAGCTCACCTTAATCAACCCCCTCCCCCTACCTACCCCACCACCACACGTATACACAATATATACACAAAAACAGACATAGTCTAGTACCTCTATATCCTCAATCTATCTGTATTTGCTCTATTGACTGTAGCTGTACACCAATCAGCTTTTGAATCAGCTTATCATTGAGTTAAAGTGGGGATGTTAAAGCAGGAAATGTGTCCATATCAGTTAACATGCCTTGTTTGTCCACATGGTTGCATGTATGTTCAAATTTTATATAAATACAGTGCAAGTATTCAGGAATGTTATTATTTTTTTATTTTATGTGGGTCATGGGTTTTTAATAATAATGTTTCTGCCTAGTATCTCTTACCAAGAGGTGCGTATAAGAGGTACAATTAAAATGCAGTATTTAAGGGACTATAGGGCACAATGTATTATAAGGCACAGTATCCATGATTGTTGATTTTCTGGTCTATTTTAATACATAAGGTGCATAGAATTAAGGTGCATTATAGGTGCCAATAATAAGGAACAATGGTGTCGCCATGTTTTCATTCTAATTCAGCAGGTCATTTCTCTCCTGAAAACTGTTTTTTGGGTAGGTAAAGCTTAGATTTTCGATATTTTAGTGCAGTCAGCAGAAGCGCTAGCTGCAGTTAGCAGCGCTTAGCTCTAGTAAATGCTACCCGACAGCGCTTCACTGAGGGTTCACCTTGAGTGTTCTGGTAAGCTAGGGCACTATCAGATAACGGTTCATCCCTTGTTTAGCTTGTTTTAACGCGGTAAAAACCCAGGCTACAGTCCGATATACTCACATTTGAACAGCAAAAAGAGCTAGTGCTCTGGTTAGCGGCTAATGCTAATACTGCTCCAGCCTTGGTGCTGGAGAATCTTCACTGAAATTCCTTTATAACGCTCTACTTCAGCAGAGTGGCATCACTGCTCCTTTGCACCTGACAGGCAAAGCTCATACATAAGGCTTATCGGATTATAAGGCACCCATTTTAAGTGTTCCATAAGTGCGAAAAAAATTATAATATCTGCTTAGGTTAAAATCCACTATATTTGTAAACATTATGTTAGGTAAAGACCACATTTTAAAATCTTATTAAAGAAGAAAATCAAATCATAGTGCTATCAAATGAAACCACTGATGTCTTGAAAAAAACACTTTCCACAGTATTAATGTAAATTTGATGTAAATTTAAAATTACATTACTGTAGGAATTTGGAGTAAAAGAATGGCAAATTTAAAGATAAATGGTCTATTTGGTAGTTTATATAGGCCACAAAGCATTGGTGATTAGTGCACCCCCCCTGGCTATCACCGGCCCTGGTATTACTACCTGCAAAATTTCCATATTTCTTTTTAGGTTTGATTAGGACACTGGATCTTAAAGACCTGGATGCCCTGAATTGGCTTCATATCTCAATATATTCCAGAAAATCTCAAATGCAAAAAGAATGTCCCACATTATGCTAATTCACCCTAGCTGTTATTACTTTATTCTTCAGTTTCTTCCCCTCATTTCATTATTATTATTATTATTATTATTATTCTCTTTAATGCCTGATTCACTCTATGGTCTTTGATTTCTGTCCCATTGTAAGCCTCCTGTTACAGTAATGAGTTAAGATATGAAGTGAGACAATAGTAAACTCTTCAGTTTTGCTCTTTTTTTATCATCAGATCAGGGAGAAAAGCAACATTGTTTTTTTGATAACATTTAAAGAGCTTCAGAGTCTCAAAACAACACTGATTGATGCAAATCTATGTGCCGTTCTCTTGGCTTGACAATGCTGCCATTGAATTGTTGCTAAGTAACAGTGCTGATGAAAGGACAAGACAGGCTTCGGTCAGAATATGAGATCTTAGAGTTGGGTCTGTGATGCTTCAGGGTGGAAAGTTTGTCTTAAGTGTGTCTGAATGGAGCGTCCGTTATTATCTGAACGCTGAATGAATTCGTCCGCTTATTTGTGGTCTCTCTGACCCGAAGGGGAAATGTATGCAGCTATATTCTGTAGAACAAAGACACAGCCTGATCCCTGAGAGAAAAACTGCTGTTCTAGAGCTAAAGTGGTTTTATTATGAGCTATAAAATGACTGACATGTCGATCGCAGACCCTTCAGGGCAATTCTTTGCATTTTTCCTTTCTTCACTAACTTGGCTATATGGCTCTTTTAAAAGGAATGATTAGGTTAAATGGGGCCTTTATTACTGCAACATCCTGGATCAAATGCATTTATTTCATCTGCATTTAGCTTTGCACTTAAATGCACTAATAGTAGTCCACTTAAAGGGATAGTTCGGGATTTTTGACATGAATCTGTATGGCATCAACATGACCAGTGTCGTGCATTCTCACTGACTTACCCCCGACCATGTCCGCTGAGCGGAGTTCTTGTCCAGTATTGTCCGAGCCGAAAGTAGTCCGGCATGTTTGCTGGGGTCACGAAATGAAAGCGTTTTTCTTCCCAAAACAGTACGAGTGCAAAAGAGTGATTTATTTGCATAACAAAAAACGGTGTCTGCAAAAGTCACGCCTCATTATCACTGGGGCAGTACTTTCATTTTGGATCAGTGCGCATGTCATTCTAACTGCGAGCAGCGCACTAGTCTTTCAGATCATTGGCTGCGCTCAGCTTAAACCAGCAACGCAAAGAGCAAGCTTTAGAGAGAAGTTTATCGGCTTTTATAAGCTTCTTGAACACAGATTTATACATTTGTATGTGTGTGTGTTAAAATGGTGCGGACTTGTGTAACCCAGGTCTTAAATGGGTCACAAAGACAGATAAATTAGATAACTGCAGAAAGTAAATAATGAATATATATTTTTATTATTTCTTTAATTATTCTGAAACAGTATAAATTAATTAATAGAAAAAAAGAAAACTCCCAAACAGTGTTTAAAATGAAAAGGAAATCGTTTTTATTTATTTTAGATAATAAATGAAATAAAACTTTTAGGCGCTAAACAGCAGCCAATCAGTTCTTCAGATGATCCAAGGTGCAAAACAGCAGCCAATCATAATAATCCTCTAAGAGACAGAGGCGGAGCCTGTTGGTTAGTGGACGTCAATCCCTGGCTGTTTTACCCAGAAAGTTCTGCGGGAGGAGAAGAGACAGGTCATGCAAGAAGTTCTCTGCTTAAAGTATTAAAAAAAATACTAGAAAACGCTAGAATTCAGCGCTGTGGTTAGTGAGTAAATCACTACCAAGCTGACCGCTGTTAGAGTTGAGGCTGCAGAGTGGAGAAAGGGGGAAAGGCTCACTTATTGTGCCTCGTGAAACTTTGCCAGTTACACGCTCCGGTAATCTCCAGGTGGAGGTAGAACCTGGTGTCCATGTGCCCTGGGGTGGTGTGTGAAAACCTTGGATAGGATTCGGTGAGTTTAGAGTATATTTAAACATGTTTTCTGACCAAATTGCCGAATAAATAGAGGAATAAAATAGCGCTAATTAGCCTAGCGGCTAACGCGTTTTGTTATGCTAAGCTAGCCCATTGAATCTAGCCTGTGATAAGCTAATGCTAAGCTAATTTAGCCTACGCTAAGCTAATGTGTTGAATTTAGCTTATTAAGCTTATGCTAAGCTAACCCTCGTGTATATATTTCAAGCCTGAGGCTATGCTAACGCTATTGGTTAAGGTGTGAGATGAGTTTATCCACTTATAAATGTAATTTTATGGAACGGTGGAGATTTATTAAGCTGTATTTTGGATGTTTAAGACCTGTTTTGAATGTAATACTGTTAAAAGTAATGTTTTTTACTGAGTTCGGTTATGTAAGTGTATTTAAAAAAAAAGTTAAGAGTTATGTGAAACTCAGACACTGTTTTATGTAAACAGGCCAGTTTTTTTGTTGGGTGAAATGGATTGGAAATGGATCTTCCCGAACACTCCTCGTGTCGTTCAGCTGCACACGGCCGGTGCAGTGCGCGGTGCTAGGATGGCGAGCCAAGCCCGAGGACCCAAGTGACTTCATTACACTTCATTCACATTTTCAAACACTTGATAGTGAACGTTAAAGAAAATTTGTGGACTTTAAGATTATTTGAGTAAAAAGGACACTTTTATTTTATTTTTTTTTTTTTTGAAAGAAAGGACACTCTACAAAGATACTGAAAAGGGTTAAATTTTAATTGGTTGGATTACTGTTATTTGATTTTGATAATTTCTAAGTGGTTTTGATATTCATTTATTGTTTTTGCTACAGAGAATTGTTATTTTTTATTTCTGGTTGTTTGTTAAAGGGTATACTATTGGTGTAAAATAACCTAGAGGTTTAATTGGATAACAGTAATTATAATAATACTTACCTTTAATCAATAATCCATTAGACCTAGAAGAAAGAAATAATTAATTAGTTATAAAATACCTATAAATAGATTAAAATAATAAAATAATACTTACCTTAAACTGCATAAATACCTCTAAAATAGAGAACACAGGTGATTAGAGAAATAATAGTAATTAATATAATATTAAATATACAAATACTGAAATACAAAGGGTATACTTACCATTTTCATTGTTGACCAAGGTTATTGAAGGGTGAATTCTTTTGGAAACTGAGTAACTGAATTGTTTTTTTATTTATTTATTTACAGAATTTATTTTGTTACATTGTTTTATTTACCTACTGGCATTGATTGACATTTTAATACACTTTATTGCTGCACAAATTCTGGTCTCATTTCTTCCATGTGTATTGCTCCTAGAGCGAACCTAACTGGTCCTAGAACTATCCTAATTATTTTATCAAGTAACACTCATTGTAGTGGTTGTGTAATTGGGTCTATATATCTGTGGTGCTACACTTGTGATTATCCAGGCTGTAGCAACAAAGATGTGGCTGATTCTCCGCACAGTTTCCATCGTATCCCCGTGACTGACATTGCTCTCAGGCAACTTTGGATACTTGCAATGGGCTTCCATGTGGACACCAAAGTGGTGAAAATGAAGAAGCTTCGTGTTTGCGGTGCGCACTTCAGCGAGGATGACTATGTTTCTCCATGCCCGCTGTTGTTTGTGATGCAGGCAGCAGCTGGCCCGCCGACGTCCTCATCAATTGACAGGTTCTGTATCTCGGGCATAACTAAATCCCACTCGTGGCAGCAGTAACATTCCACCTCTGTCGGCATTAGTTCGCACTTCAAACAAGTGCACCAGGATTTGTCGGCCACCCTTGGTATCGCAGCAGCAGCAGCAGCGGCTCCAGCTTCGGTCTCAATCATTTCTCTGTCCACCCTCTCTCTTTCTGCACGATCCAATTCGATTTGGGCAAGTTCCTCCTCAGTATACTCAGGCTCATAAAGATACCCCCTTGGCTCTGAGCGGAAATCAATATATTCCTCGTCGCTCTCGTAGTCCGACATGTTCACGAACAGTAAACAGTGAAATCGAAACCGTAGGCTAGCTGCCAGGTTGCGCAATCGCGCGCACTGATCCAAAATGAAAGTAGTGCCCCAGTGATAATGAGGCGTGACTTTTGCAGACACCGTTTTTTGTTATGCAAATAAATCACTCTTTTGCACTCGTACTGTTTTGGGAAGAAAAACGCTTTCGTTTCGTGACCCCAGCAAACATGCCGGACTACTTTCGGCTCGGACAATACTGGACAAGAACTCCGCTCACCGGACATGGTCGGGGGTAAGTCAGTGAGAATGCACGACACTGGTCATGTTGATGCCATACAGATTCATGTCAAAAATCCCGAACTATCCCTTTAAGCCTTCTTTTGTAGACATTACAAAATGTACTTTGCATTACAAATAGTATAAATCAATGTCAGTTTCCACACTCAAAAGCTGGTAAAACATTCTTCAGATTTGGAAAAACTTCAGAATTGCCTTCTATTCTTGTCCTTTTTAGTCAAAATTGTGGAAATCTAAGCTTACATTAAATAAATAGAAGTGCTTTACTCACCCAAATAAATGGTTTTCAGGAGAGAAATCTGTGTACAACAGCAAGAGCTGAGGAATTGCAGGGGTCCCCTATTTTCGGCCACCTTACATTCAGCTTAAAATACCCTAAATATATATACTTAAGCTTTTATTTTAATTATAACAGCTCTTAGCCTGATATTGATGGCTGATAATGTGTGTAATGTGTATTTTCGAATCACTGGGCTAATTTATTTGTGGGACCTCATCTTTGCCTGCGCCGCCTATTGGAGACATGGCGTTTCTGCACTGTGCCTATGGGATCTAGTGGCTCCCAGTGGTGTATAATAACATTGCATTTGTCCTGTGTGTCCTGTGTGGGCATCCATACTCTAATTACGTCAAGAAAAGATGGCGACACCCTTGTTTGTTGTGCAACACAAAAAAATAGAATTTATTATTATTATTATTATTTTTTTACGCACAGATTTACAACATTGTTAGCGATACTTAAATAATGTTTTACGGCGGGATTCATTGTAAGATTAAAGTTTAAGTGTTCGTCTAAGGCGGGAGGTGACGTGATTTGAATTTCCTTACGATTGACGATTGACATACAGGGAAAGGAAACTGCGCAATAAGCAGCACTGGCCGAAAATAGGGGGCGGCCAAAAATAGGGGACCACATGTTATATCTAAACTGCGCCAGCAATTTAGTTGGCTGTACTACTCACCCATTAAACCCATTCTTTGAAGTTCTCTACATTCTACTGTTCTTGAGCTAATTTAAAGGCCATGTGACGTTTGGAGGTCTGTAGCAATCGACTCTGCAGGAAGTTGTCGACAATGCACCCTAGCATTCATAGACCCAGTTCTGTCAACGTAAAACGATTGGCCTTACAGTTTGTAGAGAGCATTGTGGAATGGGTTTCCATGGCCGAGCAGTAGAGCCATTTTCTGGTTCAATTTAGCTCTATACAGCCATAGAACCTGTATAGAAGTTCTTTAAAGAGTTTTCCCAAATCTGAAGAAGGGTTTACCTGTCTAGAGCTTTTGCTCTTGTTCCCAGTCGCTTCCACTTTTTTGTGATAATAGAACTGAGAGTTGACTGAGAAATATTTAGTCGTGAGGAAATTTCACATCACCTTTCTACACTTAAATGTCTCACCCCCACACTACAGGATAATCAGGCAGATTTTGAGGTCAGTTGGCCAGACAATCACAAAGTGTCTCCCAACTTTAGAATGATTGTAAAGAAAGATCTCTATAGTTAAGAGTCTATTGTTAAGTGTTTCCTAATGCAATCTTTTCCCAGTATCTAGGACCCTGTGTTTTTTAAGCTCCTGAATCCTGCATTTCTTGTTAGATCAGTACTACAGATAAATTTTACACAAGACTGCTAAAAACTGTATAACCTGATCTAACGCCTTTCTTTTCCTCCCATTTCCTCTCTGGGGTCTCCCTGAGATGTTTTTTTTTTTGTAAACAAAATGCATTATTTTCAAGTTTTCACTACACAACAAAAAGGTACCCATTCTTTACATTGAACAATTACGTAAAAAAGACGCTATGACATAAATAAACATAAAATGATCAGTAAAAAAAAAACATTACGCAAAATCTTTAAAGTTGGTAAAGGAAAAAATGCAGGTAAATTTATTTCCTTTTTGAACAGTTTTAATTTCCTTGAATAATCCCTTTATTATTTTTAAATATTTTTTAATGATAACACAATTCTTACTACTGGTCCCTGTTTATTTATGTCCTGAGATAGTTTCATCAAGAGGAATGGCCATCAGTACATTTTATTTGTTACAGCACTTCCAGTCAGCCAGCTCACTTTATCATACCAGAACAGCTGAAAATACCTGTTACTTTTCCCCACCTTTTACACCAAATTAATCTGAGCAGTTAATCTGCTCTGCTGTTTAACTCTAAGTTTTTCTTTGTAAGGAAGACTATCAAATGGCTTCACAAAAATCCGGTCCACAACATTAAAACTGTCTGACATTATGTGCAGCTTGCACTGGCGCGAGGCTAGTGTGAAGTTTGTCCGTCTGTGAGTGCTTTGTGACAGGCTCAGCAGCACCCGCTGGACAGAAACTGCGATAGAAAAGTGTGATAGAAGTCAGAAAGAGTAACAGAAGTTTTTAATAAAGAAAATGCCGCTATAAGGATTAGGAAAGTCTCAGGTTCAACTCAGAACAGAATGAAAATGCTCCCAGCGCGCATGTTTGCACCCAAAGATCGCTGATTCGCTCATTTCGCTGTCAATCAAAAAGGGACTCCGCCTCAGACAGGTCATCCAATCATCATGCAGAAGCTGAGCGTCCGGGCCGGCCGAGGCCAGCCCACTGCCCCATAGACCCCCAGAGACGCTGAGCGTCCGATGGGCGGGACAAAGCCCAGCATTTATCCAATGACTCGTCTCGTTTCGCCGCGCGCTTTGCTCCGCTATTGAAGTCTGTGGACGATCAGCGTCCGCACTGTTTAAAGCAGCGCTGTGAAGCTGCGGGAATGAGTGAGAGGAAAGCTGCGGCGTTACCAGTGATAAGAAGCTGATTCTGAACTAAGTTCAGCGCGGTGTAGTGCATATTAAATCAGTGACATGTACACACAACAGTATATATTTAATCACTTATTTTTTTACATTTTAGGGGAAGCTGAGCTTCCCTCGCAGTCTTAGAGCAATCGCCACTGTTGAAAACTACAAACTTCAATTTGCAGTCAGCAGAAAATGAGAGGAAGTCTGTAGCAATTGATTCAGAAAGTTGGCGACTGTTTGCCTCAGCATCGTCCTAACACAGTACCACACTGGGATTTACTGAACCCCTGAGAGCGACCCATTCTTTCAGAAATATCTGTAGAAGCAGTATCCAGGATCCCATGTGTTTTTTTTTTGATGTCTAAAATGTATTTCTTATGATAATTGCTTTCAAGACTTTGAGAAACTGAGAAACGTAGTGTTATTCTCTGTCCTTAAACTGATTTAAAACTGTGTAATCTGATCTACTGCCATTCTTTTCCTTCTCTTTTTCTCTCTGGGTTGGAGTTGCTGAAAGTACGAAACAGGGTTTTGACTGATTCATTGGTTTCCCCCAAAATTGGTGGCATTTGAAAACTACAAACTTCAGTTTGCAGACAGTAGAAAATGAGAGGTCTGTAGCAGTTGATTCAGAAAGTTGACGACTATGCACCTTAACATCCATTGACTTGCTTTGTCAATGTAAAATGATTAGCTCAACTGTTTGTAGAGAGCTTTGTGGAATGGCTTTCCATGGCCGAACAGTAGAGCCATTATCTGGTTCAATTTAGATCTATACAGCCATAGAACCTGTATAGAAGTGAAAATATAGTAGCGAAACTTCACGACTGCATTTTTGTTGCACAGGTGGCATCCTATCACAGTACCACACTGGGATTTACTGAACCCACGAGAGCGACCCATTCTTTCACTAATGTCTGTAAAAAAAAAAAAAAAAAAGTGTCCAGGACTCCATCTGTTTTTGAGCTCCCAAATTTTTCATTTCTTTTCTGATCAGTATAATGATAAAATTGCTTTCAAGACTGCAAGAAACAGAGAAACCTAATGTTATTGTAGTGTCCTTAAACTGATTTAAAACTGTGTAATCTGATCTACCACCTTTCTTTTTTCTCCCTTTTTCTCTCTGGGTTGGAGTTGCTGAAAGTACAAAACAGGCTTTTGACTGATTTATTGGTTTGCCACAAAATTGGGGGCATTTGAAAACTTTAAACTTCAATTTTCAGACGGTAGAAAATGAGAATACAGGCCACATTTAGTTTGTAGGTCTTTAGCAATTGACTTAAAGATGGTAAATATGTACCTCAGCATTTAATGGCCCATTTCCGTCAACATAAAATGATTAGCTCAATAGTTTGTAGAGAGCTTTGTGGAATGGGTTTCCATGGCCGAGCAGTAGAGCCATTATTTGGTGCAATTTAGATCTATACAGTCATAGAACCTGTATAGAAGTTCTTCAAAGAGTTTTTACCATATCTGAAGGAGAGTTTATCTTTCTAGACCTTTTGCTTTCAATCCCAGTCCCTTCCACTTTGTTATAATAGCACAGACAGTTGGCTGTGGAATATTTAGTAGTGATTAGTACAATTTCATGACTGGCTCCACATCGAATCACAGTACCACACTGGGATTTTCTGAACCCCTAAGAGCGACCCATTCTTTCAAATATGTTTGTAGAAGCAGTTTTCAGGATCTCATGTGTTTTTGAGGTCCAACATTTATTTCTTGTTTGATCAGTATTATGATAATTGCTCTCAAGACTGCATGAAACTGAGAAAACATGTAATCTGATGTATTGCCTTTTTTTCTTCCTTTTTTTCTTTCTTGCTTGGAGTTGATGACAATTCATTGGCTTTCCACACAATTTGGGCAATTTAAAAACTTAAAACTTCAATTTTCAGACAGTAGAAAATGAGAATAAAGGCCACATTTAGTTTGTAGGTCTTTAGCAATTGACTCAAAGATGGTAAATATGTACCTCAGCATCCATTGGCCCTGTTCTGTCAACATAAAATGATTAGCTCAACAGTTTGTACAGAGCTTCGTGGAATGTGTTTCCATGGCCGAGCAGTAGAGCCATTATTTGGTACAATTTAGATCTATACAGCCATAGAGTTCACCTGTCTAGACCTTTTGCTTTCATTTCCAGTTGCTTCTGCTTTGTGAAAATATCACTGACAGTTGACTATGGAATGTTTAGTAGTAAGGAAATTTCACGACTGGACTTGTTTGCAGGTTGCACATCGTATCACAGTACCACACTGGGATTTATTGAACCCCTGAGAGCGACCCCTTCTTTCACTAATGTCTGTAGAAACAGTATCCAGGACTCCATCTGTTTTTGAGCTCCCAGACTTTTTTTTTATTTCTTTTTTTTTAGATCAGTATTATGATCAAATTGCTTTCAAGACTGCAAGAAACTGAGAAACATAATATTTTTGTAGTGTCCTTAAACTGATTTTAAACCGTGTAATCTGATCTACCGCCTTTCTTTTTCCTCCCTTTTTCTCTCTGGGTTGGAGTTTCTGAAAGTGCAAAACAGGCTTTTGACTGATCCATTGGTTTCCCACAAAATTGGGGTCATTTGAAAACGAGCTTCAGATTGCACTTCAAACTTAAAATTGCAGACAGTAGAAAATGAGAGTAAACCATCATGTGAATGCATTTTGATTCTACTGTTGAATAGCTGGCAACACAGGGTAGGTTATTTAGCTTTAATGGTTTTGCTGATGAAAATGTGGCATATTTTATAGCATGTCGTGACCATTCTAAACAAGAAAGAAGGTGTTTTTTATAGGTGTCTAAAAGCATAAAACCACAACTCCCTGAAAGACATCATTCAGTATCATTAAAAGGAAGAATAGATTGGGAGTAATATATGCATTTGTAGCATTAAACCTTAAATCTTAAACCTACCTAAATTTATAGGAGCACTTTGCGTCAACACATTTTATACATATAAAATCCTCCTGTATAGTTTATAGTTCAGCAATGGTTTATGTAGCCTATAGCATTGTTTCATTACAGTGGCACTAATAGCAGAAAACACAGTTAATTTAGTCTATATGTTATGCAAATATGCAAGTCACGTTATCTGAAAGCAATCACGTTTACACTCAGGTCTATAATTTTGATGATCAAGGATTTTGTTTATGATGGACCGCTGTGGAGCTGAGTGTTAAGAATGCTAAATCCTTCAGAAGGTTAAACCAATCATTTATATATTACTCATTTTCTTCAAATGATTTTTTAATACCATGTACTGTTTTCGTTTTGTTTCATCATATAATGCAAAAAAATAATAATTGGACCCTATCTAGGGTGTCAAATATTTTGAGAACCAAAAGTATGATCCATAACCAAGAAATTTTAATTTGAAAATAAGAGGACTATTGTTGAAATCAAGAATTTTAAAAACACAATATTTAATTTTAAATAAAGAGTTTTTTTTTATTTATTTTGAGATTTACCTTCATAATTAATTCGTTTTGAGCCTGTTTTTACAGGTGGGTGGGAACTATTCGGTCATTGGCTGCTGGAAATAAACCCCGCTCATTAAGGTCTTTCCATTTGCTCAGGTCAACAAATGATAGCAACTTATGGCTCGTGGAAAAATAAAATATATATATATCATAATACTATGAGAATAGGGTCGTAATATTACGAGAATAAAGCTATAATATTATGAGAACAAACAAATATAATGAGGATAAGGACATATTACAAGAATAAAGTTGTTGTATTATGGAAAAAGAGGATATGTTACAAGATCAAAGTCATAATATTACGATAATAAAGACGTAATATGATACAACTTAAACTTGTAATATTATGACTTTTTTTCGTAATATTATGACTTTATTCTCGTAATATTATGAATTTATTCTCGTAATATTACAGCTTTAATCTCGTAATATTGGTACGTTAATCTCATAATATTGTCTGAGGACTGAACTGTTTTTATTTTATTTTTTAGAGGGGCCCTTAAATGCTGAGCTGTATTGGTGCAATTAGTAGAGCCACAGTTGCTTAGGTTTTCAAGCTAAACTGTTGTAATGGGGCCAGACAAATGGGAATATTCATTTTAGAATGAATATATTTGGATTTCCAGGAATGTTCACAAAAGCAAACTTATTTATTACATTTATTACAATTACAGTTAATTTACACAAATAAAAATCATCTTAAGAACTGCTGCTTTCATTATTGGGTTTATAACGAAAGCACATGTAAGAAATAACCAATCCAAAGTTGTCCTAGGGCAATAATGGATTATAAAGCAAGTCAGGAGAGGGCATGAAGAGTTAGTCAAATACATACAGTAAAGCACAGCATCGGCAGAATCAGTTCAGCTGGGAAACTGTGACATCAAACAAGCCTTTTCACAAAGTTACTGCTAAACCTGAGTGTATTTATAAGACCTAGCTATGGAATCTCTGAAGATGTGTGTTCTGAGATCTATATTTGTAAGGATCTGAAAGAATTCTGTACGTGATTGTGTAAATTGTTGAAAGTTTCAACCATAACCCAGTTTTTTCCTCCATATGCTGAGAACTTTGATGTGGTTGGATGCTAGTGGCTCTATATGGCAAGTCTTCTGAGTCATTTGTTGGCTTGAAAGTTGGTTCTAATAATAGTTCAGAAGACTCAGTGACACTGTACTCTGATCAGTAGATCTGCTGCACATATGAAACAATCATATCACACGCAGAACTGTGCATTAGACCAGGGTCAACAATGGATAACCATGTGTCGGAACAGAAATCACACATTACTTTTTTAATCAGGTACATTCCCTAGTGTCAATCTTTTTATTTTATATGGAGAGGAATTAGTGCCCAGTTGAGAAGCAAAGCCTACCATGGAAAAATGTAAAGTCAATCCACAAAATGCATTGCATTGCAGTGATGTGCAGTAAGGCCCTTCTAACCCTTTAGAGAAGGGTTGACGACAAGTGCATGTAAATGATTACATCATTTTTAATCAGGAAATATATATTATAGTTATTGTAAGTGTATGGATTTATTTTATAAATTAACTAAAATAAAAAACAGCAACTAATTCGAAGCATTAGTCTGTGTTGTTCAGTTGCTATGAGACTTGCTTATATGACTGACAGCTGTTCTAACCAATCAAAGCTTTTCAAAAAAGGTTTCTGCCCCCCGTGTGTCTGCTTGGACCCTTCTCCTGATTTTGAGAAGGGTGTAGTAAAGTCTGAGTCTGTTAGCAAAGTCATAGGACAATCTAACCAATCAGATTAATGATTTTCACTCCAGGGGCGGGGCCATGGCTGTCTAACCCCTTCTCAGCGCTGTGCTGAAGAGGTACGCGCTGATTAGTCGTAAAACAGCGCACATTCTGGATTAGTTTAATAGTTGACTAACTATCATGGAATTGCAGCTGCAAATGAGACAGATATTGCGTCAAATCATATTAAAAAGCCTTTTTAAAGGCTCTTCTTCAATGTGAAACTAATTCACAATAAAAGGCCGTCTGACTGGTGAGTTTTTGTGTGTACTTATTGTTTAGGCTGCTCTGGCGTACTGTAGACATACAAATGAGTGATATTTGTTGAACGGTTGTACTTGTAGGAAAATTCAGCATTGATTGTTGGGTCTATTGTATATTTTTGTAGTTTGTAGCGGTTGTATTTTGGGCTGTTTATGTGTATTAAGTTCATATAACTCAGTCAAGACAGAGAATATGTAGTTATTGTAATGTTTATCTACATGTAGCTTAATGGGCGGCCGGGGGGAGTGGTGCTTCGTGCGGGTTGGGGGGGGGGATTTGCAGAAGGGGTACCCACTATATTCACTGCACGCCACCTTCATCACTGACATCTACACCACACGCTGCATCCACAAAGCCACCAGCAAAATAGGTGACCTCATCCATCCCTCACAAAGACTCTTTGCCATGATTCCATCTGGCAGAAGATACAGGAGCATCTGAGCCTCCCCTACCAGATTCGACTCTGCAACAGCTTCTTCCACCAGGCAGTCAGACTCTTTAACACAGAGATGGAATTGAACCACTGCTCACCTCATACCCAACACACTCACACAGAGACTGAACTGAAACCCCCCACCATTCCTTACAGACTTACACACACACACAACACAAAGACTGTACCGGAACCCCCCTCATCACTGTACACACACACACACAAAACACTATTTTTACTATAATGTTTCTATTTAAGGCTGTGTAATTGTCAATTTGGACCACACTATTAATTTAGCACTTAACACAGCGTGATGGCAACAGCACCATGCAGCACATTCCAAAGAAGGCCCATTAGCAGCTATACTTTAGTTTAATTTCCTTAATTAGATGCTGAGGATTCATTCTGAAACAGTATTGAAGTGTTTAGCAAACTGCACTTTGTTTGATTTGGCGTTATTATATGTTTTATAATTGCTTAACACTAATTTGTTTCAAAGATATATCATAGAAATACTCAGCCATACATGAAGTACCATAGAAAAGTAATGTGGGTCATTTTTACAAAAAAAAAAAAGAATAGTTAGTTAAATGAATTTATTGCAAAGTTAAAGTGAAAACTTTTAACCCATATTGTGCATAAAAGGGTTAAATGCCACTAGCCCATGTATCCATTATTCAGACAAATATGGTTCCTAATGTTGTTCCAGAGCCTTTAAAAGCACATAAATTATCAGCAAATTGGTTTTAATACTCTATGTGTAAAAATAAGTCTGAATGATTTTATGAATGTAGATGTCTTTCTTTGTTCCTGTCTTTCTTTCTTTTTTTTTTATTTGATTAAAGCAAAAGCTCAAGGCTTGGTCTTAATTAGGCCTAAAGTGACCTGTAGCTAAATTGCAGTAACATAATTGCTTGTACTCCAAATGAACGTGCTCAGTAACATTCTATAGGCTTTGATTTAGAGTGCTGCAGATGTTTCTATTTTAGGATCTTTCATCAAAAGGAAGCTCCATTAATTGTAAGAGTGTCAAGTGAAGGTGTTGGGGAGAGTGGGAGCGTAAGAAAAGATAGTGTTATTAAATGTTGTATATCACAGAAAACTGTCAGCTGTCACGCTTTCATGCTTCAAACTCAGTGTTGTAACCGGCACGCACTGCTGGAGCTTCAAACATCTGTCGCAGAGATGCAGCTCACTAGTGAAACAAGCAAAACATCAAGCAACATTTAGTTTTTTGATAGAATTGAACACAGTGCAATTTAGTCAATAAGTCGAACTCTCTATTATAGAAAAGATCCTGGACTAAATTTCACTGACCTACAGGTGCATCTCAAACAATTAGAATATCATTGAAAAGTTACTTTATTTCAGTAATTCAGTTGAACGTGAAAAAAATGTGAAACTCATATATTAGATAGATAGATCGATTAGTCATTAAATAATTAACAGAGCAAAGTGCAAGGTGCAATGACATTGATTATGAAAGTGACTGATGTGACATAGAAATATAATATAAATATGCATCCGTAACAAATATAGTTCTATAAGGAGAATGTGAATATGTGAATACCCAATCATGAGTAAAGTGTACTTGAATGTAAGTGAGGTTGGGGAAGTGTTAGTGTAAATAATAAATAAGTGGTTGATTAATGTCCATGTGGTGTGACTGGATTAAACTCAGTCGGCAGCAGCATCCCGTCCCCGATGGGAGGAGTTAGAGAGTCTGATGGCTCTTGGAATGAAGGATTTTCTGAGTCTGTCTGTTGTGCAGCTCTGTGACAGCAGTCTGCCACTGAACACACTCCTCTGCTTCATGATGGTTGTGTGAAGTGGGTGACTATCATTGTTCATGATAGAAAGCAGTTTATCCAAAGTCCTTCTCTCAGCTATTGTAACCAGAGAATCCAGCTCCACTCCAACCACTGCCCCGGCCCTCCTGACCAGCTTGTCCAACCGTGATGCATCTCTCCTCTTCATGTTGCCTCCCCAGCACACCACAGCAAAGAGAAGAGAATACTGGCCACGATTGACTGGTAGAACATCTGCAGAAGCTTCTTACAGATGTTAAAGGACCGCAGTCTCCTCAGGAAATAGAGCCGGCTCTGTCCCTTCCTGTACAGGGTGTCTGTATTTGTTGACCAGTCCAGTTTATCGTCCAGCTGCAGACCAAGGTACTTGTAGGTCTTTACTGTCTCCACATCAACCCCCTCGATGGAGACCGGCTGCAAGGGTAGTCCAGACCTACGGAAGTCTGTAGAAAATTAGAATATTGTATAAGACCAACTGGTATATTTGGCAGTGTGGGCCTTGTGAATGAATGGGTTGGGTAAGTGGACTTCCAAGTTGGGGAGATAATGGGCTGAAATTAGAAATAAAATTACTGCCATCAGCAGCCGGAGTCAGAGAGAGATTTATCAGAGCTGGCTTTACTCCCTAATGTTGAGGGGCTTTACTAGTGATAGCAGGAGTCCTTATGAATGAATGGGTTGGGTAGAAAAAAGGATAAAATAAAATAAAAAAAATGATTGCCATCAGCAGCCAGAGTCAGAGAAAGATGTATCAGTGCTGACTTTACCTAATGAATGGGTTGGACTTTGGAATTGAGGAGAAAATATGCTAAAAAATACAAATAATAAAAAATAAAAAAATTCTTTGCCATCAGCAGCCAGAGTCCGAGAGAGATGTATCAGAGCTAGGTTTACTTCCCTAGTGTTGGCAGCATTACTAATAATAGGAGAGGTCATAATGAATGGGTTGTGTAATTATAAATATATTTATAAATTTATTTTAAAAATGTAAGCGCTGAGCAGCAGTGCTTTTAACTTGCATGGCGCTCTAAACAAACAGCCGTTCTTGTATGAAATCTGGCACCCGGACCCAAACAAAATGATTGTCATTATTAGACTGTAACATTAAGGTTGGATTGACATGTAAGTGTGTGCCAGAACTGGGTTGACAAAACTTGTTTGCCATCAAGGTTGTAATTATATGTGGAGCAATTCAAATGTTTAATGACAGACCTTGCCTTTCAATCATTTTTTTTCTTTCATAGAATGCCATCTTGTCTTTTCTTTGGCATTGTTGTATAATGAGAGTTCAGGCCTTGACAGTAACGCTTGTCAAATACTGGTGTGCTCTTTTCCACAAAAGTCACAAACAAATATATAACCAAATATAACCAAAATAGGGCTGCAACAAAAATAAGTCTACAAAATTACAAAACCCTACTATTTTGTAAAGGTTTAGTCTCATTTTATTGGTACATTCCATTAAAAAACCCACTAGTAGAAGGTTGTGTCAAAGTTGATGAAACAGTAAAATGCAATGGCATTTTTTAAGGAGAATATTGTGTTGTTGATACTGGATAGCAGCACGTCATCACTAGACTCTACTAGTCATTCGGGGTGTGACGAGATCTCATGGCACAGAGATTAAAACGTGACAATATTTCTGTCTTGCGGGAAAAAAATAGGTTAGTGTGGACGTTTTAAGCGGGATCTGGCAACACAGCAGGAGTGCAACTACATACTGTTTGTGGTGTACGCAAACGTAGTATCAGCACCCCCGTGGGGGGGGAGGAGATGGGGTAGATACATTCTGTCATTACAAGCCCACCGCGCTCCGTGAAACCAGCAAGCTGATTGGCTGTTTCTCCTGAGAGAAAATGTATTTGGGGCTTTCATTTAGTGCAGCGCCCCTATGCGTCGCATAGGCTGCATATCCCCTTTTTAAGTTGTATGTTTGGCTGCATTTTGGCTTTCCAGTGGAAACAATAAACTGTATTTTAGGAGATTTAGCACTATACAGGACCTAGAAAGGTTTTTTTTTTTATTCATATTCTTATTTCTATTTCTTATAAAAGCCGTTTTTAATTTGAAATCTGTTGCAGGTGACATTAGACCGCTGAGCTCTTTCATGTAGGCGTTAATTAGACTTATGTGCATTGTGTAAATTTGTTTTACTGAATTCCCTTGTATCAGGGTTAATTGGGAGCACTGATAGGACAGTGGCATTAGACGCTGCAGAAGAGGTCTGCCAATTAAACTATTGATTCTCAAGTTTGTGCGTCTGCGTACGAATTTATTACATGACAGTTGGATTACATCCGGGTCATAGCAGCATGACATAGGCATAAGGTTAATGAGCAAGCAGATTTTTTTCCTGAAAATCAACCTAGCAATTATAAATCCATATTTCATTTGCTAACACACAAATAGCTTGCAGACATACCGGAAATATGTGTATCACAGAGCATGTGATTAATTTTTGATTATTTTTAAAATCGCTTGCCAGCACTAATATTTACATTTGAAAACTCTTATTTTAACTCTGATTCCAGAGTTTTTCTACTGAATTCAGATGCTAATATACTTATTATCCAAACTAAATACAGTGGTATGAAAAAGCTTGGGAACCCTTAATAATTTTCATGATTTTCCTTTATAAATCATTGGTTGTTCTGATCAGCAATTTCAATTAAATATATCATATAACAGATGAACACAGTGATATTAAAAAAGTGACATGAAGTTGACATAAACTACATCAATATTTAGTAGATCCTCCTTTTGCAGAAATAACAGCCTCTAAACTCTTCCCAACACTTCCAATGAGAGTCTGGCTTCTGGTTGAAGGTATTTTAGACCATTCTTCTTTACAGAACATCTCCAGTTCAGTCAGGTTTGATGGTTTCTGAGCATAAACAGCTCACTTTAAATCACACCACAGATTTCCAATAATACTCAGGTCTTATTATCACAGCAGCCCTGTAACACCTCAAGAGAGAAAAATGCTCCCTTCTCTCCGAACTTCTCGTCTTAGTGCGAATAAAAATCACGCTCGAATTAAATAATTGTTTGCTCGAATTAAATAAATAATTTACTTGAATTAAAGACGTCGTTCATTCGAATGAAAGAAACGTTCGCTCAAATTAAATAAACCGTTCACTTAAATTAAGGAAAACATGAGCACAAAACGTGAGCACAAACTGCTACGTTGTTCATTGGGTCTGTAATAACAACTGTTTTTTTACAGTGCATGCCAGAGAATATTTTTGGGAGATTCTAAGCTACTCAGATATGTCTTAAAGTGTAACTACTACAGCCATTGCAAATGTAAATTACTTTTTTGTAATAGATTTTTTTGCAGGTCAGGCTATATGTATTAATATATATGGTAATATAAAACTCCAATTAATATATTTACTCAAAAAAATGAGTAAAGAATAGTGGTTGTGCATTGAATAGAATAAACAACGGACAATAAAACAACCTAAATCACCATGTAAATGACAGATATTGCAGTTAAAATCATTATATCATGAGCTTAATTCTTATTATCTGTTAAATATTTCCCATTAAAACAGTCCCATAACTTGAAACTGAGAAATAACATCATCGCATGCCACCATAATCGCTAATAGGGTGTTTTCACCACACAGATTTCATTCTAGCATTATATCATTATTAGAACTGACCTGGTGTTTTATCAGTATCACTTAGTTACAGCAAAGGATATCACTGCTTTCAGAGCAAAAAAGGAAAAAAAAAATAGTCTGTCCTCCTGAAATAATGCAATCTCGCCACCGGTGTCCCCCAAGACTTGGTGCTGGGCCTTCTTTTATTGTTCTCTTCACACTTGCTTTCTTGGCAATGTAATATCCCCTCATGGCCTTCCCCACCACTTTCATGCTCAAGACACTCAACTTATATTTTCCATTCCACCTTCTGAAGGTGACACATCTGATGGGTTTCCAGTTGCGTCTTATCCTGCTGACATCTCCTGATGGATAGCAGTCTATGTCTATCTAAAGCTGAATCCCAGCAAGACTATAGGTATACAGACTATTATACAGAATATAGAAGGTTTCTATTTTGAGTTACTTTTTTTTTTTTGCCAAGAAGTATCTGCGTCACTAGAGTCTAAGGCAGGGGTGTCCAAACTATGGGCCGCGGGCCATATTTTAGAAATAGAATGAAAGTTGGCCCGCTGTTAAGCAGGTTTTTATAATGTGAGATTCAAAGTTTGAACGCTAGGTGTCAGAAACGAGCCAAAGAGTCGGAGAGGGTGCACATTTTAGCACAGAAAAACGGGGCAAAGGAGTCTAAAAGGGGAAAGGGTGTGCATTTCTAGCGCTAAAAAACGGGGCAAAAGAGTCTAAAAGCAGAGAGAGTGTACATTTCTAGCGCTAAAAAACGGGGCAAAAGAGTCTAAAAGCAGAGAGAGTGTGCATTTCTAGCGCTAAAAAAACGGGGCAAAAGAGTCTAAAAGCGGAGAGAGTGTGCATTTCTAGCGCTAAAAAACGGGGCAAAAGAGTCTAAAAGCAGAGAGAGTGTGCATTTCTAGCGCTAAAACACGGGGCAAAAGAGTCTAAAAGCGGAGAGGGTGTGCATTTCTAGCGCTAAAACACGGGGCAAAAGAGTCTAAAAGCGGAGAGGGTGCGCATTTCTAGCGCTAAAAAACGGGGCAAAAGAGTCTAAAAGCAGAGAGAGTGTGCATTTCTAGCGCTAAAAAACGGGGCAAAAGAGTCTAAAAGCGGAGAGGGTGTGCATTTCTAGCGCTAAAAAACGGGGCAAAAGAGTCTAAAAGCGGAGAGGGTGCGCATTTCTAGAGCAAAAAAATCGGCCAAAGAGCCTAAAAGCGGAGAGAGTGTGCATTTCTAGCGCAGAAAAACGGGGCAAACTGTCTTAAATTAGCCGTAATTAAGGGGTTTAATATCATCTAGACATCCAGAAATTTGAACATCAATTTGAAAAATCTTAGTTTACACAACACTGTCAAAGATAAATAAATAAAAATAAAAAAAATATTACAGAGTGTGGCCCATGACTTCAAATATATTTCTCCTTCAGGACCCCAACAAAAAAAGTTTGGACACCCCTGATCTAAGGTATATTTGTCAGTGATTACAGGTGTGGTCAGATTAGTATCTGGATCTTTTCACATGATGGTGTAGGGTACTTTACCACAGCATGGACTTAGATAAAATTTGGATGTGAGAAATCTCACAGCATGAAAAAAGATGACCATTGAGTCAAAGTTTCATCAGTATCAAGTATCAATATGACAAAGTCAACAGTGTCCAGATAACAGCTTGTTGTCCAGTTCTGATGACGTGATCAGGTCCATGCGTGTCTGGGCAGCAAGTTCTTATTATGGTGTTGTTCAGCTCTGTGCCCTTTAATGAACACAGCAAACAGTCCTTGTGTTTTACACAAGGATCAAACTATCCTTAAGTGTCCTAAAGAAGAAGTTTTCAAGCCTGTGCAAAACATTTTGTCGTGTAGAACAGGCATGCACTGACGCTGTACCACCAACATGGTGCCGGTGCTGGTGCCAGGTTCCCGAACGATTCTTTGCATTTCCACCGCAAAATCACAGGTTCTTGGCCAGAAAAGCCGGTTCTGTTCTGGCCCCACAATCTTGCTGGTCTGGAACCAGCGAACCTGCGACGTGAGCGGCCAAAGGGCGGGGCGTTGAAGCGTCTTCGGGGCAAAGTCGTTTACAAACCTCACTTTCATTCACAGCTAAGAGCAGCAGAAGCAGCTAAATGAATGAAAATGAATCAACAGTGGTCCACTGAGGATAGCAGCACAAGTTTCAAGAGGAGCTCGGGTTCCGCCATGTTATTTTTTGTTAAAAGCCCCCCGACTTCTGTTTACGCCCACATTCACATATGTGTAGTGAGTGACTCCTTAGAGCAGTGGAAACACGGGCCGGTTCTTAAAAGGTTCGCAGGAACCGGCACCGGCTCCGGCACCAGCACTTTGTTGGTGGAAAAGAGGTATTAGATACATAGCTTGTTGTCTCCTAGTTCTTATACACAGATCCCAGTGTATATGAATAACCTCCAAAGCAACCTTGTGTCACTCTGACAGAAAAAAAAGAGAGCATAGTTCATAAAGCTAAATGATTAAGTAAACAGTAAAAATAATATATGTATATATAAATGTCTAAAACACTCAAGAAGAAGAGCGGGATTATCTTCAATCACACACTTCAATGGCTTAAACCTGCTTTCCTATCAGAAGCTTAGCTTCCTACCTTTAGCTTAGCTTCACCAAGTCAGCTAAAAGTAGGGTGACAATATTTTCATATGGGTAAAGCAGGACACCTGGGGGGGGGGGGGGGGTGTGGTTTAGTCGCTAAATTATGCCAACACCTAATTTGCATAATACATGTTTTTAAAGCTGTAAAGGATTAAGGTTGTGGGAGTGAAAAAAGTGTGTAAAAAACATCCCAAATATGTTAGAAATGTTACAAATGAACAACATCTGTTGCTTTTTAAATAGGCCGTCACTTTTTTACAGTAACTTCATTTTTACGTGAATTACATAAATTAGTTTTTTTTTTGCCGCGTTCTTAAATGTTATTATAAGAGCAGCAGTTAGCCAAAAGTGTTATTTTACTTTTTTTGGGGGGGTTTTCTTTGTTTTATTTTATATTTTTTTTACGTTTCCTTTATTTTTAAAGCTATCATAGGTATCAATAGCTATCACTTGTTCAATGGTTCAATCGATATTTAGCTTTTTACAAAGAGGCAGACACTGTGGAGGAGGTGAGTGACAGGCTGTGTGGTGAATGAGGTGAGAGACTGACTGAGACTGTGTGAGTTAAATTCAATATTCACACTGAAGACAGTTATATTTACATCCTGATCTGTAAATACGGGGTGGGGTCAGTCAGCGGCGGCTGTGGGCACGGCGTTCGTGGAGCGGTGTGTAAGCTCTGACTGAGAGACTGCACTGTGAGTGTTGTGGGCGGGGCTCACGGCAGCAGCCGCTGCAGCGTGGCTGAAGAGAGCGTGTGTTCATCTCAGAGTCGCCAAGTCTCCAATAACACCACAAAAACTCGCTACATTTGTCGGTAGTAGTTTTTTTTTTTTTTATCAGGGACAATATCGCACACAGCGCCGTGCGCAGTGCCTTAGTGCCTGTAAATTTAATGGTCCAATGAAGGTAATTTAAAAAACAGGACATTTCCTCACTTTTTGAAAAAAAAAAAACGGGACATTTGGTCGCCCTAGCTAAAAGTGTTGGATGGATTTCCGAGACCAAATACGTCTCATGTACTAAGCTAATGTCTCTGCCAGTTTGCAACACATTCTTGGCCTAAGTTTCCAGATGAATCACCAAGAATTTGGTGTCAAGAATTTATAGGACCAGCTGGGATGCCAGCTTCATCAGCCTATGAGTATACAAGATCTACAGGCCTAGCTGCAACATCTGTGGGCAAATGTGCAACAGGGACAAGGGACTTGGGACAAGGGACAAGGGACTTACCTTATAGTTGCAGATATTATTTAAAAATCACTGAGAATGAGGCTGTGGTCACCAACAGCACGGGTCTTCACCCTTGTCCAAAAAGAGCCAGTGTGTGTGTGCAGATTTTCAATTCATTCCATTCAAACAAAAGCACACCTGATTTACACGTCATTTATCAGCGGGTCTCTGTCTTCCTGCCACTTGGAATGGAAGCCTGCAGTCACGTTGCCTTTTGTGAACAAGATTACTGACCCCTGGGCCACACGAACAAAGGAGCAGAATGGGAAACTATGAGCAATAGTCCACACTCATGCATGGTTAATGGCCGCTTATGTCTCGCCCACACTTCAGGATAATTGAGCCAATTTTAGGGCTGATTTGCTCTTCCTGCCAACTTTAAAAAGACGTGTACGGTGTCTATAATCCTGTCTTTAGACCTCTGATCTCCTCCCATAGCAGTCAGGGCCACCCCAATACCATTAATCATTTAATATTTATGATTCTCTGGTGGGTGGGAAACATGAGGTTATGAGGTTGACCTCATGTAGACATATAGAAGGTGGAAATTGTGTATCTTCACACATGGTTTGTGTATAGATATATAATATATACCAAATTGAAAACCTCTGGAAATATAATCAAGAGAAAATTAATGATCACAAGCCATCAAACCTGGAGCACCAGGAGTAAAGGCATAAAGTTATCCAAAAGCAGTGTGTAAGGCTGGTGGAGGAAAACATGCCAAGATGCAACTGATGCAGTTTTGTTTTGGGTTTTTTGTGACCTTCTTGGATGAGTCGTCGCTGCCCTCTTGGGGTAATTTTGGATGGCCGGCCACTCCTGGGAAAGTTCACCACTGTTTCATGTTTTCGCCAATTATGGATAATGGCTCTCCCTGTGGTTTTCTGGAACCCCCAAACTTCAGAAATGGCTTTATAACCTTTTCCCAACTGTAAGACCTTAATTATTTTCTCTTTCAATTTGTCCCTAAATTTCTTTGATTATTGGCATGCTGTCTAGCTTTTGAGTATCTTTCGTTCTTCTTTGCTTTGTCAGGCAGGTCCTATTTAGGCGATTTCTTGAACGAGAATAGATGTGGCAGACTTTTTTTGATGTTTCACCACTTTATTACTTTTGAAAGACCAACATATAAAACACAATAGTGTAACATAACCTTGAAACATAACATTGCAACTTTGTTTCAGTTTTAGTTTTTGCAGTGGGTTGGTTGCAAATAAGTGAAATGGACCATTTACATATTACATATTGATTACACTAATTAAGGCAAGGAGAAGAAGTTTCATACTGAAAAAAAATACTTAACTATTTTTTCTAGATCTTCAAGCTGTAAAACGGGTTAATCTGACCTGTAACATAACAGGAGTGTTACATCATGTTTAACTGGGAGGCAAAAACTTTTGAAAACCTTAATTTAAAAAAAAAAAAAACATTTTTTACTTGTGTTGTCTTTGACTTTTTTGTATTTGTTTGATGATCTGATACAATTAAGAGTGACAAACTTACAAAAAATAAGAAAACATGAAGCCACTGTATGTGTGTATTCACCTCAAGCTTGCATTGCAGGACATTTAACCCCTCTGTCAAGTTAACTCTTTGTTTTTATTCATATCCTTTTCTTTTTCTTTCCTGTTTCTGACCAGAAACATCAGAACTAGTATATCAATGGTTTCACCATCATCCAGTGTGTGTGGAAAATCCTGAGAGGTTTTTGAGGTTTAAAGATATTGTCTGGGCAAAATCTTAGTTGTTGTGTATGTGTGTTTGTGTGTGTGGTGTTTCATTCAGGGCAGATCGTGAATAAAAGATACATAAGGCTAGATAAAAGTGACATAAGGCCTTGGAATACAACCGTGTTTTATAATATAGGTCACCTAAGATGAGTTTCCCTCTGGCTGTCTACTCTGGATTCCACCATGGCTGGACTGAATTTAGAGAGTTTAGCATATTTAGCATATTAGCATATTATTATTTAACATATTCTGTATATTTGAAGGTTGCTGCCATGTTGTACGAGTTTGATAAGCAATGTGGATTTAGTTAGAGGTTTAATATGTATGCTGAGTTTCAGTTCAACACTGTTCAACATGAGTGGTTCATCTCTAGTCTAGTCATTACAGTTAATTACAGATCTCTATGGTTAAACAAGAAAAATGTTCCTGTTCTTTAAAAAATAATCAAATCTAATTTTCAGTTTTTCATCATAAACTTAGTAGAGCTTATATATATATATATATATATATATATATATATATATATATATATATATATATATATATATATATATAGTAGAGCCTATATTGTATCTTTTTTGTTGTGCTGGTTTTCTAATAAATGGGTAAAATAATCCAGCTCAGAGTTCCTTCATTGTGGTTCTCAGCCAGCTAGAAGTTTTTTGTTTGTTTGATTGTTTTTTCCTTTGCTTACATGGAATATAAACAT
The DNA here is from genome assembly GCF_023375975.1 of Astyanax mexicanus. Classification (NCBI taxonomy): domain Eukaryota; kingdom Metazoa; phylum Chordata; class Actinopteri; order Characiformes; family Acestrorhamphidae; genus Astyanax; species Astyanax mexicanus. Next base: position 30,863,979 of record NC_064420.1, read on the forward strand.
TTGTAAGCCACACAGTCCTGTGAAAAAAGGTCTCTGTCGGTGAATGTCGGTGAATTAATGTACACAATTTTAGTGCTATTAAAAAAAAACTAAAATTTTAATGTTTATATCACCTCCCAGTGCCTTATTGGTTATGTTCATGTTCATTTTGCCTTAATATTTTTCTTATTCCGCATGAAAAACTTAAAAACATTATAGAGGCAGCTTTTGGTGTGGTGTTTTAATTTTAATTTTGTTTTTCCTTTTTTTATTTTACTATAATATAACTTACCTCATATTCAAATGTTGTGCATTTTTAATCCTTTTACTTTTTTAGCATCTTTAATATAATATTATCAATTTATTGTTATTACTGCTTTTATTGTAAAACCGGACTATAAGGCGCATTAAGCGACACTAGTAAGGATGCCTTACATTGAAGTGAGCAAGGGTGTCACCACGTTTCCCTCTAATGGTAAACCTGGGGGAATCGCCTAAGTAAACAAAATTGTAATTCTTAAAAAAAAAATTTCAGTCAAATGAGCGCTGGAAGTTAATCTACAAAGATTTTTCTTTTAAAAAAACATTTATTTGGGTGAGTAAAACGCTTCCGTTTATTTACAGTAAGCTTAGGGTGAGTTTTCAGATAAGTTTCTCCAGCACTAAGACTGGGTGCAGCAACATTAGCATTAGCCGCTAACCGCATCATTAGCGGGTCGTAAATACAGTCTACAGTCTAAAATTATTTCCTCTGAACGGCAAAAGAGCTAGCGCTGGATAAGCAGCCAATGCTAATGCTGCTGCACCCAGCCCTAATGCTGGAGAAACTTCACTATATAGTGGCTTAAGTTCTCCTTTACCTGACCTATACCTGACTGATAAATACATTTATAAGGTGCACCGGATTATAAGGTGCACAGTCAATTTTTAGGAAAATGAAAAGATTTTAAGTGCATCTTATAGTCCAAAAGATACGAACCAATGCAATCAAACAAGTCCTGCGTGTAAAAAATGTGCTATATTTAGAATGACCCATATAGATGTTTCCAGGTCAAAATCTTTGGGGGTTTTTCCAGGCCATATTGTGTGCAATCAGCTCATTTCACACTGATTACCTCACTTTTCCCACAGCTTAATGAATTCAGACAGGTGGCTGAGGATCAAACCCTTAGAGCAGATGACTTACAGAGTGTTGAAAAATTGGCTGCCATGATTGAGTACTACTGTAGTGTGTATGAGCTGTGTATATGCTGTGTAGGACTATGTGTGGCCCATAAGTATAAGGGCCTTGACACAATTTTGATCATTTAAACATTTTCAGGTGGTTTTGAAATAAATGCATCTGAAATGTGTATTTTTTTTTTTTGTTAAACCCCTTAAATTAATTCTAAAAAAATAAAACGCACTTTATACACATCTTGATTCCTCATTTTGATGCATCCATTGCTGACACATATGTGCAAATGCACATATTTACCCCCACAGACTGTGTAGTCTGCATAAAGAAGTATTATCAATAGATTATGACTTTCCATATTACCGTATTTTACGAGCTATAAGGCGCACTATCAGTGAAAGTCTATTTTATGGCCCTTTTTTCATACATAAGGTGCACTGGATTATAAGTCACATTTTAAGCGAAAATAGTAAGGAACAAGGGTGTCGTCATGTTTCCCTTTTAATTCAGCAGGTCTCACTGCTGGAGGAGAAATCTTAAAAAACACTTTCTTACACTTAAGAGCATTACAAAAGAATGTTTAAATTAGGTAAAGAATACTAATAGTGCATTTTCAATGTAATATACACTATGAGTATTAAGTATACTCTCTGTTTTCCAAATATACTCTCTGTTTTTGCTTTAAATTATAGGTCGTGTTGACAAAAAATATATATAAAATATATATATAGTGACATTTTCCAGTAGCATTTAGTACATTTACAGTATACTTCAAGTGTATTAAAGCATTAAGTATAAAGGTGTTTAAAAAACACATACTTAAATATACTTAAGTTAACACTCAAAAGCACTTTTATGTTGTGTTTGAATATAGCTTAATTACAATTAAAATATACTTAAAATATACTTAAGTTGCCATAAATGTTCCAACATAGTACATTTACTATGTATTTAAGTACATAATTTAATTTTAAAAAGTACTTTTCCAATGTTAAGTATACTCTAAAAAAAAATATACCTAAATACACTTTCTTCCAATAATTTTAACAGCACGGTTAGCAGCAGTGCTAGCCACGGTTAGCAGCGCTGAGCGCTAGTGAATGCTGCCCGACAGTGCTACACTGAGGGACCCAGCAAGTGTTCTGCAAGCTATATTAGCTAGCGTTTCATTCCACATAGCCTGTTTTGAACACGGTAAACATGCAGACTACAGTCCAATATACTCACCTCTCAACTGCAAAACAGCTAGCGCCTAGCGCTTCGGTTAGCGGATAATACTAACACTGCTCCGGCCTTAGTGCTGGAGAAACTTCACTGAACCTCCTAACGCTGTACTTCAGCAAAGTAGCTTTACTGCTCTTTACTGCCTGGTAGAATTCATACATAAGGTGCACCAAATCATAAGGTTAAATTTAAAAAAATTATAATGCGCCTTATAATGTGAAAAATATGGTAGATAAACGTGAACTTACAGGGGTTGGACAATGAAACTGAAACACCTGGTTTTAGACCACAATAATTTATTGTCTCGATGGACAGTTCTGGTGGAAACAGGAGAGTTGAAGTGAGCAGCTGTGGTTTTATGTTTTTTTGATACAATCCGGGTTAGGACCCGAACATCCCTTTCAGACAGCTTCCTCTTGCGTCCACAGTTAATCCTGTTGGATGTGCTTCGTCCTTCTTGGTGGTATGCAGACATTACCTTGGATACCGTGGCTCTTCATGCATCACAAAGACTTGCTGTCTTGGTCACAGATGCGCCAGCAAGACGTGCATCAATAATTTGCCCTTTTTTGAACTCTGGTATGTCACCCATAATGCTGTGTGCATTGCAATATTTTGAGCAAAACTGTGCTCTTACCCTGATAATTCAACCTTCACACTCTGCTCTTACTGGTGCAATAATGTGCAATTAATGAAGATTGGCCACCAGGCTGCTCCAATTTAGCCATGAAACCTCCCACACTAAAATGACACGTGTTTCAGTTTCATTGTCCAACCCCTGTATTTACATCATGCATAGTAGCTTGAACAATGTGATCATTTTTGTGCAATTGAATTAGACTATATTAGTAGTTACTGTCATATTAGACCAAACGATTCCACAACATTTTGGATTTTGTCTTTTATCTCTAAAGCTTAACATGGTAGCTAAAGTATCTAGAGTAGATAGAGAGTAGTAGAGGGTTAAAAAACATACTAGTTTTTTTTAATTATTATTCAATGCCATAACATAAAATATATAATATGGCCCCTTTATTTAGCCTTATTTGGGAATGTAGTTGCAAAGAAAGATACTTGTATGATTACATGGAAAAATATAGCTAGTTTTTCAAATAAAAAAAAACATCAACCAAAATAAAACCCTAAGTAAAATCATAAATGTTGCTACTGATGTAAAAAAATATATATATATATAGAGGACATCTCCAGCAAACAGGAGGAAACATCCCAGAGGGGACTGTATATCTGCTAAAGCAGAAAATCTAACTTGTGAAGAGGAGAGGGAGGAAGAAGTCCTATTTTTGAAGCAGGTGGAGAAAGATATGCCCCCTTGTGTCTTCAGGGGATCCAGGACTGGGTTTAGGATTAGATTTAAGAGGGCAAGAAAGCTCCTTACAGTGTGATTTGATGTACCAAATCAATAGCATGCTCCTGTATTGCATCCATCCAGTGAGGAAGACTCTAATCAAAATTTGTTTTAATATAATTTCCTTATATTTTAACTGTAAAACAAATGCAACTGTTTGGGAATCACAGTATTTTTTTTTTTCTGTGATTTAAAACTGGAAAACCCTACTTTGAATTTTTGGATTACAGCACAGTGATTCATGTTCACAAGCAATGATCTCAGGAAGTGTAATTTTTTTTTTTTGCATGTTTGTCACTCTAAAACCCTGGTGAAAAAATATATATACTTAAAAAATATTGAGAAATGTATGTGGTAAATATACTAATAGATCTATGTACTTTCTTAAAAATATATTTAAAGTATATTAATATTATGCTTTCATCAAAAAAAGTTTGAAAGTAAAATTTGATCATACTTTTTAAAAATTTACCACATAGTGTATTTTAAATAAATAGACTACTCTGAAGTAAAATTTTAGTTTAGTAATTTTAGTTTAGTAAAACTAAAGTTTATATATATATATATATATATATATATATATATATATATATATATATATATATATATATATATATATATATATATATTTTTTTTTTTTTTTTTTTTTTTTCTGAGACACTTCAGGGTTTTCATTGGCTGTATGCCATAATAATCAACAATAAAAGAAATAAACGCTTAAAATAGATCACTCTGAGTGTAATACATCTATACAATATATGAGTTACAGATTTTGAACTGAGTTACTGAAATAAAGTAACTTTTCAGTGATATGCATTTTTTTTAGATGCACTAGCACATTTTTGTTTATTCTAAGGTTAAATTTAACTACTTTAACATCTAAAATGTTGTAGTGTGTACTTTATCCATATAAAAAAAAAACATCCCTTCAAAAAACATCCCTTCATTTAACAAAAACAGATTTTTTTTTTTTTAAACCTAAGTTCAAAAATAGAGAAAATAAGACCTGTTGATCCTGTTGGAATGTGTTTATCTGGTAGTCTCTGCCAGGTAAACAGTACTAAAGTGAAACTAGTAAAGCTTTTATCTTTAAGAGAGAGGAAGAAATCACGCTCCACTCTCACTCCAGATCTAAAAATATTCACAGGTGTTTTTATTTATCCTTCCTCTGTGAGAACGAGAACATGAGAACATGACCTGAAAGAACGTGGAGCTCATCAAGAAGCTCTTATTGAGGAAAGTCAACAGACAATAAAAATACCAGAAATGCTGTGCAGCTGCAGTGATTCCTATTGGATGCTTCGGTATCGTAAGTAATTGCAATAGGTTATTTGGTTGCTAGATACTGTAGTTGCTATGGCTTTGCCATGTTTTGGTGCTCAGTGGTTCCTAAGGTGTTGCTGCGTGGTTGCTATGTTGTTTCAGGTGGTTAATGATGCTGCTTAAGGATGCTAAAGTGTTTCTAGGAGGTTCTAGGATGTTATGTGGTTGCTATGGCAGAAGGTGATTGCAATGGTGTTGCCATGCTAGTTGATTACCATGGTGTTATGTGGTTTCTATGGTATCCCAGGTGGTTGCTAGGTATTGCTAGGCTGCTGCTAAGTGTTTTATAGGTTTTGTTATGGTATAGCTATTCTTTGTTCTGAAAAAGGGTGTTAATTTCCATGGTGTTGTTCGAGAAATGGCTAAATTGAAAGTCTGACCTATAGGTTAACTAAAAACCTGAAATGTAGTTGAATTGGAAACCAAAGCATGATTAAACTGGAAATTCTAAAAAATAGATTAACTGGAAAACCTGAGGTTATGGCTAAACTGGAACATCAAGAAATGGTTAAATGTAAAACCTGAGCTATGGCTAAACTGGAAACCTTAAATATGGCTTGAAATTCAAGAAATGGCTGAATTGAAACATAAAGTTTGACTAAACTGGAAATACAAGACATAGCTAAATGAAAATAAAAAAAACTGAGATATGGTTAAACTGGAAGTACAATAACTGGTTAAACTTAAAACCTGAGATATAGCTAAACTTGAAATTCAAGTGGCTAAATAAAACCTAGGAAATGGCTAACTGGAATTTCAAGAAATGGTTAAAATGGAAAAAAATGAGCTATGGCTAAACTTGAAATTCAAGAAATGGTTAAATGAAAACCTGCGATATGGCTAAACTGGAAGTACAAGAAATGGTTAAACTGGAAAGAAAAACATATATGGCTAAACTAAAAATTCAGGAATGGCTAAACTGGAAAACCTGAGCTATGGCTAAACTGAAAATTTAAGAAATGGTTAAACTGGAAAACCTGAGCTATGAATAAACTGAACATTTAAGAAATGGTTAAACTGGAAACCTGAGCTATGGCGCTAAACTGAAAATTTAAGAAATGGTTAAACTGGAAAACCTGAGCTATAGCTAAACTGAAAATTAAGAAATGGTTAAACTAGAAAACCTGAGCTATGACTAAACTGGAAATTTAAGAAATGGTTAAACTGGAAAAAAACAAATATATATGGCTAAACTAAAAAAAAATAATTAATGGCTAAACTGGAAAACCTGAGGTATGGCGCTAAACTGAAAACTCAAGAAATAGCTTAACTGGAAAACCTGAGCTATGGCTAAACTGGTAACTCAAGAAATGGCTAAATAAAAACCTGGGATATGGCTAAACTGGAAGTACAAAAAATGGTTAAACTGGAACAAAAACAAATATATATGGCTAAACTAAAAAAAATAACAAATGGCTAAACTGGAAACCTGAGCTATGAATAAACTGAACATTTAAGAAATGGTTAAACTGGAAACCTGAGCTATGAATAAACTGAACATTTAAGAAATGGTTAAACTGGAAACCTGAGCTATGGCGCTAAACTGAAAACTCAAGAAATAGCTTAACTGGAAAACCTGAGATATGAATAAACTGGAAATTCAAGAAATTGCTTACTAGAAATCCTGAGATATAGCTAAAATGGAAAGTCAAGAAATAGCTAAACTGGAAAATCTAAGACATGGCTAAACAGAAAACCTGAGGCATAGGAAAACTGTAAATCAGAGTATCATCCTGCTCTGATGATGAGCGAATCTTCATTGATTGTAGCTCAGAGTTTAAGTGGGAGACACTCATAAATTCAAATCATGGACAGATACACGAGTAATCAGTCAGATTTAATGCTTAACCTGTGATTAACCAGCAGGGAAACTGGATCTTTCCTGGAAAGATGTGAAGCACAGCTTGACCTTGTTTTTTCTTCTTTATTTAAATAGAATTGTTGCGATTATAATATTAAAATGTCTGCTTGTTTGTTAGAATGCAGCATGTGTTAGCATGTGCCTTATATCATTCTCTCATTGCCATTGTGTCATTTGTACAAGAACATTTTTACAGTCTTTGTTTAACCTTGAACTGATATGTCTGATTTAATTATCTGACTTGCTGTGTTAATATGATATTTACCAAGAATCAATTCGTCTTTCTAGCATTTTAATTAATTTATTTAGTATTTTAGTTCTGCAGAAGGCGAGAATGAAAAATATGCACAATTAGTGATAAATTGTGAAGCCTAATAGCCAATATAAATTGTTGCATTTAAGACAGAATATATTAAGTTAATTGACTTTTCAGATGCTTGAAAGTGCTTTTTCGTGCTATCTTCGAAAGTTCGGAGAGCCATTTCCATAAAAATGAATTTTTAAACATATATTTAGCTTTAAAAAAAAACAGAGACAAGGGCAAAAAAGTCCCTCAGAGCTTGAGGAGGAAGAAACCTTAGCAGAAATCAAAACTCAATGTACCTTGTACTATCACATGTACTATACCATGTACTTTCAAAGCTAATATATAAGGGGGCCCATCCTCCTCCGGTCAGGCAACTTATAAATGAATGTCAAAAAGTCTTTATATATACACAATATATGTTAAATATATTCAGGTGGATAGTCACACCAGCAATGGAAGCATTTCGAAACTTCCTAGTTTGAGTTTATGTGAACTTCGCTGCTAACGTCTGACTCCAACAGACGTTAATATAACAGCCTACTAAAGAAAGCCAGAAGGTAACATAGACACGGAGGCAATCAATAACTTAGATGAAGTCAATTAAAGCCCCATCCGCATGGGATTAGTTTCTCACACTTCTACTCAGTGATAAAACTCTTGCATCCGGACTGCAATTGAAAAAAACAGGAGGCTTTCTCGGTCACATGACATCGAGTTCAGTAGCTCCTCCATTTCCACTCTCTGATGGGTTTACGTGAATCTCCGTGGAAACATGCGCCCAAAGTGTAATTATGGTACGTGTCAGTGCACAAATAGCTGTTTTTATTAAACGTATAAGGTGCCGAAACTCAGAGATGTGGACCTGGACAGGAATAAAATTACTAGAGGACCACGGAGTTCAGCGAAAAACAGCTATAAAACACATGTGCATAATAACAGTATTTTTTGTCACTTAAAAAAAAAAAAAAAAAAATATATATATATATATATATATATATATATATATATATATATCATTGGACAAAAACTGCAAAAATACAGTTTTTTTTACATTGAAAAAAAGTAATTACATATTTATGATCCATGATTAGGGCAGATTGGACTGACTCAGCCTGAACATCTGGTAGCCCATCACTGCACCTCCTGTTATTTAAGTGGTTGACCCGGAGTCAGATTGCCCTTCTGGAGAAGGCCACTGAGAGCACCTCATGGCACGGCTCATTACTGCAAACTTTGTAAAGCCTCGTGTCTCCAATCACTTCAGTGGTAGCAGGTGACACTGCAGTGACCCTGGGCTGAAAACAATCTGAAACTGTTCATCGATAAAGCTGCTGTCAATCAACTTTTTTTTTCTCAGTTTTTTCAGTTTTTTTCTTTTTTTTTTACCAGTTTACAGCTGTTAAGCTGCAATGAAAGTGAACTGAGCTTTGGAAATGGATAACAAAAATGTAAATTTACAAAGCCTTTGTCTAAGGTAAAGCAGTATTAGAAATACTGGAACAGTTGTTACTTCACTCTCTACTGCAGCATTCACAACACACATCACATTCACACATTGATCATCATAATAACTTGAAAAAGAAATAAAAAATCTGTAACTAGTAAAAAATATTTTACAGATGAAGCCAGAGAGCAGTAAATACTGTTTCTTACACCTTCAAAAGATGCTAAAAACTGAACAAAAAAAAAAAAAAACTGGAAGAAAAATACAGGATGACTCGGGTCTGGCTGACCCACATGGCAACACCTAGAGCTCAGCTTAACATTGAACTAAGTCTCAGTTTCTGCAGTGAAGAGAAGAATTAAGGGTCTGACAGGTGAAGTGATGAGCAACGATTTTAAAATTTTAAGTCATCTCTGGAGTGTGGAGTCCCAAATTTTTAGAAACAGCATGACGTCTAACTATTGGTCTACTTTGCTTTGTCAGGCTGGTGCTATATAAGCGATTTCTTGATTAAGAACAGGTGTGGCAGCAATCAGGATTGGGTGTAGCTAGAGAAACTGAACTCAGATTAGATAAAAAGTTAAGTTTTATTGTGTTGGGGGGGAGGCTTTTAAAAACCTTTATTTAAAAACTGCATTTTGCATTTACTTGTGTGGTGTTTGACTAATATTATTATTACTATACTAAAATTAGTTTGATAATCTAAAACATTTAAGACTCACAAACATGCAGAAATCTTTTTTTCAGAGACCACATCAGTTTCTGAATCAGTTTCTCTGATTTTGCTATTTATATAATGTTGTTTTATTCTATAAACTATGGACAACATCTCTCCCAAACTCCAATTATTTGCAGAAAATGAGAAATGGCTGAAAGAACAAAAAAAAAATGCAGTGCTATCAGACCTCAAATAATGCAAAGAAAACAAGTTCATATTATAAAGTTTTTTAGAGTTTAGAAATTAATATTTGGTGGAATAACTCTGGTTTGTAATCACAGTTTTCATGCATTTTGGCATGTTCTCCTCCACCAGTCTTACACACTGCTTTTGGATAACTTTATCCCACTGCTGGTGCACAAATTCAAGCAGTTCAGTTTGGTTTGATGGCTTGTGATCATCCGTCTTCCTCTTGATTATATTCCAGAGGTTTTCAATTTGGTAAAATCAAAGAAACTCATCTTTTTCAGTGGTCTCGTGTGTGTGTATATATATATATATATATATATATATATATATATATATATATATATATATATATATATATATATATGTGTGTGTGTGTGTGTGTGTGTGTGTGTGTGTGTGTGTGAGACACACATGCCTTGTCACAGCCAACTCAAGTGAACCAATACTTCTCAGTAGTGGTCGTAAACATGCCATAATGCTTTTATCGAGTCAGCCGTTACTAAATCAATGACTGTATACATTATTGGCTTCAAAACATTAAATCATTTATTTTTCTGTATGTTTTTAAATGGAATACTGGATGGACCAGTATTTTTTTAATAATCACACCTCTAGAATACATGTAGATTACTAAAAACCACCTGACACTCAGAGCGGCCTATGCCTTTCAGTATTTTGATCAGGAAACACAAAGAAAACTAGATACAAAAATTAAACGTTTTAGTCTAAATAAATAAAAATGTTTAGTGCAAAATATTTTAGTAAAAATAAAAACTATATAAAGTAGTGCGCAGCATACCAAGCTTTAGTTTGATTAAAGCAGGTAGTTTCACACTTTTTCTGTGGACACTTTTGAGTCATTTGCTGATATTATTTGGTTTGAAAAATCATAGAAATATGTTTGAAGCACTAAATGTAAATAATATTGATTGGGGAAGGAGATCTCACTTTTTTAGGTGTTTTTATCAGAGGGTTTCTTGTAGATGCTTTACCGCACTGGGATGTCATCTATTGTCTGTTTTTTTTAACCATATATTGATTGTTTGTGTGTGAAGGGATTCCTGAGTAGTTAAGCTGAGAACACAAGGTGCGATTTTGGACGGAAAATCCGTCTGTAGGGGTTCTAAGGGTTAACGTAAGTGTGTTTGTATGTAGATTTAAGAATACACACCTACCTGTCACTATAAAACTGTGAAAGATTCCGGCTCGTAAACATGTCGTAATGCTTTTATCAAGCCAGCGGTTTCTAAATTAATGTCTGTATGCATTATTGGCTCTAAAACATTAAATCAAAAACCTCTACCCATTTATTTCTGTGGAATACTTGAAGACAAAATGCTTTCCCTCCCCTGCCTTCATCTTTTCATCATTTCCCCCTCGCTCTGCTTAGCATAGAGGTGTGTGAGCAGTTAACAGAGTGTCTGCGGCCGCCCGAGGCCAGGCCTGCAGCCGGTTATCAAAAGGGGCTGCAGTTTTAACCAGTCTTAACCTGCTTTTTTTTTCCTCCTACATGCTCACAGGCCTCAGGGCTTCTTCTGTACTTTTTCTCCTGCATAGCTGGATCTGCTCCACTGCCTCTTCCTCGTCTATTCCTCTTATATAAGCATTAGCCCTGGGGACCTGTCCAGCAGTCCACTTCTCTTCACCACGAGCATCTGCTCGCTGTCACGAAGCTCCCGCACCAAGGGGACTCTCTCTCTCTCGGCTCGTTACCGCCGGAGCTGTCCACTTGATGGAGTCCTAATTGGACACCTGTAAAGACGGTAGACCGAGTAACAATGGAGACAGTCATTTAAGGCAAATAACACAGGGTTCTTTATAGATGGGGATTTGACTAAGCAGCCTCATATTTATGTTTTGTTGAGCCTGAACTGGAGAGATTTCGGTAACACTTAATACATTAAGTGTTGACCAGAGGTGGAAAGTAATGAATTACATTTACTCACGTTACTGTAATTGAGTAGGGGACATTCCAGGATTTTGGTACATTTCAGGGGTGGTCACTTCTGAAAATGTGATCTTCAATTTGATCATTTTTAGTCATATATTAATTAAATACAGGTAATAGACTCAAATCAAAAAGTTTGATTCGTCAAGCTCAGGTATCAAAGCAGTTTTTTTTAATTAGATTATGCAATATATTTGGTAACTTACAGTAACAGGGTTGCAAATCTAGGCTAAGTTGTGGTTTACCGCAGGAACAGATGCTAACTGTAAAATTTAGCTATGTAAACAAGATCAAGAACAAACATGGTTATATTATAAGTATATAAAGTAAATTTTGACTCTACTCAATATTAGTCTTACAATATGAGTAACAGGGTTGCGTTCACTGAGTACCACACACAACTTGGACAAACATATTTGGAAAAAAAAAAACAGACTCTTGGTCTTGCCATGTGGGCAGAAAATGTCCTTGTGATGTCACTTCCTTTGTGCCAGTAGACAAATATTTTAACTCTTTCTCTGTCAGGTAAAACTCCTTATGGTAACAGGGTTGCTCGCATGTTGTGGGACACAACTTAATAGCATAAAACTATAGCATAAAAATAGCATAAAAACTGTAACATGCAATACAATGTAGACCAAAAAAAATTGTTTTCATAAGTAAAGGAGATGCATATCAACAATATACAAGAGGAAGTCATTTAGAGCTTCTTAAATTTGCCAAAGGAGTTGGTCACCCAATGTGTGGGACAAGAGAAAACAGCCATTTTTTGAGGCTTACACTTGTCTTATAACAAGTACATTGTTCACAAAAAATTGTCATTTAGATATTTTGGATATGTACATTTAACATTTAAGTGGTGGGACAGGAAATGTACCAAAATCCTGGAATGTCCCTTAGTAATTAAATTTGCTACATTGGAAAACTCCCTGTTACTAAGTAAAAAAATAAAATGCTGGGGGAAAAAAAATTGTCTGAATTAAAAAAAAATAATTGGCGAGGATGCACCGGCACACAGATGCTCGCACGTAGAATAACGAGGTTATAACGTCCTCATGCAATACAAAATGTGCCCCGCCGGACAGAGCTGTCAGCTTTTAAAACTTCCACATTAAACCTGCGAAAGCATGTGATGGTGAGTGTTTTTATCATTAAACAATCTGCTTAAATGTTAAAAAAAAAACATGTAAATAGCAGTTAAAGGATAGATAGATAGATAGATAGATAGATAGATAGATAGATAGATAGATAGATAGATAGATAGATAGATAGATAGATAGATAGATAGATAGAGAGAGAGAGAGAGAGAGAGATAGAGAGAGAGATAGATAGAGAGATAGATAGATAGATAGATAGATAGAGAGAGAGAGAGATAGATAGATAGAGAGAGATTGATAGAGAGAGAGAGAAAGAGAGAGAGAGAGAAAGAGAGAGAGAGAGAGAGAGAAAGATAGATAGATAGATAGATAGATAGATAGATAGATAGATAGATAGATAGAGAGAGAAAGAGAGAGACAGAGAGAGAGAGACAGAGAGAGAGAGAGAGAGAGATAGATAGATAGATAGATAGATAGATAGATAGATAGATAGATAGATAGATAGATAGATAGATAGATAGATAGATAGATAGAGAGAGAAAGAGAGAGAGAGAGAGAGGGAGAAAGAGACATAGATAGATAGATAGATAGATAGATAGATAGATAGATAGATAGATAGATAGATAGATAGATAGATAGATAGAGACTTCATTGATCCCCGAGGGGAAATTCTAGAAATGGCAATGGCAAGTTAAAAAATAATAATGAACTGTAAAACTATAAAAATACGCTTCTTTATAGTCACATATATGACGATAATGTTTGACAGAAAAGAAAAAAATGGATCATAGAAATCTATGCCACTTGCTTTTAAAAAAATGTTTTATGAGGTGGTCTGAACAAATACTGCCTGAAAGGTCCAAATTATTATGTGGAATAATAGTTCATTAAAAACTCTAAATTCTAACTACATCAAATAATTAAAAGTAACTATGTAACTTTTACTCAAAGTAAATTTTAAATTGAGTACTTTTACTTTTACTTGAGTTGAATTTTAGCAAAGTAAAAGTACTTTTACTTAATTACAATTTTTCAGTACTTTTTCCACCTCTGGTGTTGACTAACTATCATGAATTAATGCATTAGGTACCATCAGTGATGTCAGTAACGCGTTACTTAGCCTATGCAACACACACACCACGCAGCAACACAAACAAATTCATGGAGGCAGGCGAGAGAAGCGCGTTTTGTAGCTGGAAATATAGCCGGTTCCAATACACTCTGTGCTGTACACTCTGTGCTGACAACAAAGTGCTTAGAAGAAATAGAAGCTTCTGTTAATGAGATACAACCATTGGTTTAGTCACCCCACTCCACTGTTTCATGTTTCCTTAACATGTAAAAATTAAATATACACGGTTTTGTTTTGTAAAATCACTCCTTGCTGCCCTGCAGAGAACAACAGGTTCAATGTTCAGATTTACAGTGTTAAATATATCAGGTCAAGAAAGACTTTCTTTATTTTGTATTTTTTTATAAAAACAAGTATTTATGTTATATTATTAACCATATTATTTTTTTTCAGGAAATAGTTCAACTTTAAATGTCTAGAGACACATTGTTGCTGTTAAAAATGCATTTTCCAATAAAGGGAGTATTGGCAAAACTGGTTATAATGTTTATGTTAAGGCGGCGGGAGGTGGTGTCTGCAGCTGCTGAAAGTAACTAATAAAGTAACTTGTAAGGTAACCTAGTTACTTTTAAAATCAAGTAATCTATAAAGTAACTAAGTTACTTTTTAAACGAGTAATCAGTAATCGGATTACATTTTCAAAGTAACTATACCATCACTGTTTACCATAAATAAGACATGAGGTAATACATTAACAATGCTTAGGTAATGTTAGTTAAACACGGAACTACAGCATTAATTCATGTTATTTTCACATGAACTAATGTTAGAAGTAAAGCATTTGTTAAGATGAACAATAAATCATACACTTCATTAATGATGTTAACTAATCTTGGGTAATGTTGGGTGCGAATTGTATTGCTGGGGAGGGGTTGAGTTCTAACGCTGTTTAAACTGAGAAACGGGGGGGGGGGGGGGGGGATTGGACATGGATTCCCATTTGAATGTTCTGTTCCACCTTAAAAACGCTAAGCCTGTGTGCCGCAACAGCAGCATTTAAGGCGGAATGGTATATTAGCAGCATTTAAGGTGGGACAGCAAATTCATGTGAGTTATTTATGTAAAGAAAAGTGTGTTTAAAGTGCAGATTTAAGAAAGCTAAGTAGATAACAAGCTACTTACACGTAATGCTGTAACTTGAGCAGCTCGCGTACCTTAACTTAGACACAAGTCACCCGACCAATAGTGAGGCAGCAGGCAGGTAAACGAGAGAAATGATCATTCACATGGAATGGTATGATCCACTTTTGGGGTGCTTGAAATTATATCACAATATTCTTCCAGGCATAGATGCTGCATTGTTTTCATAGTATTTAACATTATATGTTAAAAAATAATCTATTTAAATGATTTGACGCCTCGCAAACTATTGTTTTTAGCCCTTTAGGGGGGTTGAAGTCTTAATTGGGGCGGGGGGGTTTGATGCCCCCAATGCCCCTGTAATTCGAACCCTGTAAACAAGTAACAGCTGCTCTTCTTGCCATTTGCTTATATACTGCAGCTATGTATACAGTAACTATTAAATATGTATTAATTAAATATTACTTATAAATATATTGGGCCGTGATAACACTTATGCAGTGCTTAGTAGATGTTAATAAAGCTTTACAAAGGCATTATTGGTTAAATGTGGTTTATATTAACAATTTCTACATTACCTAATGTATTACCTCATGTCTTTTTAATGGTAACTAACGCATTGATTAATGTTAGTTAGTCAACACTTAATGTAAAGTGTTAGAGAGATTTCCGAGCTTTAGCGGTTGAGGTTTGGTGTTCAGAGCCTGGAGTTTATTACTGGGCTTTACATCTCCTGGCTCTTGCTGGGTTCTTTTGTCATCACGACTGGTGATGGACAGCGGTGGGAATTCAGAGAACAGGGCATTTCATTAAGGATGAAGGGAAGAGCTAGAGAGGATATGAGATACAATGAACACACAGAAAAGTCCTTAATACCTCTTGGCCTGGATGTATCATTATAGAACCTTTACAGTACATGAAGGTTTAGACTCCACTGCGGCTTTTGCAGGCCATTTGTTTTTCAGCAAGGGTCGAGGGAGGAGACACTAAGGTTTTATTTGTCTCGAACAAAAATATATATGTTTTATATGTCATGGCTGGACAGGATTTAGACACACGCAGATACAAATAAATAAGATACTTTATTAGAAAAAGTATCAAAACAGAGAGTAGTCAAAACGTTCAGGGTCAATACCAGTAAACAGCAACAACAGTGAGCAAACATACCAAAAACTAGATTCAGTCCAGAGGTCACACACAGACAGGAGATATCAGAGGCCAGAAAAACAAAACGAAAAAAAAAATAATAATAATTAGGTTGTACTTAAAACATATTGAGAAATCTCTCTGTACTGTAAATATACACATTGATGTACTTACTTAAAATATATTACAAGCTCATTCCTGTTTAATTGCAATAGAAGCACAACCTCTTTAAACTTTTTTGAAAGTATTTACATCTTCCTCATCTGCTGACTTGCTACTGAAAGTAGTTATAGATCCCTCCTTCAGACGAAGCATGATGCTTGTAAAACCAGGAGAATGAAATGGTGGATCTTTAACTGATCTAGTGGGTGGGGCTCTGGTGGGGTTGACAGGTGCCAGGGTGGTTCTAATTATGTTCCCAAACGGCTGATAGAACCATATAATTTTTGACAAACTCAAACTTTCAGCTGAAACAAGAAGAAAGTTTTTTTGTGTGTGTGTGTGTGTGTGTGTGTTAGGAGTGTTTATAGAAGCACAGGGACTTTTGTATAATATGTCCCCTTTAAGACTTTTTTTTAAGAATTTGGGTTTTTAAAGGATTTTAAAGAACCGCTGATTGAGGAAAACTTTGGTGACCTTCCACCTATTTCATTTTGTGGTATTTTTATCTCTGTGGTTTTGTATGTGATCACGCAAGTTTGTTTTTGTGTATTTGTGCACATCACCAAAACAGTAAAGGAATCAGTCACGCTGTTCATCAAAGGCATAGAATGATGAGTGGATTTTGAGGACACGGTCCTCTGTTTATTCACTATAAGCTCTTCCATCAAGGCTAAAGAGCCACTGCACCTAAACAGTTTATATTTGCATGTCCTCCATCTCTCACAAAAAACACAATTATACCGTCCACTTGTTTATTCACACACGACTACGTGCTTGAGTTAAGAGCTGGAAATGAAAGTAAACAGCCACTGCTTTCATGGCCTCCACACAAAAAGACCATGCTTTTTATTTGGGCCCGATGTTTTAACACTCGACACGCAACGCCTCTCAAATTAAACCTTCATTTGTTTCCATGGAAATACTGGCGAACTGAGGTCAGAGTGTGAGTCTGATCATTAAAACCTTTCAGGTAAAGACGTTTCAAGTTGATTATTTTGGCCCAAGGTCAAACCAGTACGAAATGATCACCTGACCTTTTAGTGTGTTCTGTAAAACGGAAAACAGAAGAGCTTGCTGGATATTTTAGCTACGTGAGTGCATAGTTTTTCTGGGTTAAAAGACAAGCAATACAGGAGTTGGACAATGAAACTGATAATTTATTGTCCTGACGGACAGTTCTGGTGGAAACAGGAGAGTTGAGGTGCACATTGAATTCTGCCGTGATTTGAGCAGCCGTGGTTTTATGTTTTTTTGGATACAATCCGGGTTAGCACCCGAACTTCCCTTTCAGACAGCTTCCTCCTGCGTCCACAGTTAATCCTGTTGGATGTGGTTCGCCCTTCTCGGTGGTATGCTGACATTACCCTGGATACCGATGTCTTTGACATCACAAAGACATGCTGTCTTGGTCACAGATGCGCCAGCCAGAAGTGCATCAACAATTTCTTCTCTTTTGAACTCTTGCACGTCACCCATTCTTGTATGTTGTGTGCATTGGAATATTTTGAGCAAAACTGTGCTCTTACCCTGCAAAATTAACCTTCACACTCTGCTCTTACTGGTGCAATAATGTGCAATTAATGAAGATTGGCCACCAGGCTGCTCCAATTCAGCCATGAAACCTCCCACACTAAAATAACAGGTGTTTCAGTTTCATTGTCCAAACCCTGTATATGCAGATTTAAAATCTGTATTTATACCCTGTATTTAAGCCCTAACCATTATAGAATGTATAATTATCAGTTATATCATCAGTTACAGAATACAGAACCCTAGTAGGATTCCAAATCTGCACAATTGCTAAAAAAAATAGCCATTAACAAATAATCATGTTCTGCAGTAGTATTATTGACTACATAATTCATTTAGGCCAAATCCTAGGCCAAATTTCTCATCCCTTTTATCATCCCATCCTTATTTTGGAGCATCAATTGTTCTGTTGGAATTGAGTTAAAAGACAATAATAGATATAACTGAACAGTGACTACAAAATGACTACAAAAAGTATCCTTCATGCTTTAAATAAAAAAAAAATATTACAGTAATGCTACTCATGCTAAATCTGTTATCAAAATTGGCTGAGAATTTCCTTTAAACTATATTTACCTTTTACTCCAGGATGACTTTGCATTTTTTTCATCTTGTATCCAGGCTCGAGGCTCCCAACTGGGTACTGTCTCCTTTTAATTGTACTGTGTTTAATATTGTAGTTACCTACATGCAACTTTGGAAAAACTTCAGTTTCTGAATCAGTTTATCAAATTTTGCTATTTATAGGTTTATGTTTAAGTAAAATGAACATTGTTGTTTTATTCTATAAACTACAGACAACATTTCTCCCAAATTCCAAATAAAATATTGTCATGTAGAGCATTAAATAACAACAAAAAAAAAAAAGATGCAGAGCTTTCAGACCTCAAATAATGCAAAGAAAACAAGTTCATATTCATAAAGTTTTAAGAGTTCAGAAATCAATATTTGGTGGAATAAAATTGTTTTTTAATCACAGTTTTATGCATTCTGGCATCTTTGGCTTGGTCCTCCTCCACCAGTCTTACACACTGCTTTTGGATAACTTTATGCCACTCCTGGTGCAAAAATTCAAGCAGTTCAGCTTGGTTTGATCTTTTTCTTGATTATATTCCAGAGTTTTTTTTTCACAATTTTTCACATGTGGATGAGAGTTAACCGAAAATAATTGCCTATTTTTTTTTGACGCCCCCAAAGCATGAAGGCGGAGTTTCCAAGGTATTCTTGTAAAGAATTTCCAACATAACTTTTAGTCAAAAATAGACTCTACACAAAGAAAAAAAAAACTCTTATCCATGCCCAAGTCCAGTTTAAATTAGAATACAGATACAGAGGAGAGAGAGACAGACAAGAAAGAGAGAGAGAGAGAGAGAAAGAGAGAGAGAGAGACAGACTGGCTTTGGTTTCTAAATGCCAACTTCACTATAATGAATCACATTTTGGCAAGGTCTTCTCTGCCTACAAAAAAAAACAGAAATCATTCTCAACAGACAAAAGAAAACACACTTTAACAGGTGAGGGGAGTAAAAGCCAGGAAGAGTGTGGCGGGGCCGAGGAGAAAATGTGTGTGATTAGGCGTAGGCAGGCACTGGGGCACGGCTGCCTGTCCCAGGGTGCCGTTCTCTGATGGTAATTGCTTGGCATTCAGAATCTATTCCTGACCACGCTCAGAGACTGAAGGGTGTGCCTCGAAAAGAGCTCGGGCCCGTGCCTACCAGCGGGTACCGGCCGCGAAAGGAGCGCCGGGGTCAGCTCTCTGACGAGCCACTGTCAGTCAGCCAGGCAATTAAAGCCAGCAGCTTCAGAAGTTAGCAGAGGAGCGCACTGGGAGAGCCACCTTAAATAAACCGGCGTGTCTTTTGCTTACGTGCCAAGTGTGACTTCCAGCAGTACAAGCCTCTAATCAACGGAGACGAACTGACGAAGCGTGAGATATCAGTAACGTGAATTCTGGACAGTGACTTAATTAAAAGGATCTCTTTGTCAAAGGCGATCGGTTATCGTCTTCAGGCAGATGTAAAGATTTGATAAGTGTCTCTGCTTTTCCACCTTAAAGAAATTGTTAAATAACAAAAAATATGCAGAGCTTTCAGACCTCAAATAATGCAAAGAAAACAAGTTTATATTCATAAAGTTTTAAGAGTTCAGAAATCAATATTTGGTGGAATAACCCTGTTTTTTAATCACAGTTTTCATGCATCTTGGCATCTTTGGCTTGGTTCTCCTCCAGCAGTCTTACACACTGCTTTTGGACAACTTAATGCCACTCCTAATGTAAAAATCAAGCAGTTTGGTTTGGTTTGATCTTTTTCTCCATTATAGTCCAGAGGTTTTAAATTTTTCACATGTTAACTGTAAGAGTTAATCGTAAATAATTCACATTTTTTCATTGAAGACCCCAAAGCATAAAGCCGGAGGTTGCTGAAAAACCTAATAAACAGAGATTAATTGGCGAAGCGCGAGATACAGTCACGTGAATTCTGGACAGTGACTTAATTAAAATTATCTCTTTGTCAAAGCCGATCGGTTATCGTCTTCAGCCGGCAGGTGTAAAGATTTGATAAGTGTCTCTGCTTTTCCACCTTAAAGAAATTGTTAAATAACAAAAAAGATGCAGAGCTTTCAGACCTCAAATAATGCAAAGAAAACAAGTTCACATTCATAAAGTTTTAAAAGTTCAGAAATCAATATTTGGTGGAGAAACTGTTTTTTAATCACAGTTTTCATGCATCTTGGCATCTTTGACTTGGTTCTCCTCCAGCAGTCTTACACACTGCTTTTGGACAACTTAATGCCACTCCTAGTGTAAATATCAAGCAGTTCAGCTTGGTTTGATTTTCTTCTTGATTATATTCCAGAGGTTTTTAATTTTTCACATGTGGATGAGAGTTAACCGTAAATAATTCACATTTTTCATTGACGCCCCAAAAACAAAGTCGGAGGTTGCTGATAAAACTAACCAACAGAGACGACTTGACGAAGCATGAGATGACAGTCACGTGAATTCTGGACAGTGACTTAATTAAAATGATCTCTTTGTCAAAGCCGACCGGTTATCGTCTTCAGCCGGCAGGTGTAAAAATTTGATAAGTGTCTCTGCTTTTCCACCTTAAAGAAATTGTTAAATAACAAAAAATATGCAGAGCTTTCAGACCTCAAATAATGCAAAGAAAACAAGTTTATATTCATAAAGTTTTGATAAGTGTCTCTGCTTTTCCACCTTAAAGAAATTGCTAATGGACGAGCTGCAGCCCTGCTCTCGTGGGCAGACATGGGCGAGATGAAGATGAAGATCCTTTCTTACTTTCATCTCCTCCCAATTTATTAATACCGATTCACTGATTCCCTGCCCAACTCTGCTCATCTGCTGGTGAAGAGATAATGCAAGTTTAATACGGCCAAGCCTGCTTATCAGGAACGTCAGGCATTTGCATGCACTGACGAAAAAAAAAGACAAAAAGAAAAACTTTAAAATACTTCTACACTGTAAACCCATACGTTGCTTGAACTCCAATGATTTAAGTCTGTTTTACATAAAATTGGATAATTATAAACAATACTCAACTATTTTGAGTTAGTTGAACATTTATGAGCACATTTTAACATTCAAACTGAGATCTTTAGGTTGAATCAACTTATAATAACTGAGTTTAGTCTGTTGCAATTGGCAGCTTCTTTTCCATTGGCTTCTGTCACAATCTATTTGCATACTCATTATGCAAATGCATACCCATTTATTACATACATAATAAATGGCACAAAGAGCAAAACAAACAACAGGGTGATTTTTTAATTAGTGGAACATTTATGTCCTCAGGTTATAAAATTCATATTAGAAATACTTTATTTAAAAAAAAAAATGAGATCATACAGCGGATTTATTTCACCATCAAACAAATTATCCATGTCCTCTGAACGTCCTCTGCTTTGAAAGTCCTCTGCAAGTGACCAGTTCAATAAAAAAATTATAATGCGCTTTTATTGCTGTTTTTTGTTGTACCCCCTACTCTGGAAGCCCGGGCCAACAACTGTTACCATGGACTGATGAAGGTTAAATGTGTGGATGAGATTATTGATTTAATCTGACTCCATGAAGTTACAATATATGTAAATCCTGAATATATTATTTTTTTAACCACTTTATTGGTTAGGATATGCTCTGTAGCGTTTGCTCAGTGTAAGCTAGAGAAGTGGTGCTTCCAGATCAGTCATGTAAAAAAGTTTTACAAGGTTACGAGTTCAACTGAATAGTCCCTTAAACATTAACCTTTAGTTTCCATATTTTTCACACTATAAGGCACACTTATAATTCTTTAATTTCCCCCAAAATCATCAGTGTGTCTTATATTCTGGTGCACCTTGTGTATGGATTTTAGCTGTCAGGTTGTAAGGAGTAGTAAATCCACTTTGCTTAAGCATAGCTTAAGAGTTTGCGTTTAGTTCTCTAGGAGCATAAGCATTAGCCGCTAACTGTGCTAAGCACTAGCTCTTTTGCCATTTAGCCTGCATGGTTAGCTTGTTAAAACAAGCTACATGGCACAGACCGCTAGCTTATATCGCCCTGGATTACCATAGACATGTTTTACTGATCTTTTCTGTATGGCTATGATGATGCGTCACCAATGAATATTATTTAGTTAGTTAATTAATATTCTTATTTATTTCACCATACACACAATTTATGCAAGTGATCCTTCATCATCATTTGTTAGTTTGAATTGAAGAAAGGACGAATCCAAGACATCCTGACCTCACATGTGGATGAATTCACATATTAATAATAGAATCTGAAATAATGTCACACCAGAAATGTGGGATCACTCTTTTACGCAAGGGGTAATTTTCAGGGTAATTTTCTTTACTATTCAGGTTCAGTGACATCATTCTGGTTCTTTCTTTCTCACAAATTGGTGAACATCGTATTCCGTACCATACAGCTCGTTTTATTAAGGGTGTGTAGTGACTCATTTTCTTTTTTTAGCCATGTCCTATCATTTGAGGGGGGGGGGGGGGGCGGGGGGTTGGGTAATTTGCTGAGTTTTCAGCAGTGCTGACTTTCTCAGCCAGGGAAGCATCTAAAGCAGTGATTTCTTAAACTGTGGTACAGGAAATAACATCTGCTTTAATTAAATTAAAATATATAGAGTAATAAAGCACTTGTAATGTTTCCTAACATTATGTAAGACACTACACTTCAGGCTTTCACTCTTCACTCAGAACTGCAGTTTTATAATTCATGTAGAGGTAGAGTTGGTATAATACAGTGAATAGCCCTATTTTAGTAATGTTCTAATCCACATTATGGCAAGAACTAATCAACTAAGTAAAGATAAAAAAAGAAATACGTTAGGAAATGAAGGGTTTTTTTATTATCTAAAACACTTCAAGAACTCTGCAAGCACCCTCAAAGGCAGTCGCAAAGACCACCAAAACCACTCTGTATATCAAAGCCTAGATGATGAAACTGGCTCTCATTAGGACAATCCATGGAAAGAACGGCTAAGAGTTATCAGAATGATCTCTGTTGCAAAGGATACGTTCATATCATATTTCAATAATCTGTACATTCAAAATTGCCCATCAGTTTTAATAGCTGTTGATGCAAAACTAGTTGTTTTATATGTATTAAAAGTTTGAGGTATTTTAATTTTAGTATGCTGTAGGTAAGTAGTGTAAATAAGATAAGAAAGATCCAGAATTATGTTAGTGGGTAATATTGTTTGTTAATAAGATGTAAGCATGTTAAAAACTAATTGATATTTGAGTGCATGTTGCGTGTTAGCAATATCAATCAATGAATCAATCAATTAATTAATCAACCTTTTTTTTTTTTTTTACTTTGTAATGCATTGAGGGTAACCTATGGCGTCACATCAATGTCAAAAGTCGGAGGCGCAAAAATACCAGGTGAAAAAATTAACCAGCGTGTTTTAACAATTTGCGTGTGTGTGAATTTGCGCTAAACAAAATATCGCTTTCGAGCTTCATTTTTCTCCTCTCGGGTGGTTATTTTCCTATTTACCTGCGGCTTTTGTTTTTGTTCGAGCTAGGCTTTTGCGCACAAGTTTTGAAAGGGGTGGTTTTGACAGTTTGGAGGCGGGGTCAGGATCGCCTCCCTCAGAGAACGCTATTGGCTGATATCTCCAGGGTTTGTGACGGACCGCCTACTAACAACAGCCGGAAGAGGGCGGAGAAAAAAGGACGGCAGGAGAGTTAGCTAACTAGCTATACTAACATCCAAATAACCAGCCCGCTGTTAGCCTGTGTACAGTGTCCGGTGTGAATGGCTCTCTCATTCAGTGCGACCGACCCTCCGGCGCTGTCTGTCCGGGTTTAGTGCCCGAAACGTCCGGATCTCTTGTTTACCGTCTGGAGCGACCAGGGTCAGTCGCTTTAGGCGCTGAGCGATAGAGCCGGGCAGACAGCACCGAAGGGTTGGTCGCCAGGCGCTGAATGAGAGAGCCGTTCACACCGGACACTATACACGAGCTAACAGCACTGGAGAGCGGGTTGTTTGGATGTTAGCATAGCCAGCTAACTAACTCTCCTGCCATCCTTTTTTATCCGCCTTCTTCCGGCTGTTGTTAGTAGGCGGTCCGTCACAAACCCTGGAGATATCAGCCAACAGCGTTCGCTGAGGGAGGCGATCCTGACCCCGCCCCCAAACTGTCAAAACCACCCCTTTCAAAACTTGAGCGCAAAAGCCACGCTTGAACAAAAACATTAGCTGCAGGTAATTCGGACAGCGAACTGTGGAAAAGGAGAACTGTGAATTCAAACGGAAAATAACCACCCGAGAGGAGAAAAATGAAAGAGCGATATTTTGTTTAGCACGCACACAATTCCCTTTTTTTTTGCTCGTGCATATTAATAAAGCAGAATAGTATCAATAGTATAGTCCAAGACAGAGAGATGATGTGGTAGATGTACAACTCTGGAAAAAATAAGAGACCTCTTAAAAACGATGAGTGTCTGATTTTCGGCATAAAGTTATCCAAAAGCAGTGTGTAAGACTGGTGAAGGAGAACATGCCAAGATGCATGAAAACTGTGATTAAAAAACAGGGTTATTCCACCAAATATTGATTTCTGAACTCTTAAAACTTTACGAATATGAACTTGTTTTGAGGCCTGAAAGCTCTGCATATTTTTGGTGCTATGTTAGACATTTCTCATTTTCTGCAAATAAAGATAGATAGATAGATAGATAGATAGATAGATAGATAGATAGATAGATAGATAGATAGATAGATAGATAGATAGATAGATAGATAGATAGATAGATGCTCTAACTGTTGTAAATGACACTATTTTATGTGTTTATTCTACTCAAATATATACCCATAAATAGCAAAATCAGAGAAACTGATTCATAAACTGAAGTGGTCTCTTCATTTTCAAAGAGCTGTATTTAGAGTTTTGGAAATGTGACTCCAGATCAGACAAAAGGATGTTAGCCATTGTAAAAAAAAAACAAAAACAGGTCCTTTAGGAAACTAAAAACCATCTTTATATAGGATCACTGAGTCATTTCCTGAGAAAACAGTTTTTTACTTTAGTCACTTTAATTTTAAAGATCATGCCTCATTATGAGGAGCACACAAAGATCACAGCATGATTAATTCATCTCTGTGTCTGTCTTTATTGTTTTTCCTGCCCAATACCGGACAGGTTTCATGGGGTCAGAGTAATCTCCATAATGGCTAGACGGCGCTCCCTACGTAGAGCTTGCAGTGTTTATTTTTATTACTTATGTATTAATGTGTTTTGATCTGTAGTGGTCATGCTGATCTCTTCTGTTTCGGTTAGCTCTGAATAGAGCAGTCTAATCTCGTACTCTGCTCCGCCGTGACTCCTCCAGAGACCTCTCTCCAGACAGAATTGTGCCTCTTCGTGTTTGCCTGGCTTGACCTCGGGGTTACAGCATTTCACTTTGCACTGCTGCTCTCAGAGATGTAATTACGCTGGTAATGATAACGCTGGAGAAGAGCAGTTATGTGCAGGGAGAGAATATTAGTGCATGACTGCTGGTGGAGTCAGGCTGTGGATTTTTCAGGCTGTAGATGGGAAAAGAGTGGAGATTCCTGCATGTGTACAGATATATACGCCCATATAAACACATACACACACACACACACACACCTTTGATCTGCCCCTGACTTTTAAGGCCAAATGCCAGCATGATTAGCCTCTTATCATCTCATATTTCACCTTTAGCCATTTTCATAATTGCTTCACCTTTGCCTTCAAACTGAACAGACAGAGAATATACACTGAACCTAAATATAAACGCAACACTTTTGCTTTTGATCCCATTTTTCATGAGTTGAACTCAAAGATCCAAGACAAAGTTAGTTTGGATAAAGTTATCCAAAAGCAGTGTGTAAGACTGGTGGAGGAGAACGTGCCATGATGCATGAAAACCAGGGTTATTCCACCAAATATTGATTTCTGAACTCTTAAAATTTTATGAATATGAATTTGATTTCTTTGCATTATTTGAGGTCTGAAAGCTCTGCATCTTCTTTGTTATTCCAGCAATTTCTCATTTTCTGCAAATAAATATATATATATATATATATATGGCCTGGATTTCATGTGAAATTCATATATCATATAGATGTATGGAGACTGTGGAGACTGAGGAAAGCACATCTCCCACCTCCCATCCTCAACATGTTCTACAGAGGGACTGTAGAAAGCATCCTGAGCACCTGCATTACTGTCTGGTTTGGGAACTGCAAAACTTCAGACCGCAAGACCATACAGCAGATAGTAAGGACAGCTGAGAAGATCATCGGAGTCCCTCTTCCCTCCATCACCGAGATCTACACCACACGCTGCATCCGCAAAGCTACCAGCATTGTGGACGACCCCACCCATCCCTCACACGGACTCTTCGCTCTGATGCCGTCGGGCAGAAGATACAGGAGCATCCGAGCCTCCACTACTAGACTCTGCAACAGCTTCTTCCACCAGGCAGTCAGACTTCTCAACGCACAGAGACAGAGCTGAACCCCACCCCACCCACCACACACCCAACACACTCACACAAAACTGAACTGAACCCCCCCCATCACCCTTTACACACACAAAGACTGAACTTCACCCACACACACAGACACAGACACCCACTCAGCACACAAAGACTGAAATGTCTTTATTTCTATCAGAAATATTTGCTGCCACTCTCAAAAACTATAAACTGTCTACCTCAGTAACTGCTGTGATTATATATGTTCTATATGTTACAGTATGTTTCACATCTCTGCACCTTATCCTCACTATACACTTTATTATACCGTATCGGTACTGCACTGTCATGTCTTTTTTAAATTGTCTCGTATTTTGTATTTATTGTATTTTTTGTTATTTAGTGTTATAATTTTATAATTTTATGTTGCACTGTCGCCACTCCTGCACTTTGTGTTGTCTATTGCTTATTGTTCCATGCTGCACCATGGTTCCGGAGGAACGTAATTTCACTACACTGTGTACCTGTACTCAGATGTAATGACAATAATAGCCTCTTGACTCTTGACTTGACTTGGTAACACACACAGTGATCTATTTTAAACGTTTATTTATTTTATTGTTAATGTTTATGGCTTACAGCCAGTGAAAACCCAACCAATTGGTACTTTTGGCAGTGTGGGCAGTTTGCCAAGTCCTGCTGGAAAATGAAATCCGCATCTCCATAAAAGTTGTCAGCAGAGGGAAGCAGTGCTGTAAGAAGTGCTGTAAGATTTTCCGGGAAAACAGTGCACTGACTTTGGACTTGAAACTTGATGCAAAATTTACTGATAGTCCATGATGGGTTGGAGAGTCATGTCATCTGCTGGTGTTGGTCCACCATGTTATATCAAGTAATCAGATTTTTTCTTTTCTTTTTTTATCGACGGACACCACTAATTACAAAAAAAAAAAAAACTGAGCAAATAAAGTGTATGTGTAAGTGCTGGGGGTCTATTCCATAACTCTCTAATTATCATTATTACTGTGCCAAGTAGTCCACACTTCATGTCAATCTGGTCTAAACGAGAGCTGCTGCAGGTTTCCTGGTGTAATTTTAGAGCACCTGTTCCAGAGGCAAAGTGGCAGGTGGCACAGGCCGGCGTTAAGCTGCGCTAATGGTCCACCACGCAGATGGGAGACTTTCCAGGTGTTTCCGCAGCAACCATGCTCAAATGCACTGCTGGCCAAGTCTCCAAGGTAACCAGGCACCATATCCTGGAGATGCAGCGCTTCCTCATGCCGCTGAAGGAGGCTGGGTCACACTAAACTGAAGACTCAAAAATAAACTTTGCCTTCAATCTGGTCCAGAATGTTTTGATGAGACATCGGTTGCCATGCTCCTCTTAGAGTAGAGTTCTCTTAATATAAGAACATGTACTTCTGGATTAAAAATAAACATATTATCTTGTCAGAGTGCAAAATAAAAACATTTAGATACTTGTCATTGTAATACACTGTAATCTGAAAGGTTTTTATATATACTAAATTACTGTAAATGGGGTAGAGTTTTATTTGTTATGTTTGTTTGTTATGTTTAACTCCAGCACTATATGGTTAAAAAGATGTTGCAAAAAACCCTGAGCTTATTATTAAAACTACATTCCATTTTGACTATGATAAAGAGCTTGTTGGTTCGAATCCCGGTCATGCAGCTCTGCATTAGCTGCCGGAGTCAGAGAGAGCACACGAGAGATGCTCTCTCTGGGTGGGTAGATGGCGCTCTTTCCCCTCATCACTCCGAAGGTAATAACAGAACTAATTGTGCTGGCTTCTCGGCAATGCTACATCTGCAATGCTACAGCCGCACTGCTACATCTGCACTGCTACATCTGCACTGCTACATCTGCACTGCTACATCTGCAATGCTACATCTGCACTGCTACATCTGCAATGCTACATCTGCACTGCTACATCTGCAATGCTACCTCTGCAATGCTACATCTGCACTGCTACATCCGTAATGCTACGTCCGCAATGCCAAATCCGCAATGCTACATCCGTAATGCTACATCCGCAATGCTACATCCGCAATGCTATATCCGCAATGCTACACCCACAATGCTACATCTGCAATGCTACGTCCACAATGCTACATCTGCAATGTTACATCCGCAATGCTGAATCCGCAATGCTACGTCCGCCATGCTACATCCGCAATGCTACATCCGCAATGCTACATCCGCAATGCTATATCCGCAATGCTACACCCACAATGCTACATCTGCAATGCTACATCCGCAATGCTACATCCGCAATGCTATATCCGCAATGCTACACCCACAATGCTACATCTGCAGTGCTACATCCGCAATGCTACATCCGCAATGCTACATCCGCAATGCTACATCCGCAATGCTACACCCACAATGCTACATCTGCAATGCTACGTCCACAATGCTACATCTGCAATGTTACATCTGCAATGCTGAATCCGCAATGCTACGTCCGCAATGCTGAATCTGCACTGCTACATCCGCAATGCTATATCCGCAATGCTGCATCCTCAGTGCTACATCCGCAATGCTGCATCCTCAGTGCTACATCCGCAATGCTGCATCCTCAGTGCTACATCCGCAATGCTACGTCCACAATGCTACGTCCACAATGCTACATCTGCAATGCTACGTCCGCAATGCTACATCTGCATAATATACATCTGGAAAATAGGCGATGATTGATTTCACATGTATTGGAGCTTCACCCTCCTGGTGTTGGGGTATCACTAGTGATGGGGGAGTACAGCTGAGTGGGTGGAATTATCGGCATAGCTAAATTGTGGAGAAAAGTGGGATACAAATGTATATATATATAAAAAATTTATATATTTCATTTTGGTTAAATTCAAAGGGAAAATACATTGTTTTAAAAAGTTGTTAAAAAGACATTTATGTAAGAACATATAGAAGTGACTTTAAATACTTAAAAAAAAAAGTATTTTCTCTGCCATTGCCAAACAGCTTTAGCCATTGATTTATTTTGTGTTTGATGATCAGGTACCAGAAACTCAACTCAAAACAAGTGTCAATGGCAACAGCAAAATAAGTCTTTTGGCAATGGAAGGGAGGATTTGGCAACTTGTTTATTGGTGCAACCCATGTACTGAGCTCTGCTGCTCAAACCACAAATGAATGTTTCTTATACATGTGCCACCATTTAAAAAAGAGACATTAGCAGAGTATAAGAAATAAGATTTATTGCCAGAAAGCATTGTTACAACAAATAAATAATCTACCAAACACTAATTACATTATTATTATTTTTTTGCTATGTTTACTTATGGCTGTGTTTACAAAAGCATTTTTGGCATTTGACAACATTTTGCATAAAAAAATTGCAGACATCAGCTTTCCCTATGTTGTTTTGTATTTTGGTTAATAAGCTAAATATAAAGACTGTTTTACTGAATATTCTAATTTATTTTATTTATTTTATTTCATAATTTAATTCACACAATATGTGTAAAAAATATTTATAAATATTTTTTTTTACAAAAGCATAGAAATTAGCTTATTTGTGATGTATTTATGTTCGCCATACCCATGTAGAAGCTTTACAAAAGAAACTGAATGGATTGAGACGGTGAATGGACAAGTTAAAATTACAGCTTGCTTGAGGTTTAAGAGACTTGCTGTATATATAGGCCGGCTTTTAGAGGCAACCTGCAATCAGTTGTTCATAAAAAAAATGTAATGCTATGTCAAGAAAATCATTCAAGATTGGATAATAGATTTTTTTCCCCCCACTTATTCACCCGCTGCTCCCACTGATTAAGTGTATTCTGTCATGCTCAAATATATAAATATATTCTTACCTCAATCAGAATACCTCAAAGGCTTCCCTATACAGTTTTTGTACCGGAATTGAATTTTATAGCGCAGAATTACAGGCACCATCGTCTTTATAGGAATTCATGTATTTTCCGCACTATAAAGCGCACCAGATTATAAGGTGCACTAACAATAAACGTCAATTTTCTAGTCTATTTTTATACATAAGTATGAAAATACTAGTAATTAACATGGGTGTCGCCGTGTTTTCTGTTTAATTCAGCAGTGAAAAGCTAAGCTAAGCTACGTAAACAAAACTGTAATTCTTAAACAATTTCTTTTCAGACGAGTCAGACAAGTCAAACAAGTGCTGGATGTTAATCTACACAAATGTCTCTCCTAAAAAATGTTTATTTTGTTGAGTAAAGCGCTTCTGTTTATTTACAGTAAGCTTAGATTTCTAGATTTCAACTAAAGCACAGAGGTGGAAAAAGTACAGAAAAATTGTAATTAAGTAAACGTATCTTTACTTTGCTAAAATTCTACTCAAGTAAAAGTAAAAGTATCCATCTAAAAATCTACTCGAGTAAAAGTAAAAAAAAGTACTCCATTTAAAATGTACTTTAAATAAAAGTTACATAGTTACTTTTAATTATTTGATGTAAAAAGGTAAAAACAAATTATAAATTAAATTGTTTTAATGAACTATTATTTTACATAATAATTTGGACCTTTCAGGCAGTATTTGTTCAGACCACCTCATAAAACATTTTTTTAAGAACAAGTGGTATACGTTTCTATGATCCATTTTTTTTCTTTACTGTTAAAAAGCTATGGTCATAGATGTGACTATAAACCGTATTTTTACAGTTTTACAGGTCATTATTGTGCTTTAACTGCTATTTACATGTTTTTTTAACATTCAAACAGATTGTTTAATGATAAAAACACTCACCACCACATGCTTTCGCAGGTTTAATGTGGAAGTTTTAAAAGCTGACAGCTCTGTACGGCGGGGCACAATTTGTATTGCATGAGGACGTTATTGCCTTGTTATTCTACGTGCGAGCATCCGTGCGCCGGCACATCCGCAGCAATTTTTTTTTTTTTAATTCAGACAATAGTTTTTTCCCCAGCATTTTATTTTTTTTTTTACTGTAATTGAGAGTTTTCCAATGTAGCAAAGTAAATTACTTGTGTTAAAATGTACTTGAGTAAAAGTAAAATTACCTATTTTAAAAACTACTTTAAAAATTACAAGTTACTCATAAAATCTACTCAATTACAGTAATGTGAGTAAATGTAATTCATTACTTTCCACCTCTGCTAAAGCAGGAGCAGTAGCATAAATATTAGTAGCTAACCGTTAGCGGTTAGCCCGACAGTGCTACGCTGAGGAACACTAAGGAGTGTTCTATTAAACCAGAATGATATTAGTTAGTGGTTTAGCCCACGTAGCTTGTTTTAACACAGTAAACACGCAGGCTACAGTCTGATATACTCACCTCTGAACGGCGGAAGAGCTAGCACTTAGTGGTTAGCTGGTAATGCTAATGCTGCTCCAGCAGTGCTAACCGGGGTTAGCTGCAGGCTACAGGCTGATGCGACCAAAGACTTAGATCTTCCTGACCCATTATCAGTCCACATAAATCTACATCATAACCTGCATCAATCAGGACAGTTTTAGAGCAGTCACTGATTTCCAAATAGCTCCATGTGATGAAAAATTAAGATATGATTAAGTTTGTTGCCGGTAGAAGTGTCAGTGTAACCTTTAACAGCATTATGGCTTCTTACTTTTCTTAAGACTATCTAAGTAATTACTGTTCTTCTTAAAAAACTGTAATTTCTCTCAAAAAGCCCGGAGAAAAGGTGTCCTGAGTTCCGAATATCATGTGTGACTAAAAAAAATCATATTTGAAGCATTTCAGTCAGGTCTCAGAACACTTCCTAGCAAAAATCTGCCCTTTTAAAGTCCAATAATTATGAATCATTAACTGTGAACTCTAATGGTGATGTGTCTTTTTAATTATTCTTGATCCCAGTGGCTCATTTGACACATCATACACTTATCCCTCACCTTGAGCGATGGGGTTGCCATCCAAATCCCTGAACCCAATTTGCACACATTTTTACCTCAGTCACAGAAACTTCTGAGTCAATTCTGGATACTTTAGTCTATTATGCAGCCTCAGAAACCTGTGTGGTTCCTCCAGGACGGATTCTAGGTCCCATCTTCTTTCCTCTGATCTTTTTAAGCTCTGTCTGAGACATATCATCTGGATGCTTAATATCTCTTTTCATGTACGTGGATGATGTAACTGTATTTTAATGTGAAACACAATGGGGCTTGAGCTTCTTTTTGAGGACATTAAAATAACTTTCTCCAGCTCTCAGGTCAGCCACATGAGTCATGACTCTACCTACGTTTTCAGAAGATCAGCGAAAGTGTAGAAAGGTGAAAAAGAAATGTGTAAACATGTGTAAAATAATTTATAAATATAACTAATTAAGATTAATACAGGGAACATATACATAATACTTATAACTATGTCAAAGTTAGAATAGGTATATGGGCTACACAAATCATGTTGATGAAGTATTTTGCACAAAATCACAATTATTGCCAGTTTCAGTCCTTTTCAGAATTACGTTTAAGGGCTCTGTCACCTTTATGCAAATAAGCTGTTGCTGGCCAAACTTGACAAGCTATTTCATGCTTAACTGTGGTAGAAGCACAAAACTCATTATTTGAAAGTACTTACATCTCCCTCTCCATCTTCTAACCTGCCACAGACAGTAGTTACAGATCCCTCAGTCAGACGAAGTCTGCTGGCTAATCGTGAATCGTGTACTTGTGTAAGAGGTGCACAGCCAGCAGAAAGAAACAGTGGATCTTTCATTAATCTTAAGGGTGGGGCTCTGCTGGGGGGGGGGGGGGGGTGGACAGGTAAGGTGCAGTGCTAGGGTGGTTCTATGCACGTTTCCTTATTGTGAGCCTCCATTATTCTCCCTATAGATTTCTTTTATTTTTGCTTTTCTGTCATACTAATATTTTTCCGATTATCAAACAAGCTTCACAATATCAGTCTAAGACAATCTGAGTATTTTTAAATGATGTTTTTATTTATTAAAGGAAAACACTATTTAAACCAATCTAGCCATGTGTGTTATAAACAAAAAATGTTTGCCCCATTAAAATTAATAACTTGTTTGTGCCACCCTTGGTGGCAACAACTGCAAACAAGCTTTTTTGATAACTGGCAATGAATCTTTCATATTTCTGTGGAGGAATTTTCAGAATTGTCAATGTGTCAGTCAGTCAGTCACATTGAAAGGTTTTCCAGCATGAACCACCTGTTTAAGATCATTCACAGCATCTCAATCAGACTTTGACTAGGCCACTCCAAAATCCTTTATTTTGTTTGTTTAAACCATTCAGAGGTGGACTTGTTTGTGTGCTTTGGATCATTGTCCTGATGCAAAACCCAAGTACTCCTGAGCTTGAGGTCATGAACAGGTGGCTGGATTGTCTCCTTCAGGATTGTCTGATAAATAGCAGAATTTGTTTTCATCTATTACAGCAAGTTGTAAAGGCCCTGAAGCAGCAAAGCAGCCCCAGATCATCACACTACCACCACCATGTTTTACACTCAGTATGATGTTCTTTCTCTTAAATTATGCATTAGTTTTAGTACAGACACCTTCCAAAAAGTTCCATTTTTGTCACATCAGTCCAAAGAATATTTACCCGAAGTCCTGAGGATCATCAAGATTTTTTATTTTTTTTGGCAAATGTGAGGCGGGCCATTGTGTTGTTTTTGGTCAGCAGTGTTTTTTATCTTGGAACTCTCCCATGGAGACCATTTTCACACAGTCTCTTTCTTACTATTGAATCATTACAATAACCTTAACTGAGGCAAGTAATACCTCTAGTTCTTTAAATGTTGTTCGGGGTTCTTTTGTGACCTCCTGGATGAGTTGTTCATGCCCTTTTGGGGTAATTTCGGTAGGCTGGTCACTCCTCAGAAGGTTCACCAGTGTTCCATGTTCCATGTCCATTTGTGTATAACATCTCTCACTGTGGTTCACTGGAGTCACAAAGCTTTAGAAATCACCTTGTAACACTTTCCAGACTGATAGATGATCAATGACTTTGTTTTCTCATCTGTTTTTGATTTTCTTCAGATCACGGCATGGGTTGCTTTTTGAGATCTCTCTTTCTTTAGTTATTATGGGTTGAATTGCAGATATGCATGTAAAAATTCAAAAAACGTCCTCAAATGTTCCTCAAAAAGAAATCTACAGATGTCATACTGCATTTGCTGCAGTTAAACATGTTGATTGTCAGATAAATATCTCACTTGATAACAAAAATCTTCAGGCTTTATGGGCTTGTTGAGATTAAAATCTTTGTCCTAAAACACCAGACACTATAAGCAAACACAGATACAAGATAAGGCTATTTAGCAGATAACCTAAACCAAGGACAATCAGCATCGCAGCTGAGATGCATCTTAAATTCAGTTTAAAAGGTAAATCTCAGAAAGATTTATATATATTTTTGTGTTCATTTCTTCTAAGTTATTTTTTTTTTGTAACAGAAAGTTATGAAATAAATCAAAATCTATCATTTTTTTTGTGATGGGCATCCCAAAGACTTACAGATACATTATTTTCAAATGTTCTGTAATGTTTGACAGGGAGACAAATGAGTGTATTCTTTATATACAGGGGTTGGACAATGAAACTGAAACACCTGTCAAATGGCCAATCTTCATTAATTGCACATTATTGCACCAGTAAGAGCAGAGTGTGAAGGTTCAATTAGCAGGGTAAGAGCACAGTTTTGCTCAAAATATTGCAATGCACACAACATCATGGGTGACGTACCAGAGTTTAAAAGAGGACAAATTGTTGGTGCACGTCTTGCTGGCGCATCTGTGACCAAGACAGCAAGTCTTTGTGATGTATCAAGATCCACGGTATTCAGGGTAATGTCAGCGTACCACCAAGAAGGACCAACCACATCCAACAGGATTAACTGTGGATGCTGTAAGAGGAAGATGTCTGAAAGGGATGTTCGGGTGCTAACCCGGATTGTATCCAAAAAAACATAACTCCACGGCTGATCAAATCACGGCAGAATTCAATGTGCACCTCAACTCTCCTATTTACACCAGAACTGTCCGTCGCCACAATAAATTATTGTGGTCTAAAACCAGGTTTTTCAGTTTCATTGTCCAACCCCTGTACATGGTGCTGTGTTGTATTGCATTGCTCTACTTTAAATGAGGAAACATTTAGCTTCTTTCCCTAAAAATAAAGTCAAATTTAATTCACTAGAACCTGATGATATGTATTACAATGCAGGGGATATGATTTGATATATTGTGATATATTGCTAATACTAATAGCAACAGCGTAACCAATTTTTGTATTATTGTTTACAGCGAAATACATACAATACAGAAAATAACAGTTTAACTGTTAAATCGTAAAATTGTACGACATAATGTATTTTGGGATGTCCTATGAAAAAAGCTTCCACAGGATTTTACCAAATCGAAAACCGCAGGAATATAAGGATGGATGATGGATGATCACAAGCCATCAAACCAAGCTGAACTGCTTAAATTTTTGCACCAGGTGTGTAATAAAATTATCCAAAAGCAGTGTGTAAGACTGGTGGAGGAGAACATGCCAAGATGCATGACAACTGTGATTAAAAACTAAGGTTATACCAGCAAATATTAATTTCTCTTATTGAACTAATAAAACTATGAATATTAACTTGTTTTTTGTTGCATTATTTGAGTTCTGAAAGCTCTGCATCTTTTTTTGGTTATTTCAGCAATTTCTCATTTTCTGCAAATAAATGCTCTGAATGAAAATATTTATATTTGGAATTTGGGAGAAATGTTGTCGGTAGTTTATAGAATACAACAACAATGTTCATTTTACTCAAACATATACCTATAAATAGCTAAATTAGAGAAACTGATTAAGAACCTAAAGTGGTCTCTTAATTTTTTTCCCAGAGCTGTTTAAAACAGTACAATTTTGGGAAAGCGGATGCTTATATTTAAAACGTTTTTTTTTTTTTTTTGTTTTTCAGGAATGTACTGCTTTGTTGTGCGACTTCAAGGATTCTAGGATTCAATGAGATTTTATTGTCATTGTACAGTTTACACCCAAGAGCAATTGTTAAAACAGATAAATATAGATAAAATAAAATAAAAATAAGAACACAATAAAATAGAATAGAACAAAAAATAGGGAAAGTAGGCATGTAGCAGCAACATGAAGTCCAGAGTGCAAGTGTGCTATAGCAGCATGATGTGTGAATTAAGATGAGTGTGAATTAAGGTGACAGTATTGTAAACAGTATTTTGTCCTTGGCGTCAGTGCAGTGTGTTGTTAGGTGGAGTTTAAGAGTCTTACAGCTTCCGGAATGAAGCTGTTTCTCAGTCTGACTGTTTTGCACTTGATGCTCCGCAGCCTCCGGCCTGAGGGGAGCGGGACAAAAAGTGCGTGTGCTGGGTGGGTGGGATCCTTCCTGATGCAGGTGGCCCTTTTCCTGCATCTGGAGGTGTAAATGTCTGTGGTGCTGGGGAAGCTAACTCCAACAATCCTCTGTGCAGCCTTCACCACCCTCTGCAGAGCTTTCCTGTCGGTGGCAGAGCACCTTCAATGCCACATGTTGATGCTGGAGCAAACAACGCTCTCTACCACACATCTGTAGAAGGAAACTAAACACCAGGCATCCACCACTTCCTAAATTTCTAAATTTTACCCAATTATACGCTGTACACAACTAACACATAGAATCTAATCAATAAGATCATAAGAGATACAGCATTACCAAACAGTTCCTTAAAGTGAATCATGTTAATCTTGTTTTAGGTTTCAAAGAAAAGGAGTAATCTTGAGGGAATGGGTACAGAACAATTAAAAAGAGTAAAATTATCTACATGATATTTATATTCACTCATAGTTACTGAAGTTTGTTCCCCTCATTCCTGGGCTTTCTCTTATTTTGATTTGTCTGTTGAATAAGTGGATTTTACCATATCATTTCTCAGTAATAATAATAACGCCAGGGTGTTGCAGCACCATTTCTGCAAAAGTCTTTACAGCAACAAAATACGAATATATGTAAATTGTTTTGATGCAGACCATTTTGTATGCATCATTTCAGAACCGTTACGTGCTATCAGAATATGATCTATGATAAGAACTGCAGAAAGAGAGGAATCAAAGAGACAATCCACAGGTTTTAAAACAGTCTTTATTTTTCTTCTCTACATGATAATGCTGCTATTGCTTTTTTAAATGAGCTTGTTATCAGGTCATGAAGATGGTAAAAAGTAATCTAGCTGCAGCGTTTTGGGGTGGAATGGGGTGAAGTGTGATAAGCCTGATAAGACCATCTATCTGCAATTCACTGTTTAACCCACTGCCCCTAATTTTCATTCTCGATATATTGGCTTTATATGTGTGAATGATGAAAACTGCAGTCTTATTATTTGAGAAATATATGATTAATATTATCAATATTAAAATGTTATTAAATGACTATGGACATCTATGGAAGCCCATTCCTACCACCTAATATAAAAGAAAATCCAACAATTATTTTCTCTTATTATTAAGTAAAGGTCTATATCGTTTTTTTTGACATATTACATCATTTTTTTGAGATACTAATTCATTATTTATTCATTATTAAGATATGATCTCATTATTTTAAGATAATGTCATTATTTTGAGATACTGTTTCAATATTATGAGATAGTAAGTCATTATTTTGAGATACTTATTCATTATTTTAATATAATATTTAATTATTTTTAGATAGTAATTGATTATTTTAAGATACTTTCTCATTATTTCGAGATAGTAAGTTATTACTTTAATATAGTAAATGTTATTTTGAGATACTAATTCATTATTTTGAGATACTGTTTCAATATTATGAGATAGTAAGTCATTATTTTGAGATACTTATTCATTATGTTAATATAATATTTAATTATTTTTAGATAATAATTGATTATTTTGAGATACTTTCTCATTATTTCGAGATAGTAAGTTATTACTTTAATATAGTAAATGTTATTTTGAGATACTAATTCATTATTTTGAGATACTTATTCATTATTTTAATATAATATCTCATTATTTTTAGATAGTAATTGATTATTTTAAGATACTTTCTCATTATTTGGAGATAGTAAGTTATTATTTTAAGATAGTAAGTGTTGTTATTTTGAGATACTAATTTATTATTCTGAGATACTTATTCATTATTTTGAGATACTATCTCATTATTTTTAGATAGTAATTGATTATTGTAAGATACTATATTATTATTATACTAAGATACTTAATGTGTGTTTTAGAGCATCAGTTGTAAAGTTGTGAAGAGGTAGAGTTGATATACAGTGAATAGACCTATTTAGACTGATACTATCTCATTATTTGAAGAAAGTAAGTCATTATTTTGAGATACTTATTCATTATTTTAAGATACTACCTCATTATTTTAAGATAGTAAGTCATTATTTTGAGATACTTATTCATTATTTTAAGATACTATCTCATTATTTTAAGATACTATCTCATTATTTTAAGATAGTAAGTCATTATTTTGAGATACTAATTCATTATTTTAAGATACTATCTCATTATTTTAAGATAGTAAGTCATTATTTTGAGATACTTATTCATTATTTTAAGATACTACCTCATTATTTTAAGATAGTAAGTCATTATTTTGAGATACTTATTCATTATTTTAAGATACTATCTCATTATTTTAGAATAGTAAGTTATTATTTTGATATACTAATTCATTATTTTAAGATACTATCTAATTTTTTTTAAAGATATTAAGTCATTATTTTGAGATACTTATTCATTATTTTAAGATACTATCTCATTATTTTAGAATAGTATGTCATTATTTTGATATACTAATTCATTATTTTAAGATACCATCTCATTATTTTAAGAAAGTAAGTCATTATTTTAAGATACTAATATTGGTTGACTGATCTGCATATTGTGAGTATCTTTTAAATGTGTTTTTAAAGGTTAGGAAATGTTTATTAAAATTTTAAGCAGGACTGGTATGTTTCATTACTTCCAAGGAGCACATTTCAACTGCCAAAAATATGGTTTAGGGTTTATGATATGGGTTTTTGTTTTCTATGTGCAGTAATTCCATATGTGTCCCTTAATCGTTTTCATGTCTTTAATATTAATCTACAATGTAGAAAATAAAATATAGAAGGAAATACAGAAAGAAAAAAATAGTTAAATGAGAAGGTGTGTCTAAATATATATTTAATGTAAAGCCCAGCTGCTGTTTTCAAATTGGTTTCCACATACATGCAGTTAATTATACTGAGCCAGATGCACAGACCAGATCAAGTGCAGCACATAATGTTCCCTCACAGTGTGCCTTCAATTAATGCACTGCAGGGATTACAATACATACTGGACAAAAAAAAAGACATCTTCAAGCACTGTACAAAGAACAAGCTCTTTTCTACCAATTTGGAAAAAAATAAGATGGATTGTGAAAAAAACCCAGACTAGGGGGGGGTACTTATACTGAAGTAATGAGATAGCTAGCTCTCTGTAACTGTATATTGTTTTTTTTTAATGTGCCATTATAAGATAATAAAGGAGAAACTACAATGCTAGAGCATAATATGTACTCAAATAAAATATAAAGGTAAAAATACCAAAAGTCTGCATTGTAGATTAATACTAAAGTCATCCAAACTATGGAAAAAAAAACATCTGGAATTATTTAGTAAACAAAAAAAAAGTGTTAAATGAACCAGAATATGTTTTAGATGTTTTAGACTCTTGTAAAGTTGAGGGCTTTGCACATTTTGGCTGGATTTTCTCAGTCCATTTTTTTATGAATTAGACCATTATGAATGGTTTTCTTTGAGTTAACAGCTGTGCTGAACTCGTCAAGAGTTAATTACTTTAATTTCTTATCCTCTTAATGTGTGTTTTAGAGCATCAGTTGTAAAGTTGTGAAGAGGTAGAGTTGATATACAGTGAATAGACCTATTTGAGTAATGTACTAATCCATATTTTTGCAGAAAATACTCAACTTTTTTAGGTATTTAAAATAAATAATTGAGTTACTTTAAGAAATGAAGGTCAATCAACCAAAAAAAATGGTATGATGGAACTGGCTCTCATCAGGACCACCCCAGGAAAAGAAGACCATGAATTACCTCTGTTGTACAGGCTGAGTTCATCAGTAGTTGAGTTAGCAGCCTCAGAAACCGCAAGTTAACAGCAGCACAAATAAAAGCACCTAAATGCTTCACCTAAATGAGTATTTTGGTTTGTTCCTACATGATTCCTTATGTGTTTCTTTATAGACTGGAGCCGGGCGGCACGGTGGCGCGGTGGGTAGCACTTCCGCCTCACAGCAAGACGGCCTGGGTTCGATTCCCGGCTGGGGCGACCCGGGTCTTTCTGTGTGGAGTTTGCACGTTCTCCCTGTGTCTGTGTGGGTTTCCTCCGGGTTCTCCGGTTTCCTCCCACAGTCCAAAGACGGCACGTTCAGGCTAATTGGAACTTGATTGAAATTGCCCCTTAGGTGTGAGTGTGTGAGTGCTTTTATCACCCATTTAGCAAAATAAATAGAAGAAAAGAAACCAGTGTGGTGCCAAAATCCGACTCCCATCACATGCGTGCATCATACAGCAGTATGGGTACAAACATGTATGCTGGTGAATGCTGTATCTACTGTAACTGTAGATTAACGCTTATTTATAAAAAAAAAATACAAATAATTTGAGGGGAAAAAAAGTTTATAAGTTGGATTCGGTACAAAACCTTGAAAGGCAACTGACTAAATTAGCAATATTCTATAACAAATAACCAATCAGTGTGAAGTTTAGGGAAATGCAGCCCACCTACTGTAGAGGTAAAGGTAATAATGACACGATGTAAGAAAGTTCTTTAGTCTGCTTGCTAAACTTTATTTGAAACCAAAACTATACAGATCAAATGCATGTAATGTCGTGCGATGCTGTTTGCTATCTTCCACCCTGTCAGCATTTACGTACACCTTGCACCCACACCGTTAAGATAACGCCGAGAATAGGAATATACTATAAATATATCTATGCTGATGGGCGTGGTGATCTGGAAGTGAGGTGTGTTTTGGTAAATATCTGGCATGTTTCTGTCTTGGTGGCAGAAAACACAGGTGCACCACTGACTGATTTAAACCCTAAGTCAACCAACAGTCAACAGTCAGCCATCCAATCCTATCTTAGCTACGCAAGTGTGGCATGCACAAGGCATGCACTCAACACGCATACTCCCCTGCTTGTTAAACACACACACACATAGATGCACTGCAGCACAAATCCAGCTTTTACCTCAATAATAAACAGAATACATTATGTTCCCTTAAATTTCCTGTTGTCACACCTTTACAGCATTAAGCACAGGTCAATTTCCTCTGCTGAGAAGCACAAAGCGCAGCACTGATAAGATACCAATGTGCCAAAGTCAGAGCACATCTGGCTCTTAAAGGTAATGGAAAGTGAGACACTGATTGGTTTATTTTATGATACAGAATTAGTACATGCCTTTTGAGTGCTTCGAGCTGTGCAAGGCATGTTTTTTGCAACCTCACAATAGCAAACATACACTGACACTCCCTAAATTCAGCTGTGCGATGCACTAATTTGGCTAAAATAGGCCCCATAAACTTGACTCTTGGCCCGTGAGAATTTAAGGAGAGTTTTTGGTCGACTTTTTGACTCTTTATAATTGGTTGGAGGATCATTTTGACAGAGGCATGTGTAATGAATCAACAACAGTAAGTTTGTTCATAATTACCAACTTTGTCATGCACGCTGCTCACCTCCTGCTGTGAACACAATCTAACAAGAAACAGTTTGATAAGTCTGTCTCTACACCACGCTGCTCTGCACCCAAACTCCTGCTACGGAAACTAAGCCTCTCAATATTCCTCAAGAATCGAGCCGCAATAAACCATAATTAGAAACGGAACAAGGAGTTGTAGGTTGTGCATCACTACATCATTATTCATTACTCTCTCATTAGGATAGTTTGACGTGTTTGACTGTGATGGAGTCAAAGCATTTTCGTGATCTGCTAAACTGCACTGAAACTTATGGATCCATAAATCAATGTTTAATGAATGTGCTGAGAAGGTTTTGTTTTGTTTTGAGATAAATCAGACATTTTTACGATGGTTACAACTTGATTTGTGAAGAAAACTCTACGCAAAACTTAATATCACTACTTACTCTATGCTTTTTAGTTCACTCTTACCCTACTTGTCTATGCTGTGGTGTGCTGGGGAGGAAGCACGAAGAAGAGGGATGAGATGCGTCTGGACGAGCTGGTCAGCTGTCATGGCTCATAGGAGCAGTTTCAGTGGCAGGTTCTTGTCACAGAGCTGCTCTACGGACAGACTCAGGAGATCCTTTGTTCCGAGAGCCACCAGACTCTTCCCAGTGGAGCCGGAAGAGAGAGGGGGACAGATGAGGAACGAGCCTTATATGATTTCTTAATCACAGCCTATTTTTCTACTCTATACTGTAATCACACTCTGTAACATGTACATCTACAGCCTGGGACTCTATTGACATTTTACGCTACCACTTTAAAATAAGACTACCCTTATAAATGGCTTATAAATGGTTTATAAATTAGATTATGAAGTATTACTGATCCGGTTGTAAATGCCTTAAAACCATTGATAAGCAGTTACTATCAATGATAAACACATCATTAAAAAGGCAACATTGATCCGTTGTTTGCTTAGTCATTTAATTCAACAGAGTCATTTATTTTTTTATAGTAAAGAGTTAAACATACTTACAAATATATTAATATGACAGGTTTAATATTGATTGATGGAAAACACAAGGTAAGATCAGTAGAAATAGAAGTAGAAATGAGTGAGGAATTTTTTTAACTCACTGTTATCATTTCTAACCATATTACATTACATTACATTACATTACAGGGCATTTAGCTGACGCTCTTATCCAGAGCGACTTACAATTATTTTTATTCCTACTACAGAGTTGGGCCAATGTAGTGTTAGGAGTCTTGCCCAAGGACTCTTATTGGTGTAGCACAGCATAGTCACCCAGACCTGGAATTGAACCCCAGTCTCCCACATGGTAGCTCACTGGCAGGTGGTGGTGTTATCCACTGCACCACACCAAACACATTTTGCT
Source organism: Astyanax mexicanus (assembly GCF_023375975.1). Lineage (NCBI taxonomy): Eukaryota > Metazoa > Chordata > Actinopteri > Characiformes > Acestrorhamphidae > Astyanax > Astyanax mexicanus. The sequence continues at coordinate 30,907,711 of NC_064420.1, forward strand.
ATTTATTTATTAACTGCTTATTAATTGCAGCCTAATTAATAACCATTAATAATCTCCTTTATTCATAAATCATTCATAAACCCTTTATAAAGGTAGTCTTATTTAAAAGTGGTACCCATTTTACTGTATATCCTGTTCATTTGCACTCCCGGACACTATGGACACTTTATGGTACATCCTTTATATTCACACTCATGGACACTACACTACTCACTTAACTTAAATACAATACTTACTTATAATCTCTCTCTCTCTCTCTCTCTCTCTCTCTCTCTCTCCCAAGCCCTCCTAATGAACAGGTCACACTTCTAGTTTTTGTACCATGCTAAAAGTGTTAAAAGTTTTTCTTTTTCTTTCGACAATTGTTCCTAAAATACATACTGTAGGGTAATTTACCACCGCAAGAATGTGTGTGAGTCAGACGGACAAGAAATCCAGGAATCAGGCTATCCAATTTAAAATAAAATTTACTGAAGAAAATCATTGTAGTATTACAGACACGGCAGTAGATGAATCAGACAAAAAGTAAGGAAATAAGAGAAAATGATTACAGGAAAATTGCTGTAGATGGTCAAAAGTAAAGTATTCCTATCTCAAAAGCTACAGGAAAAAGTCTGACTTTTCTGTCTCTGCATTAACAATTATACTTGAATAACAATTACATGTAAATCTACTTTATCAGAATGCATGTTCTTACTGGTTCTATAAAAATCAATAGTGACATGACTGTCTCTAGGATTGGTTATTCAAATGTATCATTATTACACTACTGATTGCACATGACAATTCATTAAATATGTTGCATCAACAATGTATACGTCACAAAGTCCAAACAGCATGTTGTTGTTTATTCCCGTGGCCTTCAGTGTCTTGTGGCCTGTCTGCGACTTTGCGCTGCGTAGAACAGGCTGTGGTGTGTCTGCACAATTTATTGCTAATGATTACAGTTAAATGATTAGAATTATTGAATGATCATAATCGTCAAATAAAAGGATATAAATGAAGATTAAAGGATATACGCGTCCAGAATCCATGGGTGGAGGCTTCCCAGATCGCTCCCATCAATACATTCATGGCCAAACATTTTGCATAGGAATTAAAAGTTGATTTTATTCCACATAAAACCCCAAAATTAAGCTCCCAAAAGATGACTTTTCAAATGGTTGAACATGTCAGAATAGGAATAATGACTGTTTCATCACACCCTCCACTGCCCTGGCAATTTACACGCAAGCAGGCTATAAGCTAATACGCTAATGGATAAAGACGATACCTGTGGCTGGTACTCAAGAAAAAAAACAGGCTAGGGTGACCAAAACCATCATGGATTAGACTGAGATGTAAACCAAAGGACAAACAGGGTCAAAAAGACAAAACCAGTAGTCAAGAAGTCAAAGCAAATCAACTATTTAAAAATCTCAAAAGCAATAAGAAGGAATGGCAAAGAGGTAGAGATTGACAACAAGTAGGCAACCCATGGATGCTAAAACTTTGTACGCAATGGAATGGTTGGCAATACTTTGCAAAGTGCAAAGGCAAACAAACAGGAATATATCAATTACTCAATGTCCATGATTAGCTGAAGATGATAATATGAAAACGGGGGAAATATGGGAAATGTAGCGAGAAGCATGACAATCTAAAGACTCGTTACATAACTGGAACCTCCTCCAGCTGAAATTATATAAGAAATCTGATCACAAGCTCTCACAGGAGATGCAATTAAAATGCTAGGTGTGAATGGCAATCATTTGTGATTGGATCATACTAATATCATGTGTAAATAGAACCTGGAACACTAAGATTACAAGTAAAATGATCCCGCCCCAATCCATTGTGTATATGATGTGAAGCAGGAAGTGAAATGCTTAAAAAAAAAAAAGAATAATATAATAAACTCTTAACGCTGAAATGAGCACCCAGTATGTGGAACACTGGGCTGAAATGAACAAATTCTCTCTCAACAGATTGGTGTAACCTTACCTGACAGGATTTATGCTGTTATTAAAGCAAGGAGATGAGTAACCACATATTAGAAACAAGATGATGCATGTGGCTAATCATATTGCCTGGTGAGCTTGCATCAGGATCTCAGTATTGTACCTAATAGCGCACACACACACACACACACACACACACACACACACACATTAGCAAACTACAAAGAGCAAAAGCAACAAGGAGGAATGGCAAATAAGAAGAAAACAATGAAAGGCAATGAAATGGTTGGCAATACTTCGCAAAGTGCAAAAGCAAACAAACAGGAATATATATCCTAACTGATGTATGCAATCTAAAATTTCATGTCCATGATTGGTTGAAGATGGGCAGATGAAAGAGTGCTGTTAGGAAGGTGGAATATGGGAAATGTAGAGAGGAGCATGACATCCTGAAGACTCTCATCATATTGTCTGGTGAGCTTATATCAGGACTTCAGGCAACTCATGGATGCTAACACTTGGTACATAATGTAATAGTTGACAATACTTTGCAAAGTGCAAACGTGAACAGGAATATATACAGCATTGAAAACCTGTGGAATATAATCTAGAGGAAGCTTAAAGCTGAACTGCTTGATTTTTGCACCAGGAGTGCAGACATAAAGTTATCCAAAAGCAGTGTGTAAGACTGGTGGAGGAGAACATGCCAAGATGCATGAAAACTGTAATTAAAAACCAGCAACTGCAACTATTGTTACCTAACACAGATGGTGACTGATAAACCCATCATTAATAACGACTACTTCCATTTAAATGTTTTGTCCTCAATCATTTAGCTGTGCCGATTATCCCACCCACATTTATCTGCTCAGTTGAACTCCACCTATCATTAGTGATGCCCCCAACACCAGGAGAGTTAAGATACATGTCAGGTCACCCGTCATTGAAAACCTCTGGAATATAATCAAGAGGAAGATGGATGATCACAAGCCCTCAAACCAAGCTGAACTGCTTGAATTGTTGCACCAGGAGTAAATGCATAAAGTTATCCAAAAGCAGTGTGTAAGACTGGTGGAGGAGAACATGCCAAGATGCATGAAAACTGTGATAAAAAAAACAACCTCTTAATTTTTTTTCAGAGCTGTATATATATCCTCCTGAAACCCATCATGACTTTTACTTAGTGTGAATTAGAAGCCAATTTGTACAAAAACTAAAATTTATCTTTCTACAGTAAGTAAAAAACACTTGTTTCAAACATCAAATTGGATCAGAATTTGATTGACATGTCATCTTGTCTCAGTTGATTGAGTGTAAGGTTGCCATGTGACCACTAGATGGTATGGGCAGTGTCTCCATAAATGGTCAACGTTTTAAAAAATTAAGTATCATGGTGCAAAGAAGCAGTAATATAATAATAATAATAATAATAATAATAATAATGCCCCCCCCCCCTCTCTCTCTCTTTATACATACATATATATATATATGACTACCAATATAATTACTTAGAATTTAGAACATGACAGAATTGCTTAATTAACTGTGGCCGATTAAATATGAACTCCTGTTTGTTCTGTAAATCAGAAATCCACACAAATAGGTAACTTTTCATTTTGTCAGTCAAAATTTTGGACACACCTTCAGATTTAATGTTTTTCTTAATTCCTTTATTAAATTTATTTTGTAGATTAATATTAAATACATGCAGTAAGTAAGTAAAGTATAAAACATATTCTGGTTTGTTTGAAACTTTTTGTTTACAAAATAATCCTGCATGTGTTCCTGTACAGCTTTAATGTCTACAATATTAAATGTACAAATAGAATTTATAAATAGAAAGAAAACACACTGAATGATAAGATATGTGCCCAAATTTTGACTGGTACTGTCAGGGTGACCCAGGCAGGGAGACGAGGAGGCGGACACAAGTGCAGGTAAGGGAAAAATGAATAATTTAATAAATAAATATAAATAAACAAAAACAAGAAACAAGTAAACACTTAAACAACAAACAGGGAATATATACAAGGAGCTGAACTAGGAATCAACACAAAGCAGGGGTATGTACAAGGAACTAGGGAACACGGAGCTAAACAAGAAACTAGAAAAACCAAACAAGAAATAAACAAAACTAAACAGGGCAGGGATATATTAACAAGGGAATAAACTAATAAACACAAGCAGGGTAATAAAGGGAACAAGAAACAAGAAGATGTAAACAAGGAACTAGGGCTAGGGCTAGGGCTAAGGCTTGAAATAACAAAGAGACACGGAGAGACAAACAACAGGGGTTAGTGCAAAGACCGACGGAGACAAAGTGGTAGACGAGGGCTATATAAGGAAACAGGAAACACTATAATTAGAAACACCTGGGAAAGGGGCGGAGCTACAAATGAGAAACACATGGAAAAGTACTGAGACAGAACACAGGGGCACAGGTCACGTGGGACACACACAGAGACATGAGACAGGGCTAAGACATGACAGGTACTGTATAGAAAGAATGTATGCGCAAGTTTATTTACAATGCTGTTATTTTTCCTCTGAATAAAACATGCTGTTTTTCCTTGTATGATTAACATGGTTTCTTGGATGAGCTTTTTTTGGCTTGGTTTTATGACACAGTAACAACCCACAGGGGCTAAATAATAGAGCACTGTAATTATTTTTCAGAATTATTCCTGGGTCTTCCCTCAGAGTGTTGATGTCCAATTAGTGTCCCCTTGGCACAGTGTGCAGTTAGCTGAAGATTGAAGAGATTGTAGCTGAGTTAGCATTTAGCCAAGCACTCACAGTTATGGGTCTCTACAGGAAACACACGATAAGCTAGAACTCTATTTTCTGAATGCAGTTTAAACAATAAAAGACCACCTACACAACTTAACTTGTATATTACTATATTTGACCAAGACTGAGGCAAAATACAGATTATGCTCCAACGTCTTCAGCACTGAGCGCAGGGTTGCCAGGTCCAACAAAAATATCCAGGGCAAAGTCAGTCTAAAACCCACCCTTCAGAAGCTTAAACTAGCCCAAAATATATGTCTGTCTTATCTTTGAAGCAAATGGCAAAACAACTATGAGTGTACAAATGAGTATATTGGTTATAAGGGATTTATTATCAGTATTGCTGTTTACCTTAAAGTCATTATTAATATTGTAACATTAGTGTTTTATTTGTTATTTTATAACAAAGTTTTACAGTTTTATATCCCAGTCAAGAACATTTAGTAGTAACATAATTAGCAAAAAAAAACATACTCTTTTCTATTCTTGCCCCTCCTGAACTTTCTCCTCTTCATTTTTTTTAATCGCCTGGTGATTCCTGGTTATATTGGGATTTTTTTTTGGCAGCAGCAGTCATTTTTTAAAGTAGCCCAAAAAAAAAAAATAAGCACCCACCGCCCCTGAATTTACACACAAGACTAAAAGCGATAAACAAATTAAAATACTCTGTGAACCATTTAGGTGGGTTTTTGCCTGGGATGCTTGCAATTATCTTGCAGTTACTGAGGCTGGTAACTCTGATGAACTCATCCTGAGCAACAGAGGTAACTCTTGGTCTTTCTTTTCTGGGGTGGTCCTGATGAGTGCCATGTTTCATCATAATGTTTTTGATGGTCTTTGTGACTGCATTGGGGATACTTTTAAAAATTATTGATTTTTTTTATTTTTTTTTATTGACTGACTTTTAAAGTATCTTTTTTTTCTTTACTTAATTGAGTACATTTATGGACTGTAAGGTATGCTGTATTATAAGTCATTATCAATATCAATTTAATTGATCTTTTTTCATACATAAGGTGTTTTGGATTATAAAGCATAAAAAACTGTAATTCTTAAAAACACTTCCTTTCAAAGTCAAACAAGTGCTGAATTGTTAATCTACACAGATTTCTCTACTGAAAAGTGTTTAGGCTATTTGGGTGAGTAAAGCACTTTTGTTTGTTTACAGTAAGATTGGATTTGCAATATTTTTAACAGCATGTTTAGCAGAAGCGCTAGCTGCGATTAACAGAGTCCCACGTAGTCCCACGTAGCTTGTTTTAACCCGGTAAACACACAGAATACAGTCCGATACACTCACTTCAGAACATTGAAAGAGCTAGTGCTGTCGTTAGTGGCTAATGCTAATACTGCTCCAGCCTTAGTGCTGGAGAAACTTCACAGAAACTCCTGTATAACGCTGTACTTTACTGCTCCTTACAACCTGACTGGTTAAATTAACATAAATTACATAAAGTGCAGTGGATTATAAGGCACGCTGTTGATTTTTGGGGAAAATTAAGGAATAGTCAGAAAAATACTATAGTTCCTCCCATAATATGGATTAGAACTTTACTCAACTAGTGCTATTCACTGTATACCAACTCTACCGCTTCACAACTTTACAACTGATGCTCTCAAACACACTAAGAGGACAAGCTATTCAAGTAATTAACTCTTGAAAAGTTCAGCACAGCTGTTAACTGAAAGCTGATCATTCCAGGTGATTCTACCTCATAAAGCTGACTGAGAAAATCCAGCCAAGATGTGCAAAGCTGTCTGTTTCTGAGCAAGAGGTGTCTAGTTTGAAGAATCTAAAATATAAAACATATTCTGTGTATTGTAGTGTTGGTTTGATTTGACTTATTAAGCACTTAGTAAGGTTAGTAAGGTTTTTAATGGGGTAAAATTGGGCAATGCTGGCCTTTTTGTTCTGTTCTGTTCTAAAAAGAAGTGGTAAAAATGGAGAAAAATGACAAAGTCATTTTGTGAAACGCTTCATGTTGTTTCTTAAAATGTCAGTCTTGAGCACTGCTGCCAGTGCAGATAAGAGTCCCTTTCAGCCTAAGGTGTGAAGTGAGTGCGCTCAATGCAGCCGCAAAAGAAAAAAAAAGAGAGAGCGAGAGAGAGAGTGTGTAAAATAGAGGGGTGATAAAGGCTGTGAAAAAAGACATGTCAGTTTTACACAAGCTGAAAAAAGAACACACAGGTATGTCGATATGTTAATATGAGTGAAGGAAGGAGATGAAAATTAAATGACACTATTCAGAGAGTTTTATTTTTATTTTTGATTGAATGAGATTCTCTTTGACTTGTCTGAGATTGTGGCAAAGGCGATTCTAGATTATTTATTTGTTTATTTATCTATTTATATTGCAATTTTGTACAATTTTGGGCTATTCAAATCAGACGCCCTTATTCTAATAATCTGTTCTCAAAATGATCAAGACCATGTACAGATTGCTGATTGACTGTCAACTCAAATCAAACCATATACAAGGTTATCCTGAAAGAAAATTAGCTTCTTTCTGCTCTGGCAATGTTCCCTAACTCTAAGGACTTTTTTTTTTTGTCCAGCAAGATAAAGCTGCATGCCACACAGCTAGATTAATGAAAGTTTCGAAGAAGGACCACCAGATCAAGACCCTGTCATGGCCACCCAATCTTTAGTCCTAAACCCCATTGAAGAGGAAGATGGATAATCACAAGCCATCAAACAAAACTGAACTGCTTGAATTTTTGCACCAGGAGTGGCATGAGGTTACCCAAAAGCAGTGTGAAAGACTGGAGGAGAACTGTGATCAATGTAAAAATCAAGGTTATTCAACCAAATATCGATATCTATGTGAGTATTACACACATTAGATTTGTTATTTTCTGCAAATAAATGCTCTAAATGACAATATTTTTATTTGGAATTTGGTGGTAATGTTGTCAGTATTTTATAGAATAATTTTTTTTTTGCATTTTTGTCATATTTACATTATTCAGAATATCAAATAACTTTAATATCAGACACATAAAACCTGAGTAAATATATTTAAAAAACACTTTTAAAAGGTTAATTTCATTTATTAAGGAAAATAAATATCCAAACCAATCCAAACCTTTGTGAAAAAGTGATTGTTACCCCTTTAAATGAACGGTGATACCCCTTTTTGGAAGAGTGAGTTCAGTTCCATCAATAAAACCAGGCCTGATACCTGTCAGAGCTGTAGAATCAAATAATTACATACATAGAACATGTCTGATTAAAAAAAAAACAGATGAGAAAACAATATCACTGAACATCCAGTCTGGAAATGTTTACAAAGTCATTTCTAAAGCTTCGGGACTCCTCAGAACCACAGTGAGAGCTATAATTCACAAATGGAGAAAACATGGAACACTGATGAACTTTCCCAGGAGTGACCGGCCCACCGAAATTATTCCAAAAGGGCATGAACAACTCATCCAGGAGGTCACCAAAGAACAACATTTAAAGAACTGCCGGTCTCACTTGCCTCAGTTAGGGTCAGTGTTAATGATACAATAATAAGAAAGAGAAAATGGTATCCATGGGAGAGTTCCAAGGCAAAAAAACTGCATGACATAAAACAACATAACAGCTCATGTGCATCTCTCATGTGCCAAAAAATAAAAAAACATCTGGATGATCCCCAGGACAGGTAAATATTCTTTGGACTGACGTGACAATTTTGATTTTGATTGTGATCTCAATTTTTTTTGGGACCATTTAAATAATTTTTAAAGCAGCATTATATGAGAACTGGTATTTCTTAGGCTTGAGTTCCCTCTACAGTCTGCAGTTGTAAAAAAAATCACACTTTTTACATGCTTTTCTGGACAAGCTGAAAGAAATATATACAGAACTATCACTGATATCACAGCAGAGTGTTGTTGCAGGATTTGTTTTACACAAATAAAACTCTGGTTAATGTTCTCCTCTCAAACTTGGAGTAGCAACACCAGAGATGCTATTCTCTGTATTTGAGGGTGTTATGTTGCTTTAATGTAGGTTGAGGTTTAATCGTGCGAGTTCTTCGTCATTTGATTTGTTGCGAGGCACGCAGGTTTGTGTGTGTTCGGGTGCACTACTGTTTGTGTGTGTGTGTGTGTGTGTGTGTGTGTGTGTGTGTATGTGTGAGGCACAGGTGTTTGTAGTCTACAGTTGGTCTGGATATGAATAGAGCAAGACATGGCTTGAGGGAAGGGCATGTCAAAAACATTTCAGGCATGAACACAGACAAAATGGAAGCGTCTTCCTTCACTCAGACTCAGCAGGAGTCTGAATAAAGCATGAGAGACTGATTTAATAATTCAACTTAAGATGCTTAAGAATGTGCTTATTAGGCATCGTGCAGCATCTGCTTTACAACAGCAGCTCCATTCATATGCAGAAGTGTGTACTGACAGACCTGATATATTTGTGTGACTGCTGTCATATCAAAACCTCCGATCTCCTAATTTAGTTTGACTTGGTTTTACATTATTTATTTAGTGTGTTCTGATGATTGGACCAGTTTAAATAATTTGGCATAGTGATGGAATATTAAAGTGCATAAAACAGACTATTTAAAGAATTTAAAGCAAATAATTTAAAACCCAATTATTATTGGGGCACCAATAGCACTGCAACATACATACTGTTTGTACTGTAACATAGATAACAGAAAATAAAATAAAATAGTCTTGGAACTAATATATACACTAGCAGACAAAAGTTTTAGAACACCCCATTTTTTGCCATTTAAGCTCTTCAGTAACCAGAAATGGTTTAAAGAGCCAATAAACCCCAAACCATTTTTTTTCTATTAATCACTGAAACGTGTTCCTCTGATTAATGAAACGTACCTTAAACATCCTGCTTAAATTTTGTTTATAAACCTTTCATAATCTTTAAAAAAACGCTTTTGTTGCGTCCATTTCCGCCTCTGCAGCGCCCTCTCTGGTTCAACTGTGCTATAGGCGTCAATCATGTGCCAATAACATGTGCTTTGGTACGTATATACTACTCACGATATGCAGATTAATCAATCAATAACACCACCCCGCCCCCTGCTGACGTCCAACCATCTGCTTCCCACTGCTATCAGAGGCACACTGCTCAGCCAATCAGATCTCCCTCCTGCTCACCCCTAAACCCATACATCACCCAGTGTCCCTCCCAAACCACGACTCACATTTTTTAGCATATTTCAAATTTGAGTTGAATGTGGAGTCTCAGGGGGTTTAATTACATTAAAACTGAAAAAAAAATGTATTAAAAAATAGTATATTGTAAAAGTATATTGTTAAAAAAAGAAAAAAAAAATCGTATTTTATTTACCAAAACAATTCAAACAATGCTGTACACTCAGTTTTGCAAAAACTGAAGAGAAGAATTAGATGTCTGACAGACTACTAAATATAGGGGTGTTCTAACAATTAGTTCATTTTAGTTCATTCTAAAATAAACTTTTTTTTTTGTATATATATACATTTCTAGAAGTCCGACCTTCGAAAGCCAATTTCACCATTTGAGCAAATGTACCAAAAACCCCCAAGGACAAACCACTCAGCTAGTGTGAAAACTAAACAGGGTCAACCGTTTCCACCACATCTTCTACACCCTGTACCACCACCCACATTTATGAAGTGAAAAAAGTGTCTTTCTAAGTGTACGAGGTGCACGCTGCTCACAGACAGTATAATTATAACACAGGGACACTTCTGCGAAACGTCTGAACTGCAGAAAGCGAGTGGTTATACCTCCAGATCTAAACAGCGCTTTATTTAGCTCTGCACTCACGCGGAAAAAAAAAATACACCATATATCCCTCGATTCAGCTTCCTCTCGGCTCACGCTGTGACACAACAGTGGGTCACGACCTGCAGTTTAAAATCCACTGGGCTAAAAGATTAAGCCTCCTGAATCCATGGTGATAGATTTAAAAATATATTTTCAACAGAAAAAAAAAAAGAAAAAATTTCACTTCAGGCTTCCCGCCCAGCTCCCATGATCCCGAAATTGGTTTGTCTTCTCAGATACACAGCATGCTACAAGGGTATAATAATTATCAAAAAAATATAAGGTTTTCTATATGTACACATACATTGGAATTAGAAGAAAACAATACATTGTATGTATTTTATTATAAGAATTTCCTTAAAGTGTTTTGTGTACTTCTGTTTTTTTCCCCTTCTGTTTTAATCCTTCACTTGTCACATGTCAAATGTTAGGTCAATGAAATATTTTGCCAAACACATAAACTGTTTGACATGTAGTCGAAGAAGAATTGAGAAAACGGTGCCACTGTTATGAGGCATAATGCCATTATGGCGCTTTCTAAAGGTTGAGGTGTAGGCTAAGTTCATATAGGTTGAACTCCACTATAAATAACTGTGGAATTAAAGGAGAAATCCAGTGTGAATTAAACTTGAGCTGTAGTGAAACATGATAACAAGCACAAACCTGTAAAATAGCCCACCTGTTAAATTTAAATAGCATACCTCCATTCAACCACAGTATTCCAAAATACATTACTTTTAGCTGATGCTCCCTGATGAACGGGCTTACAATGCTAGTGATGGGGGCACAGGGTTGCTATTTTTACACCATTAACAAGCTCAATGTAACTCCTCACTTCATTGGGAGAATTCTGAGAGCCCTGACATTTAAAATGAGGCACTGAGAACTTTAAAAAAAAAAAGGCACAGGTAGTTTATTAAAAAAACATTGGTAGTTAGGTAGTTCTCTGGGTGACGGCATCATGAAATGAAGTCACGGTAACTGTTCCTTAACCTCCACTGTCGATGTCAAGTCGATCAGGAAAAGCACGTTGTGTCTATGTGAACTTGTGAGTTTATGGCACTGTCTCGTCAGATAAAGAGCTTACAGCTGTGTTTTGCATTAGCGATCTTGTGTAAGTAACTGTAGGTTTAAACCGGATCTCTTTAAATATACTCTAGGGAAGCACGATTTGACAAGATAGCACAAATCTACAAAACACTGGTCAAAGTGGTGCTGAGAGTCTGACATTAAGCGAAGTTTAAAGGTTAAGGGTTAACTTTACCTAGCACTCAGTGCTATATCTTTACAACTTAGGCTGTATCTCTGAAAACAGTTTGTCCTTTGAGTTTTAGAGCTGTAAATTTGACTGTGGAAGGCAGGTCTAGTACGCAATCTCTTCTACATTGCTGTTAGCCAATCAGACGTGATATGTTTGCATGTATGAATATTCATGAGCAAGAGCTGAAAGCCTGTCTTTCTTTAGAGACCACTAATTCAGTGAACTAAAGCAGGACTAAATAGAAACACCAGAGCTCTTTTTTCCACAACTAAACATTGTAAATTGAATGAAAAAACTATGGAATGAGACCTTTTTAAAGTCAGTGGTCAATGATTTCTGGTGTGCCCTCTAGTGTAAGCCTCCAGTAGCACAGGTAGCACCTTTTTATTATGTGAATAGCTTTGCTCACAGTGTAGCCAATGCTTGACCAGGCAGCCGATTTTTTTTTTTTTCTAACCTAAGTCAACACCTATGTCAGCTTCTGTTTTTAAAGTCAGGACACAAACACACTCACACACACACACACACACACACACACACACACACACACACACACACACACACATGCTGTCAGGGGTACTTGGCTCTTATATCAAGCTGTCGACTGGCTGTGCGCTGATGGTGATAAATCTGTAGCAGTAGAAAAGCACCCATTTGTCACATGCCCAGCCAAGGCCAGTTGTTTGTGAGTGCACATAATGTATGTGTGTGTGTGTGTGTGTGCTTGTTTTTGCACTTCTAAGCCTGTCTCCCTTACCAGAAGAAGCTCTATATTAAGAGACAGGCCCCTCCCCCTTCTCTCTCTCTCTTTCACTACGGACTCTCATAGTCTTTGTTGTCTATTTACGTATCATCTTTGTGCTGTAACTACTCCAGTGCTCCAAAAACGGGCAGCTATTTCAACCACTTTAAAGCTCTTTGAAGAACCAGACAATAAAAAAAAAAAATCTTTAAGCGTCCATTCTGGCAGCATTCATTTTGTGCATTGGTGTTTGTTCATCCTTCCATTTTGCTTTTTTTTTTTGTCCTCTGCTTCAGATCTAACATCTCAGTCAGTCTTCTCCCCCGCCCCTTTGTGCACCTCGACTTATTGTACTGCGATTACTGTAAGATGATGAGAATGATTGCCATGCGCATAATGCAGTCAGACTAATGAGTTTTCGGATTAAGCTCGTGCCTTTCTTGTGTGTGTGTGTGTGTGTGTGAAACAGAGAGCAAGAAAGATTATTGATTCATTCAACCGTAGCACAATTCTTTCCAATGCTTCATCTAAACAGAACAGAAGGCAGATCAATACACAGATCTAAGGCTGAAAAAAAATCCTGTATTGACTGTAAATTTAGTGTAAATATTCTATTCATATGTTTTGGTTACTACCTCTCTCTCTCTCTTTCTCTCTCTCTCTCTATATATATATATATATATATATATATATATATATATATATATATATATAGTACCAGTCAAAGTTTTCTGCATTGTAAATTAATACAGCAGTCATCCAAACTATAAAGAAAAACTTAAAAAAAAAAAAAAGTGTTAGACAAAGTAGAATTAAGCAATAATACATGAGAGGGAGTGTGGCTGAAGCACAGCAGTGCCAATATTACACATTATAGCACGAACCTCGAGTGTATTAATGCGATTGTCCCACAGTTCCATTATCACTATTTATTAAAAGATTTTGAGTTAAAAAGAATGTAAAAATATGATCGGTTTGGTTATAAAAATAGTTCCATAGCTGCTCTGCTTTAGCTGCACCGTAAGCTCTGCATTATCAGCCTTTTCGGTCACAATTGTGGAAATCTAAGCTTACTGTAAATAAACAGCAGCACTTTACTCACCCAAATAGATATTTTTCAGAAGATAAATCTGTGTAGATTAAAGTCCAGTGCTCTTTTTTTTTTATTAAAGTTTTATTTACTTCGGCTTTCCCCCAGCAGCAAGACCTGTGGAATTACAAGAGTTCATCTTACATTTAGCTTAAAATACCCTATATTAACTGGAAAATATATACAATTAATCTTTTATATTAATAATAACAACTCTTAAACTGATATTGGTGGCTGATAACGTGTGTAATAATAATAATGATGATATTTGTGGGACCGCTTTTTTTGCCTGCGCCGCCTATTGGAGACATGTGCTTATGGGATCCAGCGTCCCCCGGTGGTGTATAATGACACGCATTTGGTTTATATTTGGTTGGTAAGAGCTGCATTGTTGCTAGGTTACCTGTATGTGACTGAGTAATACATTTAGAGCTTCGGTTACAGTGCATTACCAACTGATAACGGCACTCATAAAACGCCTCTCAGCCACTCAAACTACCAAACTGGTATTGTTAAGTGCAGTTGCGAAGACCATCAAAAATGATGGATCTGGCACTCATCAGGACAATGTTGACAGTTGCCCAGATAAGAGCCACCTAATTTCTTTACAGAGTATTTTGCTTTTTACAACACTTTTAAGTTACTACATGCTTCCCTATGTGTTTCTTCATAGTCTGGTTGATTTCAGTATTGATTTACAATGTAGGAAATATAAAAAAAATAATAATAAATGAGAAGATGTTTTCAAACTTGTGACTGGTATTGTTTTGTATATTTCAATGTAGTGATATTGTATATTGCACCATGCACTGGAGATGTGTTCTTCCACTTCTGGTATGATTCACTGTATATGGTTGTAATGATGATAAAGCCTCTTAAAATTTACACTTAAAATATAATATTAGGCTTGGCACAGAGCAAGAGACAGCAAAAATCATGTTGGTTGTGATAGTACTTGTTTGTAAGAGTTGCATTAATGTTATCAGTTATCACAGCAGAGGAAAATTGTTTTTTGAAATTGCTTTTCGCACTGGAACAGAAATGGAATGTGCGCAGATTTAGGAGCTCAGTGGTCTATAACCAATTATCAAGCACTCATCAATAAATCCTGTTTCTGTAGACACTAATGGGGGTTTTGTTATTGGTGTTATGTTTTATAGTTTAATTTAATAGTCTTAACTTCAGATTGTGGTTTGTGGGTGGTTAAATGGCAAATTAGGACATAGTTTAAGAAATATCTCTTTTTTATTGCAATAAAATTGCAATATTGCTTTTTATTTGAGTTTTGTTTATGTGCTCACACTCCAGAAGGAAGATTGACTGACTGAGGCTGACTCTTAACATCCATATTTCATTTATTTATTTATTGCAGGGGGTCCATATGGTGTTTTTTGCAAGCAGGTTTTATTGTTCTTTTTTTAACTTATTGTTGTACTTTATTATACTGATTGAATTAAACATGTAAATGCAGCTGAATGTAAATGACAGTGTATGTAAAAATATTTTTAAAATGTAAATTTAAAATTAAATCTCTAAACCTATTTGTTTGGTATTTAAAAATGTTCTGTTTTCTATACATATTTTATTTATATACATTAAATGTTGATTTAAAATGAGTACTTTTATTTATTTATTTTTCACTATTTTATTCCTTATTATTTTTAATGGATTATTAAATGTTATCAATCCCTTTGATGTTGTAAATCAGGGGTCTCAAAGTAGCGGCCCGCGGGCCACATGCGGCCCGCGACGCGGTTTCATACGGCCCCTCACGGGTTAACAAAATAAACATACATCTGGCCCGCAATTCAATTTAATTATTTATGCTTTATTATGTTCGTTTTCATATTTTATCTTAACTTGTATTTTGGTGTGTGTGTGTGGTTCTTTTTTTTTTTTTTGCTTACGCTGCGTTGCCTGCTTTAGTAGTCTTCAGTAGCCTTCAACAGTCTAACCTTGCAGCCGTGGTGTGTCCACTAAACTCCGTAGTTATAAACATCCTGAGGTTAGCAGCGCTAACTGACCTGTTTATAATGTAATCCGAGCAGTGCCTCCGTGACGCTGCTCTAAACTGCTGCTGTTAGCTGCTTGGGCTGAAATATGAACTGTAGAGAGCTGTATTATCCGGTTAGTGGGGTTATTTTATTTCATACACAGAAGAACTTACAAATTTTTAAAAACGCTCCAGACTGGCTCAGCTGAGTCCTGTAGCCCGTGGCTGGGCTGCAGCTCTGACTAAGCAAAGACTGCGGGCTTGTGGTGCTGCAGCTGCAGCTCCGACTAGTGGTTGGATGAGGAACTGCTAAATCTGAGGAAATGCTAAATCTGTCACAGCTCACAATTTTTGATTTTATATTTATTAAGCCTTATTTCAGTATCAAACGTTTTGATCAAAGTTAATATAACTTATAAATTAAAAGGATTTATGTTAATAGAGCAACAAGCAACCATTTTTCCATGCAACTGTAATATTTGATTGAATAAATAGTATATTGAGAGTTATTTAACATTAAGGAGTAATTACATTCATTTTGTATTACATCTGGTTACATTTTCTTATATTTATAAGTTACATCTGGCCCTCAGAGGACAGCCAATATGCCAATGTGGCCCTCGGCAAAAATGAGTTTGAGACCCCTGTTGTAAATGCTCGGCAACATTGTAAATGAGGATCAATCTCATTGTTTTTTCCCAGATTTCACATTTTAGTTAAATAAAATCAAAATAAAATCTATATACAAACACATTTTATTTACCTGACTGTAAAATTTAAAGTAATGTTATTGTTGAAAAAAAAAAAAAAACTTTTTAGCAATTTAGGTATAATACCTTTTTTTAGTTTTAATTTTAATCAACTCTTTGTTAAATGTCTTTAGTGATCATTACTTATAATAACTTGTAACTTTTTACAGGTTTACACAGTGTAGAATTATCCATTTCCCAACATTTCCCAGCTAAATAGCTAACTCTAGCTAGCTGCTAGAAATGGTCATGAGTAACGTTTCGCTAAATTGAGTCGATACATGAGCCTTAGATGAGTCTAATTTTTTATTTCATTTACTACTGAAAAGTAATCTATTTGGCTAAAACCTTGTATTATATATTGTTATGTGTTTGTATATGTGTTATGTGTTTTACCTAATTATTTCCCAGCTAATCATTTTTGCTTAGTAGAACATTTTTTGAATGTTAGAATTAATATTTTTAGAAGGTTCAATCTCTTTAAATTTTTCTGGATGTTCTAAGAACATTTTAAAGTAATGTTTTTAAACGCTCTAGTAACTTTGCTGCAAAGTCACTTGTGTGAATATTTAAAAATTGTACTTGTCACTCAGGGCTTGCTCTCTCAGGGCTCCAGCAGCTAACTGGCAAGCTGCATAATCGGGATTCAAATCAGCGATCGCCTGATCATAGTCGCATCTTAGCCTGCTGGACCACTCTGCACCCTAACTAAAGATTATATTACTCAGACATTATTCTGTGGATTTAATTTAATAAATTAAGATGAGTAAAGAAGATAAATCGTAAAGAAATGAGGTGTAGATGATGAATGTGATGCAACTAACTATAAATTACCAGCTAATTGCAGATCTCTTTTAACAGTTTTATCCATCCATTCTGCCATCTATTTTCAGCTGTATGTTTTTCACCATTACTGCACAACATCTGTTCAATGCTCTGTATGCTTCCAGAAAAAGACATATACGGCTGAATTATATGCATATTCATTTGTGCTGAAGATCTACACTCGGAAAAAAAAGTCGTAGTGTTTATAAACTGCCTCATAAATCTTACTTCAAGCATCTTTTAAAATGGGAACAGTGTTATTTTAATTTAATCGCCTTTAAACAAGGCAATCAGTTTCTGTGCCTTGAATCTATTCTCTCAAAAACAGCTACTGAAAAACAAATCCTGTGCAACTGTACTTGATTTAAAATAGAAAACACATACCTGTTTGAAATGTATCATCTTTAGTGTAGAAACTGTTTAGTTTAGTTCATTTTTGTATTAGTATTCCACAGGGCTCCGTATTGGGGTTTATGAAGTTGATGCAAATTGTGACATTAATGTAGTTTTGATAGAAAATAAGTAAAGTGTGGACTTAAGATCAGGGTTTAAAGGGTTTTTAATCCAATTATTGGATTACTTCAGAGTTCTGTAAGTAAAAGCAATATAATACCATTAAATTAAATTAAAGTTTTGCCAAAATACATTTTATAAGGCAACATTCTTTAGCTCTGTTTCATTTAGAGGGGGTTTTTACACCTACTTTTTTGCAATATAATGGGGTGCCGAGTGGTTCAGCGATCTAAAGCGCTGCCACTATGATCGGAAGACCGTTGATTCGAATCGCGGACATGCAGCTTGCCATCAGCTGTCGGAGGCCTGGGAAAGCACAATTAGCCTTGCTCTCTCTCTGGGTGGGTAGATGGCGCTCTCTTCCCACGTCACTCCAAAGGGTGATGTCGATCAGAACAAGGCTGTGTCTGTGAGCTGATGTATTAGAACCGAGTCGCTGTGCTTTTCTCCGAGTGCTATGCTGTGATGCTACTCAGCTACATCAGCAGCAGTTCAAAATAAGAGGAGGCTGACTTCACATGTGTGTCGGAGGAGGCATGTGACCATAACTTTTTAACTTTTAAACAGTAAAGGAGAAAAAAAGGGATCATAAAAAACTTATGCCACTTGTTCTTGAAAATGTTTTATGGGGTGGTCTGAACAAATACTTACTGAAAGGTCCAAATTATTATTTGGAATAATAGTTCATTAAAAAGATTTAATTTATGATTTGTTGTACTTTTTTACATAAAAAAAATAAAAGTAACTATGTAACTTTAACTCAAAGTACATTTTAAATTGAGTACTTTTTTACTTTTGCTCAAAGTAAATTTTAAGTTGAGAACTTTTTTTTTCTTTTACTCGAGTAGATTTTTAGATGGGTACTTTTGCTTTTACTTCAGTAGAATTTTAGCAAAGTAAAGGTACTTTTACTTCATTACAATTTTTCAGTACTTTTTCCACCTCTGATAATACATATGCAAATTCCATGAGAAGGCTGTGTCTATGGGGAATGACTACACACTGATGGTGAGAGTGAGAGGTGGGAGGACACGCCCAATATGCAAATAGCGTGACCAACATCAGGTGAAAACCCCTGCTGAATTGCTCCGTAGACCCCGTTCAACCAAAAGGTCAATCTGAGCATGTGCAGAAGTGCAGTAGTAGTGCAGAGTAGTAGTTGGCTTGGCCTTAACTAGAGTTCAACTACAATTTGTAAATTTAATTTGGCCAATTTTTAACAAGAAACTTAATAACGTTGGTTGAGGCAACTAGTTTACTAGTTTACTAGTCCCACTTTATAATAAGTGTCCCTAAGTACTATGTAGTTACACGGTAACAATCCATGTAACTACATTGTAACTACTTATGAAGTACACATTGTTACAGGTTTACTACATATGTACAAGTTACGTAATTACATATGTGTATTAAGGTTAATTTTGACTTGTGTAAGGGTGACTGTACTTACACACGTGTAATAGTGTGTGTAGTAGACAATAGCTGTTGGATAAGTTTATACTCAACTTACACACACTATTACACATATGTACACATATTGTTACACATGTGTACTTACACAAGTCAAAATTAACCTTAATACACATGTGTAGTTACATAACCTTTACCTCTGCAGTTAATCTGTAACAATGTGTACTTCATCAGTAGTTACACTGTAGTTACATGATTGTTACCGTGTAACTACATAGTACTTAGGGACACTTCTTATAAAGTGGGACCCAATATTTTTTGTTCAGCTGATTTAAAAAATCACCTGAAGGATATCGATTTTAAGTTTTGTTTTTTACAGTGCATCTGTTGTTGTTTGGATATTGTCTGGCAGTTCCTGCATTTCACAAACTGAATCCACAGTCAGCAGTGAAGGTTCTAATGGTTAATGCATTTCCAGGGGTGATGGTGATTATACAGCACGCTTTGTTTTCCTCGTGGGCTGCTGCTTCCAGCAATAAGTGATGCACTCACCCAAACAAACTCTTAAGCTGGCATTTGCAGGGTAGGAGCTGGCACTCGGCTCTCCCGCTGCGTGTCTTTGATGTTTAGGGACAAAAGCTGAAACCTGCTTCTTCTCCATTTTAGGCGAGACACCCACCTTGCTTATAAAGACTCTCCTGAAAATTTACAAGACATTTTAGCCTTCAGAAGACCTAGGGCTGCGGCATATGGACAAACATCATAATGTGATTATATTTCTACATTGAAAAAAGCAACACACTGTAAATAAAAGGTTTAGCATTGTAAGTACAAAGACATGGTGATGTAACCTAGTAAATGCAATTGAGTAAAAGCGTTTTTTTTTTTTGTAATTTCTTTTTATTTTCAGCCCACCGTACAAGTTGGGACATCAATGATCTAATCTCTACTTACATCAACCCATTGTGCTCTCTCGGACTCTGGCTGCTGATGGTTAACAGCATAATTCAGTTTTTAAACCAAAGATTCTTCGATTACAGTGACAGCACCTCTCTGAGCCCCAAATATATATATATATATATATATATATATATATATATATATATATATATATATATATATATATATATATATTTTTTTTTTTTTTTTTTTTTTTTTTTTTTTTTTATATATACTTTAGCATTTTTACCACAGATGTTACATAAAAGCTTTACCAAGATCTGGGTATAAATATAATTTGAGCAAGCCAAAAGTTACAGAAGAAGGTTTACCATTCAACAGGTGTTTGTGAACTTAAAAAAGAATATGCATACAAAGCATGCATAGTAAAAAAAAAAACACACACACACATATTGCAGAAATAAAACCTAAAGTGTCCATGCAATTTCATGTACTGAAACTGAATCATATGCTTGATAAAAGAAGAACAAACGAAAAATTCAAACTGCAGCAAATGTGTTAGGATGCAGTATGTAATATGCAGCATCAAAACTAAAAAGACTCTGATGATCCTATCTTACACCCTGTGCAAGGTGTGTCACGATACTCATTGCTATCTTACACCCTGCCAACAGTCTATTTTCTTTACGTCTTGCGCCTATGCTGTTAAAATAGCGTCAGAGTTCAGGAATAAATCTACACTGATGGGCACTGGGGGGAAATACAGGTGTGCCACTGGCTGATTAAAACCCTGACAACAGTCAATAGTCAGTCCATACCTATTTTAGCTAATCAGAAGCTCTATGCTTGCTCAGCGGATGTACACCCCTGTTAGTTATACACACAAGGACACGTCACAGTGTACAAACCCTACTTTTACACCAATAATAAACAGAATACAAAATAAAATACAATTTACAGGAAGTGCAGAAGCGCTACACTGTTAAGATATCAATCTGCCAAAGTCAGAGCACACCTGGCTCTTAATGGGAATGGCAAGTGACACGCTGTTTGGTTTTATTATTTTACTTTATGCACAAAACCCACCCATGATTAATTTTTTTTTTTTATTATTATTTTTTTTATTTTATTTGCACAGATAGAATGTGACATCAAAAAAAAAATCAAATAAACAAACAAAACAAACAAAAATAACTGTGCAGGGAAAGTAAAAAAAGCCTTAAAGAGGCTTGTACAAGGTACTTTCCCTCCAAGGAAATTATAAAAGAAACACAGAAAAAAGAAAAAATTTGAGAAAAAAAAAAAGATAATAATAAAATAAAATAATAACAGTAATATATAGTTACTCAATATACATAATTAGAATAATATACACAAATACATATTTACTACTTGGATTGGTTATAATGAGAGTAGATAAGTTTTAAGCTGTTTTTTAAAACTAGTGATGCTATTGCAGATTTTTAAATGAGTTGGTAAGCAGTTCCATATTATGGGCCCTCTGTGCGAAAGTGCAAACTGTCCAATTGATGTTCTAAAAAAAGCAGCACGGAGATTATTAGAGGATCTAGTGGAGTAGTGATGTACTTGAAAGTTATATTGAAAATTATTTTCATAACAATCAGGAAGTAGGTTATTGGTAAAAGAGAAAATAAACTGACATATTTGAAACTGGTTAATTTCATACACATTGAGTATCTGAAGATTTTGAAAAAGTGGGCGAGAGGTTGCACGGTAATTTGCTGAGGTGACCATTCTAACAAATCGCTTCTGAAGAATATGTAAACAGTTAATACTACTTTTGTAAGTGCTAGCCCAAATTATATTACAGTAAGAGAGATATGGATAAATAAGTGCATAATATAGATTAAGAAGAATGTTATATGGTAAAATATATTTGACTCTTCTAATGACACCAACATTTTTAGATATTTTATTAGAAATCATTGAAATATGTTCTTTCCAGCATAATTTGTCATCAATGAGTATACCTAAAAATTTTGTACAATGAACGTGATTTATTATATTACCAGACATGGATATTGGTGGAAGACTATTACTGCTTTTTTTATTTTTAGGACTAAAAAGCATATATGAACTTTTTTTTACATTAAGGGATAATTTGTTCGCTCTAAACCAGTAATCAATGTTTGACAGAGACGAGTTCATAGTTGAAATTAGTTTGTGACCATCTTTATCAGAAAAGAAAATGTTTGTGTCATCAGCAAACAAAACAAAAAATACATCTCTTGCTACCATGTAAAGATCATTTACGTATATTAAAAACAGTAATGGTCCTAGAATTGACCCCTGTGGAATCCCACACTCAATGGGTTTGAGATTAGAGCAAGTGCCCTGCCATGAAACACACTGTTTTCTCTGTGATAAATAGCTTTTAAACCATTCTAGTTCCATATTATGAACACCATAATATTGTAACTTTTTTAACAGGATACTATGATTGACTGTGTCGAATGCTTTGGATAAGTCAAGAAAGACTCCTATTGTTATTTCATTGTTGTCAAAGGCACTGGAGATTTTTTCAATGAGCTGAACCAAGGCCATCGAAGTAGAGTGATTTTCTCGGAAACCATACTGGTTAAGGAATTAAGGAAATTAGTATATGCCTTTTTTTGCATTTTGAGTCATGCAAGGCATACTTTTCCTGTTGTTACGATAGCAAAGACACACTGAGACACGTACTAAATTAAGCTGCTCAGTGCAGCTACAGTAGATGGCTCACCTAGAGATCTTCAAAATAGGGCCTTTAGTCTTTTAATAAAAAATAGTTGAGTTTCTATTAAGACTCATGTTCTTAGAAAACGATTGGTCCCAACCCAACAGGGCATTGAACCCACAAC
The DNA here is from genome assembly GCF_023375975.1 of Astyanax mexicanus. Taxonomy (NCBI): domain Eukaryota; kingdom Metazoa; phylum Chordata; class Actinopteri; order Characiformes; family Acestrorhamphidae; genus Astyanax; species Astyanax mexicanus. Next base: position 30,930,555 of record NC_064420.1, read on the forward strand.
CAAAGGCCTCAATGGACTGGCGCTCTAACCACTGAGCCACCATTACCCCAACAGCTAAACTACCACTGTCATTGAGATCTCTACTAAACTTCAAGACAAGACACATATGATTACTGAGACACATTTGAGCAAAAGGAGATTTATGCTAAAGTCTTCTTCATCTTTCCATCTGACCTCATTGTTGTCTAGGAGAAATTACAGAGATATTAAGAAGATCTTCTTTTTGATGTTTTTCTTTCTAATAGAAAGCTGTGAGTATTTGTGTGGCCTGGAATGATGTCCCAGTCCAGCCCTGTTCTCACATAATTTACCTCAGCGGTGCATTACAGAAACGTCGATGAAAAGGCTCTTAAGGTAGCCAAAAGTATTCAAATGTATTCTAAAATCATCATTTCAAAGGACACTTTTGTCATATTTAATTTAATTTCAAATAAATTCTCATATGCCAACATCCAGACTAGTGGAGCTACAACAGGTCATGATCCACTACAAACTGATGAAGACTCTCCTTCCATTGCTCCAGGCCTCTGCTTTTCATCTAGGTATTGCATTATGTCGCTTAAGATTAAGATACTTCCTAAATAAATATATACAAATCTTGCTCATAGTCTTCTTTCTAAACATATGGGAAGCTCAGCTACTAGGAGATGTAGAACAGCTTGGAGAAGAAGCAATCATGTTCTTACTGTAACTTGTGTCACATACAGCTCTGGAAAAAAATAATAGAGCACTTCTGTTTGAGTAAAATGAACATTGTTGTTTTATTCTATAAACTACAGACAACATTTTCTCCCAAACTCCTAATATAACAAAAATGTCTGAAATAACAAAAAAGATGCAGAGCTTTCATATCTCGTATAATGCAAACAAAACAAGTTCATATTCATCAAGTTTTAAGAGTTCAAAAATCAATATTTGGTTTTTAATCACAGTTTTCATGCATCTTGGCATGTTCTCCTCCACCAGTCTTACACACTACTTTCTGGATAACTTTATGCCTTTACTCCTGGTGCAAAAATGCAAGCAGTTCAGCTTGGTTTGATGGCTTGTGATCATCTATCTTCCTCTTGATTATATTCCAGAGGTTTTCAATTTGGTAAAATCAAAGAAACTCATCATTTTTAAAGTGCTCTCTTGTTTTTTTTTTTTTTTTCAGAGCTATATATAAGTGCTGTAGAGGATCCTCTACAGTAGAACAGTACAAGCTGAGAAACACTGAGTTCAAGATCTCTGCCTTCCTATTCTCATCTAATGCTGTGCCATATAACATCTGACAGGTGATAATTTCAGACCACCTGCTTCAACACTCTGCAAACAGCAGCATCATTTCTTCCTGTGCACTAAACTGATCTATTAGCAGTAGCAGCTGCAGCATCATTTGTATTTTTGCTTTAGGTATCTGAGGTGAAGCAAGGAGACTGTTGAGGCATTGTTAATACTGATGACTGTTATTTACTATTATAATTTGCCTACATTTATGTTTAAAATATTGTAATTAATGTTTTTTGTAATGCTATATAGAAATGGACTTATAAAGGATGTAAAGCTTAATTAATTAATTTGCAGTCAATAAATAAATTGTCACCTTAAATAAACAGTTAAATAAAAGTTGTTTTTGGCTAAACCATCTTCTCCCGATGCTGACCACTTGTTTTAAAATCTCCTACACTATCAGACACACAACAGACACATGCAAGTACCAAACATACAGTTTATTAATAAAGGGGCTGGGCTTACAGGAGTAGTCTGGGACAGACAGGGTCAATAACTGTATGGCAGCAAATATAATCAGCATTTCAGAGCGTAGTCAGACAAACCAGAGTCATACATGGAAAATCCAGCAGAAAATAAGCAAGGCAAAAGAGTAGTCAAAAAGACAGAAAAGGCAATGTAATGTATAAACTAGAAGCTAGATATAAGCTAGTTAACTAGATTCAATACAATCTGTTTGCTCAGGGAACAGAGCAAACAGAGGGGTACTTATACAAGACAGCCCAGGTGAAAATAATCAGTATTTGGGAGAGCGGAAACACTCTAGCGTCACATGATCAGCTGATTTAAGGAATTAGAGTCTATGTTGTGTAGTTCAGAGTCCAGAACAGGCAAACTGACAGTGTCAGGACTGACATTTAATCAGATCACTTGATTATACCCATTTAGGATAATGGCCTACTGTATTTAATATATATAGTGTGACTAATTTATGTTGCCTAATTAAAAATAAAATGTGACTTAGGCAAAATGTAATTGCTTTCCAAGATGGAGCTACTTTCACCGAGTTTAGTTCCTTGGTTCAGGGCTCCTCCCCAATTAGAAAGTGATGAGATTTATCATTTTTAGATTATGATATAAAGTTTACTTCTAATTAATAAAGGCTATAGTCTATAAATATTGCATATTTTTGGTCGTATTTTTTAGTTGCGAGTTTTTTAATTTGCATTTGTAATCTGTATAAATAGCTGACAAAATAGGCAAGTCCCTAAAGCTAGCTAGAAAAATTGTGTTTGTTAAAATCTATTTTTTTTCTAAATTTTGAAATAGGATTGTTTCTGATTGGTTCTACTGCTCAACTGTATGATAAACTATCCAATAAAACCATTGCTAATTTTTAAATAACCATAACAAGTGTTTTTGTTAAAACTTGGGAAAAAATAGTTAGTGGATCATTTTAGAAAAGTGTCAAAATGTAAGAAAACTGTAATTTTCTGTAAATTACAAATTTAAAAGTTACATGTTCTAATTCTCTTGATAAATCATGGGTGTGTTTTGGGCGTAACGTGAAACAAACCAATCAGTGTGTCTCTTGCCATTATCATAAGAAACAGGTGCGCTCTGACTTTTCAGTAAAGGAAACTGATCTGAGTGTTCATTCTATAAAGGTGCATGAGCAGGTAATTTAAGGGAAGAGCATTGTTATTTTATTTAGTATTCTGACTGACTGTTGACTGTTGTCAGGGTTTTAATCAGTCAGTGGCGCCAAGATAGCCATACACCAGAAATTTACCTGAACACACCTTATTTCTAGACCCCCACGTCCATCATTGTAGATATATTTCTAAACTTTGATGCTAGCTTTAACGGCGCAGACACACAGCGTAAAAACAGACTGTTGACGGGGTGTAAGATAGTAATAAGCATCGTGACGCACCTTGTGTAGGGTGTAAGATAGGGCCCTTGGACTGTATGTCTTAGTTTAATTTACGGCGTCTGTACTGAGAGGCGTTTACACCATCAGTAAAGCTCACAAAAGATTTTTGATCCATCAAGGTTAAATAAATAAAATTAATATGAAGTGAATAAATAAATAAACCAGTTACATATTATACTTCAGTAATTAAAATCTCCATCACAACAAATTATGTTGTACATCAAGCATTACATGTGCTATGAGTCATTTGGTGTTGTACTGAGCTTAATGCAACACCAGGTCACTGTGTCTGCTTACAAGCTCGCCAGTTTAATGCACCTTGAGCGCAGGATCTGTAACTTTAATTTCCCTGGATGCACTGAGCTGGCATTGATGCTTCGTGACACGGTGTATTAACAGCCTCCCGCTGCTGGCCTTGCTGGGTAAAGAAAACCGCACAAGGATTTGCTGCAAAAGCTGACAAGTGAACAATGAGCAGGATATGCGAAAGACGGCTTCTACTTATAGTCCCTCCCAGGATTACTGATACCCTGGACCTTAAAAAACCTGTTGCATTCATGCATTTCACTGATTTCCTCAGATATAAAGTTGTGGAGAGGTTTAAGGCAGGGTTAGGTTAGAAAAACATATTCCAAGGTGTTGGGTATCCCAAGGAGCACTGTTAAATCCAACATCCAAAGATGGACAAAGTAGCCCACGAGAGCAATGATCAGAAAAGCAGCAGAGAGGTCCATGGTCACTCTGGAGGAGCTGCAGAAATCAACAGCAACAACTTACGTTAGAGGAAAAGTTGTGCACTCCACAAATTTGGCCTTTATGGAGGAAACCCACGCAAAATCTACCAGAGGAAATCCACGCAGGCTTAAAAGCCCTGTCCGGATGGGATCAGTTTCTCAGGGGGACGTCTGTGGAAAATATTTCACACTTATACTTAGTGATTAAACTTGCATCCGGAATGCAATTGAAAAAACAGGAGGACCAGTGAGTTTTTTTGCTTTCTCGTCACTGTGGGAATGGGTTCAGTAGCTCCTCCATTTCCACTCACTGTTTTCTCAGAGGACGTTGTAGAAAAACACATACATGGTCGTTCCAGAGGGGAATAAAATATAAAACATGAAAAATATGGAGCTACCCCAGGACCCCCTGAGAAACGAATCCCGTCCAGATAGGGCTAAAGAGAACATGGAAGCTCCACCTTGATTGGTTCATAACGTTTTCTCAGTTCAGCGAGTTCCCATTTATGTTAAGCACTAAATTCTGAATCCCTGCCAGAATATGACTTTAATTTGAACAGGTTACCTTTAGATTTATTTTATTTCTGTTTAGAAATTGGGCTAATCTCAGGGTTCATATTTGTGCTTGAAATCCTGGAAAATGCTTGAATTTTAATGTTCTGTATTTATTTTACAACAATTAACTATCTGACTAAATAAGTTCGCTTATAGAGAAAATTGCAGAGCATAAAATAAAAACTCTCCTGCTGTATTTGTTTCTGAAGGCTTCTGGTAGTAGGCGGTCTGTCACAAAGCCTGGCGATATCAGCCAATAGCATTCGCTGGGAGAGGTGATCCTGACTCCGCCCCCAAACTGTCAAAACCACCTCTTTCTACACTCGAGTGCAGAAACTGCACTCAATGTATGTATAAATCTAAAATGTCTAAAACTCACTCCCAAATTTGACATACTAAAGTAACTGCTCAATCAAATGAATGGAGTAAACATGTGGTGAAAAACATTGGTATTTAAATTGTGTGAAAGTGACACCAATAAATCCATAATTCCTGCTATTTTACTTATTTTTCTCAGTAGCATGGTCAGAAGAGAATAGTTTTGCGATATATTGATTGTGGCTGATTATGGCCATTATCATTAATTTACCACAAATAAAAGGTGCTGGAAAAACTTAAAGATGGGCCTTGAAAGTGCTTGAAAAGGTGTATGAACCCTGTAATCTACAGTTACAGAAGATACAGGAGAGTCATAAGCGCAAGTGTTTGTGTCCATACCATGAATGTGAATGGGAGTTCTTTTTTTTTTTTATTGCATGCCTCAACTTCATGGAATTGGTTCCAAAGTCTGGACCACAACCAGACCAAAAGCACCTCTTTTGATTGGACCAAATTCTGGTCCTTTGCACCAGGTCATGGTTTGCAGTACCTTGCACACCTGCTATTTTGGTTTGGATCAACCTGTGTGGAAAATCTTTTGAAAGTCTGAAACAAACAAGGCTGGTGTGAAAAGCAAAAGAACTCTAAAGTTGTTCTTCTTGCATTCTGGTTCTTGTTCTTGCTACCCAATAAATGCATTCTCTGTCATTTTTAAGGGGCAAAAAAGATGTTGGTTGTGTAACCAGGTCTCAAAACAATGGGAAGACAACAATCTGTGTTATCAAGCAGTCTGGAGATATCAAGATCAAGCAGAATAAAAACTGAAGAGACTGAATCAGCATCTCGGTTGTCATTATACATTTCTCTTGAATAAACACAGGAAAGGCTCTCAAACAACATCTCAAACAACTCATATTTTACAGTGTCAATCTCAGACTGTTGATCCCAATAAAACACTTCAGGATGAGCTGAAGAAGAGCTTTAAAGAGAAATGTCAAGGAGAACATTGTCAAAGAGAGATCTGTAGATATCCAGCATATAAACATATATAGTATATGGTCTCAGATTCTAAGTGCATTCTCCTACCTCATCAAACAGTAAATGAGATTACTCCACACTCTTACTTCAAGCTATGCACACAGGGCTTAAGGCTGACTCACGAAAGGCCGCTAAATAATCTGTTCCAACTGTCAGGCTTCTTGTCTTCAGCCGTCTAAGCCATGACTGAAGCTCGGTGGGGTGAATTTGCTGCGTGATCTGGAAAATGTGTTTGGAAAGGCAAGTCGTTGCTAAATTTGAACTGAAAATCTCGTAGCGTGCCCAGCTTTAACGAGGCTATGGTGCATAAATGAAGGGGCGTCGGTAATTCAGTTAAAGGAAGCTTTTTTCTGAGCATAGTAGAACCTTGTGTAGTTAGTTAATAACTTTTGGCGTAACACTTTAGAATAAGACTACCTTTATAAAGGGTTTATAAATGGTTTACAATTAGTTTATTAATGGTTGCTAATTAGGTTGTAAATGCCTTAAAAATGTATTAATTAATAATCAGTTATAACACATACGAAAAAAGGGCAACACTATAGATGGCTGTGGGTTCACTATTTGGCAAACAACAACTGTTGCCAAACTGTTGCCCTTTCTACGTATGTGTTATAACTGATTATTAATGATTTTTAAGGCATTTACAACCTGATTAGTAACCATTAATAAATTAATTGTAAACCATTTATAAACCCTTTATAAAGGTAGTCTTATTTTAAAGTGGTACCACTTTTGCAAAAACTGCACATCTTCATCAACATTGAGGAAGCCAATCAGAGACATAGATACCTTGCCAAATGATTTGCCTGCCCAGTTATTGACAAAAGAGTAAAAATAGCTCTTTCTTTTTAATTGGTGTTTGGCTATTTTCAGACTAATGGTCATGAGTGCAGCCTAATGTCTTAATTTGTTTGTCCTAGTTCTTCTTAAAGAGGGTCTTCAGAAATATCAATATGGTGAGTTCAGTAAAAGTCAATGTAAAAGGTGTAATACATTTTCTTTAGCTTTTTATCATTAACCAAAAATGAGCTCACATCCTTTTAGTGCATTGTTCTTACCACAGTTTTCGCTTATTGCCTTTATTTTCCTTCATTCTGTCATATTTCTCTGGCCATACTGGATTTCTTTCTTTTTATTGGATGTTAGCCTGCTTAAAAAAACAATACTCTACAGTCGTGGGAAGTTAGAACGGCCAATTAAAACCTTTTTAACATTTTTAAAATACACTATATTACCAAAAGTACTTACTGACCCATCCAAATTGAACCCACTGTATGCACATTGTGGATGTGCCTGCGTTGACAATTCACTGCCAAGATAGCGATGAACGTCTGACTGTCGACATCTGCCTAGGCTGTATTTAGATTTAGTCAGTGGAGCACCTGTGTTTTCTATTGCCAAGATAGCAATACACCAGAAATTCACCTTAATATATACCTATTTCCGAGACCACCACGGCCATTGGCGTAGATATATTCACAAGTGCCGTTGCTGTTTAAACAATGCAGGTGCAATGCGTGAAAATAAATTGTGTAAGATGTGCAAGGTGTAAGATAGCTAGTGAATTGAGACAAGGATGAGAAAAAGGAGAGCCCATATAAGGAGATAGGGAGCCCAAGAACGGGCAAAAACAGGGGAGGCACGTAAACTAAAGCTCACCAGAGAAGCATTTTATTTATTTATTTATTTCATTATCGTTCATTATAGTTCAATCTACCTCACGAGCCAGATGTTTCATGCTTGTGGGCTACATCTGGCTCACAGGTCGCCTATTGCCGACCCCCTGCTGTAGAGCTTCAAATTTATAATCATAGAAAAGGATGTTGGGCAGAGTGGAAGTCAAATAGGCTGGAGTGTGTGTTGGTGTATGCTATGACTGCTAGTGATGGCCTGTAGGCAAGTTGGCACACACACACACACACAATCTCCCATAAGCACACACACACACACACACACACACACACACACAGCTCTCCATGATGAAAGTTCCTGGGCAGCTGTCAGAGGAAGTCAGCAGTAATTACAAATGAGCTGCTTCTCTCAATAGGTGGGTCTTGAGCATGACATTTCCGAGCGTGAGGGGAGATCACCAAGCAAGAGGTCATATCTGAACCTCCCCCACTGCAGAACCTGTCTCTCTCACTTCAGCTCACCGCTCAGGAGAGAGAAAGAGCTCAGGGGCTCAGCTCGCCTCAGACACAGCTGCTGATGGGAAAAGACTCATATGTGGGTCTGGAACATCACAGACAGGTCATCGGTTTAGGTTTATCGGAGAAAATTGACTCAAGAGGTTCAAGTGTGCTTGTGCATTTGTGTTTGCATGCGAGAGGTGGTGAACATTAGTGTGTACACACTAGTGTATTTTTCGCACTATAAGGCGCACCAGATTATAAGGTGCACTATCAATAAACTAAGTTATTTTCTGGTCTACTGTATTTTCATACATAAGGTGCATCGGATTATAAGTCTTTGGTCACGAGTCCGAGTCAAGTCTCAAGCCTGTGACGTGACGTAGACCTATGTTCAATGTTACAAATCACACTGATCCAAAACTTAGAGATCATTTGCACGTTTAAAGCTCCGCAACCTCAAAGCTCGCTGGTATTTGGCGCTTCTTCTGCTGCCTACAATAACTAGTATTTTGCTAAGCTAGGTTAAGTAAACAAAACTGTAATTCTTAGAAAAAAAAGTCAGACAAGTCAAAGGAGCAGATTTCTCTCCTGAAAACTGTTTATTTGGTTGAGTAAAGCACTTCTGTTTATTTACAGTAGGCTTAGAGTTACAGATTTTGACTAAAGCTTGAGCATTAGCATTAGCGACTAACCATTAGCTGTTAGCGGCTAATGCCACCCGACAGAGCTACACTGAGGAACCCTGAGTGTTCCGGTGATATTAGCTAGCGGTTTGTGCCATGTAGCTTGATTTAACACAGTAAACGTGTAGGCTACACTTCGATATACTCGCCTCTGAACAGCCAAAGAGCTAGCGCTCAGTGCGGTTAGCGGCTAATGCTAATGCTGCTCCACCAGTGCTGAACAGCCAAAGAGTTCAAATCACATACTTAAAAAGATTAAGGCATAGCTAGAAAATAACTGTGGTCACAAAATTTATTTTGACTATTCTAAGTTATATCTAGGTTTTATTTCTATAGTGTTGTCCCATGAAAAGATATAATAAAATATTAAAGCATATAATAATCAAATTAAAACATAGCATGTGCTGGTGAAAATCTAAGCTGGTCAGTAGGGGTGTGCCATATCATATTGTACACGATAATATCCTTAAAACTGTTGAAATAAAAACTTTATATAAATATAAAAGTACTATTCTGTACTGAAATCAGTACGTTTTTTTTTCAACTGAAATTTTAAATGTTTTGCTTTGTACTGTGAAGCTTTAATATTTGAATTTTATGTGCAAATTACATTTCTGCACTTTTTTCAGTTTTTTTTTGGTTATATTTCATTTTAAAATCTTGATAATTGGATATATATTGTACTCAGAATGGCCTCGATCAGACAGGCAGAATATTTCATTTAATAATTTAAAGGGGACATATGATATGTCTTTTGACATAATTTGTTAGAATAGGTCTATGGCAGGGGTGTCAAACTAATTTTGGCCGATGGCCACATTGGCATATTGGCTGTCCTCTGAGGGACAGATGTAACTTATAAATGTAATAAAATGTAACCAAATGTAATATAAAATTAATGTAATTACTCCTTAATGTTAAATAACTCTCAATATATTATTTATTCAATCAATCAAAAATTACAGTTGCATGGAAAAAATGTTTGCTTGTTGCTCTATTAACATAAATCCTTTTAATTTGTCATGTCATGTTATGAAATCTAAAAACTCCATCAATCAAGAACAAAACTATTCAAGTGAATAGAAATGACATAAAATACAAGTTATATTAAGTTTGATCAAAACGTTTGATACTGAAATAAGGCTTAATAAATCAAAAATTGTGTCTTTACTGAGTCAGAGCTACAGCCCAGCCACGGGCTACAGGGCTCAGCTCAGCCAGTCTGGAGCGTTTTAAATTTTTTTTAGTTCTTCTGTATATGAAATAAAGGTTTTAACCCCACTAACCGGATAATACAGCTCTCTACAGTTCATCTTTCAGCCCAAGCAGCTAACAGCAGCAGTTTAGAGCAGCCGTCACGGAGTCACTGCTCGGATAACATTATAAACAGGTCAGTTAGCGCGCTGCTAACCTCAGGATGTTTATAACTACGGAGTTTAGTGAACACACCACGGCTGCAAGGTTAGACTGTTGAAGTCTACTGAAGACTATTAAAGGCTATTGGAGGTTATTGAAAGTGTTATTGGGGGCAGAAATCAGTAAAGGCTGGTTAACGTTAGATAAGTGATTCACGTCTTTGTCCTTTGCTGTGGTGAAACTGTGACTCGCGCTGTCACAGTGATGTTTATTAACGTCATTAAAACAGATTTTGCCAGCTATTGTCTTATAAATATTTACACATAACTTATATCTCTCCTAAAAAGCGTTTATTATGGTCAGTAACAATCTTCGTAACACAAAAGGCATACCGGTCTTTCGCCTTGAAGCACAGCCGTCCGTCTGCATCAACTTTTCTTTTTCTGGACATTATGGGATAAACATTAGTATGTCTCAATTCCACCCGCGAAGTGATGCCTTCCCTCCGGCAGGGTTTCCACATCAATGACAACACTGCTGTGTAGTGGCAGTAAGCCGTAACTTCGCGGGTAATACAATCGACAAGCATTGTGGGAAATGTAGTTTTTGGTCAAAGCACGCTTCTGACCTATTTATTATAGACACTGAGATCTTACAAGCTCTTGCGGGCCACATAAAAGGACGTGGCGGGCCACATTTGGCCCGCGGGCCTTGTGTTTGACACATGTGGTCTATGGGTTCTTTGCACAAAATCACTCTTAGATTAAGAACAAGACATCTCACCAGCTATCTGTTCTTATCTGGCCACGCCCCATGTTTAGTGTAGCTAGTTCATGCTCAAATGTGATAAACACAAAATTCATTATTTTAAAAGTGCTTACATCTTCACCATCTGCTGAATTCCACAGACAGTAGGTACAGATCCCTCCTTCAAACAAAGTCTGCTGTTTTATCCTGCTGTGTGCTGTCCAAGGTTCTCAACCAAAATGACCAAAATGGTAAATCTTTGCAGGTTTCCATGCAAACGGCTTATAGAAGCTAATGATTCCTGACACCAGTTGACTATTTTAACTGGCTTACAAAAAAACGGAGGGATGAAATTTTAATAGCATGTTTATAGAGAGAGTTAAAACCCAAGCAGAAATACAAAACCACACACAAAAAAGTGAGTTTTGCATGATATGTCCCCCAAATGTAGCTTTTTGTAGTTACATATTACAAATTCTTAAATCCTGCAGCCCCCTCAGTTGTAAAATCACTCGAAACATATGTATGACTCTGATACAGGTAAGTAGAAAGAAACAGTGACATAAAACATAAAGGCAAATAACTATTCTGAAGATTTAATTTTAAGATTAGATGCTCTGACACAGTATTTGTATTGGTTCTTAGAGTTGAATGTGCATATTGATAATATGTTTTCAAACCCTGAGCAGGACCAGCCTATTGTCCATGCCTGAAAGAGATCAAATTTCCTGAGTACCTCAAAGATTAGGATCTAATAAGACCAGAAGCCAACATCAGAGTCCTCCTTACCACACAGACAGAAAGGTAGACGAGTTTCTGTGAATCAGAAAAGCTTCTAAAAGTTCAAGAATTCCACAATTAGCTGAGATGACTGTTTTAATGGCAAGCTATTCATAGAAAGCTCAATGGTGGCAAGATTTACATGGGAACATTGATCAAGCAGAATATTATGACCTTGTTTCTACAAACAAGCTTTCTGGTTCTATCATTACAGACTGTAGTCCTCTATCTGTTTCTCTGTGTTTCTCTTTATTTTCCTCCTTTCACCCTGTTCTACAACGGTTGGCAGCAGTGCTGCTGGACTTTTTAAACACCAACAAATGGATCACTATGTGTATAATACATCTATATAATATATTAGTTTCACATTTTCAACTGAATTAATGAAAGAAAGTAACATTTTAATGATATTCTATTAGTGACCAAGATGTGCATCATATTCTAAAATGAGGTTCTGTTCATCACTAATTAGACACTAAAAAAAGAAACGAAATAAATATTTAATCAATCATAGCCCCCTAACTAAGCACCAATAACACTAACATAGAATAAAGCCTAATAAGTAGTGAATAAATCAGTTACAAATGTCTAATTAAGGCTTTATTAGGCAAATAATAAGACATTAATAAGCGCCTAATTTGTGTTCCTTGAAATAAAGTGTTACAGATAAATTATATTAATTTAATCATTAACTGTTAGAGGTAAGGAACACCACTGCACTAAAGAATAATTAGCAATGGAGTTTAAAAAACATTATATAAAGCCAGTATAATCTCTTTTGGCTATTCACCATTTAATCTGCTTTTGGAAAAAAAAATACATGTGTAGAGGGCTTCAGTCTTTTCCAAACAGGGGAATACCAATACAAAAGGTTGAAGGTTAAAGCAGCCAGGAATAAAAATAGCATGGAAAATAATCAAATAATAAAAAAAAGTTATTTTCCCTCCCAATACACAACACCAATATGCCATAGTAAAGAGGAAGACCCAACAAAAAACTGTCCAAACGTATTTATTCTCTTATAATCCTCTAGCTCCTGCTTTCTGGATGTAAGAACCGAGCAGATAGAATCTTGGTAGAAAGAGAACCAAAGGGCAAAGCTGGAAATGGTAAGAATCTCAGAACAGTGCACGTCCCAGCACTTAAGTGAGACAAATCGATGCTGCCATTATTGATCATACAGAGGGCAGAGCCACCTGAGGGAAGAGCAAAGAGAAAAGATAGATGTCTGGTCCATGAAGAATCAGCAAGGACAGGCCAAAAGAGGCCAGGGTAGGATTGAAGAGGTGAGCTCGAGGGGCAGGGCTGAGAGTGAAGTGTGGCTCGGAAAAGAAAAAGCCAACATTCAACTAAGAAAGTATGAGTACAGGGGTTGGACAATAAAACTGAAACACCTGTCATTTTAGTGTATCCAGGGTATCCAGGGTAATGTCAGCATGCCACCAAGAAGGACCAACCACATCCAACAGGATTAACTGTGGACGCTGTAAGAGGAAGATGTCTGAAAGGGATGTTCGGGTGCTAACCCGTATTGTATCCAAAAAAGCATAAAACCACGGCTGCCCAAATCACGACAGAATTCAATGTGCACCTCAACTGTCCTGTTTCCACCAGAACTCTCCGTCAGGACAACACATTTTTGTGGACTAAATCCAAGTGTTTCAGTTTCATTGTCCAACCCCTGTAGTTCAGAAATATATCAGAAATTAATTACACAAGAACACAATACCAGACAGGAATCATTTAGTAAATTTAAATTTGATAAACAAATAATAATAATAAAAAATTCTATGAAGAATTTAGGTGTTCGTATCTGGAATTCTGATAACTTGAAGTGTCTGAGGCTGGTAACTCTGATGAATTATCCAGTACAACAAAGGTAACTCTTGGCCTTTCTTTCCTGGGACACTTCTAATGAGAGCTAGATTCTAATCAATCTAATTTATTCCAATTTTTCTCATTTTCTCCCAATTTAGCTCACAAGGTTAAATTATTTATGTGAAAGTTATTAATGATTAAGATGATACGTTTATTTTGGCTCCTTCTTTAAAACAAAGATGTCATATTAGCATTAGATATATACATTTTTTTATATTAGCATGACTAACTTAGATTTGTTTCTCAGATCTGTTGAGATGACTTTCCGCACTCTTATTTGTAATCAATTAGACAAAATCACTGGTTATTATCTGTGAATATTAGTTCTTTGCCGTAATGCAACCAGTAATTATAGGATTAAGTGTAACTATAGGTAATAAGCAATTGAAAAAGTGGATTAAAAGCACTTACTTCTTATGTCCTACTTATAAATGGAATTGTTTGCCTGACTCTGTGCACACAGCATGTGGAGCTCTGTTCTAATGTAGATAAATGTGTAAATTGTATTGAATTGATCCATTACTCTCCATTACTTTCTGGTGCACCATGTCCAAATAAAAAAGCTTATCCTCCCACTCTGATCATACTCTCAAAAACAGTGTTACACCATGAACCTGAGCTCCACAATAGTGTCTTTCAGCTTAGCAGAAGCTAAAAGAACAGATAATAGGAGAGAAGATTATAATAGATGACTGCTATTGAATTTAAGATATGACTAAATGTCTCTAACATTGGCAGAGTTTTGTAAGATTTGTATTACACTAAAATAAAATAGTGGAAAGAGCAGCAGAAAAAGGCACGGATAGCATATTCAACTAAACTGCACCGTTCAAAGTGTTTTTTGAAAATCCAGTCCTGAAAAAAATTGCTTTGTAACATATGACTATAATTGTTTAGTAGGAAGTTTTTCTTGTGTGACTCTTTATTGAGCCAGCTTTTTTTTTCTTAGAGCTGAGAATCTGAAACTCTGTTCACAACTGCTGACATTAACATGGGTCTTGAGGGAAGCATGTGAGGAAATATATGTGCCTCAGAGATCTATTGTAGTCCAGTCACTCAAATAAACTACATTTAAAGAAGCTCAAAGATTCATGTGACCACATATCATTTTTAGCATAGATTGTCTTGAAGTCAAAATCAAATTTCAATTTCTTACACACACTGTTTAAAGCTATGTAAAAGAAAAGAAAAAAGTATGGCGTCACATTAATGTCAAAAGTCGAGGACGCAAAAATACCAGGTGAAAAAAATTAACCAGCGTGTTTTAACATTTTGCGTGTGTAAATGAACTTCTCCTGAGCACAAATGTGAAACTAGCGAGCATAAAAAGGGAATTGTGTGCGCGCTGAAGCAAATGTTGCTCTCGAGCTTCATTTTTCTCCTCTCTGGTGCTTTTTTTCCTCGAGCGCTGTGTGAATTACCTGCTGCAGCAGTTTGCGCTTGACAGTGTTTTGCGCTCGAGTTTTGAAAGGGGTGGTTTTGACAGTTTGGGGCGGGGCCAGGGTCATCTCCTTCAGCGAATGCTATTGGCTGATATCTCCGGGGTTCATGACGGATCGCCTACCTCCACGAGCCGGAGGAAGGCTGGAAAAAATGGACGGCAGGAGAGTTAGCTAGCTGGCTATGCTAACATCCAAACAACCCGCTCTCCGGTGTAACGGCTCAGTCTGCACGGGTTAACTGCCCGGAGCGACCCACTCTGTCTGTCCGGGTTTACTGCCCGGAGTGACCCGCTCTTTCTGTCCGTGTTTACTGCCCAGAGCAACCCGCTAAACTCCAACGCGCCAGAGAGCGGGCTGTTTGGATGTTAGCATAGACAGCTAGCTAACTCTCCTGCCGTCTCTCTTTCCCTGCCCTCTTTCGGCTCGTGGAGGTAGGCGGTCCATCACGAACCCTATAGATATCAGCCAATAGCGTTCGCTGAGGAAGGCGACCCCGGCCCTGCCCCCAAACTGTCAAAACCACCCCTTTCAAAACTCGAGCGCAAAACACTCACTCAAGCACAAACTGCTGCTGCAGGTAATTTAGCGGGGAAAAAAGCACCCGAGAGGAGAAAAATGAAGCTCGAGAGCAACATTTTCTTCAGAGCGCACACGATTAATCACATTTGTGCTCACGAGAAGTTCGTTTACACACGCAAAATGTTAAAACACGCTGTTAAATTTTTTTCACCTGTTTTTTTTGCGCCCTCGACTTTTGACATTAATGTGGCGCCATAAAAAAGACATTAAAGAGGGAGGGAAAATGGACAACAGCAGTGAGTGAGGGTTTGAGTGGAGGATTAGTGAGTTTACAGAAACTCTGATATCTCTGTTCAATTTATATTAGAAGGCTGTTGTTGCATCGTTTCACTGTTTCTAATGAAATGGTTCAGAAAATCAGATTTGGGCTACTTTTCCCCAGATATGTGAACGAAATCTGAGTGACAAGTAACAAGTAGACCTAGAGTTAAGTCCCTGATCAAGTTTCAAGTCAAGACAGAGATTTTTTATAAGTGAAATCCCAAGTCAGTACGGGCAAATCTCATGTCAAGTCTTAGTTTCAAACTTTAAGTCGTAGTTAAGTGACCAAATGTAATGTTTCAATATTTAAAGCAAATGAAGTGCTTGATCAGTAGTATATTAAACTGACATACATTTTATGGTTGAGTTGCTCTGGTTTCTAAACACTTTCACTTTACAATAAGATAAGATAAGATAAGATAAGATAAGATAAGATAAAAATATATATAGTTAAGGGAAAATATATACATCTAGTGCATAGGGATATGATTATGGTAGGGTGTGACCAGTATTATTGCACAAAGAGTAACAGTAAATACATATCAAATGAATAGTAAATAAAAAGGAATATTGCACGTTAAACATATTGCACAAATGTAATAAGGGAATTACAGTACACATAATGCCTTTAACATTTAAGGTGGAATATCTAGGGTGGCATGGTGGCTTAGTACTTAGCCCTACCTGGTTGGGTTTCCTCTGGGAAATCCGGTTTCCTCCCACAATCCAAAAACATGGAGATCAGGTAAACTGGATATTCTAATATTGGAAATGATAAAAAAATACTAAAACACTAGTTTTAGTTGTGTTGAGTATGTGTAGAATGTAATTATGAGTGTATTTGCGTGCCTTGAATGGCAAAAAAGTACTATATGAGTGTAATTTTAGTAAGTAATTAAGTCATTGTAAGTAAATAAGTAAGTAAATACTGTATCTAGGAGGTAAAAAAGGACGGAGAAAGCTTATTTCACATGAGCTATTTTTAAACATTATATATACAGTATATATACTATATATGAACTTAAAATAAAGTTTTAGAGGTGTAAACATGCTTGAAGCACCTCCCCCTTCCAATCTTACATCCTACAAATCCCTTGGACTTCTCTTATGTGTCACGACAAAGTTTTTAACCCTGTTATCCCTCCTTCCTGACTACTTATAGGAGAGGAGGGATGTGGTAAGCTAAAGCTGCCCGAACTCCAGCCCAAAGTTCTCTCCCTTTCTACCTTCTCGTCTTTCTTTTGTTTCCTATTAGGTACAGATCCCTCCGTCAGAAAAAGTCTGCTGGCTAAACATTCAATTAATACCAAACCTATATCACAGAAATGTGTAATAAAAGACATGTGAACAGCAAGAATTCTATTCCTTTTTTAATATTTCTTTAAATAAACCTTTCGCTTGGAGTATTCTAGCTCTGTACAGCTCTGTACAATGTCACGACTTCCTTACAAGAAACTCACAAGTAGGTGATGGATGAGGAGAAGCTGATCAATCATCTGAACTTAGAGAGATAAATGAGTCCATGAAATGAACATCTTCAATATAAACCAATTGTCCATTATGGCCCTCTCGCTTTTATAGCTTCAGTGTGCTGGTGCTTGTGTGCAATCACTTTTGCAGTAATAGAGCACCATGCAATCAATACCAAACGCTCCAGTTGTGAATCAACTTAAGCTCCACTAGGTAGGATTGAGATTTTGTGCTTGTGGGCTCCCCCTACAGTTGCAGAGTGTAATAAATGTACACAGCACTGTCATAAATTATATATATTTTATACAGTAGACTGTTATAAATAGTGTACTACATAAATAGTGGAAAATGCACCTGCATGTAAGCTCCTTTTTCCATCAGAAAGTAAAAAGCACATGAAAATAATTACAACCAGCATCAATTTGTCTCTTTTAGCATGAAATGTTTACCTTATTGTAATCAGGACTGAAACAAGACATTTCTTCTGTGTCTACAACTGATAAAACAGCATGTTTACAGAGTAGCACTGTTAGCCCTCACCACCAAACAAGCACAGCATGAAATAATATTAAAACAAAAACACAGTATCAGTAAAATCAGCTTTTACAAGCCCCAGACTAAAATGTATAGTTCATTTTGGGGCAATTTACTGCAAGCTAAGCTTACAAACAGCCATATCTTACACTTAACGTGATTTATTTACACATTTAACCCGATTGCTAATGCTAACCTCAAATGCTAATCGCTGCTAGCTTCCGCCTGCTAGCCTACAGCTTTTAGCAGTTAAAACAAACACTTTAACTCAACTTATATATCACATATTTACGCTCTGGTTGTTTTAATAACCTTTTAACTCTCTTATTAACATTTTAAGCTCCTTACAAAACAGAAATACCCACTGATTTACTTATAGTCTGTCTTTATCTGGTGCTATCTGAACTCACTGGAGCTTCTCCGGTACAGCACAGACAAACAGCACAAAAGATTCGTTCAAATGAACAAATCTTTTTAGTGAACAGATTCTAATGATTCAGTTCATCTAAAAGAGTAGCTGTGCTCATCACTACTAGTTAGCTTCTGTAAAGAATTACCCAACTTCAAATAGTGGGTTTTTGTAGTCCTTGTAGAACTGTTAGAACTACATACAGGTCGGAAAGCAGGTCGCAGTTCTCAAAAGAGGCGCAGTTCTTGAGTGCGTTGGTCGCGGCCACCTAGGAAAACTTACAGAGTCTGGTTTGAGCTCAGAGGAGCTCCAGCACAGACACGAGAGCACCGCTATTCTTCCTATTACACCTCAATGGAGCGCTGCAGTGAGTTTCAAGCTGTAATTTTACTTCTTTAAAAAGTTCAATAATCAATGAAATCCTACCTAGTTTGCCTTTAAAGTACAAGTCTGATTCCAAGTCCAAATCAGTGAGCATAAAGTCAAAGTCGAAAATTTAGATTTTTTTTTTATTTTGTGGAAATAAAGTTGTAAATCACCAAATTTGTGACCTGAGTCAGATTCAAGTACATCATGATACAGTATGTGACACGTCTGGGCATCAGTCCCAAAAACACTCAACAATCCGTCTCTAATTATCTTTAATCAGGTTGGGCCATCTCTAATTGAGCCAATTCATAATACAACACACCCAACACACACACACATGCACACACAGAAGACAGCATGAGTTCTGCTGGGTTGGACTCCACTCTGGCGACCTGCAGGGCAGTACCCCAGTAAAATCAAATCAGGGCTAAATTATGAGGCTGGCAGCAGCAGGACGGATGGAGGACGGGAGATGTATTTTTTATGAGAGAGACGACAGTTTGTCGGAATGAGTTGTCTGGCTTTGCTCAGTGACCAGAGAAATTGGGTGGTTGGGGAGTTTTTAAAACAGATTGTGAGGGCATGGGTGGATTAAAGAGGATGAGTTTCCATGGCTTTTGCCCAAAATCACAGATGTTGGATGCGTGATTTTGGACAGAGTTGGATGAGGGTATAATTGGAGCTAAACCATTTAATAAGAAATAATTCTTGTTTTTTGGATATACTGTTTTAGAAAAAAAAAAAAAACATTTTATCTGGAAAGAAACTTCTATTGAGATTATTTATTCAGATCTGGAAAAAAATAAGAGAGCACTTCCGTTTCTAAATCAGTTTCTCTGATTTTGATATTTATAGGCGTATGTTTGTGTAAAATGAACATTGCTGTTTTATTCTATAAACTACTGACAACTTTTCTCTCAAATTTAAAATAAAAATATTGTCATTTAGAGCATTTATTTGCAGAAAATGAGAAATGGCTAAAATAATAAAAAAGATGAGAGCTTTCAGACCTCAAATAATGCGAAGAAAACAAGTTCATATTCATAAAGTTTTAAGAGTTCAGAAATCAATGTTTGGCGGAATAATCCTGGTTTGTAATCACAGTTTTCATGCATCTTGGCATGTTCTCCTCCACCAGTCTTACACACTGCTTTTGGATAACTTTATGCCTGCACTCCTGCTGCAAAAATTCAAGCAGTTCAGCTTGGTTTGATGGCTTGTGATCATCCGTCTTCCTCTTGATTATATTCCAGAGGTTTTCAATTTGGTAAAATCAAAGAAACTCATCACTTTAAGTGATCTCCCATTTTTATATCCAGAGCTGTGTATATGCCAATCTTTCTAAAGCCTTGTATATTGTGAAATAACTGGGAACACACAAACACGCTCTTGTGATGGCAGGTTCTATTATTGCTTTAGGGCACAAGATGAAAGATATTAATTACAAGAGTGTCTCCACAGCAACTAATGCAGCAGCTTAACTCAAGGCTTCCAGGCTTTGTTGCCTTGTGTTACCAGTACAATGGAACGCCTACTTCCAGAGGTGAATCAATCAGCACGATAATAATAATTCAAGCAATAAGGTCATATACTCAGTGATACTCTTTTGGTAAGTCATGTATGTCAATGTATATTTAAGGTAGATTGCAACATTCAGGCTGGAAGACCTTAGAACATGGATTATCAACATGTGGACAGTGGTTCAAAAGAAGACCTGGAGTATATAAAAAACTAAAATAAAAAAATTACCATTCTACAAAAAAACATAATTTTGAGGTCTCCACTCTAATTCCTCCCAAATGTGTTGCAGGATGAGATCAGGAATCTGTGCTGGCCAGTTCTTTAAAGTTCTTCCACACCAAACTTGCTCATCTTTGTCTTTAGGGACCTTTTTTGTGCATTGGTGCACCATCATGCTGGAATAGGAAGGGGCTACCTGCAAACTATTCTGGCAAATTGGGAGCATTAAAATGTTGTAAATTGTACAAAACCTATTATTATACTAAAACATTAGGAGTTCCTTTCACTGGAACTAAGAGGCCAAACCCAACTCCTGGAAAAAAAAAAGCCAACACCATAATCCCCCCTCCACCAAGCTTTACATTTGGCACAACGCAGTTAGACAAATACCATTCTTCAAGCAACTGCTCTGCACTGCATTCAACGCTTTGCATTGCACTTGGTGATGTAAGGCTTGCATGCATCCATGGAAACCCATTCCATGAAGGTTTCTTGACTTCTTGATCTCTTTCCTTTTTTTGAGCTTATCTGAAGGCCACATGAAGTTTGGAGGTCTGGAGATCGAGGTCAAATGACTCAGAAATTTCATGGCTAAATTGGAGCAGCTTGGTGTCTAATCTTCATTAATTGCACATTATTGCACCACTAAGAGCAGAGTGTGAAGGTTCAATTAGCAGGGTAAGAGAACAGTTTTGCTAAAAATATTGCGTTCAAAAGTTAAAAAGAGGACAAATTGTTGGTGCACGTCTTGCTGGTGCATCTGTGACCAAGACAGCAAGTCTTCGTGATGTATCAAGAGCCACGTTATCCAGGGTAATGTCCGCATACCACCAAGAAGGACCAACCACATCCAACAGGATTAACTGTGGACGCAAGAGGAAGCTGTCTGATGTTCACCTCAACTCTCCTGTGTCCACCAGAACTGTTGGGACAATAAATTATTGTGGTCTTAAACCAGGTGTTTTAGTTTCATTGTCCAACCCCTGTATGTATACATGAATTAGACTTACATGCCAAAAACTATTGTAGATAAAATAATATAATAATGCACACAGTAAAAGACTTTGGCCATTTATGAAAAAGCTAGAATTTTACTCTATCTCTGCTTATCATTACAGCATAGTGGGTCTGATGGTGTGCTCTGTGAATCTTCTGCATCTGCATCAACGATGCTACAGCGCACTGGCAGCCAGACTCAAGCTTAATCAAGCCTAATTACTTAATTTCTCACAATTAGCATTTTGTGCAACCCACACAAGTAGTTCAGATCACCTTGAAAAATCAAGCATATGCGAGTGTGGAGTAGAGTTTCCCAGAGCTCCAAGGGTGATCTTACAAGTGTTTTGTGTCTCTCTTAAAAGGTCAGTTTCATAATGCAACATGCAGTAAATGACTGTCAATCAGAATTTCTTAAAGCAAAAGAGCATAAGAGCACATAACTATACAAACTGTATCAACACAATAATTATTCCCAAACTGAGCTTCAATTCAAAACCTAGTTCATTTTACAGTGTTTTGACTTGAGTCCACACTGTAATAAATAAACAGTGTAATATCCAGAGGTTGGCTTTAAACAATAGATGTGCATGAGTGCTGCCAGTATTGCTGCAGAGCTTGAGGAAGTGGGAGGTCAGCCTGCAGTGCTCAGATCATACGTCGCAAAATACTTCAACTCTGTCTGCATGACACTGTCCTAGAAGGGAGCCTCTTCTGAAGCTGATGCACAAGAAAGCCTGCAAACAATTTACTGAGGCAAGCAGTCCAAGATGTGAATGGATTATGTGAACCATGTCTGGGGGTCTCAGATGGTGTCCAGCATGTGTGGCGTTGCCCTTGTTAGGAGTACCAAGAAAACTGTCCCTTATCTACAGTCAAGCATGGTTGTGGTAGCGTTATGGTCTGGGGAACTGGGAAGTTAAACAACCCCATAAGGACCCTAAACACACCTCCAAGATGACAACTACTTTACTGAGGAAGCTGAAGATAAAGGTGATGGACTTGCTAAGTATGTCTCTAGACCTAAATCTAATAGAGCACCTCTGGGGCATCCTCACAAGGAAGGTGGAGGAGCACAAGGTCCTGTGGAAGAGTATTTCAGTTGCAACCTGTGAAGCTTTAGTAAAGCCAATGACATATGTGTCCCAAAATGCATTGCGAGTTTCGCTACTAAGCAACAGACAGCTGAAGAAACGGAGCAGACCAGCGAGCCATTAGGGTTGCCAGATTGTTACAGAGAGATTCAGACAAAACCAATTCACTGGGTAAAACGTGTTTCAAATACGCCAAAATACTGAGAAAACCACCCAAACAGCTGATGTTCATCAAATTAACAATATTACAGGGTTTATTCCAACATGATCTTAACTAAAATAACTTAATTATCATAAATATCACTAATTACAAAAAACGATATTTAAATGAGTTTATCTGCATATTTGTATTATGTGTTTTGTGCCTTGTATCATTGGACACACAAACCAAAAAAGTAAATACAGTACATAAAAATAATCTTGCAAGCAATGAAAGAAAGAAATACATATAATAACGAACATAAACACAACTTCAAATTTCCATCAGCAGGACTAAAAGCTCTGTCTCTGCAGGGTTAGAGATCCAAATAAATTCAGACACAACTCGATATTTATCATGAAACCACCCAATCTGGCAACAGTGCGAGCCGGTGTACGCTGTTAATTTCAGGTTTTCTTCATGAAGTTCAATATTGTGAGGATTATCTTTTAAACAGCGTAAATATAACAGGCAGATAAATGACTTCATGATCAGCTCAGGGCTTCACTAACTTTAATTCAGAGGTCAGTTCAGTGTGTTTATGGAGTTTCAAACACGACTCAGCCCCCCTCACCTGTGTGTGTTTCTGCGACCGGCGCTGGTGCATAGTGTCCTAATTCACTCCTGTTTTATCACTAATTAGTGAACTACATAGTGTCTCCCTAAATAGCGCAACACTAATGAGGGAGTAGGGAGCCATTTCAGTCACAGCCATAGAGAGTTAAGGTGGTGCTGGAAAATAATGGTGGCCATACAAAAATATCGACATTTTGGGTATAATTTGACCAAATTACTCACTTTTCTTACCAGAAGTTTAGATATTAATAGCTGTGTGTTGAGTTCTTTTGAGGGCACAGCAAATGTACACCGTTATACAAGCTGTACACTGACTATTTCACATTGTATCAAAGTGTCATGTTTTCAGTGTTATCCTAAATATAAAAAAAGATTTAATAAAACATTTACAGAAATGTGAGGGGTGTGCTCACTTTGTGAGACACTGTATTAGACTCTGTGCACATAATCCACTTTACTTTGGGGCTTAACTCAATATTGAAAGCACTAAGTCGGGCCTAGTCCACCCTGCTGACTTTGTAGCGGTTGATTGCTTAAACAAATCCAATTACAAACACCACAAAGCCAGCAGTAGTCTCCAAAAACATATTCATTTCTGCCCAGCCATGCTGAAGTAACACCGCTGGAGTGTGAAATCTGTTTGGGCAGGGGGGATGTAGTAAATCACAGGAGGGAAGGAAACGTCAATACTTAAGGTTAGAGGTGATTTTGGAGGCAGACTTGTTTAATTGTTTAATTACTTGTGAAGTACTGCCTGACTTCTTTCCTTTTAAAAGACTTCATTCATCTAACCTCGATAATACATTTAAACGGATTTTTAACACAGATTAAAACACAGCCAGTATTCTTAGATGATAAATAATATGAAAATTCATCACAAAAATCATCAATAAGCTTTCAATCCACTTAAATACAATTCTTTGCTTTTAAATCAAGTAATTCAGCATGCCACAAATCATTACATAATATTTAATCAGGATATATATATTATAGTTATTGTAAACTATATGCATATATTTTATAAATTAACCAAAATAAAAAACTGCAACTAATTCAAGCATTATTCTGTGTTTTTCAGTTGCTACAGGACTCTTATCTGACTGACAGCTGTTCCAACCAATCAAAGCTTTTTAAACTGGTTTTTGCCCCCCCGTGTGTCTGCGTGATCCTGCTCCTGATTTTGAGAAGGGTGTAGTAATGAGTATATTAGCAAAGTCGCAGGACAATCTAACCAATCAGATTCATAATTTTCACTGCGGGGGCGGAGTTTTAAAAAATTGTCATATTCCAATTCCAATGTCTAAAAAGGATTAGTAACTGCAAAATTACAGGTGAACAAAATGCAGAATTGATGTTCAGCTGAATGGTAATATATAATAATGGGAATAATAATAATAAAAAAAAAAATCTGCATTTTTCTAACCTCGCTAATACATTTATTAAATGGATGCCAAGCCTTTATTTTCCATAATATTAGATCATCAATAAGCTTTCAATCCACTTTAATTCTATTATTAACCTGTTACAATAACCAAGCTATTGTGATTTAATTTTATTTATTTTATTTATTTACCATTTAAAAAATACAATATTTAAATTCCATTGTCTGAATATTATAAATAACTAGAAACATGCAAGTGAAGGAAACGTAGAACGGATGTGCATTTTAATGTGAATAATGAAGAATTAAAGAGTTAAAAAAAAAGAAAAGTATGGAGTGGGTTTCCCAAAAGCTTTGTAATGCTAAGAACTTTGTACTTAAGAGGAATTGTTAATTAAAGAGTGTTTCCCAAACACTTATGTGACTTAAGTACTACTTAAAAAAATATTTATAAAAAGAAAAAAAGAAAAACACATTGAATGCGAAAAGGTGTGTCCAAACTTTTGTCTGGCACTGTGTCTACATATATACTGTTATTTTATTTATATTATATATTTATATTTCTAAATTTTTTTTAGTAATAAATACATTATATGTATTTGACAAGGTCTCAGTACAGTACATCAGTTTGTTATTTGAATTTCAGAATATGAATAACGATATTGTTTACAGCACACTTCTACGGTGTTCAAGCGTAATATTGAATAAACACTGTATATTTGAAAGCATTGATTCAAATTCTGTGGTTCGACTGATCATGCTCTTCTGGGGGAGGAGCCAAATAGACCTTCCTTGAAATCGTTTGTAAATTTGTGCTTTGTGAAGCTCTTTGGGAAATACTCTCAGAACTGGATCATTCTTTTCTCACGTCATGCATTAGTTGATTCGTTATTTGGTGAGATTGATCAATTTTGGCAAACGCACCCCTGTTGCAGTTTAGGGTTGTGCTGATGCAAATATATTTAACTAATTTTTTACTTTCAGTTAAATTTTACAAAGAATGGCAATTACAGATGTTTTCTTATTCAGGATTTGTTCAGTTTATTTTATGAATATTATGAGATTCGTTATTGTGAGAGCATAACTATTAACAATTGTTTGTAATGTAATGTGTATAAAATGCTAAAAAAAATGTGGCTCAAAGCCTTTATTATGTCTGAAATATTCTGCTACATCATTTCTGTCTCTGCACACTCTGTCCAGATGACCTTTAACCTTAGTGGCAGCCATGACCTGGTGGTTTGGGAAGTGGCCTTGTGACTGAGGGGTCACTTGTTCGATTCCCTTCGTGTATTTATGTGTATGTGTGAATTCACTGCACATATGGCTGAAATGCAGAGGTCAAATTGTTTTTTCCTTCCAAGCCTAAGGGTTATAGATACTTCTGAATTATTTGACTCATAACAATTGTATTTGCATCTATATATAGTCTATCTTGTAGTGCTTGTATAAAGAACATCTGCCACTCTTACAGATCATTGAGTAGAGGTCTGCGAGGGACTGCTTTTTTAAACCCGTAAATTAATTACATTTATTGCTTAAAATGTACTTATGTATTTATTAAAACAGCAATATAGTCCTGGAAAGCGCTGTCCAATTTCTTACCACAGTCCAAACCATGCTGTCAGGTGAAGTTGAGATGCTGAAATCGTCAGATGTCTGTGTGTGTGTGTCTGTCCATCCGCTTTGATATTTATCAGTAATATCTTTAGGGTTTGTTGATGTTTGCATTGGCTATTAACTTGCTTCCTTTTTTTCTTTGCAGCTTTCCTTGAGTGCCAGTCGTGTCTGTTATTCTCATTAAGTTCGTTTTAGAATTTTTTTTTTTTTTTTTGTTATTCTCAGAACTGAATGCATTGATCAAGATTCAAGCATTGATTGGAGCCAGATCATAAATCTTGTAGTAAATTTGTGTCACGTCCTGGCCTTGTCTCATGTCTCTGTGTGTCTTCCCCACGTGACCTGTGCTCCTCTGTGTCTCCTGTCTCAGTAGTTTTCCACCACGTGTCTCATTTGTAGCTCCGCCCCTTCCCCAGGTGTTTCCAATTCTAGTGTGTTTCCTGTTTGTTTAAATAGACCCCCTGTGCCACTTGTCCCTCATCAGTCTTTGCACAAACCCCCTAGCCCTAGTTCCTTGTTTATATCTTCTTGTTTATTTCTTGTTTATGTTCTTAGTTCTGTTTAGTTCTTCGTTTATTAGCCTCCCTCTTTGTTCATTATTATTACCTCTAGTTTGTTTTGGTTTATTTCGTTGTTCCGTGTTTACTTGTCTCTTTGTTTATATTTGTTATTTATTTATTAAATTATTCGTTTCGCCCTTACCTGCTCTTGCGTCCGCTTTCCTCGTCTCCCTGCCTGGGTCAATTCTGACAATTTGGGTATAAAAAAAAAGAAATAAATTATTAAATATATGCATTATTATTATTATTATTATTATTATTATTATTTATCTTACTGATTTATTAGTTGTTTTCCTTCTATTTGTTATGCAAGAAAATATTTGCATGATTATTATAATTTTCTAGACTTTTTTTTATTGATTTTTACAATTAGGAATCTCTGCATTGTAATGGAATATTGAAATTGGACAAAAACATGGGGGTTAATTACATATAAATGTAAAAAAAGTATGTAAAATTCTAAAAAAAAAACATATACATCAACATTATAAAGTTTTTACATCATTTATGATATCGGTCCAAAAATAAATCGTTGTGGCATTAGCGCTGTAGAATCAAAATAAATAAAAAAAAAATAATAATTTTAAGGATTTTTCTACATGTATATGTCCTCCTGCTCCTGAATCGCCTGAATTGATTAAACTCCAGCTCCCGCCAATAACAATTAAATTCTATTCAGTGCCGCAAGATATTCTGACAGGTCCTGCGATTGCAGACCTCTACATTGAAGAACCCCTTTGTGTGGTATATATGTAGTTACCAGTGTTTGCCCAGCATTGTTATTCTTCATATACACTCAAAATCAAAAAAGAAAAGTGTAGGATTGCAATGCTACTCAGAATTACGATAACAAATATCAGAAACAATACATTATTTAAAAATTAGACTTATATGGGCAATTTTTGTTGAGTTTTACATACGGTAAATGAGTGTTGGAATAGCGTACCATAATTACAGGAGCTAATTAACCTAACATTTGGCTGTCAAAGGGTCTGTAATGAAGGTCAAAGGTGATCCAGCATTTTAAGAAATTGCCCCCACACCATGTTACCAGGCCTTCTGGATGTGTGACGTGTCACAAGAAAATATTGATCTTGCCATTGATTGCTTTATGATCACCCTCATGACTCCACATTCTAACATGACATCATCGTAACGATCTGTGTGCAAGTTGTCCTGTGTAGTGCAGCCGTCTGCCAATGGTGCTGGCACTAAACACATGACTCATGGAGGAAATCATTTTCAAAAAAAAAATATATATATATATATCTTTAAATGACAAACTACTAGCTGTCAAACTCTTATACAGTACATGGAGAATATTTATTCACTAGAGTATACAGTATTTAATACAACATAAAGTAAGTTTTGGTGCCAAAAAATAAATAATAAATAATAAATGAATGCCCCAAAATAAAAAGAGCAATTCCAGACCACGAAGAACTTTTATCATTTGTTGGCATGACTGGTATCTTTTGTTCTGTTCCAAGGTGCCTTTGATTCGTTGCACTGGGGAATAGCCTGCTGTGAACAAGCCTGCGCAAGTGATGAGCTGTTGGACATCTATTAGCTTCCAGGCCCCTTCAGCCATGGCTTGCTTTAAAGGGAAATGCAACGTGCAAGAGCACTGCACTGAATGTCTGAATGAATCTTCTGAAAAACTTTTAAACTTAAACTTGAAGGAAAATCTCACACTAAAAATTATATGTACTTTCATTGCACTGCGTATAATGACATATCAATAAAACTCAAATGCTGAGTTTAAGTACTGGCAGCTCAGCAATGCGTCATGGGTATCTGTGTTTGTTTTGGCCTCTGATTCCGCCTGCTGCTCGGTTCCCAACATTAACCTCAACAGGGAGTAAGGGGTGTTGCAGCATGGAAGCTAGCAAGCAGGTCTGGTTCAGCTAAACCTTAGCTGCTACACAGCTGCTAAAAAGCCTCGGCATGGTTTAAAAAAGCTCAGTGACCAAAGAAGGACTCAAACAAGAGTAAATATTGGCAGTGAGTCTTCCCTGGCTAAGTTTGACATCAGAAGTCATAACTGAGATTTAGTTCAGGCTGCAACAAGATAAAACAGTAGTCCACTCAAATATGGTAGATTACTAGAACCTGTAAAGTAGTAACTCCAGCTCTGGGGTGTGTATTTTTGGAGCAGTGGGATTTTTCTGGTATAACAGGATTGGCATAGGATAACACAGCTAGCGGAGCTTAAAGCTAGGTTAGCTAATTACAGATAAAGTTCACATGAGCCGGTTTATAATGTGCAAACAATAAAAACACTCTAAACATGTTTATTGGCTGATTAACCTACGGAGTATGACTTGTCGTTGCTTGTCATGGTAGAAGTTATGACCTTGTCTTGCGCTGGATTGTGTAGATTCAGCCTCCTTAACTTGGCAACCCGAGTGAGCTTTGCATCTGAGGACGGGTGTAGCTATTTCACACACGCTCTCATTTCCTACTGAATGCTCCTTTAAAATATGGCAAGTAAAATAATTGTAATAAATCCAAATGCAACAAAACAGATGGTTATGAAACATTATGTTTAAACTGGCTCTCATCAGGACCTCCCCAGGAAAGGAAGACCAAGAGTCTTTATTATTAAATGACGTAGTTGACATTCAATTTAAATTGCAATTGTATTACTTCTTTTACACACCCAGAAATAATTTCTAAATTGCACCACACTACCAATAGATGTGACAGAACAAGAAAACAAATGGTCCTCTGAGCGAATATTGATTTTTTATAACTTTCTGGCAACCCAAAGACAGGTACATTATGTGCACACAGTAACCGGAGGAACAGACTGACAGGTTTGATGGCACATTGCTGATAACCTAATCTTATGGTCTTAAGTGTCAGGTCACGTCCTTTCTGTTCCAACAGTGGTCTTAAATGACATTCAAATCTTTTACCAATGATCTTTACCAAAGATAATATTTTTACGAGGTCAAGAAGAATATTTTGTGGTCTGATCTGAATGTGTTCTCGGTTTATAGTCTGTGTGAAGCAGAATTATTGGAAGAATAACGACTGGAGTCAGGAGTCAAATTTAGCACCTTCAAATGTCCTAGCAAATTTCCTTCTGGGAGTTTAGATAAAGAATTGCTAGTTTTCAGTAACACTTTATTTGAAGGTTATCGACATAGGGGCTTCATAACACATCCATAAGCAGTGAATAATGCATTTATAAAGCTTTATTTATGCCATTACTCAACATGATATAAGACTATGTATTAAATAAATGATATCGTATTTATTGAACATGCATTATTTCTGAATGTTAATAAATGAAATACATCTTTGATAAGGTTCCTGGGCTGGTAAAAACAGTTGTTACTTTATGCTTTTAAATAACACATCTACTGAATTCTGCTTAATAAAGGTGTTATGAGTTAAATTTAGTTTGAGGGTCCGTGGAACCTTTTGTTATGTTTAAAAATGATGTAGTCATGCATGTCCTACTAAGTATTGCTTTATAAACACATTGTGGTGTATTACAATGGTAGAAAACGCTGTGTTTCATATGTAAGTGTATTCATATGGAATACTGTCCATACAAGTAGAATGCTGGGTCATTGGGTTTGCCTGTAGAGTGAGGGGTCTTGGGGTTCATTGGGCCGGGGGCCGAGAAATGAGAAACACCCCACATCTGTTTCTACTTTAAATTGTTGGACTCACGCCTGAAAACATACATGTCCATTTATGGTAAAGAAATGTGATATGCGTTGATCGTAACGTATAAAAACTCTGGGAGAACAAAGAGAGGGTAGAGAATCTTCAGACACCCAAGAATCAGGAACTTCCACTCTCTCCACTGTCATTTCTGAAATTCTGTTATAATAAACTTAACCTGATTGATAAAATAGAAGACAGTGTGTTAAGTCTCATTTCTTCAAGAACCATCCATCAAGAGAAGACACCACAACATTATTCAATCACAAAGCACCTATTTTGTCATTATATTAGATTGATATCTGCTTTGTAGACAGGGGAGTGGCAGGACAGGTGGGGGTAGACCTGGGCTATGTGGGATGGGTGGGTTTGAATGTGGCCAGGGCGGGACGGGTGGCGGTAGAAGCGGCCATGGCAGGACAGGTGGGTGGGGATAGACGTGAGCATGGTGGCAGTGGTGGGTGGGATGGGTGGTGAGGATGAGGGCAGGGTGGGGCGGGTGAAGGTAGATGCGGGCATGGCGGGACGGGTGGGTTTGGACGTGGACAAGGCAGGACGGGTGTGGGTAGACATGGGAGTGGCAGGACGGGTCGGGGTAGACCTGGGCTATGTGGGATGGGTGGGTTTGAACGTGGCCAGGGCGGGACGGGTGGCGGTAGACGCGGGCATGTCAGGACAGGTGGGTGGGGATAGACGTGAGCATGGTGGCATGGGTTGGGTGGGATGGGTGGTGTGGATGAGGGCAGGGTGGGACGGGTGAAGGTAGACGCGGGCATGGCAGGATGGGTGGGTTTGGACATGGACAAGGCAGGTCGAGTGTGGGTGGACGCGGGCAGGGCGGGGTGTGTGGGTGTGGACGTGGGCAGGGTGGGACTGGTATGTGTGGAGGTGGGTAGGTGGGGCAGCACTGTTAATGGTGGACATGGGCAGGGCGGGACTGGTGTGGGTGGATGTGGGCAGGGCGGGACTGGTGTGGGTGGATGTGGCAAGGGCACGGCAGGATGGGTGGGGGTAAACGTGAGCAGGGTGGGACAGGTGTGGGTAGATGAGTGGTCTTTAAATTTAAAAGAGATAAAAAAATACTGTCTGTTTACTGTTCTCTATTTCTGTAAATGCTACTCATAAAAAATCCAATACAAATTTGATTGCATTAAAAACTATAAATATGTTATTCAATGCTACCTAATGTGTTATAAATCCTCTATGTACATCTGTACCCTTCAAACAACGTGCAACCGAATTTTCTTTGTCTTTTCCCCCCACAGATATCAGACCTGAGCTCCATAAATCTGGGAATAGTACAGATGCAGATGCCCGATGCCACTAGATTGCAATAAGAAGGTCAGTTGAGTGCAGCTGTCGGACCCTGGGGCAGGAGAGCGGGGTAGCAGGAGGGGTTGGGGACGGGGAAAGAGGAGGCAGATCAAACACAGCGGGCCACACACACCTGGAGCTGTTCAAAGGCATTAGTGTCAGAGCGGGGGAGCACCACAGGTTAGCTCCAACCACAAGAGCTCGGCTGTTATCACTCCGCACAGTCCTGTCTGCGAACGCTGCCGCCTCTAAAACCACCCACGTGTTCGGGGGGACCCGGAAAACGGTGCAGACCCACTGAGAAGAATGGATTGTTTCTGTACAATGTGTTTTTTATGAGTAAGAGGCTTAACACAACACTGGAGCTCCACTCCTACTGAGGGGTTTACAGATGCCAGGAACACAGATCCTGAAATGGAAAGTAACATGTTGCAGAAGACGGCCTTTAACCCTTAGAAGCCTACGGATGGATTTGTTTTTTTACGGATGGATTTGCATCTTGTGTTCTCAGCTTAATTACTCCGAAATCTCTGCACACATCAATATAATCCATATATGGTTAGAAAGGGCGGAACCTACTCTTTCTAAAAATAGTATCTACAAGAAAAGCATTGACGAAAAACACCTAAAAATGTGAGATCTCCTTCCCCAACCAATATTATTTACCTTTAGTGCTTCAAACATATTTATATGATAATTCAAACCAAATAATATCAGTAAACGACTCAAAAGTGTCCACAGAAAAAGTGTGAAACTACCTGCTTTACTCAAACTAAAGCTAGGTATGGTGTGCGCACTACTTTTACATGTAGTTATTTTGCACTAAACATTTGTATTTATTTAGACTTAAAAAGTTAACATTTTTGTATCTAGTTTTCTTTGTGTGTCCTGATCAAAATACTGAAAGGCGTAGGCTGCTCTGAGATTCAGGTGGTTTTTAAAAAATCTACATGTATCCTAGAGGTGTGATTATCAAGAAAAATAAATCCACCTGATGCTCTCCATGTATTTTGTTAAAGTAATAATTAATAAGTCACGTAATGAACTATCATCAATATTCTTATGCTTTCAACTCATATAAACACTGTATTCTAACTGTAGTTTTTAAAAAAAGATATCTTAGGTGTGAATATATTTAAAGTCTATACATTCAAACATAAGTAAAAAAAAAAACCAACAGGCGCTTGGTAAAATTTGACCAAAACATGATCAGTTCCAGGAAAATATAACAATTCTGCTTCCTTTACATTTTAAATGATTATATTTTTGAGCAGCCGTATGTCTTCTGGAGTAAAAGAGATCAGGGCACGTGACTGTCTGATATAATTACTGTGTTATAAGACCTGAAAGAGGAGCTGATAAAAACAAATGAATAAAAAACACACCAAAACAGACTAGAGTTCTAAGGGTTAACTCGCTGTAGGCTGTGGCAGCTAACCTTCTGCTTTTTCATGCAGGAGCTTCATTTGACTCCCTTTATGCTTTAGCAAGCAATCCGACCTCTTTTTGACATTACTCCCAAATGTCAAAGTCAAGCAGAAAACCAGGGAGAGACAAACAGAGGACAGATTGTTAATATGTCTCTATGCACAACAGGGGTTGCCTTAGCACCAGGTAAAAAGTAGCACCGGGCCCCATAACAAAAATAATAGAAATCACACCGACTTCTACTTCTTTATTTTTCTTCTTTCTTTATTTATTTTTTTTCAATGGTGTCACTCCATGGTGAAATAATTTCACTAATAAAATAATTCATTTTATTTTCTGGCTTGTAATAAAAAAAAAAAAACTGGAGGCAGCTCTAACTGTTGGAGACCTTTGACTGATATTGTTGATAACGGCTGCATGAATAGAGATGTGAATAAAGATGATTACAGTGATCACACACACACACTGTCACTTACAGCCAGAAACCGATTCACTACCAAACACAGGGTTCAGATTAAATCAAAGGTTCCTGAGGAAAGTTTGCCTTTATAATCTTTTTTTAACAAGTCATCTCTCATCTTTGAGTGTAATGTCCAGTCATAACCTGATTTACGCAAAAACATTACTTAGCAACCACCTAGCAACACCGTAGCAACCACCTAGCAACACATTGGCTGCTCCTTAGCAACCACCTAGCAACATCTTAGCAACCACCACAGACAACATAAAGCAAACACTTAAAAACAATATAGAAACCACTACAGATTCCATCTTGCAACCAGCTTGCAACACTATAGCAACTCCCATGGACACCATAGCAACCACCTAGCAACCACTTAGAATAACATAGTAACCACCATAGGTACCATAGCAACGCCTTAATAACCACTTAGAAATAACATAGCAACCACCATAGGTACCATAGCAACGCCTTAATAACCCCTTAAAAATAACATAGCAACCACCATAGGCACAATAGCCACCTATCCACCTATCAACCCCATTGCAACACCTTAGCAACAGCCCAGCCATGTCACAGATACCATAGCAACCACTTAGAAACAACATAGCAACCACCATGAGCACCACACCAACACCTTAGCAACAACCCAGCAATGTCGCAGATACCATAATAACCACTTAGAAACAACATAGCAACCACCATGGGCACAATAGGAACCACCTAGCAACCACTTAAAAACAACATAGCAACCACCATGGGCACCTTAGCGACCACCTAGCAACCACTTAGAAACAACATAGCAACCACCATGGGCACCACAGCAACACCTTATCAACCACTTATCAACACCATAGCAACCCCAAATGACGCCATAGTGACCACCTAGCAACCACTATAGTCACAATAGCAACGCCTTAGCAACCAGCAACCTTAGCAACCTTGGCAATCACCTAGAAACTGCTTAGCAACCACCTAGCAACACTGTAGCAACAGCACAGCAATGTCACAGACACCACAGCAACACATTAGCAACCACCTAGCAACCACCATAGTGGAACGGTGGCAGTCATTTTGCTAAGCCCTTATACCTTTTTGTAGTATCCATGTACCATCTGACAAGCTTTCAATTTAGCCAAGTCAACCACAGTTTTCTAAAAGCAAAGGTAGACAATTTAAAGATCTGAAAAATACCTATTATATCAGAAAGTGGGGAACTAAAGGGTCCTCAGCATGCATTCAAAGTACCGTCTATCACTCAGCTGCTAATAAGAGCTTAAAGCTTTTAGGAACACAGTCGATAAGTGCGAAAGCTTTTAAAATGCTGATTCACGTAGATGAATGCAGCTGAAAATAAAGAAGCAGCATGGGTCCTGTACTGCGAATTACTGTACATGAAAGCAACATTTTGTGCATTTCGGATGTTCGTATTTAAGAGAAGCGATAACGCAGTCTTTAGGCTGTTTAGGAGTCAGAGATTATTTTATTTTATTAATATTAACATGGACAATAATTCTGATGTGTAGTATGATATGTATATATAATGTTAGGACAAATAATGTCCTCACGTTATATCCTTTCTACATGAAATGATGGTAGCAATCTAAAAAATTGTAGCCTGTTAGCTTTTAGCCTTACTCCCACTTGTTTCCCTGGGTTTGGATTTGAATTTATTGTGGATTAAATGTGGTCCTTTCACTCGTAAGGTGTGTGTTAAGCTTTAAGGCAGTTCAGTTTTTAATTGTTTAAAGGATGGAGTGGATAATATAGAGAAGAGATGCTCCTTCCACTTTAGTTTGGTCTTAACTCAAGTTTAAGCTCTACTTCTATAGGCTATGGCACAAAACGTTACGTTAACAGAGTCTGGTAGTGAAGTGCTGCTCTCCAGTATCAACAACACAATGCTTGGCATGAAACCATTAACCTATTAACCTATTGCACCATTTAATCTATTAACCTATTGTATAGTATATACACTGTGATAAAGATGTAGGTTCTACAATGCTCTCAAATATTTTAGTTCCAAGTAGAACATTTCAAATGGATGAACATGACAACCACAAGTTTAATATGGCAAGATGGCAGCACCGTACACCGTACCAAGTAAGTATCTGGCATGTTTCTATATTGGTGGTAGGAAATACAGGTGCGCCACTGGCTGATTAAAACCCTGACAACAGTCAACCATCCAATCCTATCTAAGCCATGCAGAAGCGTGTTCACAAATAAAGGTACTCAAAAACAGAGGTATGAGATGAGTACTTTTTTGTACTCAAAGGTACAATATTGGTCACAGGGTCAGATGTGTTCCCTTTGAAGTACAAAGTCTTTTCTAACAGCAGGAAGTACAGATTTGTACCATTTAACCAGCTAAAAGGTACATTCAGTATTCTGTATCACTGTACTAATAAACAATATATATTTTAACTGCACATTTTTTTATTTGAAAGCCAGGCAATTTTGGATCATCAAGTTCTTTTAAGTACTCATTTAAGTACAAATCTGGACTTATTTTTCTTAGTGTGTAGAGTTCAGATGTGCAGAACACCATGTGATGGGTTGCTACCAACTGGTATTGCTAACAATGCTAACCTGGGACAGTGCTAACAGTGATAACCAGGTAAAACACTGGTAAAACCATTTTTTGTTGGAAATGTTTTGAAACAAGGTACAATTATCTGAATGTTCCACAGGAAAACCATCAATTCTGGCATGACGTCATTCCAAGCTCCAACATCCAAGATACATGGAACACGGCGTTATTCTTTATTTACCATTTACCATTCATCTTCTGTCTCCTTTGATCTTTGCCATGCAGTGACCTGGTGATTATACATCTGCCTCGCCAACTGCATAGAAAAGCATTAGACATTGATATGACATCAATTTGTTCCTTAATACAAGTCCTATGCACCACTGTCTTGGTTTGAATTCACAGCAGTTTGTGCAAACATCAATAATGGAGAAGCTGCGCCAGCTGGGGGAACATATCAGGAATGGTGTCCTTTGAAAGAGTGACGATATCTGGAGGTGTATAAGCTGGAGCATGGTTTAATATTGAATGAAATTTACATTACAATACACATGGGAGCTGCATTGCCTTCGTAGTGTCTGTGTGTATTTGAATCAAGATGCAAAGAAATATCTGTAGGGCTTTGCAGAGCAATCTGTCTGACGCAATATATCTTTCTTATCATCTTTTTATTCTGTTTACTCATACATTCCACCCTTCTCTCGCTCTGTGATGTAAAAGAAAATGCAAAAAATGCGAAATCCATAAAAAAATCCTTTGTCTTCTTTATTACATTCCCCTGTGCAAGGCTGTGCAACCCTGTGCGATGCTCATTGCTAGCTTATACCCTGTCAACAGTCTATTTTCATGCCTTGCACCCATGCTAATGAAATAGTGTCAAGGTTTAGGAATATATCTACACTGATGAGTGTGGTGGTCTGGAAGTGAGGTGTGTTCAAATAAATATCTGGGATGTTTCTATATTGGTGGTAGGAAATACGCCACTGACTGATTAAAACCCTGACAACAGTCAACCATCCAATCCTATCTAAGCCATGCAGAAGCGTGTTCACAAATAAAAGTACTGTAGCATGCAAACATTAACAGTAAACAGAATAAAGAATAAAATAACATTTCGCTAAAGATGCTTGCTGATGATGTCTATCATCAGCAAGCATTCGCTGTTTGCTTCTTCCTTTTCCATTTGGTCATAACTTTTAAGTTTAAGCTCTACTTCTATAGTCTGTGGCACAAGAAAAAGCTATGATGGGGTCTGGTTTGTGTAGCAACTTGCTATCCTTAATTAGCAGAGTCTGGTAGTGATGTGCTGCTCTCCAGTATCAACAACACAATGCTCTGCATTTCTGAAATCATGAACGTATTGTACCATTTAACCAGCTTTGATTGGAGTTTTAACTAGTGAGCTGGGTGTATATGCACTGTGGAAAATATACAAAGATGTGGGTTCAACAATGCTCTCAAATATTTTTTAATTCCTGACTCATTCAAATGCTTCATTCCACTTAAACTCGGATTTCGGAATTTTGTAGTTCAATTCACCAAACCCTAGTTTAATATGGCAAGATGGCAGCAACGTACATCGACAGTATTAAAAACAATAATATTCAACAGTTCATTGCTGTTCCCTTAAATATACTGCTGGCTTATTAAAATATATTTTATGGAAATTATATCAAATGTATTCACATGTGAAACGAGATATTTTTTAAACAGTACATTTTAAGAAAAGGAAAAATATATATATTTACAGTGTGCTTTAGCCTGATGAGTACACTTATATAAATGGTTTTATAATCCTATTGACTTGTTCCTAATGCAAGTATATTTACTTCAAATCTAATTTAGTTTTTTTACTTTTTAACATAGTTAATTAACTTTTTTAAGTGTGCTTTAATACATTTTGAATGACTTAACAAGTGTACATTGAACATTTACATAAAATAAAATACATTTATTTCTTGCAACATTTAGACAATTAAGATATTTTTGTTATGGAAGTCTAATGTGACAATCTATAGGGTGTGGCTTATGTTTAGGCAGTGCAACCTTAATGAGTAAAAGCTTTCCCATTGGCTCCTGGCACCATCTATTTAAATATTAGGTGTGTCTTTTGCCTCTTTGCTCACCATCAGTGTAC
This sequence comes from Astyanax mexicanus, assembly GCF_023375975.1. Lineage (NCBI taxonomy): Eukaryota > Metazoa > Chordata > Actinopteri > Characiformes > Acestrorhamphidae > Astyanax > Astyanax mexicanus. The sequence goes on from NC_064420.1 coordinate 30,968,710, forward strand.
AGTGTATATCTATCGCAGTTCAAACCATATTTTAACTGTGATAAATACACAAAAATTGTATTACTATTTGAAAGTACTTACATGTCCCTCATCTGCTGACTTGCCACAGACAGTAGATACAGATCCCTCTATCAGGTGAAGTCTTCTGACTAATCCATCAGTGTATAGTTGTTTCCCTCAGGACTACCTTCCACTGTGTGTTGAAAATTGCATTCCTGTTAATTGCATTTACATCATACAAGTTTTCATGCATGCAGTTTTGCACTATTGCTCATATTCTTTAGTGATGTGTTATAAGTTCATGTAATATTAACACTGTGTGTATATCACAGTGTGTATATCCTGTCTATATCTATAACCATATTTGAACTGCGATGGATGCACAAAAATCATTATTTGGAATTACTTACATGTGCCTCATTTGCTGACTTGCCACAGACAGAAGATACAGATCCCTCCATCTGGTGAAGTCTTCTGACTAATCCATCATTGTATAGCCGTTTTCCCCAGACTACCTTCCACTGTTTGTTGAAAATTGCATTTCCAATAATTGCATTTACATCATACAAGTTCTCATGAATGCTGTATAGCAGTATTTCTTATATTTTTGAGTGATGTGTTATGAGTTAATGTAATATTAACACTGTGTGTATATCATGCAATCTCCCGTGACTGCAGTATTGCACAGGAAGCCGAGTTGCTCCTTTGTTCTCTTTGTTGTGACTTGCTGGAATGGGTTCAAGGGGGAACGCTCGACACCATGTTTGCTCTGCTGAATAGAGGTCCACCATTAAACTGATAATATCTCCACACTTGTGCAAAGCCAACACACCAAGGTGACAGTAATAAAAGCGAGGTAATGAATGAAATGAAAAGGGGGATGGAAGTGATTCTGTTATGGAGCCATATGTAATGTCTAGGAAATAACACTTCTTTCTTTCTCCGCCTTCTCATTACGCCTTAATGAGGCATACGATTAGCATGATCCTGTACTGATACAGTGAGAGGAAATTAGTCTAGTGCTGTATTACAGTACATGACATGATGGCTTGTAAACCCGGTTCTCTGGCTGAAATATATTAATATAAAGACTCAAATAAAGTGTTCTCATACTTGACTATCAATGCATTCATGCTCTGCCCACAAATATGTTCTTTTATAGCAGTTTTAAAGGTGAAATATTATACATTTACACCTTTTACACAAGTTAGATTAGCTCTATGGGCTATACAAAATAAGTACATGAAGTTATTTGCACTAAATCACTCTCACATAAAGAGATCTAACTGCTATCGATTCTTGCCAGTTTAATTCCCTTTGAGAATATAAGCTGTTGCTGGCCATGACTTGTAAATATTGACTTTAGTATTAACTTTTGCTAAATGTTTAAGTCTTAACTGCAATAAAAGCACAAAATCCATTATTTAAAAGTACTTACATCTCCTCCTCATCTGCTGACATGCCCTGGACAGTAGGTACAGATCCCTTCATCAGATGAAGTCTGCTGACTAATCCTTCTGTGTTCTGTGAGAGGTTTTCAACCAAAATTACATTTCTTCAACTGATCTAGAGGGTGGGGTACTGGTGGAGGTTGACAGGTGAGGGGTGGTTCCAGAAATAAACCTGAAATAAACATGTTAGCTAAGGTTAGGCTCCCTGTGTTAGCCTGAAATAAACATGTTAGCTAAGATTAGGCTCCCTGTGTTAGCCTGAAATAAACATGTGAGCTAAGCTTAGGCACCCTGTGTTAGCCTGAAATAAACATGTTAGCTAAGCTTAGGCTCTCTGTGTTAGCCTGAAGAAACATGTTTGCTAAGGTTAGGCTCCCTGTGTTAGCTTGAAATAAACATGTTAGCTAAGCTTAGGCTCTCTGTGTTAGCCTGAAGAAACATGTTTGCTAAGGTTAGGCTCCCTGTGTTAGCCTGAAATAAACATGTTAGCTAAGATTATGCTCCCTGTGTTAGCCTGAAATAAACATGTTAGCTAAGATTAGGTGCTGTAAGCGCTTCTGTCACTGACCAAGCCTTGCAGGGAATTGTAGTCTTTTCCACACTCAGCTTTACCTGCTAGCTACAGTCAAGGGACTACATTGCCCAGAATGCACCTCATGCTGACACTGCGCACACTCCCGATCACATGATACCACACTGGACACAACCAGGAAGTAATCACATTGATTACTAGCCCTACTTAAGCATCTCTTTTCTCTTTTTCCTTTTCCAAATATTGATGGGTTTTTCCTCATACAAAGCGTTTTTTTTTTTTTTTATCGTTTTGCCTTATCATATTTTTTTGACTTGTTTTTGTTTTATCTGACCTTGATTTTTGCCTGCCCTTTGCCATTGCTGGCTGTTTACACTGCAAAAAATCACTGGCAAAAACTAGACAAAATATATGCAAATTAAGACAAATATATGTATATTAAGCAAAAAAAATCTGCCAGTGGAGTAAGCAAAATTTTCCTAGTAAGATTTTTTTTAAAATAGCAATGGCAAAGTCTCAAAATGAGTGAAGCAACACCTAAATCAAGCAGAAAAGTCACTGTTTTTGAACACGAGAATCAGAATAACTTGATTGCTGCTTGATTGTGCTTATTTTGAGTTCAAATTATTTAAAATAAGGGACAAATTCTAAGTAAGAATGATTAAGATAACTATCCCTAAAATAAGCAAAATAATCAAGCACTTACAATGCTTAGTAGCCTAAGACAAAAAGTCTTATCAGAGAAAAAAAAAGATTTTTTTTTGCCTTAAATTTAGAAAATTTCACTTGCTGAGATTTAGTTTTTGCAGTGATGATGCTGTTTCTACTCTGGTATGTGCTCTCTCTCATTTGTTACTGTTTGCCAGTTTTGACCCTTTTTCTGCCTGACTACTGCTTTGTCTTGCGTTTTTGTTATTAAAGCTCTATTTTTACTACATCTGCATGTGCCTGTATTCTGCCCAGCAATTACAATAAATAAAAGGAAAGTTTTTCCTAGTTTTTACTCATACTTTTTTAAGGGTGTAATTTATTTTGGATGGCGTTTTACAATGCAGTATCCGTCAGTTCCAGTCTGAAAAAAAACCCCTTGAATTTCAGGAGCTCTAAGTATCCAGCTTCTTGTACAGCAATTCCCTCATGCGCTAAAGACTAGCATTAGAAGAACTGAAGCAGCAGGCAGGAGACAGCGCTGCTGCTGTACCTGAATCTGTCGGCTCTGTTTCTAAAGGGTATCGCTCAGTTTCATCAGGCTGAGAAACGGACAGAGAAGACCAAGATCTAAACTGAAGCCCCTGCAAAAACATTTCTAAAGCCAGATGTGATTGCGTGCGTTGGTGTAGGACAGTATTGGCAACGTTTTTGTCAGATCTCTAAGGTACAAAGAAAAATGTTATAAGACCAGCAACGATTTCCAGCTCTTTAGAGCCATTAAAGCTGGTACAGTGATCACAGAACCTATAACAAGTGGCTAAGCTCCACATTAGAGAATGAAACACTTTTATCCTGAGAATAAGATGGGTTAAAACTTCAGTTATCCTCTCATTAGCATGGCTAACAGAATGCAGTTTGCTGAAAATGGGAAGCATGGTTCTTCATTTGTAGCTGTCTACAGAAACCAATCACTGAAACCATAAATGAATTAATCCATGCACTGTAACAAATGGGACTTACGCACAATCAGATGAAATAGATGCTAATTGTTAGCATTAGACCATTAGATCTTGTTAGTAAAGCTTTTAGATGTACAACTGCCTGCTAAAAAATCCTAAGGATTGTAATTATATAGCTAAAATTACCATAATGTAATTATTTAATGTCCATGACATTATCAGTGTGAGACAGTGTGCAAATTAAATGGAAATGAGAAAAGCTAATAGACCAAATCAAAGCTTAAGCTTAAGCTTAGCTTAATTTGTTCTACTATATTAATGGTTAGGCATACAGTACAAGTCAAAAGTTTGGACACACTTTAAATTACGTTATTTCATTATTTAAAAATGTTGAATTTCTGCATGGTAGATTAATACTAAACTCATCCAAACTGTGAAGAGAAACGTTAATAATAATTTTCTCCACACATAGCATTGTGTGCTCCTTCCAAATAACTCAATTTTGGTTTCATCTGTGCACAGTATATTTTGCCAGTAGTGCTGTGGAACATCCAGGTGTGCTAGGATTCTTCCTCACCTCATTGATCGTTATGCGCTGTGCTCTTGCAGTTACCTTTACAGGACGAAACAGGCCTAGAGAGAGTAGCAACAGTGCTGAACTTTCTCTTTTTTAATTTGTAGACCGTCTGTCTTACCGTGGACACATGAACATCAAGGCTTTTAGAGATACTTTGGTAACCCTTTCCAGCTTCATGCAAGTCAACAATTCTTGAACCTAGGTCTTTTGAGAGCTCTTTTGTGCGAGGCATGATTCACATCAAGCAATGCTTCTTAAGAACAGCAAACTCAAATCTGGTGTGTGTTTTTTATAGAGTAGGACAGCTTTAATCAGGTTGGCTGACTCCTGGCTCCAATTAGCTCTTAGAAAAGTCATTAGCCTAGGGGTTCACATACTTTTTCCAACCTGCACTGTGAATGTTAACATGTTGTGTTCAATAAAACCATGCAAACATATCATTTTGTGTGTTGTTTAAGTTTACGCAGACTGTGTTTGTCTATTGTTGTGACTTAGATGAAGATCAGAAGACATTTAATGACCAAATTATGCAGAAATCCAGGTAATCCCAAAGGGTTCACATACTTTTCTTGCAACTGCATAACAAAATATAGATTTTGTACTGTTCACAGTAGCAGTCCCTGCTGCCGTCACTGCTTAAAGTACCTAGTATCTGGCGAACACTTTCCATTGATGAATGTGGTATAGGCTCACTGACTGCAGCTTGATTTTTTTTATTTCTAGACCTGCCATGATAACAGGTATTTCAGTGATTGAGCCATTTTACACCACTTCTCCTCTAGTAAAGACCAGCATATGCATTACGTTTTCTCTGTCTGGCCGAGCAAGAAGCGATGCTTTGAGACATAAATCACCACTGATCACTGATTGGGTAGCTTTTAGCATTAATGAGACTGGATGAATAATCTGATGCATCTTTGCTGCAGAGGAAAGAGAGGTTTTACATTTTATACATTCTTACTACACTACTGGATATGGACAACAGGAATAGGACACCTGCTCCTTCGTTGTTTTGTCCAAAATCAAGGGTTCCTAAAAAGAGTTTGTACTGCTTTTGTTGGAGTAACTGTCTCTATTGCTCAGAAAAAAAAAGCTTTCTACTAGATTCTACTAGAGTCTTACTATGATGACTTGATTATATTTATTAGGGTTGCAACTAAGAATTATTTTGATAATCGATTAATCTCTGTTTGTACAAAAGTTGTTCCAACAACTCATACAAAAATAAGTGTATGCAGCTGAAATAACGAAAAGGCAAACTTTTTCCCTTTTATAAAGTGCACACAAAAATCTTAAAATGCAATTGAAGTATTATCTAAGTCTAGCAGGCTTAAGTAGCGCTGAGTGAGAGAAAGTAGAACGTGAAACTGCTTTCCGCTGCACATTTAAGGTAGATTTAAGGTGGAATAGAATACTCTCTGCGTAATTTTAAGGGTAACTTGTTCCCTAAACGCGAGAGAGATATAAATTTACTAAGAATGTGATCTAGTTAATGTCTAGCAGGCTTTAGTAACATTGAGTGAGAGAAAAAAACAGAATTAACTACGAACTGACCGTGTATCTCCTTCACCCGTTGCTCCAACATGTTTTCCTTGGCTCGTACTGTGCCTGCGTCCGACATTTTTCAAATGCTTCTTCCAGAACGCGCCACACAAAAGCTTACCGCTCCACACTATGGGGTGGCAACTGCACATGCGTGTATAAATGACATATATGAACTAATCGATTATTAAATTAGTTGCCAACTATTTTATTAACAGAATTAGTGAGGTCAGGATATCGGATGATTACCACCATTCCACCTCAACCTCAAATTGCGCAAAATACGTTTTAGACTTTGCATAGACTTGACTTAAATCAGACCAACCTCATAGAACATTTTTATCTTACTAGAGGAAATCGAGGCTTTGAGTACTGAGGTAACATACAGGATACAGGATAATGATCATGACCGGTGGCTTCTGGTTAAAACTGTCCATGCTTGAAAATCTGTGGCTTCTACATGTAGTTTCTTTAAACTGCCCAATTCACCAAAAGCATCTAACCACAGTTTATAACGATTCTCTCCTCAAGTACTTAATTATATTTTATTATCGTATTTTATCCATGTATTGATATATATATATATATATATATATATATATATATATATATATATATATATATCATAACCATTGTAACTGCATTTACTTTAAAAGTGATGAAAGCAGCTCAACACAGGAGGAGGATACCGCCTTAACTTTCTTTTTCTAAATATATAGAAGATACGTTTTTGGAGAGAAAGACACCAAAAAAATCCCAAAAGTTTTAAGGAAATAAAATCCAGGATGAAGCACCATGCTTAAGGGTTTTATACCCCTCTAGCCCACACCTGACATTAGGTATGGTGGAAAAAACAAAGACGAAGAGTTTGGCTTGTTTTGGGTTCCCAGGTTAAGATTAAGTTCATTAAGTCTAGACTAAACAAAAATTTCAATGGCAAAACACTATGGATTTGTAATTGCATTTCAAGATTAAAGGTTTAACACCCACTTCCTTTCTGCTGTACTTCCTGCTGACTCGCATCTGCATCGCCAGACATCACACCAAATAATCAGGTTTGCTGCTGACAGGAACACTGACCATCATGTTCTTCTGCCACCAAGGACAACTACACTGAATAAAGTGTAACAAAGGCCTGTAGCACTAGGCATAGTCACACTTCACACTGGGCCTATAGGGGTTGGCCAATGAAACTAAAACACCTGTCATTTTAGTGTGGGAGGTTTCATGGCTAAATTGGAGCAGCCTGGTGGCCAATCTTCATTAATTGCACATTATTGCACCAGTAAGAGCAGAGTGTGATGGTTCAATTAGCAGGGTAAGAGCACAGTTTTACTCAAAATATTGCAATGCACACGACATTATGGGTGACATACCAGAGTTCAAATGAGGACAAATTGTTGGTGCACGTCTTGCTGGTGCATCTGTGACCAAGACAGCAAGTCTTTGTGATGTATCAAGAGCCACGGTATCCAGGGTAATGTCAGCATACCACCAAGAAGAACGAACCACATCCAACAGGATTAACTGTGGATGCAAGAGGAAGCTGTCTGAAAGGCATGTTCGGGTGCTAACCCGGATTGTATCCAAAAAACATAAAACATAATATAATAGTATATAATAATAATAATAATAATAATAATAATAATAATAATAATAATAATAATAATAATATGTACCACATCAGTGTTGCTGCTCTGCTGAGAATTTTCCACTACTTAAGATGTGTTTGGTAAGCAGTGGCTCCGGGCTGACAGTTCTATTGGTGGAAGGCTCATGATCTGTGCAGAAATTGATGGGCTACAGTGCATAATTTCACAGTATTTTACAGTAGTTTGGACTTTGTTGGGTGGGTTTTGTTTATGTGTCACAGAGAAACAGATCTGGTCACTGACTTTTCCACTCCTCTCCCTCCCTCACCTGCCTTCCTCAGCCCATAGGGACCAGAACTGGAATAAACTGGGATAAACTGTAGCTAATGAAGCTGTCAACGTTGTGAGTTCATCTTCCATTCTCCATCCTGCCACGTCTAATCCATTAAGCAAGGTTGACAGAAGAGGAGCAGGCTAATAAAGGAGCGTAGACCATGGGGGTAAGGAGGGGGTCACCGTGTGTAAAGCTAATGGTCGTGTTACATTTTAAATTAAATAAGATTAGAAGCAAAAAAAAAAAACACTTATAATGAAGATTTAATTAGGAAAGATAAACACATACAAGTTTTGTAAACAATTAGATCAGAAATGGAATTGAGTGACAATTTCACTTTGAATTAAAATCAATCTAAAGCCATTTATAGAATTAGAAAGTAGATTTTTTAAAAAGTGGAACTTTATATCTGCTATTTGAACTTTACATTTTGCAATAAGAGTGTTTTCATTTCCTACAGTTCAAACCAATCCTGCCACAGAATATTTATAGCTATAAAATAATACATTTAACCAATTGGAAAAATAAAGTACTAATTTTAATATTGATTGTCTTGAGTTATGGCTACTTAATTTGAGCCATATTTTAAGGCCACTTAACCTGAGCCAGATTTTAGACTTTGAAAAAAAGAAAAAAACTTTGTATTACTTTTTAGTCACTTATTCCTATTACTAAGGTGGCTCAATGTAGTGGTGTCTTGCCCAATGCACTATTGTTGTAGAGCAGCATTCAGTCACCCAGAGCAGGAATTCAACCTCAGTCTTCAACAAAATGTGGTAGCTAGCTTACTGGTAGGTGGTGGTGTTAACTACTGCACCATACCATCCAATACACCCTTAAAAACAGCTCTACAAAAAATAAGAGACCACTTAAAAATGATGGGTTTCTTTTTTTTTTATCAAATTGAAAACCTCTGGAGTATAGTCAAGAGGAAGATGGATGATCACAAGCCACCAAACCAAACTGAACTGCTTGCTTTTTTTGCACCAGGAGTGGCATAAAGTTATCCAAAAGCAGTGTGTAAGACTGGTGGAGAAGAACATGCCAAGATGCATGAAAACTGTGATTAAAAAACAGGGTTATTGCACCAAATATCGATTTCTGAACTCTTAAAACGTTATGAATATTAACTTGTTTTATTTGTATTATTTGTGGTCTGAAAGCTCTGCTTATTTTTATTTTTTTTTATTTTAGCAATTTCTCCTTTTATGCAAATAAATGTTCTAAATGACAATAATGACAATATTTGTATAGTTATGTTGTCTGTAGTTTATAGAATAAAACAACAATGTTCATTTTAATCAAACATATACCTATAAATAGTAAGATCAGAGAAACCTATTCAGAAACTAAAGTGGTTTCCTAATCTTTTCCAGAGTTGTATATCTTAAACAATATCATATGCACACGTTCTGTTCTTTTGGATTTAGCATGCCAGAAAACCAGATAGCGAAGAACATTGAATAGACATTCATGTTTTGGTTGGATACCATTTATAATTAAATGATTAATACTGACCTTAACTAGGGCAAGTGAGATTTGCATTTGTTTAGATGTTGTTCTGGGTTCTTTTGGGACCTCCTGGATGAGTTGTCCATGCCCTTTTGAAATATTTCGGTCGGCCAGCCACTCCTGGAAAGGTTGACAAATATTCCATGTTTTCTCTATTTGTGAATAATAGCTCTCACTGTGGTTTACTGGAGTCCCAAAGCTTTAAAATGACCTTGTAATCTTTCTGAATTGCCAGATGTCAATAACTTATTTTTTATTAATCTGGTTTTGAATTTCTTCAGATTGCGGCATAATGTGTTGCTTTTAGCTGCTTCAAGTTGTCAAACCGGTCCTATTCCAAAAAGTGTGATTAATCACAGTTAATTTATGGGGGGGCAAACACTTTTTCCACAAAGGGTTAGATTGGTTTGGATAAAAAAGTGTTTTTTTATATTTACTCAGGTTATATTTGTCTGATATCAAAGCTGATGAGATAATCTGAAAAATGTAAACATGACAAAAATGCAAAAATTAAAGAAATCCGTAAGTAAAATAAAAAAAAAACTTTCAAATCGATGTGCACAAATAAATCTGACATTATGACATCGGAAACCAACATTGTTTCAATGCATTACAGATAAATAAACGTTGATTTAATGTCCTTTTGCTATGAGGGAAGTGTGTTAAGGGCTGAATATAAAATCCTCTCACTCTGTGTGACCTGTCACACTCAGTTTTCTTAGATCTTGCTCGGGGTTTTCAGGCCACCCCCCTCCTCTGCTCTCCAGCTCCCAAAAATATCATGATCAGCGGGGGTCTATTAAATTGATTACTGGGACATGACCGTGACTGTGTGGCTTTGGGTTTCAGTACACTCTGAGAATTGTCATTCCTCAAAAAGAAAATGATAGAAATATAAATATACAGGCATCTGTATGTGAGCAGATGAGAATGACTGTACATGAACATCACATGCATGTTTTTTAGTAATTATCTGACTGAGAAAAAGGTTTTAAACTGTTTAAATTCTTTCTATTCTACTGGTTGTCGATATGAATGCAAAATATGCCATTAAATATCCCAAATAGGTCTCCTGTTAACTCATATATAAATAAGTGTTAACAGTCCACAAAGTAGAACAGTTAGCAGGCGAAGCACAAGCCGATTGCATTTTACACACCAGTAAATATGTTTATTTTAGCTTAGTCTATTGCCTGAGCTGAAAATTGATTTTTTTTCTCACAGATGGGGATTTGTCGCAGCCTCACGGCAGATTACAGAATGAGAAAAAATAAGCGAAAGAACTCTCAACACTCTACTGCCTGTAGAGTCTTTGTTATTCCTTATTATAAATGATCATTATGCCATTTTGAAAGTATAGAATCCAGATATAATCATTCATGATTAAAATAAAATGATACCATATTAAATAAAACACAGAAAGAATAAAAATAGGCTGAAATACATTCATATACCTTACCAAACACGCAGAACCCTAACAAAAATGAAGTTTATTCAAGTGTACTATTAATATGCTTTAGCAATATTTTTTTCACTTTTACGTTTTTTGTACTTATCAGTGACATACTAAATATAAATATACTTAACTATATCTGTCGTATACTGACAATCATGTACTTGTACTTTTGATCAAGATATACTAGAAAAGTACAATTTAGTATTCTTGCCTTATAGTTTGAGGTGGAATACCTTAGAGTAAAGTATAGTATAGTATTGTATTTATTTTGGCATATTTTGGCACCCAGTTTAATATCTGTTTGGGATTTTTGATTTGGTTTGATTGGGGAATGAAAACTTAAGTTCGCATAACTTAGAACATCAAAGCTGAGTTTACTTAACTCTTTTAAAGCAGCCGGTTTGCTCACATTTTTGAGTTGAAAAAATTGAGCAAACTGGTTGCCTTAAAAATTGCGCAGTCGGTAATGAAAACTTGAGTTAGCAAAATTAAAAAAAATGAAATTATTTCAACTAAAGGGGAACTTCATTTATTTCTGAGGAAGCCCAGGGGGAATCACACTGATGGTGAGTGTTGGTCAGAAACTGTTGGACACACCCAGTATGCAAATAGATTGTGCAGAAGCCAATGAAAAAAAACTGCCAATGACAACAGACTAAACTCAGTTATTGTAAGTTGGTTCAACTCAAAGATCTCAGTTTGAATGTTTATTTATACCCACAAATGTTACTCAAATAACTCAAAATAGTTGAGTAATGTTTAAAAACATCAAATTTTATGCAAAACAGACTTAAATCATTTGAGTTTAAACAACGTATGGGTTTAAAGTGTAGTAGTATACTTTAAAGTGCAAAAATAATATATAAGGAAACTGTAAGTAGTATGTCACATAAAGGCTTATATGTATGCTTTAAGTATAAAACCTCTAGACTAGAAGTTTACTGGGAGTATACTGTGGTGAACACAGTATGTGTTGTAGGCTGTAGAACAAGCATCATTTATGGAGCTGCAGTAGTAACTCAGTGTTCTCACTGTGCTGTCAGTACTTTTGTTTCTTAACTGCTTTCTTTCGTCTACTTTTCTATGAGTATTTAAAAAACAGTTGAATAAAACCAGAAAGAAGACTAAAAACAAGTTCAGGAATATATATATATATGTATTTTTTAAGTTCACTGTACTTAAAAATTATATTACATGAACTTAAAATTTATTAGGTAATCAGTTACAACTAAAGTTTTGAATATAGTCAACTTATAGGGTTTTACACACTTAAAAAAATACTTGCATTTACAGGCTATTTAAAGTAGAAACAACTCAAGTAAACTGTGTAGATTTAACTATGATTTGAGTACACTTAAATAGCAAGCATAAAGTGAACTTAACTTGAAAATAACAGTTATAATTGCTTAACTTAACTTAATTGCAACCGGTTTCCTCATTTGTTTTTTGAATAAGATCAACTTATCACATTTTACAGTGTATGTGTGTGTGTGTGAGTTTTTTTATGGGTTTTGTGGCCCCTCCCCCAGGCCAACTGTGGGCGGGGTTATTCTAATGAAATGTTCTGTTGGGAGTGCTTGCCATGATGAAGGTTCATGGCAGTTTTACCCACTTTGAGTGCTGTTTTTCTTTCTTTTCCTTTCCTTTCGTGGTGGTTTTATGTACTGTGAGGTTCAGCTTCTTTAAAGAACACTGATTTCCCTGGACTTTCTTGATAGACGCCCACCACTTTTAAGTGTATTCTTTTTTTAATAAAGTGTGGAACAAACGTTTTTAAATAGTAAATTAACTGTTCACTTTAAGGTTCATGTACAAAATTGAATTTAGATATAAACTATGCTGAAAATAATTTTTTACTGTCTCAATTTAACTCAGTTAAATCATCATTTTGCTTTAACTCAGTTGAGTTGTGAATATATACAATTTTAAGTATATTCAGCTTAGCATACTAAAATTTGTATATACAGTACAGGCCAAAAGTTTGGACACACCTTCTCATTCAATGCGTTTTCTTTATTTTCATGGCTATTTACACTGTAGTTTCTCACTGAATGCATCAAAACTATGAATAAACACGTGGAGTTTTACGTACTTAACAAAAAATGACCTGGCCTCCACAGTCACCGGACCTGAACCCAATCCAGATGGTTTGGGGGGGTGAGCTGGAGCGCAGAGTGAAGGCAAAGGGGCCAACAAGTGCAAATAAACACCTCTGGGAACTCTGTTGGACTCAAGACCGTTGGAAAACCATTTCAGGTGACTCTACCTCTTGAAGCTTATTGAGAGAATGATGCCAAGAGTGTGCAAAGCAGTAATCAGAGCAAAGGGTGGCTATTTTTAAATATAAGTAGAATATATATATATATATATATATATATATATATATATATATATATATATATATATATATATATATATATGTACATATTTTTAGTTATTTCACTTTGTTCTTAAGTACAAAACTCCATGTGTGTTCATTCATAGTTTTGATGCCTTCAGTGAGAATCTACAATGTAAATAGTCATGAAAATAAAGAAAACACATTGAGAAAGAGAAGGTGTGTCCAAACCTTTGGCCTGTATTGTATATTTACCACTTAACTGAGTCAAATTGAGTAAGTTGAGCCCATTAATAATTTTGCTTCAGTGTAGGTTAAGCTAATCACAATCTCTATTCCAGACTGAAATTTCGAGTTCAGCTTTTTTATTTTATTTTAACTGAACTATTGGCAAAATAGAACCATAACTGCCAGAAATAAATCCTTTAGAACAAAATGCTATTTTGGCATATTTCGCCAAAACATAAAGTACAAGTATATTAGGACAGCAGAGTGAAAATGATGGAAGAAATATCATGCTAGGCTTGAAATAAACAGTAGGTCTAAATTAGCAAGTCAGTCTAACCTAATTGCAGTGTGTTGAAACCCATCAGCACACAGTATGGGGAAGACGTTGCCGCTGTAATTTGCTTCGTTGTCTCATAACTGTGGCACAGATGTAGTAGAAAGTATTAAAGGAATAATGCAAAGCCTTGGGGGTATGTTTAGGGTAAATAACAGTACTTTTATAGATCCTCTGTGTCATCAAATTGTCTGCTTTTTGAGTTATTAGTCCACAGGGCACTGTAAGGCTTATTTAAGCTGCTTAGTCTTCTGCAAACTACTCTTTAGATGCCTTGATTTATGTCTTAAATCTCAAACTCTCAGCATAAACAGCAATTCCAAGGGATATTAAAATGCAGACGTATAATAAAAAGGGAATTAAGGTGGGTCAGGAACTCTAGTACTGCAAACTAAATCCAATAAGCCCATTTCGTGAGACATGTGAGACATTGTTTCATGATATGCAGGGTAATACCATTCTAAAGAGCCATTACTGAGTTTATTATGAAGGTAATCTGAAGTTGTACGATACTTCAGACACGAGTCAAACTCAAGCCACATAGGCCAGTATGTAGATACAGACAGGGGAGTTGCCAGGGTATGTAAAGATCCGGGGCTCAGCCCAGTTAATTACAATAAGTATCCTGATATATAATGTTTAACACTACAAAGTGTAGTTTATTAGCTGCTCAGTTGGATCCGGTGGAAAACATACAACAAACTCATTTAAACTTAGTATAGGACTAAATTCTGGCTATCCACAACATCCAGCTTCTAGCTAACTGGTTAGCTAAATTGATTTTTGTTAATTATAGCTTACAGTAAGTCCTGCAATCTTAAATGAATAAAATTTAAATAGTTAGTGGCTGATCAGGTACATCAAGGCAAGTTATATAACATATATTCCTACTAGCTTACCTACTAGCCTATCGAGCTCCACAAAACCAACAAGTTGATTGGCTGTTTCTCCTAAAAGTTGGAACTTTATCCTTGAACTAGCTCCGTGATTGGCGTTAAGAGATTTTTCGTTCACACACGGCCGGTGGCCTGTCTCTTCATTAATAATACAGCTGAGCTGAGCGAAACAATTCGGGGCTGCTAGAAAATTATTCCGGGCAAAGGCCCCTGAAGCCCAGGCCAGACGACACCCCTGGATATAGACAAAGAGAGCGCTCCAAATAGAGAACAGAAATGAGAGGAAATTAGAGGGAAAAAAATCAGAATGCAGCTTGTGATGTTAGTAATGTTTCCCTGGATTCTCTAAAAGTCGTGTCAGAGCAGTTTAAATGCTTTTCCTCAGACTCAGGGGTTCTCATTAAAGGCTTTTATGTAATCTCCAACCAATACGTTTTATTTTTAGATTTAAGATTTATGTGAAACGGGACTATAAGAACGGAATGATAGAAGATATCTCTATCTCTATCCTGACATATACTCACTTTCTTACTTTTACTTCTTGCCTACTGTACACTCCAAAAAAAAAAAAAAAAGTGATAACTAATATTACTAAGTTGAGTGAGCTTACCGGCCAGTACAACTCAATAAAAGTTCAGAGAACTTCAACCTGAAAACTTAAAAAACAAAAAATGTGATTTCAGTCAACTTTTAGTACATTACATTTTGTCAATGCTCTTTCTACAGTGTTGATTCAGACATGTTTCCCATAAGGCTCATGGCACAATATATTTGCATATTGGGTGTGGCCCTCAGACATCTTTGTGTTGTCTGTTGCCCCAAGCTACCTTATCCTGGGCATGGTTTATTGTGATATATGTGTTGATTACCACAGGATTTCTCAACCAGGGGGCCGTGAAGCACCTCCTAGGGGGCTGCAGGCTTGTTCTTAGAGGGAGACAGTAGTTTATAGTGAGC
Source organism: Astyanax mexicanus (assembly GCF_023375975.1). Classification (NCBI taxonomy): domain Eukaryota; kingdom Metazoa; phylum Chordata; class Actinopteri; order Characiformes; family Acestrorhamphidae; genus Astyanax; species Astyanax mexicanus. The sequence continues at coordinate 30,984,069 of NC_064420.1, forward strand.
ACTTACTCGTGGCCTGCGGAACAGTATTTTGTGGTCACGACTTGAAATCAAATTTAGTGAGCCAATTGATCAGGTGTTCTATCAAATTGTGCTACCCTGTCAAACTGTGCTACTCTTATTTAAAGGTAAAAATAAAAAAGAAGCACAATATTAGAGCATGTTTCCAGTAAGTAGTTCATGTACTATACTTGGAAAGCCTAAATCACAGTTTCAGGGTAAAGTTATGGTAGCAAGAGCTACTTTATTATTATTGCTATTATTATTATTATTGTTTTGTTGTTTTTTTATATATATATATATATTTTTAGGGGGGCCTTGATGCTTTTAAGTTGTAAACAGGTGGGCCGTAACGTATAAAAGGTTGAGAACCCCTGGATTACCAGGTCTCGGTGTTGTAGTCACCTATATTCTGTGTTCCTAGTGCTCACAGTATGTTGATTTGAAGCTACACTTGGAGTTCACTCATATGCTGCCCCAGCATTCGACTGTCAGTACTGGTAGTTTTCTAAAAATATGCTAAATATGTAGAGAATAAACTCTTTTTTTTAGACCACAGAACCTTAAAAAAAAGCTGTGGAGGTAATTAAACTATTGTTGTGTGAACAAAGCTCAGATAAGTTGAATAAACGTAACTGATTCAAGTTATCATCGAGCTTCGACTCATTTAAGTTGATTACACCTAAAATTGTATGTATTTAAAACTTAACTGGATCAAATCTAAATGATAACTTGAATGAGTTAAGTTGAATAAACTTGATGACAAAGCAAAGCAAAATGATGACTTGACTTAAGTTGAGTTAAGTTGAGCCAATGAATCATTTTTACAGTGTACAGTAACACCATGACAAGGTTGAGAGGCCTTGTCTCTCTTTTGTTGCAAAAGCCACCTCTACTCCCTGGATTTCACAATGAAAAAGATACTTTGGACCAACCAAAAAAAAAAAAAAAAAACCTGTACAACAATAAACTGTAATACAACTGTACCAATGTGCACTTCTCCAGTAGTTACACTGTTATTACATGCTTGTAAATGTGTAACTACATTTACAGTTATTATAAACACTTATTAAAAGGGTTCTAATTCACAAACAAAAGTAAATGATGGGCAATTTTGCTTTCTTTCAAAAACGTTTATAAATATTTCCTCACTTCATGTGATGTCCTGAATTAAGGCACAAAGATGTTCCACATTTGTATTAGCAGGGCTTAAAGGAGAACTCTGGTGTAAAATTGACTTTTGGTGTGCTAAAACAATTTACATATAATTGTGTTGCCCAATAGATTTCTTGCCGTGAGTTACTTGTGAGATTTAAGACACATTTTAACATATTTAATATAACCATACTACATACTACCAAATGCAGTGTTTTGATGCTAAAACAGAAAAAGAACCAAAGTAAAAAAAACAGAACCTGTACAACAACAAACTGTAATACAACTGTACCAATGCACACTTCACCAGTAGTTACACTGTTACTACATGATTGTTAATGTGTAACTACATTTACAGTTATTATAGACACTTATTAAATGGGTTCTAATTCACAAACAAAAGTAAACGATGTGCAATTTTGTTTTCTTTTAAAAACTTTTATAAATGTTTACTCACTTGACTTTTGGTGAAGTAAAATAATTTACATATATTAGTGTTGCCCAATAGATTTCTTGCCGTGAGTTAGTTGTGAGATTTAAGCCACATTTTAACACATTTAATATTACCATACTACCATACTATATACTACCAATGCAGTGTTTTGATACTAAAACAAAAGTTACAGTGTTATTACATGATTGTTAATGTGTAACTACATTTACAGTTAATATAGCCACTTATTAAAAGGGTTCTAATTCACAAACAAAAGTAAACGATGGGCAATTTTGCTTTCTTTTAAAAACTTTTATAAATGTTTACTCACTTCATGTGTTCACTTGTGATGTCCTGAATTAAGGCAAAAAGATGTTCCACATATGTATTAGCAGGGCTTAAAGGAAAACTTCGGTGTAAAATGGACTTTGGGTGCAGTAAAACATGATAAAACGTAATTACCTTTGATGAATAGCACACCTCCACCCCAAGAAAGTGAAATTCAAAACTCAGAGAATGTTCTGTGAACCTCTCCTGTGTTCAGGCAGGACACATTCCTGTTGGCTTTGCAGAGAAAGGATTCCATATCCTTTCATCTCTTGCGGACACTGCACTGTTTCCTGGAAAACACTCTCAAAACCGTGTCGTCATTCCACCAAGATGAACCCAAATAATCACACAGATCTCAGCCTTAGAAACATGGCTGCTGTTGTTGTTCAAAATCTAATACAGAAGTTTTAGTTTCCAAAGTTTTTTTTTCTTTTTTGTTTAAGACGAGATTTCCACAAGCGCAGTTTTCTAACTCAAGCTCAGTTTGCTAAGATCACTTCTACCTTCTAAAAATGTGCTCTATTTTTAAGGAGGCACTAAACCCTAAACCATATTTTTTTCATTAATTGCTTTTTTTTTTTTTTTTTACAAATCTTTCCTAAACTTAATTAAAAAAACACTTTCATTTCTGCCTCTGCAGCGCCCTCACAGGTTCAACTGTGCTATAGACGAGAAAGCTGTGTCCCTGTACTTATGTAAATCAGTCAATTAATAATACCAACCTCTTTGTGACGTTCAACCATCTGCATCTCACCACCATCAAAGGAATACTGTTGAGCTCCAATCAGCTTTCTTTCCTGTCTCACCCCTAAACCCATACATCACCCAGTTCCACCCCTAAACTGCTTCTGTCATCTTTTAGCATTTTTCAAAGCTGAAATCAGGGGGTTTAATTTGGAACCCGGCAGTAACACAAGTCCAACACCCAACTACTCTTATCACTATTGAATAAAAGGGACCACTCAAATGCAACAGCTAGCCCATTCATAAAACACACTCAGCAAAAAGAAGGTATCATTGGGTGACCAATAACACAAATATGGTAAGTAAAGGGGGAGGACATGCCCAATATGCAAATATATGATGTCAAGAGCCTATGGGAATGCTGTATTACCCAACACAGATTAAATAGTCTTTCGCGCATGTGTAGTGTAGTACAAGTTATTTGAAATCCAGTTGAAATACATTTTTTCATTGACTTTTCAAGTTCTTTGTTGAAGTTCTCTGAACTCATTTTATTGAGTTGTACTGGATGACAAGATGATTTGACTTGATAATGCTAGTTAACAAAAAAAAAACCATAAAAACTATAATAAGCTAAGTCTACTCAAATCATTTGGGGTCATTTGTTGCCTCAAATAAATTAAGTTTTCAAAACTGTATGGAGTGGAAGAAACACTGAAAAAAAGTATGAATTGGCTCAAATTAATTCAGTTATCATTTTGCTTTGACTCAGTTAAGTTGTGAATATATACATTTAAAGTTTATTCAACTTAATTGAGTCAAAGCTAGATGATAACTTCAATCAGTGAAGTTCATTCAAGCTATCTGAGTTTAGTTTAATGAACTCAACAGCTTTTTGTCAAGCATTGTGTGCTCAAGAAACTTAGTTTATTGAGTATAACTTTATATATATATACGTATATATATATATATATATATATATATATATATACATATATATATATATATATATATATATACGTATATATATATATATATATATATATATATATATATATATATTCTCATACTTACTTTTTTTGTTTTTAGAACAGCCAATTTTGACAACATGAAAGTGAACACTGGCAATCCAAACCAACATCCTGTGACCATTAGGAACACAAAATAATGGTAACTTGCTCTTACAGCCTACAACAATGAGTTCTATGAACTCATTTTATTAAGCTCTACTGGCCAGTTAATTCACTCAACTTGATGATATTAGTTCTCCTGACTAAAATCACTTTTTAGAGCGCTATTCAACTAATCAACCACTTCTGGAAGCAGGTCTAGAAGAAGACCTAAACAGACTTGTCATGAACCTGAAGGTGCCAAAACATTACTGTGTTCTTTATTGCTTTGTTTCTTATTTAGAACATTCCACAACTACTACTGACTGCAGCCTGCGGAAAGGCAGAGTTGGACGTCCAGAATGTCCAGTCCCATCCACGCCACGCCTTGTCAGTCTCGCGAGCTTGTAGTGTATACACAGTATTTAAGCCGGACGACGCGGCACATTATATTTAAAGTCTGAACAAAAGTGTATTATTAATCGATAAAAAAATGCAAAATGTTTGTACATTGGTTAAACAACCGAATAAATCAGAATAAAAAACAACCTCTAACAGGCCTGGACATTGTTAAGCTAAGACATGATGCTGACAAAGTGGGCGGGACTGGACAGCATGATGCTGACAAAGTAGGTGGAGATGGACACGCTGGACGTCCAACTCCGCCTTCCCGCAGGCTGCAGTCAGTACCCTCTCGAAAATTCTCCCGCTACTTTTAAAGTGTCACTAAATCCTCTGATTTTAGCTGACAACACCCTTAGTCCAAATTTGAAAAAAATGAGAGGGGTAGTTTGGGAAGTAGCACTGGGTGATGTATGGGTTTAGAGGCGGGGCAGAAGGGAGAGCTGATTGGCTGAGCTGCAGCAGTAGCGTTAAGCCTCTGATAGCGGTGAGACTCAGATGGCTGGACGTCACCATGGGGGCAGTATTATTGATTGAGGCATTTGCATATTGTGACCAAAATACTCGGCCACATCATCTGCGCCTATAGCACAGTTGAACCTGTGAAGGCGCTGCAGAGGCAAAAATGACCACAATAAAGCGTTTTTTTTTTATTATTATTTAGGAAATGTTTATAAGATTTTAAGAAGCTCTTGTATCTTTCTTTTCTTCAGCTATTAATGGAAAAAAATATGGTTTAGGGTTTACTGGCTTTTTAAATGTCTAGAGCAGGGGGATGCCTGGACTGGAACAGGATTGAGAAACCCTGCCATGGACTAAGAAGCTGCTGTTCAAGAAAAAGGACCTGCTCCATCTCCATCGTCTTCCCCAGCAGTGGTTCTTAGTACAGTTTCCTGGTTTAAAACACCACCTTCAACTCAGAAGGAGCTTGTTAGTTGGCTGATCAGCTGAAGCAGGTGTGTGAGAGCAGTGTAAATACTGAAATATTCAGGGCAAGGGGATCCTCCAGGAACAGGGTTTTAATCCTTAGGTCTACAGAAGAACGTGGTTCATCTCAGCATTCTGTTTACAGCTAACAGCAATCGAGAAAACAATAAAATCCAGCACAACACACACTACTAGCACACAGCCAGCATGACAAGAATGACCCACCACTTAAATAATGTCTGCTCTGTGGTGGTCCTGTGGGGTCCGGACCATTAAAGCACAGAACAGAAAGAAAAAATGACAATAGGTGGTCTACAGCCTGTAATTATAGAAGAATAAAGTCCTCCTATACGTTCAGTGGAGCTGATAAAATGTTCAAAGAGTGTAGAAACAAGTTGGTGTTAAAATGATGGTTGGCTTGGGAGTGTATGGCTTATATTTGGCTTATCCATGTATTTTTAGCTTATATTTTAGTTCAGATAAAAAATACTGGATTTTGAAAGGAATTTTCTACAACAGAAAATAAATATAAGGGTAATTCTCTGATAAACTTGTCTTTTGGGTCATATGTATTTATGATACAAAAAACAACTAGTTATGCCTTTGAGAAAATACATTCAAATACATTTTGCATTTAGTTAGGTGCATGAAATCCAAATCCTTATTAGGCCTATTTTCATTTTACATCATAATGCAAAGATGTGCATTTTTGTTAGATGTGTATATATATATATATATATATATCATAATGTGTTTATATATTGTATATATATATATATATATATATATATATATATATATATATATATATATATATATATGTACAATATATAAACACATAAACACATATATTTTTATTAAGTTAATTAATACATATATAAAACAGTATAGAGCATACAGATGACACAAAGCTGCAAGCTCAGATAATGATACTTATTTTTACAGCCAAAAGCCTAAAAAAAAAAAAAAAAAAAACAAGATACTTAACCACTACTAGCGAGCTACCTCATTACCTAAAGTAGCCTGAGGGGAATCACTACACACTGATGGTGAGTGTCAGAAACTGGGAAACACACCCAGCAGTATGCAAATAGAGAGTGCCATCAGCCAATTCAAAAAAGAATCTGCCAATGTAAACAGACTAAACTCAGTTATAAGTTGGTTCAACTCAAAGATCTTTGTTTGAATGTATATGTTCCCACGAATATTAACTTCACTCAAAAAAGTTGTGTAATGTTTGGAAATATCCAATTTTACATAAAACAGACTTAATTTGAGACTTAAAGACTTAACTAAATCCCCTTCATTTTTGTTGACTCAAATTTGAAAAAGGCTAAAAAATGTGAGGAATAGTACGGGAGGGGAACTGGGTGATGTATGGGTTTAGAGGCAGGGCAGGACAGAGAGCTGATTGGCTGAGCTGCAGTAGCAGCATTGAGTCTCAGATAAATGTGAGACACAGATGATTGGACGTCAGCAGTATTATTGATTGACTGATTTGCATATTGTGGCCTATAGCCTATAGCACAGGTAAATCTGCGAGGGCGCTGCAGAGTCAGAAATGACCACAATAAAAGCCTTTTTTTTTATATTAGGAAATGTTTATAAAATAAAAGTGCCTCTTTAAAGGTCAAAATACTGTAATTGTGCGTTTACAGCCAAACCAGACCACGGTTTAGGGTAGTCCAGGGGTGTCCAAAAACTTTTTTTGTTGGGGGCCAGAAGGAGAAATATATTTGAAGTCACGGGCCACAGACTCTGTAATAAAACAAATAATGAAATATACCACTTTAAATAATACATTTTCCTGATTATTTAATTTACACACCATTTTACTTGACTTACTATCTTTATCTTTGACAGTGTTGTGTAAACTAAGATTTTTCAAATTGATGTTTAATTTCATGATGTCTCTTAATATTAAACTCCTTAATTACGGCAACTTTTAGACTCTATTTTTCTGCGCTAGAAATGCGCACTCTCTCCGCTTTTAGACTCTTTGGCCCGATTTTCTGCGCTAGAAATGCGCACTCTCTCTGCTTTTAGACTCTTTAGCCCATTTTTCTGAGCCCGCAAATGGCCCGCAGGCCGTAGTTTGGACACCCCTGGTGTAGACTCACTACTTTGGTTCAGACCAAACAAGATATGTGTGAAAAAAGCCCCTTGAAAAGAATTTAAAGTTCCTGATTCAGAGAATCATCCATAAAACTGTTTATTTTAATACGCATTTGAATAAAGAAAGCAATATCTAAAATGATAAAAAATAACTACACTCTGGCACCTCTTCCCTATAGTGTCTGAGTTACAGGTAGGCTTGTTAAAGCTCTATTCTATCTATTCTGCTCGCACGTCATGCCTCTCATCTATTTTTTAACAGAAGAAAAAATACAATGAAAAAAAAAATGCAAGGAGGCAAAGAGAATTAATCATGGCCAGAGAATTGCTCCTCATACTTTGGCTAGAAATATCTGTAATGGTATTATTGATCTGTTTGTGAGCTTTTAACCCTTTTTTAAAAAAAACTACGCTACTGAAATCACATCATTTCGTCACTGTTATCTGTGAACAAATGAAAGCGTACGTCTCTTTATCGAGTGATTGCTTTTGTTCCACTGAATCTCATTTGTGGCGGAGAAGTGCAGCATTATGTTTCGAGACTGGAGAGAAGAGGGGTCATATTCAGGGCACCGCTTCAGGCCATCCATATGAACGTTCAGACAGATCATCAGAGAACCTGACCTCCAAGCTTTGTTCTGAAATCACGGAGATGGACTTCTGGCCCTTGGAGTTTTCTGCTTTTCTGAGAAGTACAGCAAATCCACGTTTGGATTATCCACGCCGCTCCAGAGCGGGGCTCTATTAAAAGGCTTACTCTGTGACGTCAGATGGGTTTCTCATACCGGTGTAAAGTGTGGACGGGGTGGATTTTCCAGCAGTAAAGCAGGGTCACTGTCCGGTGTGAGTCATGCAGGGTGCCCTTTTCATAGCAGTGCTTGTGACAACATTGTCACAGCGAAGAGCTCTGGAGAATCAACACCTCTCAGACGTTTTTTCTGCCGTTGCTACTTTGTCTACAAAGAATTAAAAAAAATAAAAGCACTCTTTATTTTTACCTTAGTGAAAAAAATAGATTAAAGTATACTAAGTTGGATTTAAAAAGTCTCAAAAAGTTAAGTAATGGGTAATGGAAACTTAAGCTAGCATAACTTAGAACATCAAGTCATTACAACTAAAAGGAAAGTTTTTTTTTTTATTTTTGATATACTATAAGACCAGATAAGTTGAGTTTACTTTGCTCAAAATCTTCTTGAGTTAACATAAATTTGATTTATTTCTAAAGTAACCCAATGGGAATCACTACACACTGATGGTGAGTGTCTGTCAGAAACTGTTGGACACACCCAGTATGCAAATAGATTGTGACAGAAGCCAATGGAAAAGAGTCTGCCAATGGCAACAGAATAAACTCAGTTATTATACAGTAAGTTGGTTCAACTCAAAGATCTCAGTTTGAATGTATGTGTGCTTACAAATGTTCAACTAACTCAAAATAGGTGAGTATTGTTTAGAAATATCCATATAGGTTCACAGTGTATAGTGCAGTAAAGCGTACACTGTAAGCCCCGATAAGTTGAATTTACTTTAAGTTAATTTAAGGAAACCGGTTGCCTTAAAAAAGTTAAGTAATGGGGAATGAAAACTTGAGTTGACATAACTTAAAACATCAAGATATTACAACTAAAGGGAAATGCCGATTAAGCTTTTTATTTTTGTTATACTGTAAAACCACATAAATTGAGTTTACGTAACTCTTTTTTAAGACAGCTGTTAAATATTTCTTCAGTAATGGGGAATAAAAATTTGAGTTAGCACAAATTAAAACATTAAATTATTACAGCTAAAGGGGAACTTGATTTATTTGTAAGGTAGCCCCAGGTGAATCACTACACACTGATGGTGAGTGTCAGAAACTTTTGGACACACCCAGTATGCAAATAGATTGTGACAGAAGCCAATGGAAAAGAAGCTGTTAATGGCAACAGACTAAACTCAGTTATTTTAAGTTGTTTCAACTCAAAGATCTCATTTCGAATGTTTATATGTGCCCATAAATGTCCAACTAACTCAAAATTTAGTTGAGTACTGTTTAGAATTTCATGTAAAACAGACTTAAGTCATTTGATTTCAAACAACGTATGAGGAAGGAAACCGGTTGCCTTAAAAAAGTTAAGGAATTTTAAATATGATTACATTAGAGTACAAATATACTTATTGTTCTTGTATTTTGTAAGTACTTCTAGTAACACTTCTAGTATACTTTGTTGGCTATAAAAATATTTTTTTAATTTACTGTACTAAATTTTTTAGCGTGTTACAAAGGGTACTTAATTATAAATCATCTTTTTTTTGTTTTAAATAACTTTTTGGGTTAAATAATATATTGATTGCTTTCAAATCAAAATGTTATATTCTAATAAATCATAAATATAAGTTTAAAAAAAGCAATTTTCTTAAACAAAACACAACCCATCAGTACAAACAACATAAATACCCATAAAAACCACAAACAACTAAAAAGGGTGACTGAAGAGCATGATGGGATAAAAGTAAAATCAAGTGGCAGAGCCTCTAAGACAAAATACACTGTAGGGATTTAAGCTTTATCTCTGTGGGGAGATTTTAAATTCCCGAGAAATAGCACTATTTAAAAACTGATGGGTCATCAGGTTAACTTCTTTCAGGGAGTAAAAAATGTTGTCACTGTCTTTGGTCTTTCTTCTGTCCTCGCCTTTCCTGTTTGTCTCGCTGAAACATCTTCATCTGGATGTCTTCTCTCTCCTCGTCTGTCCGTCAACATCGCAAAAACAAACAGCAGTCTAACTACACCTGTGTACAGAATGTGACTCAGTCTAACTTAAGTGGGTTTGGGAAGAGGGTTACAGCAGCCACAGAAAAGTGTACCCCATTAGATGTAGTCACACCACATTAACAGTAATCAGCCATAATGTGTGTAGATCAGAAGTTCATGCAGCAGTATAGTAGTTACTTAAAAGCATTTACTGAAAGGTAAGAGAGTGAGGAAAAGAGCTAATTTAACCCAGTTTAGACCTAAAAGATCATTATCTCCACCCACATAACTAAATTTCTGCTTTGTTTATTTAACTGGTCAGCTTTTTTTTACATTGGGAAGTACCTAAATAGACTTAATTTATTAGAACTTCTATAGAGAAGAGCATCTGCTAAACTACAAAGTAATTTAGCCTAATAGTAACCTTAGTAAATTTATATATATAAACATATATTGGGCTTCCTGGGTTTTTGACAAAGGCTCTGGATGACTCACCATCAGTGTGTCTTCTTTTTGGTTGAGTATTCATTAAGATTTATTATATTAACTGTCTGCTTGGCCTCAATATAGTATGCCATAATTGTAAATTACCATTTTCTATGCTTTTCAGAGTTACTAGTTGACAGTATTTTGCTGCTTGTTTACTGTATATTGCTAGCTATACTTTGGCAGACCCCAAACATTTAAAATACAAATTTCATGAGCAAGAAATTCGAATTCTCTGGCCAAATACTAAAGAGACACTTAACCCCCTGATTTTTGCTAACTTCACCCTCAGCTCAAATGTGAAAATGGCAAAAAAAAAGTTTGGGTGGGGCACTGGGTGATGTATGGGTTTAGGTGCGGGACAGTCTACCTGTGAACAGTGTATGTCAGCAGGGGTGGTGGAATTACTGATTAACTGATCTGCATATTGTGCAGATAGCACAGTTGAACCTGAGAGGGCAGAAATGACAACAGTGAAAGCATTTCTTTTAAAGGTTAGGAACTGTTTCTAAGAGAAAAGACCCCTCTCACCTCTCAATACATTCCTTTTAAACCCCAGACCCCTCCCCTACTTAACCGGGGCGATACCATTATTGAGGTTCACACAGCAGAGGTTTCTTCGATCAGTACACTTGACAAAACAACAAACAATAATTACATAATGTACACAATGCTTCCAAAATACATATATATATGGCCATGAGACACTGTTTTCCTGGTAAGTATGTTTTAGCTAGCATTTTAGTTAAACTTTCTTTTACAGACTCTACCAGTGAGAATCAGACAGGCAAAAGTACTTGAGCACTTTTACCCTTAATGTCTAGCTCTACACTTGAAACAAATAGTGTGCTTGATGTATCTAAAAAAATCATGTCAACTTTTTGCATCAGATAATCAGGTAGATCAAGCAAGAGTAGTCATTGTATTTACTACTTATTTTTCTCCAGTAGTGCTAACATACTTTTTCAAATAGTTACAACTTAATTTTCTTCAGTAGGGCTAACATACTTTGTCAGGTGGTGTCTACTTAAAAGAGTCCATTGACACTACATGGGAAATTTAAGTATTGTCAACTTAATTTTCTCTTGTACACTGCTGACTTAAAAAGCTGAGTTAACTCAACTTAAGTGTTTAATTTGTCCTTTTTTAAAAAATGATATGTTTAGTCCAATAAACTAACAATTTTATTTTATCACACACTTTCAAGTTAATACAACTTTAGTAATATTCACATAACTTATCATTTTAAGTTAACCATGGGTATTCTCAACATATTTAGTATATTATTATTTAACAGTATAATAATGGAGCAATACAGGAGTAAACTCAGTAAAGAGAGACCTCTGTAGCTCAAAGTCAGCATACTGTGATCACTAGAAACACAGAATAAAGTTAATGTGCTCTTAAAGCTCTACAACACTGAGACCTGACCACCAACATGTATATTATAATTACTGCACGCCCAGGATAAGGTAGCTTTGGGCAACAGACAACACAAAGATGGTAAGTAAGAGAAAGGCACACCCAATATGTAAATATATGGTACCAGGAGCCTATAGGAAAGCTGCATGACCCAACTCTGTAGAAAGAGCATTGACACAGGTAGTGACTAAAACCCTAGTAAATATAACTAGACTTTTGTTTGTTGTGCAGGTGTACCTAAAAAAAAGATTTGTTGGGATTACATAAATAAGTTATATTAAGGAAAAAATACACAATGTCTTGTATTTTGAACAAATGTGGAGTAATTAAAAACTAGATATTTTCATGTAAAGGTAGAAACATATTTTTTGTTGTTAATAACAGATTTAATTACGTTACATTTACTAACGCTCAGATTTATTTTTTTCAGTGTAGGGTTATATGTGAAAATGTTGAAAATGTCATCACACATTGGAATAATGAGTTCATGACAGTCACCACATTTTAGTGGCTGTAAAGATGTTTTCAGCTTTCTATGAGTAACATTAGCTTTTTGATTTCCAAAAATAAACCTTTTTTTCTTTTGTCTTTTAAACTGGACTACTAAAAGCTTCTTCTGCATGACTACAGGAGGTAAATGAACATGTTTACAACAGATGCGATGGCTTTTAAAAAAAGAGAGAGAGAGAGAGAGAGAGAGAGAGCCTGCACAAAGAACCCAATTTGCAGCATTGTGAACATAATCATTGACATTTCCCCTCCTTTTGTGGGTCATCTTGTCCTTCATTGTCCTTCGTATTGGGTGTGACACGGCTCTTACCATTGTTGCATAAAATAGCGCTGGCATCGATGGCTTTTGTTAGATGTAGTGTTTGTGCTGATGTTATTGAGACTTTGCCTGAGGATGTCTGGTGCATAGTAAATTCTGCCCCTTATTAAAAGTCTTGCTCAATATTTGGATGAATAGGACCCCTCTCAGCTCATTGTCTGAGACAAATCCACATCTGTAGCTGAATATACAATTGTTTTATCGATTATCTAAATCTCCTGTTGCTTTTTTCTCAGAGACTGGATACAATAAAGAAAACGAGACAGTGGCTAAATTTGTTCCTGCAAAACACACCATGCACAGAATGGAGAGAACCATTCAAAAGGTTCTCCAGTCTTGGAGTACAGGGGTTGGACAATGAAACTGAAACACCTGTCATTTTAGTGTGGGAGGTTTCATGGCTAAATTGGACATTGCACCAGTAAGAGCAGAGTGTGAAGGTTCAATTAGCAGGGTAAGAGCACAGTTTTACTCAAAATATTGCAATGCACACAACAGTATGGGTGACATACCAGAGTTCAAAAGAGGACAAATTGTTGGTGCACGTCTTGCTGGCGCATCTGTGACCAAGACAGCAAGTCTTTGTGATGTATCAAGAGCCACGGTATTCAGGGTAATTTCAGCATACCACCAAGAAGGACCAACCACATCCAACAGGATTAACTGTGGACGCTGTAAGAGGAAGCTGTCTGAAAGGGAGGTTCGGGTGCTTCTTGGTCCCTTAATGTGTTTGAGAGTATCATTTTTTTAAAGATATGAATAGAGTTGAAATGGTAAACAGTGAATAGGTCTATTTGAGTTATATTAAACCATATTAAGCCAAGAAATACTTAAATAAGTAAAGAAAAATACTTTAAAAAATGAAGGTAAGTCAATTTGAAAAAAAATAACTTTGAAAGTATCCTCAAGTTCAGTCACAAAAAACATTAAAATCGTTATGATGAAACTGGCTCTCATCAGGACCGGCCCAGGAAAGGAAGAGCAAGAGTTACCTCTGTTACCAGCCTCAGAAACCGGAAGATAACAGCACCCCAGATAAAAACTACAGATAAAAAATCTAAATGCTTCACAGAGTATTTTGGTTTGTTGAACACATTTACGTTTCTACATGATTTCTTATGTGTTCCATCAAACTTTTGACTGGTACTGTATCTATATATTTAATTACACCCCCACACTGTTAGAAAGACAGGCTGTTGAATCCCATTAAAAGTCTTCTGGCTTCTCTTTAACAAACAGAAAACTTCATTAGAGACTCAAAGCCTACCAGGAGCAGCTGCCCTCATTTTATTTTCAGCCTGGGCACAGACTGCGTCTCCTCCCCTCTCTGTCAGTACCTAAGAGGGGTCAGGGAGAAGCCAAGAGATGAGGGTTCAGCTGCCACCTGCTTTAGTCATGATTAACTAAATAAAGCTCAAATCCGCCGAGGAATAAAAACCCCGGCAGCAGCGGTGTGGTATGAGAAATAACACAGCTAATGACATTAAACGCTGTCTCAAACTTTTAAACTAAGAAGGAAAGATTGCATTCACGCCTACCTTGTTTGGTCTTGTCATGTTTGATAGTCTGACAGGTTCCTCAGATCACAGCTCAGACCAAAGACCCATAGAAATCAGAATCAAACAGTGTTTAAACCCTTTTTTAAGTGGATTAAGTTGTCCATACACTAAGCCGCACAACTTTGAAAAGACTCTGAAAAGACTTTAAACAGACTAAAGTCTGACAACCTCTCACAGAAAGGGCGTTTTCACACCAGCACTATTTGTTCTGGTTAAAACGAACTCTGGTTCGTTTGTAACTTTAGTGCGGTTCGCAGGGCCGCTGCTAAGGTTTTGGAGGCCCTAAGCATAACTGGTCAGGGAGCCCCGCCCCCCCCCCCAAAAAAAAAAAAAAAAAAAAAAGCACCCACACACACAAACACAAAAGGTTTACGCAAAATTTTACTATTTATTAAAATTACACATGTAACTGTGAATATTTACAACGTTATAAGTAAGGCCAATAACAGTGAAGAACAGCACAAGAGTACTATTTATAATGTATAAATAATAAATGAACGATGCATGTCTATTTTAAGCAGTGGACACGTCATTTACACAAGCCAGCCTTAAAGGTTATGAAATTATCGTTTATATTCGTGGTGTATTTATATCAGCCTGTCAAAATCTATAGAGCTGTCTGATCCTGCTGTCATACAGACCATTTGGATAGTGCACTGACGGCATTAGTCAATAGGTAGGCTACTCTGTTTATTAATTTTTTATTAAAGTCACTAAAAATCTTCAAATCAGCAAAGCCAACGTAACTAGCTCAGGCAACACCACTGAACATGAAGTAATCAAAACTATTTAAACCTTTATCATCGAAGTTACTCACCAGAAAGGGATGCATGGGCCTCATCTTTCTGCTTCTTTTTCTTCTTCTCAGCTCCAGACTCAAACCGTCGCTTCATAGTTGAATTACCATTTAGTAGCAACTTCGCGCGGTGAACTTGTCTCCTGCCAAACTCAAGTAGCGTTGCTACTTTAGTTAGGACTAAGGTTGCCAGATAAGTTACGATTTTTCATCCTATTTGTTTATTTTATTTTAAGTTTTTAACTTACACAAATATTGCACTGGACAAGTTTTTGTATAGAATGGCCACATACACTTTAAAAATGGTTAAACATGCGCAAGATTTAGCGCCTCCATGCATTTTTTGATTATTTATTTGACTGGAAAATGTCACATCTGGCAACATCCAACAGAGCAAACCGAGCCGTGCCATTTCAGGCAATATGGGTGGGGGCATTATATTATGCACAAAAATAATAACGTGCCGCTTTTAAGTAGTGGAGTAGGTGCCCCATGCAATGTTTAAAGACAAAAAAGATGAGCGTATCATAAATAATTCACATTGGGTTTTAAATGTAATAATGTCATAATTTCAACACATTTAATTCTCAGTCAATTTGGCTCCCTGCAACTGCAAAATGGTTGAGGCCTAACGCTGGCTGCGTTGTCTGCCCATGCAGAGCGGCGGCCCTGGCGGTTCGAGCAGGTGTGAAAACACTAATTGCACTCGGGTGCGGATCAAAAGAAGGGTAGAGGCTAGAGGAGGTGGTCTCGGTCCGGTACCAAACGAACTCTGGAGCCGTTCGCTTGTGGTGAGAACGTGATCCGATCTCGATCCGACCCAGCTATTAAATATAAGCCATTTATTTGAGCTAAACAGCTGATAAGATGCAGTCTAAACTGATATATTAGCCAGATAACGCTAATTACCACAGCTAAGAACAAACGCTGTGTCCATTCGCGCACCGTCTGCGCTGCATTCACAGCTCACAGCCGCGTGACTCTGTTTACTATGTTTACATCTGCGCTGCACATAGAAGCGCTATGTTTAAAAGCGCAGCGTTTCAGCGTTCAGTTTAAAAACACATATATGCGCTGGAACACAGAATCTTCTCGCTATATTTACTTTTTTTCTATATGTATATTTACTTTCACGCCAGACCACGCGCTGACCAGTCACAGGACACAGCCTGCTCGCGTGTTTATTGGTGCGCATTTTGGTGCGTTTACATTTATGCCTGTGTGAAACCAGACTAAACAGAGGGAGAAAACGCTCCAAGTAAACAAACTCATCAACTGATTCGGACCAGAGAAACAAACTACAGGTGTGAAAACGCCCTAAGATTTTACTGGGGATCACTAACTGCAAGACTGCAACTAGATTCCTTCTGAGATTATTTCCCATCATGCTTCTGATGGAGTTTAGACATACAATACATATAAATTATTAAGTGACAAATAATGTTTACATATCTATACTGTGGTTTATCAAATACTCACAACTTTTGACCCCATCAACAGTTTATTTTTTTAGCCACATTGTTTGTTCTTGATATTTTTTAATAGAAAATATTTTGTGTTTAACCCAGCAAATTCTGTATTTTGGGAATAAACTCCCTGAGAGTTAATATCAATTCATTTTAAGTGTATATGCGTGACCATCAAATACACTTAAAAAGTAACTCTTTTCTGGGAGTTGGCCTTTTAAACCTGAACCGTTGTGGGAGTTCAAATATTTATCCCATCTAGAGTAAAATACAGTTCATTTTAACATAAACTCCTTCATAGTGTTAACAATTTAGGCAAAAATGTGTGTTGATGAACTTAAATTATTAAAAAACATTGTAATATTTTAAAACCCTGGAACATTTAGGAGTAAAAACGACAACAAAAATCATCATTACTGATTACAATAACAATTTCATACTTAACAAGTTTACGACAGTATTTTTTTCCATTGCATGGAAACTTTAATCCTGCATTGCCAGTTCTAACACTGCAGCATACACTAACTTACTCTTATAGCCAACAACACACCAGCTACGCAAACAACCATTCCATAAAATATTATGAAATACTCCATGGAAGAAGCCCTGCTGTGCAAGACTTCACACTGATGGTAAGCTGGGATTGGGGGACACGCCCATTAGAGAGTTCAGTCACGCTCCTCAACACCTTGGAATAAACTTTGAAATAAAATCTACACCACCAGAGTCCCCCTCAACTCAACTTGTAGTTTAAGTTGGAGAATAAAATCACACAGTTTAACACTTTTACACATTTTTGTTCAACTCCAAATTTTGAACTCCAGACATTTGCTGTGTATACATTTGCCTATGTTTTAGATATAATTAATGCAATATAACATCATTCTTGCAAAATGTGTATTTAATAAACTTGTTTGTATTAAACATAACACTGCGCAATAAGACAAAGTAGTGGAAACTAAAATAACTTCAAATATGATGACTTTAAAGTGTTACCTGTTTCTAAAATACTGTACATATTACTGTAACCATATAAGGCATATTAACTGCAAAATGTGTTCTTTTTCAAATTGTTTCTAAACAGTCATGTGGAAGATATTCTTGCCTCTTCCCGTAGCTCTCCTTCTATTGGTTGTTGACATCGTTCACGTCACTGTTTGCGTGAGTCAAGTCTCAAGACTTGCGATAATGTTAAACACGGTCGATTTTATCAGAACGCCAGAACACAAACCCGCCAGATGAAACTTTTTAATCTGGCAACTTCTCAACATGTCCGACACCAATCCATCCCCAGGGTAAGGTAGCTTTGGGCAACAGGCAACACAATGATGGTAAGTAAGGGGCCGGCCACACCCAATATGCAAATGGTTGTTGGTTTTTTAACTGGACACTCAAACCTCCCAACAGTGTCAACTTTTACAAGCTCCAGCTTTCTTCCCAACTTCCCAATCGGTGGACATCTTCCCGTGGTTTGTGAAAAAACTGAAGAGGTAGAAATGACTGTAGCTAACATTATTTAGGGTTTAGTGCCTCTTTAATACTGGACATGCCCCTTCCCTCCCACCACTCACCATCAGTGTGTAGTTGTTTCCCCCAGGCTAACTTTCCTTAAAGCCCCATGATGTAGGATTTTTTTTTAAATATTTTTAAAGAAGTAAAATTATAGCTTGAAACTTACTGCAGAGTTTCATTAAGGTGTAATAGAAGTAATAGTAATCTGAGCTCAAACCAGACCCTGTAAGTTTTCCGAAGCAGCTGCGACCAACCCTTGCGAGAACTGCGACCTGCTTTCCGACCTTTAGTTCTAACAGTTCTACAAGAACTACTGGTTCATTCTTTACAAACTAAGATACAGACACTCTGGCAGAAGCTGGAAAGAGACCGAATATGTCTGTGAAAGACAGAAAACGTGAAAGAGAAACTAATCGGCCTGAAACATTTATTACACTCTACAACTGTAGGGGGAGCCCATGAGCACACAATCTCAATCCTACGTAGCGGAGCTTTAAGTGTAGGGTTATGTTCTATATCAAGTTGCTTGTGTTCAAGGTAGTGTTAAGTTGTATTCAAAAGATATTTAATTGAATGTTAATTAAGCTTTTATGATTTGTAAGTTTGTGATAAACTCTTTAAGGAAAGTATTACCAACTAAAACAATGCAGAGAACAAAGAACAATAGCTGTTCTTTGGGATTGTGGAAAATTATTAGGTTTTCTTCTATTACAGTGAGCAGAGGTTGGGTAGATATCAGTTTGATTTAATCCAGGCTTTTTTTTTTTTTAGAAGTCTTCATTTCTGATCCTCTGCCGGTGGCCACCCCCTCCACTCTGTGTTGTGTTATTGGAGGTCTCAGGAGGAAGGCAGGCATTAGCCGTGGACGGCAGGGGTTGGGGCCCGTCTGGCCGGCCGTAAGCGCAGACTCTGGCCGACAGTGATGGAGACGGTAAAGGCGGGTGGCATTTTTATGAGGGAGAGGAACAAGCGCTTGCGCAGTCTGTGATCTTTCCCTTTTCCTCTTCACCTTTTCTCCAGGCAGAGTGGAAGCATGCCCTGTCAAGAACAATCAGCCGCCACTCGGATGCCTCCCCCAGACCCCCCGCTTTAGCCGGGTAACAGTGCGTGTGTGGGTGTGTGGGTGCCTTTCAAAACAAGATTTAGCCCTTTCTCCTTACTCTTGCTCGTCTCACGCTCTCTCTTTCCTCCCGCTTTTTCCTTTTTCTGACCCGTTCACCTGTTCAAGAGCATGGCTACCTCTTCACTCCCTGCTGTAAAATCAGCTTTTAGTGTAAATCCATCTAGCAGTATCGGTCCTCCCTAAAAACAAACAAAAAAAAAACAAACAAAAAAATATATATATACATATACATGTATTTCCAAACTATAACTGTACAGAAGAAGGCAATTTAACATCACTTTTTCACTACTTTCACAAATATCATACGTCAACTTGACTCATTCCATAATATCTTGATTATTCAACATTTTATGAAAGTTCTAATTTCATATGAAAAAGACTTCTAGAACTAAACACACTTGAAAAAACAACACTCCACCCTTTTAGGTTCATTAGTGTAGGCTTTTCCCCCATGCTATCATGAGTGTTTGAAATCTTAAATTTACTTAAATTAGTCTAAATATAAAGTTTTCTTCTTTTTCTTACTATAAAGTACAGGCTTAAAAAAATTGGAAGTAGCTTTTTTTTACTAAATATTTACGTTATTTATAGAAACAGGTTGAGGCAATGAATTAACTCAAAACTATGAAGCAATTTCAACTTTCCTTGATTTCCCCAAACTGACCTGAAAAAAACAGTTTGTCCAATTTTGATGAGTAACCCTGCGTTCACACTAGAATGCAACGGCTTGCTCGTTTCAACCCGCGTTTGTTGCTTCTGGGCATGTCAAAGAAAAAAGGCACAAAAAAGTATTTATTAAATGTGTGTTTGTATTGAATATGTATTTGTTAATTAAGTTAATATCCCTAAATGATTAAAAATAAATAGATTTTTTAATAAGACATGGTGAATGTTTTTATATATATATTTATATATATGTGTGTGATGCCTTGTATGTGATAGGCCCAAAGAAATGCTAGAAGCCAATCGGATTAGAATGTCGCTTCACCTCATCATAATTTATTTGCATAAATTCAGAAAATGAATGGTTATCTGCGTGCTGTCAGTTTTCTGTGTGAACGCAGGGTAAGACTCTTTTCCTATTGGTTCCTTGGACCATCTATTTGCATACTATCTGTATCTCTGCCCTCCCCTTTTGCTCACCATCAGTGTGTAGTTATTGATTTAACTAAACTCGTTGGTTTCAGCTGACTCCACTTTCAATGGTCAAATTTGAATGAAGCTGAATAATGGGGTGTGGGTTGGGAGGGGCACTGGATGATGTATGGGTTTAGGGACAGGCTGGGGCAGAAGGAAGAGTTGAAAAGTGTTTAGGGTTTAGTGCATCTTTATACTATAAAAAATTTAAAAGATTAAGGTAATCGGTTTCCTCCAAGCATTTGTGTTCACTTAACTTGACGTTTTACAATGTCATGACAAAATAATATGCATTTCTGATGAATCCCTTTTAAAAAACGGCATCAAAAACAAGCCCGACCACGATGGATGAACATCTCATTCTGAGCACTCGTGAGTTGCAGAGTGTGCTGCAAAAGGTCAATCCACGCAAAGCCCCAGGCCCTGAGGGAGTTCCAAATCATGTTATTAAGGACAATGACGAACAGCTTGCAGAGGAGTTTACAGATATCTTCAACCTTTCGATAATCCCCAAGTGACTGCAATCAGCTGTCCTAATTCCAGTGCAGAAAAAAACACATCCACAACCTGAACAACTTTCTTGTTTCCGGTCTTACTCACCGCCACAATAACGCAGTCCTCTCCGACATCAAAGCTGTCATCCCTGCCTTCCTGTAATCCAGTACTACCATTTCACTTACAGAACTAACAGATCCACAAAGGACTCGTGTTTCAGGCTCCTCACACTGTCCTGACTCATCGGGAGAGACAGGCCACATCTGTGAAGATGCTATTTGTGAACTGTAAAACTCTGCTTTCAACACAGTCATCCCCAGAAGACTCACTTCCAAACTCCACAAGCAAGTCCTTACATTACTGGGTCCCTGCAATCGTCACTACTCTCACTAACATTTCACAAAACAAGCAAAGGGCCTTCAAAAGTGACTACAGAATGGAGGCTCAGAAACTGGTGGGCTGGTGCAGAGAGAACAACCTGTCCTACAGACCAAGAAGATAACAAATAACCGTATCACTTTATTTGGATGTTCCATAATCGATGTCTCAGAGATGCTCAACTAACATTCAATGATTGTCCATTAAACACAACTTGATCACAGCTCTTGATCTTTAAAACGTATTAACTCTTGGTGACTTGTATCTGGATCTGTATTATAAATGGGTCCAGTTATAGCAACAAAAGAACTGGTTCTTGAACCAGTTTTTTTTGGCTTATAAGAACCATGGTGCTTTTCAGCAAAACCAGCCCGTGTTTCCATCAATTTTGGTGAAACCGTCAAAACGTCACTTCGTACACCATCAACAGAGGGTGTTGCACAGTGGTGGTGTTCCTGTACAAACAGAAACACCCACAGATGTTGTCATGGTTCACGTTGAAGAACCTAGTATTCTTTGGTTCCCTCTGTGAACGAACATTCCTGGTTCCAGAACCTACTTTTGTTGGTGGAAACGTGGCAAATCGGTTCAAAATTAGGTTCGTAAATCAGAACGGTGTCAGTTCCACATCGGTGGAAAAGAAAAGCATTGTCAGTGAGACTGAAATCTGATTGCTAATGGCGACACTCATTACTGATCAAGCCACTCAGGTGCTTATTCAATCTCTTCTTATCTCAAGACTTGACTACTGCAACTCTCTACTGACTGGTCTTCCACTGCGAGCCACCAAAACCACGCAAGTAGTTTAGAATTCGGCAGCACGACTCGTCTTCAATCTTCCGAAGTTCAGTCATGTGACTCTTCCCTGACGCTGGCCTACAACAAAGCCAAAGACGGACCAGCTCCTTCTTACTTGATGGCAATGATGGTCAAAACCAGATCTGTACCAAGAGCTCTTAGAGCTTCCAGTATGGCTCTGCTCAAACCATCATCACTCAAGACCAACAGAAACAAAAATCCTAACTCTTCTCTGTGCTGGAGGACCAAGGTGGTGGAATGAACTTCCACTGGGTGTCAGAACAGCTCCCAGAGTCTCTTGCGATCTTCAAACGCCAACTGAGGACTCGTCTTTTCAAAGAGATCCTAAACTAATCTAAAAAAAAAAACAATTTCTAGGGTTCTAAACATTATCATAGCTTGGTGTATCTCTTGATCTTAGTCTCTACAAACTAGCTTTGGATATTTTGAAGTAAATATTGAAGCACCGTTGTAAGTCGCTCTGGATAAGAGTGTATGCTAAATACCATAAATGAAAATGTAAATGTCATTTGGCTACACTGAGAGACGTTTTGGTTGTTAAACACGTCTTGAACAGCTGGTTTCGGTTCAAGTCTCAGTTCAGCTCTAGCTAGTTTTTTCTGCCGCTAAAGAACCCTGTAACTCACCCTCTGTATAAATATTTCATGATATTGCATCCCTTATGTCTGGATAGGCCAGAGATAGATAGCCCTTCAAAGGCCCAAGCTTTTTTATTTGGTATAGAATAACAAAGACATCAAATGTTTCCAACCAAAACCTTTAAAATGAAGATGAGCCACAACTTCTGAGAGACAGGATTTTGTTATGACAGCAAAAATGTGCACACCTTAAATATGAGTAGAGAAAAGAGCAAGTAGAAAGAAACCTAATCAGCGTTTTTTTTAGAGGCGAGTTCATCCATATTCACACCAACCTCATTTATTTCTCTTTTATATGTTGTGTCTCCCTCTTTATTCATTGACTTGTTCTTAATACAGTCGCACTGTTCCCCCAAGCACCCGTCTCCTGCTGGGGAAATGCGTCCCTTTATCCCTTGCACTAATTGGCTTGTTGTGATTCTCCGATGTGTTCTTGACAGCTAGATGGTAACGATGCAGGGAGAGACAGTCAGGCACGGTGGAGCTCTGCCGTATCCCTCCTGCTTTCATTATGTTCACGGACTGCGGTTTTCAGAGGTTGTGCCAGCGCTGTTTTCCCGCTAATCCAGATTCTGACTCGGAGCCTCGAGCTAGCTCAAGCTGTGCAAGCTACTGCACTCCTTATTAGTGTGCTGGAAGGAGTTGGACCAAAACTGCCTTCCTTCATCCCAGCGCCAGGCCTCGGGGCAATTCCTGTGATCTTCTATATGCCCGTTCAACATCTGAGCCTTCTGAACTGGTTCAATGTCATCCAGTTGAATGCTTTTGTCTTTTAAAACAGAGAGAAATATGCTTTTTTGTAATTTACTTCCAAAGCTTTGTTCTCTGTACAGTTCACTTTGGCTACGTTCACACAGCAGGTAAAAGTGGCCTAAATCTGATTTGACATTTGTCCGAACAGTTTGCACTGGTTCGATTCCTGTTCATGCAGCTTGCCATCACTTACCGGAGCCCTGAGAGAGATTACAATTGGTCTTACTCTCTTTCCCCACATCACTCCAAAGGGTGATGTCAATCAACACAAGGCATCTGTGAGCTGAGGTTTCAGAACCGAGTCGCTGTGCTTACCTCCGAGTGCGATGTGATGCTACTTGACCATGCTGCATCAGCAGCAGTTCAAAAAGAGGCGGTGGCTGACTTTACATGTATCGGAGGAGGCATGCGCTAGTTTTTACCCCCTTCTGGTGTTGTGGCATCACTGGTGATAGGGAGAGTCCTAATGGGTGGGTTGGGTGATTGGCCGTCTAAATTGGGGCGAAAATGGGAGAACAATCGGAAATAGAATTATTAAAGAAAGAGCAGTTTGTACTGTTATTGACATGCATGTTCAAAGCAGCTTCATGAGAAGTTTCGGTTTCATCCTTAGCCAGAATTGCAGACCTACAACTTTCATGCTTGCTGTGGAAAGGAACATTGTTGGTTTCTTTAAACTACATTTGTAAGCTTTTCGTTTTCCTCGATGTAGCCTGATTCCTGTAGCCTCCCAGACCACATGCACAGCTGTTAATAGCATTAATTACTGTGCCGGATTTTGCTTATTCACAGTGCATAAGAGCTGTGCATTTGACAAATGCGTCTAATTTAAAAATGTTCTCCCGTCCCAGAGAAAATCACGTCCCAGGTAACATCATTTCTTTCTCAAATATCATTAGTGAAATTTAGTGAAAGTTATAATTTCGTTTGAAAAGCAGCTACAACTATATACACTTGAGTAAATCCACTCCACACTTTCAGGTTCTTCAGTGAGCATGTGCAGAATAGCAATGTGGGAGAACTTTCCAGACATTGAACTTTCACTTCAAATTTAATCTTTTTTAAAATATTTTTATTTAACTTAAATAGTAATTCACACTTCGTAACTCACACTCACACTTACTGAAGTATATTTTAGCTTCTGTAGATGTATCTGTAGATATTTTACTTCATTAATGTAGCACAATAGTAACCATATTAATATACAGCTCAGTAAAAAATAAGAGGACACTTCAAAATGATGAGTTTCTTTGATTTTACCAAATTGAAAACCTCTGGAATATAATCAAGAGGAAGATGGATGATCACAAGCCATTAAACCAAAGCTGAACTGCTTGAATTTTTGCACCAGGAATAAAGGCATGAAGTTATCCAAAAGCAGTGTGTAAGACTGATGGAGGAGAGAACATGCCAAGACGCATGAAAACTATGATTAAAAACCAGGGTTATTCCACCAAATATTGATTTCTGAACTCTTGCAACTTTTTTTTTGCATTATTTGAGGTCTGAATGTTCTGTAGACTTTATAATCAGGCAGATTAGTGACAGGCGTGTGATTGGCAGAGATTGAGAATGCCCTTTCTACTTGTCCTTAGTTTAGGGTGAGGAACTAAACAGCGAGGGTAAACATGTTCAGGACAGGCTGTGTGTGAACAGCAGGCATGAACGGGCACGGGGCCTGCAGCCATGTTGGAGTGTACACAGAGCAGGCGACACAGCGAGTCAGCAGAGGTCACTCTGGAGGACTGGACAGGAGGCTGGTGCACATAAACAGCACATCTGCTCTCAGTCTGAGCGGCAGAGAAAGTCTGTTCCATACAAGGTCATGGTAATTACATGCATTTCTTTTTTTTTAAGTCATGGGCTCCATAGGACACTCAGATTAGCTTGATTTGTGTGACAGAAATTGAGATCTAACTCAGTTAATCCTGGCTATTTTTATTACTTTCTTTAAAACATAATTTTCATTATTAATTTGCGAGTATATACAAAAAAATGAAAGAAGTTTTGGTCAGAAAAATCCTTTAGTAACGCAAAATGAACACTGTAGCACCAGTAACAAAGGGCAAATGTAACTTGCTCTTATAGCCAACAACATTAAAGTCTGGCAGTTTTAGTATATATTTATATTTTAGTATATATATTTTCAGTTACTTTTTACTTCTACTTCTTACATTTTCACACAATTATCTGAACTTTCTGCTTACATTTTAAACACGATCACATTACTCCAATTTAATTTCAGCTTGTTTTTATTCCATCTCTCCATCCACACTGAGTGAATTTGAAGTATAGAAGTAAGAAGTATAAACGTATACCATTCCAACAACCTATTGGTTTATACATGACCCATCACACCTGTACATTAATTTATTTTCAATTGGGATATATACACTGAAAAAAAGATTCTTCAGGCCATTCAGAGTTTTTTTTTTTTTCAACTTATATTTATGATTTAGTTAGAATCTAACATTTTGATTTAAAATCAATCAATATACATTTTTAACCCAAGTACCGAAACGTTCTTTAAAGCAAAGAAAAAAACATGATTTACATATAAGTACCCTTTTTTACACATTGTTTACACTAATTTTCTTTTCAGCCAAAATGGGTTGTTTGTTATATGTTTTCTATAACCATAAGCACATAGCCTTCTAAATTATGTTAGAACAACTCAAAACTACTTGGTATTTTAATATTGTGCCACAACTAAAAGGATTTAATTGAGTTGATTTGACCACACAAAGGCAGCATAACTGTTCAATAACACAAATGTGAAAACAGCAACTTGTTCTTATAGCCTACAACACTGCACACAAGTACTTATCTCAGTAGCTAAGAGAAGATACCCTGAGGAGAACAACTTCACCATGATGGTGAGGGAGGAGGTCACGCCCTTTACATGTAATAGTGGTGATGGGAACCAATGGGAAAAGTGTAAGACTGACTGACAGAAAAGCTCCAGGAGGAGTGATCTGATGCCATAATTTTCAAAATAAAGTAAATATATATATATATATATATATATATATATATATATATATATATATATATATATATATATATATATATTAATTTTAAGTTTAAGTTTTTAATAGGGAATAGATTTGCTTTCAAGCAAACTGAGAAAAAAAACAAGTTTGAACCAAAAATCATAGTCATTATGTCTTTTAGAAAAATGTGTTTTGGGGAGTGGGTGGGGGGTAATGCACTAAAGGACCCTGTGGTGTGGCCTAAGCTTTTGTATGTAATGGTATTTTTTTCCCCTTACATTACTTTTACTACTTTTTTACTATTTTAAGTATTTATGAAACCTGTAAAACAGTACTTTTACACTTTTTCTTGAGTAAAAAGCTGTATTTGATACTTTAGCTTCCACAGAAGTATTATTGATTAAAAACTAGTATCTGTACTTGAGTATATGAGTAATACATTTCAATACTTTGGACACCTTTGAAAAAAATCAGCTTTTTAGAATTAATAAGTGAATTTTGTGGACGTTTCTATGTAGGATCTGTCTGTCATTCATTTTCTAACTTTTTCTTTCTTTCACACACAAACACACACACACACACACACTTTCTCTGTATGACACATTAAGCTTCTATCTCATCTATACAGAGCCCATTCGCACTTATTACAGCTGGCGCTGGCATAATCGTCGCGCTACTGACAATCTGTAATGACTGCTAAAAGAGCGCCAGGAGCAAAAGTCAGCAGGATAGATAATAGAGACTGTTCCCTAATGCTAAAGCTGAGGCAGGCCAATATTATTACTACGGAAGGAGGGAGAGAGAGAGAGAGAGATGATTGCATATTTTCTAAAGAGCGTAAAATAGAATGGCCACCATGAATGTGCATGCAGTGTGGAGCTCTCTCTGTAAGCGATGATTAAATACTCAGCGCCGTACTTAATTTTCCTCAATCTCTCATCTTCCGGCCAATCCTCAGGAAGCCTCAGGCACACGATTCAGCCTGTCTTGTTCCTCTGTAAGCTTTTCGGCTTGTTCTTTCATCATTAGTGTTAGATTTTTAGAAGAAAGGATTTGACCCCTGCACTCATCTGTCAGCCCTGTTCCACCACTAGAGTCACCAACTAAAATATATACCAGATTGAAAGCTCTGGAATATAATCAAGAGGAAGGTGGATGATCACAAGCCATCAAACCAAGCTGAAGTGCTTGGTGATTTTTTGCTCCAGGAGTATAATAAAGTTTTCCAAAAGCAGTGTGTAAGACTGGTGAAGGAGAACATGCCAAGATGCAAAAAAAATTGTGATTAAAAACCAGGGTTATTCCCCCAAATATTGATTTCTGAACTCTTCATATAACTTTATGAATGTGAACTCTTTGAGGCCTAAAAGCTCTGCATCTTTTTTGTTATTTCAGCCATTTCTCATTTTCTGCAAATAAATGCTCTAAATTACAATATTTATATTTAGAATTTGGGAGAAATGTTGTGTGTAGTTTATAGAATAAAACAACAATTTACATTTTACTCAAACATATACCTATAAATAGAAAAATCAGAGCAACACTAGTAAGAATGCATACTTGAAGTGAACAAGGGTGTCGCTGATGAGTGCTTGAAATTAATCTACACAGATTTCTCTCTAAAAACTGTTGTAGTAAAGCACTTCGATTTTACTACAGTAAGCTTAGAATTTTAGTATTTTGTCCAAAGGTTACCAGCACTAACCAGCATCAGTTAGCAGCCCCAGCCACCCGTATTTAGCATCTCCAACCAACGGTAGTTAGCATCTCTAGCCAACGGTAGTTAGCAGTGCTAACCAGCACCGTTTAGCGATGCTAACCAGCACCGGTTAGCAGCACCGGTTAGCAGCCACGGTTAGCAGCGCTAGCCATCACCAGTTAGCAGTGCTAGCCAGCCCCGGTTAGCAGTGCTAGCTAGCCCCAGTTATTAGCACTAGCCAGCACAGATTAGCCAACGCTGCACTTCAGTAGAGTCGCTTTACTGCTCCTTAAAACCTGACTGGAAAATTCATACATAAGGCGCACCAGATTATAAGGTGCACTGATGATTTCTGGGAAAATTAAAGGATTTTAAGTGTGCCTTATAGTCCAATAAATAAAGTATATAAGTTCCAATAACTAAATTTAAGTAGTAGAGCAGTTAGATTTTACCTTGGTTTCATTCAAAGTATTGCATTACTTCAACTACTACTCAAATACTTTTTACAATACGTTGTTGTATTAGTAGTTGATGTGTCTCCTAATAGGCAGATTGATGGTGTTGGGTGTATATGGGTGGCATGAGAACTGGTTGACGGGTGTGCAGTGCTCTGTAGCGTGGATATAATTATTATCAGTGTTTTAATTGCATTGTGTACAGATTGGTGAGCTTAAAAATCCCAGTTTATACATTTTGTCTCACGCTACACTTAACACATCCTTCCTCTCTTTTTCCATCTTAATCGCAGTTGAGCAGGGGAGAAAGCTTTGTCACCAGCATCAGATCCTCATCGCAAAACGTGGCTTTAAAAATACCCCACCTTCTGGGACAAAAGCCATCATTACGGCCTGTCGTTTCACTGCTGTTTCCCTGCCTCTCTGATTGATGTCAGGCGCAGAGGGAGAGCTCGAGTTTGTCTTGCCACTGAAAGGAGCCATAGAGTAGTCTTTTTATTTCTTCCTTTTCTTTTTTTTTTTTTTTTTGCTGTCAAATTGCATGTTTGCAGCTTAGTCACAAGAAGAATAGCGTAGCCTAGAGGGTTGAGAGATCTGTGCATGGAGAAAAAAAATACAAATCTGCACTCAGGAAAGAAACAAATGAATTGATTGTCTTCGCAGACACACGCAAGTAGAGCAATTGACACATCTGCCTGTGCATCTGGAGACTTGTTTGCCTTTCTTTTCATTTCCTTTTCATTCTCTGCTTCCTCTCCCTTTACTCGTTGCTTCAGCGGCTTATTTCAACTCCTCACTTCCTTTAAAAACCTTAATTTCCCCAGCGGGGTTTAAGCAGATTAGCAATCAGGTGTGGGATCAATTTTAGTGCAGAACGGTATGTGTAGGGTGGTTAGTTAGAAGAATCGGATATTAAAAACACTGAATTGCAGACGTTTAACTCTTACAAAAAGTTTTTCTACCTTCCTACAACAAGCTGACAGACTGATAATAAAAAGTTGGTGTTACCTAAGAAAAAATGAAAAACAAATTAAATATGCATGTTGGATGTTTTACATTTGCCTTTTGAACAAAATCCAACATGGAAGATTTTAAAGTAAGTTGAACCTAAACACTTGTTCTCGCGTCTTCTTAACTTCTGGCTCAGTATACAACTCAGAATTACAATTTCAAAACAAATATAATTTCAAATGAAATGCACTCTGTAAGCTGACATCACTTAAATCGACAATTAAGAAATGTTTTAATCTTTTATTTAACACTGTGAGATGTTAATTAACCAGTTGGCCTCTTAATGCTGGTACAACTTGCATAAACAGAAATAGATGACATATAAAGCTGTAATTCTGCATTAAGTGCATACAAGAAGTTGGATAGTTTGGTGGATATGCTATAGACTTTGAACTTAAGCCTATAAAAAGCATTATATATAAAGACAGGGTGCGCTTAGCGGTTAGCATGTTCACCTTTTAGCGCTGGGGTCCTGGGTTCAAGTCCCTATCTGGGTTCTGAGTTCTATTTTCTTCCTGTGTCTGCGTGGGTTTCTTCCCTGGTTTCTTCCTCTGGTTTCTTCTCACAGTCCAAAAACATGGACATCAGGTAAACTGGATACCCTAAAATTTGCCCTGCTGTGTGCCCAGATATGGATTGGCACTCTGTGCTTGGTCAACTTCCAGGGGGACGATCGTTTCCAGTTGTCCCCAATTGGCTGCCACTTTTCACCAGTGTGTGCTGAGTGTGTAGAATGTTATTGTAAGCCTTGAGTAGCAAAAAGGCGCTATATGAGTGGAATTGTAAAGTAAACAGGTATAAAGACTGATAAAGAACTCCTGTCCTCCTCTCACATTTAAGATATTAAAGTTGTCTTTTTCTTCCTATGTTTGCACTATTGTTGGAGAAATCACGATTTTTGAAATGTCTGAATAACCCAAATGACTCATTTCTCATCTCTGCTTTAAGTTCAAATGAAGAAGTGTTTGACCTTCATCTCTTAATCACTGGCATGGTTATAAACAGTGGTTGGCAAGAATGCTGCGCGTATTCGAGTTTAATTGACTGTAGAGACTTTTCTCCACAGCTGGAGGTGTGAGCTGTTGTTCCAGAGATCTTCAGCGTCTTCCTCCCACTCAGATTTGGGAGCACTGGAGTGGAGTCAACCATTAGTCTCTGTAAACGCCGCTCATTAGCCGCATCACTGAAAGCTCTGCAGGTGAGGCAGAGCACCTGAAGGTAAAAGGTAAGTTTTCTGAAAACTTTGTAATTAAAAAAAAGGTTTGGTATTTGTTTTTTTATATGTCTCGTGTAGGTTCAGATTTAATACGCATGAAAGAACAGATTAATGAAAGATGTAAACTGAAGCTTTATATGTTTATGATCTCAGACTAAATTAAACTTAGTCTAGTGAACATAAGCGTAAGAAAAAGAATACACAAGTGTAGAGAAAACCACATATACAGACATGTGGGAGGGGTTTATTTTCCTTCCGTTAATTAAAACACTTTTTATAATCCCCTCCCATCTCATTACAGGTGAAAACATTACGCATACTCAGAGTGGAAAGATGGAAACAGATACAGAATGTGTTTTAATATATATTTTAAAATATATATTTTGCCAGTGTTCATTAACACACCTTATCATATGTCTTTATTTAATGTATTTTCTACATTGTAGATTAATATTAAAGACATCACAACTAATAAGGCTCATATCGTCTGCATTTTTGCCGATTTTTAGTTTACTAGATAATTTAAGCAAACAAACTGTCCCTTACTCTGTGCCAAAATTTCTTGATGAACAGAAAAATAGAAACTCTTCAAAATGACCTGAAATGAACTCTTTTTACATTGACTTCCATTGAAAGTTTACAAGGTTTTTTCTCTCTCCTGTAAAGTTGCTGTTTTAGAGATAAGCGTTTTTCATTGGACATCGACGATATATAGAATTACTATACGTAGTAAACAAAATAAAGATGTTTGTCCTCCACAATCTCCCGATCTAAACCTGTTCATCTGAGATGGTTGGTTTGAGATGAGCTGGAGCTTCACAGCATGAAAGAAAAACAGCAACTATTGTTCAGCACCTCCAGGAACTCATTTATTCAAGACACTGAGAAAACTATTCAAGGTGACTCTCTCTCATTAAGACACAGAGATTAAAATACATACCAAGAATGTGCAGATCTGTCCTCAAACATAAATTTGGTACTTAGAAGAATCTAAAGTATGAAACATATTCTGTACAGCTGTAATATATTTTTCAAAATAACATTTACAATGTAAAAATCATAAAAAGAGAGAAAACCAATGAATGAGTGGAGGTGTGCCCAAACTTTTAGATATTTATATACGGTACTATATATATTTACTGCACAATCATTAATAGACCATAGCTTAGAAAAACAAAACATTTGAACTTAATGATTAGAATATTTAATATCAGTCAGTGAAAACTGTATTTAAAGTAATATTGCTTTTTTTTATTAAGTAATAAGTATTGCACTTTTTCGTTCAATATATATATATATAATATAAGTATAAAATATATAAAATAAAACATATAAAATAAAATATATAAAATACAAACTATAGTTGATATAAAACATGTTAAGGGCTCAATTCATATGACCAAATTGTACTTAATTATTAAAAACCTGTGAAAAAGAAAAAACTTTGACCAAATTGTTGGTCAAATTTTTATTTTGATGCATATCTAATACTTTATTATTTTTTAATATTATAATACTTTTTTTTATTATATATTTTGAAAAAACTGAAAACAACTGTAATAAAATTAACTCCATCAGTCCAATATATACAAAAAAACTATCTACCTATCTAAAGATATATAGCTATTAAATGAACAGTTGTGTAATAACTTGTGTAATAAGAGAAATAATATTTAAAGAGTAAACGGCTTTGTAGATATTCCAATTTAAATATATACTGTATAACACACATACAAATCAGTCAGTCCATCAAGGAACTGGTGACGTGATCTTTTGCAGTGTTTATGCTAAGCTAATGTTAGCATGCAATTCTGTGTATGGAAGGACCTTTGAAGTACATAATAAAAATTGACAGGCTCTAAGATCTACTGATGGAGCTCTGTGCACAGGAGCAAGTGAGTGGAGTTAAGTAAGTGTTTGGGATGAGTTGCTAAACCACTGCGCTAATTAGTCTCAGCATGTGCATGTGTCTCTCCCTCCACTCCGCTTGTTAACGACTCTCTCAAATGCGGCGGCGCCAAAACAGAGAGCTTAATTGGTTTCACTTGACATGTGTTTTAGGTTTTAACCCATTCTTAGCACCGGCAGCGCACAGTAAAATCCACAGTATTATAATCACAGTGTAAACATATTTTTTTCTAACAATCCACAGAGTTGGTGTTATTATTTAGAGTTAAAATTTAGTGAGCATCTTTCTGCAGATTCTGAGTCAAGACCAAAACCAGGAGTGGCTGAAACTGAAACAAAACCAAGACCAACCTATATACAGGGGTATACAGGGGTTGGACAATAAAACTGAAACGCCTGTCATTTTAGTGTGGAAGGTTTCATGGCTAAATTGGAGCAGCCTGGTGGCCAATCTTCATTAATTGCACATTATTGCACCAGTAAGAGCAGAGTGTGAAGGTTCAATTAGCAGAGTAAGAGCACAGATTTTCTCAAAATATTGCAATGCACACGACATTATGGGGGACATACCAGAGTTCAAAAGAGGACAAATTGTTGGTGCACGTCTTGCTGGCGCATCTTTGACCAAGACAGCAAGTCTTTGTGATGTATCAAGAGCCACAGTGTACAGGGTAATGTCAGCATACCACCAAGAAGGACCAACCACATCCAACAGGATTAACTGTGGACGCAAGAGGAATTTATAAAATAAATTCAAAATAAATAAATGAGGGAGGATTTGTTCTGTATCATTTAATATGCATGATATATAATCATATAAAATACACTCCACAATATATAAAGAGTATTAAACTCACACCAACCATGACAAATGTCATAGATCTGATTCAATACAAACAGTACCAGTCAAAAGTTTGGACACCCCATAAATTTAGTGTGTTTTTTTTATTATTATTTTCAAAATTGTCCGCAAAATGTCACCCAAAACTAGGAACAATGTGAAATATGGAATTATTCAGTAAACAAAAAAAGTGTTAAACAAACCAAGGTATGTTTTATATTTTACATTCTTCAAAGTACCACTTCTTGTCTTGCTTATATGACAGTTTACACACCTTAGCTGGATTTTCTCAGTCAGCTTTAAGAGGTAGAGATACCTGGATTTTTTATTTTTTCATTTTTTTTATCGTTATCAATTCTACTACTATTACAACTACTACTACTATGGCAACTAATAATACTAATAATAATCATTTATCACATCTCATGGGTCACAGCTGCCTGTCTCTCTACCTTCCTTGTTGCTAAGCAAACTTGGCACTTGTAATTCACCTGGTGTCCAGGCATCGGTTCACATTGTGCAGAAGGTTAAAGGTCATTTTGTATGGCACACATACAGAGTAACATCCTATATCGCTATAAAACAAGCATCTCGAGTACGATACCAAACACAACACTACTGGAATACCGCTTATAGCTGCTATAGGCCCTGCACCCTGCTGCGGCTGATTGCAGTGGACCACCTGATGAGAAAGTCAGAGAAGTATAGTGTAATTTAGCAATGAGTGTTACACTGAATCTTTATTTATTTATTTCTTCAATTTTTCAGAAAAGGATATTTTTTGTGGGTTACTTTTGTTGGGCAAGAATCTGTTGTGCTACCCATTTTATTTTATTATCTTTTTTATTTTTAATTTATTTAAATACAACATTTTTATATATTTTGTAGGGGTGCCTACAACCTCACCGGAACAGTACAGATGCATCTATTTCCAATTACATTATATTGACAAAATTCACTCATCCATATGTAACGGTGTACAATAGTTACCTACTTTTATTGAGTGAAATTCCTGCTAAATGGGTATGGCGCCACCTGCTGCGGTCAGCGTGTAATAGCTCAGAGAAATATATACACTAGACTCTGTGCACCCTCGTCAGTAGAGTGTGTGCACATTGCTGTGGTGAGTACAGCTCTGCTTAGCTCAGCTAAATAAAGCTGCTAATAATGCTGTATAGTGTTTTAATACTGCTTTATGCTGATATTATCTCTAAATACATATCATAGAAACTAGTGGACCCATTGGGCTGTCGTAAAAAGTGCTGTAAATAATTATCAATCTAATTCTAATCTGAGCTAGTAATATGCTAACTCTAGCCTGTCTCTCTAGCTTGTAAGCTGACCGAAGCACATGTAAATGATCTGTCCTGTGGCTGCCTTATTCATTACAGGTATGTTCTAAGTTGTGTTATATATTTTTACATATATTTTTTTTCATATATTTTTTTTGTGTTTTACTTTTGAACACTTGAGTCTAATTGTGAATCTCTGCTAGCTAGGTTAGCTAGTTAGCTGCACCATGTGGCCTAGATTTCATGTTTTTTCTTCGCCACCGGATGGCGCTAATTCACCATTTTTATTGTGTTGTATGGTTTATATATTAAAAAAGGGATTTGTAGCAGTGATTTAAACATATAAAGAGCTAAATAATTATATAAAAAACTAGAAATAAGCATTAAGAGAAAAATCTATACGATCACTAAGGAAGAAATGTGTTAAAATGTTATTTTATATAGAAACTTTATATAGAAATATTATTGCATTATCTGATGTATATTGTGTATTTCATTGTTTTATCTGAAAAGAGTATGAAGGGTCAGTAGAGTGTGTGCACATTGCTGTGCTTGTAAGCTGACCGAAGCACATGTAAATGATCTGTCCTGTGGCTGCCTTATTCGTTACAGGCAATAAAAAACCTGCATTATCCCAGCCTGTGTCGTATCCTTCCCAACGAGGGCAGAGGAACATAAGGGGTCCGCATCAGAGGGGTCACACATACAAAAACTTGAACTCATCACTTTCATGGCCACAGGAGTATAAAAACCAGGCACCCAGGAATGGAGACTGCTTCTACAATCATTAGTGAAAAAATGGGTTGCTTTCAGGAGCTCAGTGAATTCCAGTGTGGTACTTTCTACCATGATAGGGTGCAGCACCTGTGGAAAAATAAATAAATAAATAAAAAACAGTCATGAAATTTTCTCAATATTATGTTTCCCACAGTCAACTGTCAAACAATTTTACATTTTGAAGAAAACCACCACCAGCAACTATGTTTTTAGCAAATCCTTTAGCATAAA
This sequence comes from Astyanax mexicanus, assembly GCF_023375975.1. NCBI lineage: Eukaryota > Metazoa > Chordata > Actinopteri > Characiformes > Acestrorhamphidae > Astyanax > Astyanax mexicanus. The sequence continues at coordinate 31,019,791 of NC_064420.1, forward strand.
TGAAAAACATTAAAGCTGTGTCAAAGACGCGTTCTACATTAACAAAACTCATCTATAAACAACACTATATGTATCACTATTACATCAGTCACAGATGCTTGCAATGACAAAAATGTGTCAAGCTTGACCCAACCAGCATATAGCAACTCGCTTTTACAACAGTTAACCATTATATCACATACACTGTACATCAATCCTAAAAGAGAAGGCAGCCTGTGGAGAACGACTACACACTGATGGTGAGTGAGAGATGTGAGGACACGCCCAATATGCAAATAGCATGATCAGCGTCAGGTAAAATCCCCAAGACAAGACAAGACAAGACAAGACTTATATTAAGCATGTTTAGAAGCAGTTTTGAGTTGGGTTGAGTTCTGTAGCCTAACTCTAAAAAAAAATTACTTTAATCAATGACAGTAAAAGCTAAATACACTTCTTATAGTGTAAAAAATCAGATCTTATCAAGCATGGCACCAACATCTAACAATTAAGACAATACATTCAATAAAAATACAATATAATACAGACCAGCTTCACAATTCTGTTTCAATTCAAATTTCTCCCAATTAAGCTAAGCCAGTTCAGCAATTTCTTCAAGAAGCTAACTTTCACAAGATACTTTTCTTCTTATAAATAGAAGATATTTGGTGATATTTAAAGATGTACGATGATGGCGCAGTGATCGACAAAGCTGTCATTTAACTCGGCCCATAGCTGTCAGTCAAGCACCTAGTGTCTGCAGTCTCTCAGACAGCACAGCTCACCTCTGGCATTGATTGATTTGGAAGCTTATTTACAGATTTCCCAGTAAACGCCTCATATTTCTCTCCTTGGACCAGCATTCTATTCCCAACCTTGAACACAAAAGCTTGCCTCTAAAATCTAATTTTTTAATTAAGCCTCATTCTTAGTATAGCAGTGGCTTTGAAAATGAGTGACATGAAAATGATTGTATCAGTATTTAATAATATATAAACCATAATATGTGTTATCACAAATTAAAACAATTACAATTTACAGCTTTGAGAATAAAGTGTACACTATAAAACAAATATTAGCAACTTCAACTCAAAAAGTTAAGCTCATTAGCCTAAAGTTTTAAGTTAAATTACATTTGTTTACTATTTACTTTGACTCACAGCGTTATGTCTGATTTGATTATATAAAATATAGCTTTATAGTTTCATAATAGCAATTCTTACCAAGTTTAAAACACAGATTATTTGTTAACTCACTGCAAATGCTCACTGTAAAAAAAGCGTATTTGAGTAATAATTGATGTATTGCAATATTTTTAAATTAAAAGGTAAAATGTATCTAACTGCTCCACTACTTACTTAAATGAATGAAGTTATTGTAACTTAAATACCACAGACATTTGGGAACACTTAACCTGATAATCTGTCAATCTAACTAAAAAAAACACTATTTGAGATAAACACTCTAGATAAACATTTGTATAAGATTTAATAACTTTTGGGTATAGTTTGAGTTAAGGTGGATTGATTCAGTTGCGTTACTCAGACAGCAGTGACTCATTTCAGTAAAGTTTTCAGTAAAATCACTCTAAAAAAGTGATTTTGTGTTTTAGCCAAGAGAACTAATATTATTATGTATCATCAGTGCAACTCAAAAAAAATAGTTCAGATAACTTTTTCCTGAAAACTTAAAATGTTTGTTGAGCCAATAAAAAAAATAAAAAAAATCTGATTCAAACCAACTTTTAGTATCCTGCACGTTTCAATGCTCTTTCTACAGTGTTGGTTCATACAGCTTTCCCATAAGGCTCCTGGCACCATATATTTGCATATTGGGTGTGGCCTCTCCTTTACCTACCATCTTTGTGTTGTCTGATGCTCTAAGCTACCTTATCCTAGACATTCATTAGCTTAATATAAGTGTTGCTTACCATGTCTAAAGGTTGAGTAAGATCAACTTACTCTTTTTGTCTGCTGTAGAGAGTGAAGTTGCTTGTGTGAAATTATATCAATACCTGATTATACATTAGATCTTAGTTTTATGACAGTAGACTGTGTTCTCAGTTCTGTTTAAGTTTTAAAATCTGAACTTTTAACCCAGTTTCCAGTCCTGGATTTTGTTTTTGCTGATATTTAAAGGAACAGTTTATGTAATTGTTTGGCCAGTTGTCACCTCACCTACTGAATATTACAAATCCAGAACTGGATCTTAGATTAAAGGTCCAAATGTAAACATAAATTAAGTACAGTTCCCTTAATTACCCTAAGTAGTCTGTACTTAGTTGAGTGTTCAATATTTAAGCTCAAATCATTTTAGTTAAATCATTTTAGTCTTTGGCAAATTATGCTCCGTGTCTCCCAGTTTGAAGGGTGTTAGGACAAAATGTTAAAATTTCTGTATCTCAGAACGCTGTGGGAGAACAGAGGTGGGCTAGTCATTAAAGGTAAGTATTTTTTATCATGTTTTACTATACCAAAAGTTAATTTTACACCGGAGTTCCCCTTTAAGGTAAATGTGTTAATTCATCTTGTTAACTTGATTTAGAAAAACGTAATTAAATTATGTTACCAATTGAAGCAAGTTATTTAAGTTGGTTCAACCTTTCTCATTTTTCATTGCTGCACATCCTCTAAAAAAGATGTGATATTAAAGGAGTGATCTAGAAAAATGCACAAACTGTATATACAATATTGTTTGCCTTATTGCCTTACTTGGATGGTCCATTTTATGGCTTTGTTGATGCTCAACTGACATTCAACTAACACTGAATTGAATGTCCATTAAATTGAACTTAACCCTATGTTGAAGATGAATGATTCAAAATAGAACCTAACCGTACACCTAACCCTAACCTTAACCCTTAATCAACCATAAAATCAAACCCTACACCTAACCCTTACCCTAACCTTAACCTAAGCTTAAAATCTAACCCTAAACCCAATCCTTAAATATTAAGATAAGAGTTTGGATTAGAGTTGAATGTAGGGTTATATTTAATAGAGAATCATTTACTTTCAACTTTTAGTTCATTTGCATTTAATAGACATGTAGTTGAATGTTAGTTGAATGTCAGTTGAGCAACAAAGAGGCCATCAAATGGACCATCCAAGTAAAGTGTTACAATTGGTTTAATTATAAATTTTGTTTTTGTGATATGATTTGCTGATGACCCGATTAACTCAAGTTTTTGAGCAGTTTCTTTTTGTCCCAGACTTCTGCCATCACCAATCATAAGCATTTCCAGCTGTAAAGCACAGCTATTCTTATCTCAGCCTTGAAGTAGCCTTTAAAATTCATCCAGACATCATAACTCTACAGAGCACAGAACTTGTCTCCAAGAATTTCAAATGATATCTTAATGGCTGCTGCCTCCGGTTCTTCCTTCCCTGCTCATTCTTTTTGATGTACTGGCAGCCTTTAGGCTTCACAGGAGATCAAGATTCCTCTCTGATAGAAGCAACGGGACTTTTCTCCTAAAACGGATCACAGCTCTGCTTTAGAGCCGAACCCGAGGTGTACACTTACCTGCACTGTGGGTGAGCTGCAAATGTGTCATGCTTGACAGTGCCAATTTAAATTTAACACCAGATAATAACTGGCCTGATAATAACTGCAAGATTCAACATCATCAGAATTTAACATTGAAGTTTACAGAGCTCCAGCAGACAGTGGTCTAAATTCTTTTAGATTGATGGATTAAATTATTCAGAATTTAAGATGCTTGTGATATTTATTTTGTATTAATAATAACTACTTATTTCATCTATATTAAACTTTCACATTGAATCACATTTAAAATGGAAACTAATTCTGATGATGATAAAAAATTATATATTTTACTGCATTTAAATGTGTTTGTCCACATTTATTTTTTTCACAAATGTTTGTTAAACTATAAATAAAAAACTAATATATATATTTCTAATAAAATCTAATGAAGTCTTTAATGAAAAACACATATCTCCATTTTTGCCGATTTTTAGTTTACTACATGTTTTGAGACAAACTGTCTCTTACACTGTGCCAACATTTCTTGATGAACGGACCAATAGAAACACTTCAAAATGACCTGAAATAAACTCGTTTTACATTGACTTCTATTAAAAGTTTACAAAGTTTTTTTCTCTCTCCGGTAAAGTTGCTGTTTTAAATTATTTAAGTCTGTTTTACATAAATTTGAAGATTTATAAACAATACTCAACTATTTTGAGTTAGTTGAACATTTGTAGGCACATATACATTCAATCTTTGAGTTGAACCAACTTATAATAATTGAGTTTAGTCTGTTCCCATTAACAGCTTCTTTTTCATTGGCTTCTGGTACAGTCTATTTGCATACTGGGTGTGTCCCCCGGTTTCTGACAGACACTCACCATCAGTGTGTAGTGATTCCCCCTTGGACTACCTTAGGTAAACTTGTAGCTTGTATGTTGTAACGAAATGCTTGTTGTCTGTGTTGGCAGTGCTCTCAATGCTGTTCATAAATTAAGTCTGTTTATGTAAAACTGTTACTAAACATTATAAATTAAGTGAATGTTTGTGGGTACTCATACATTCAAGCAGAGAAGTAAGAGGAGATAAACATACTGATATTTATTTGTGACGCAAGATACCAGGAAGAATTTTTGGGCAATTGAGTTTGAATAATAAAAAAAAGTTCAATTAACTTCCCTTTTAGTTGTAATAACTTGATGTTTTAATTCATGTTAACTTTAGTTTTTATTAAACAAATTAATTTAAATTAGAACAAATCGGTTGCCTTAAAAAAAAGTTAAGTAAACTCAACTTATCCGTTCTTACATTATAACAAAAAAAAAAAAAAAAAGTTAAATCAACTTTTCCTTCCTTCCAGGTTTACAGTGTAGAATCTACACGCTTAATTTAAAACAACAATGTGCTCCCACTTCATTTGAGTGAAGTTTACTTCATATTCTTTGAGTAAATATTGTAAATTGAGTAAATAAGTTTAACGTTTGAGATCCAATAATAAAAAAAAGCAAAAATTTCTTACAATGTCACACAAAAGTTTAATGTTTACTATTGGCCCCTGACATTCTTTATCTGCATAATGGGCGTGTCCCCTACCCCTAACTCACCATCAGTGTGGACCCTTGCCGATCAGAGATATATTTTCTCCTGGGTTTTTTTTTTTTTTTTTGGGGTTATATTTTATGTGCCTGTGGAATGTATGGTAACAGTGTTGTAGGTTTTAGGAGCAAGTTACCATGTACTTTAATGCAAAACTGATTCAACAGCTTTGCAGTGGTTTTGTTGCCAGTATTTTGTTATGTGTTTAAAATAAATCTCATTTGTATATGGCCAGCTCCTTTTTTTATAGCTACCTGGCAAAATAAAGACCCCAAACATTTAAAGTTCAAATCAGTTTTTAAAAAGATAATTAAAGTATAACAATATTTTCTTTGTTTATGCGAACATTTATTGTAAAGAGCTGCAATACTCTCCTCTAATACACTGTAATTTTTTTGTTTCAGGGGTTGGACAATGAAACTGAAACACCTGTCATTTTAGTGTGGGAGGTTTCATGGCTAAATTGGAGCAGCCTGGTGGCCAATCTTCATTAATTGCACATTATTGCACCAGTAAGAGCAGAGTGTGAAGGTTCAATTAGCAGGGTAAGAGCACAGTTTTACTCAAAATATTGCAATGCACACAACATTATGGGTGACATACCAGAGTTCAAAAGAGAACAAATTGTTGGTGCACGTCTTACTGCCGCATCTGCAACCGAGAAAGCAAGTCTTTGCGATGTATCAAGAGCCACGGTATCCAAGGTAACATCAGCATACCGTCAAGAAGGACCAACCACGTCCAACAGGATTAACTGTGGACGCTGTAAGAGGAAGCTGTCTGAAAGGGATGTTCGGGTGTTAACCCGGATTGTCTCCAAAAAACATAAAAGCACGGCTGCCCAAATCACGGCAGAATTCAAAGTGCACCTCAACTCTCCTGTTTCAACCAGAACTGTCTGTCAGGACAATAAATTATTGTGGTCTAAAACCAGGTGTTTCAGTTATATTGTCCAACCCCTGTATTTGTTTACAGTAAATTCTCATTATATTGCTAATTTTTCTCCACAGTGAATTGCTGTATTTTTTTGCGTAATTTCTGGTAACTATTTTTGCTGTATGCTTAAAAAACTTTTATATATGAACCAGTATAGCAGTTAATTTAATAACATAAGAATAAAAAAAATAAATCCTAGTCCATTCGTCATATATGTCATTAAAATTCACTTTCTAGGTTTTGACAGCAAAGACATACAGGAAAAAGAGAATATTCTAATTATGAATTTCCAGGTTTCAGGATTTTGAGAGATATGTGATCGTGGGCTACTCGTTAAAAAAGTCTCCGGAGCTCCCAAGTGACTCCCAAGTTTCATCCCAGCGGGAGAGAAGATGACATGCAAATGGCTCCATCAAGGAGAAGCAGGTCCAGAGGGCAAGAGGAACCATAACTGGAATACCACATCAGGGTCTTGCACCATTATAGTATCAGGTGGCATCAGTTTGTGCAGAGCTGAGCTAAAAAAAATTAAAAAAAAAGCCAGGGAGTTATATTTAGAGTTCCGAGCATGCTCTAGCATAGATAATAATATGTATTGTTCCAGTGCTGTTTTTAGTTTTATTCAAAATCAATTTAATTGCACTAAAAATCATTCATTACATGAATTATATTTCAATATGCTGTAATCTTTCTCCACAGTGAATTACTGTAATTTTACATCCTTTATTGGGAAAGACTAACAACAATAAACATATTTACAATAAACAATTTAAAAAAAGTTTAAAAAAAAAATGTTTTTTCATTTTTTTTGATTGATGTCCAGAGTCCTTTTTCTCTTAAGTTCAGTCATAGTTTGTTTAACAACACGTTCACTTGTGATGTTCCATTTTTCCATTGCGATTTTGCGCCAACTTTTCCATAGTTTGCACTTAACAATACAAATAATCAACCATACAGTTTTCTTTTGAGATTCTAAAATGATTAAAAGTCAGAAAAATGTTATTAGAGAGTAAATAGAATCTGTTTGGTTTTTATGTCTGATCAAATGCACTATTTTCACACCCCGGGCTGCCAGGTATAAAACATCATGAGCTAGATTCTACTCAAATTTTAGCTTTAGCTTTAGCATTCTTCTAAAAAGCTCCATGACCAGAAGCAGAGTTAAACATAAGTATGCTTTGGCAATGTGTTTGATAGATCGAGACTGGGCTTAGAGCCCAGAAGGACTACAAGACAGACGCTAGATGATTCACGATATATCATTAAAGATGGTCTTTAAAATGGAAAATGATTCTGAAAATGCATATAATTATATATAATTATATATATATATACATTTGTTTTAGTGAATATTTTTTTAAACATTTGAATATTACATGTTTCTAATAAAATCTAAAACTTATTAGTCCTATTATGAAAAACCCTTTCTCTGATTGCATTCTTGCACACTCGCTTAATTTGAAACAACAATGTGCTCTCACTTTGTTTGAGTAAAGTTTACTTTATATTTTGAGTAAATATTGTTGTAAGTTTAACATTAGAGATCCATTTCTTAGAATGTCACACAAAAGTTTCATGTTTCCTATTGGCCCCTGACCTCCTTTATCTGTATAATGGGCGTCTTCCCAGAAACAGAGTAAAACATAAGTACGTTTTGGCAATGTGTTTAATAGATTGAGACTGGGCTCGAACCCAGAAGGACTTCAAGACAGATGCCAAGCTAGTTAATCTTTTCCCAAACAGCTCTTAAACATATTTTAAACTGATCAAAATGTGTAAAAAAAAACAAATCTATGAATCAATAATATGTCTATATGAGCTGGTTTATAAAGTACAAACACAACTTTATCAATATGTTTAAGTATATAATGTAAGATTTAAGAGCAAGTTGCTGTTTTCTTTATGTTTGATGTGAACTAAAATGCAGCAACTTTGCTGTATATTTGTAGTAAAATCTTTAATAATTCAATAATCTCCTGCCATCCATCTAAAGATTTCTAAAGGACTAATACTGTGTAACTAATTTACAGTAGATTACTCTTTTATCATATAGTAATATGCTGTTACATTTTTCCAGTGTGAGTTATACAATGCTAGATTGTCATTTTTTTGCTGTTAATTTACTGTAAAATTCACAAGAAACGTAAGTAAATCTTTGATTTAATTGTCTAATAAAACTGTAGTGTGTGAAAACGTTCTAAAACAGCAGTAAAAAGGGACTTTCCCAAGACATTTAATTGTCCAGTCATTTTTTTTTTTATGTTATTTCTATTTTTTTTTTCCATTTTTCTAGCAATTTAATTATCATCCATTTCACTGCTTCTCACCTGCCTATCACAAGGAGGGTGAAGGCCAGCACATGCCTCCTTCGACACATTTGTAGTCAGGCACATCTCTTTTTATACTGCTTTATCAAGTGGCCAGCACATTTGGAGGAAAGCGCAATGACTCGGTTCCTATACATCAGCTCACAGACGCCTTGTGCTGATCGACACCACCCTTTGGAGTGTCATGATGAAGTGTCAAGTGCGCCCCATCTACCCACCCAGAGTGAGCAAGACCAATTGTGCTTTCCCGGGGCTCCGGCAGCTGATGGCAAGCCGCATGACCGGGATTCGAACTAGCGATCTTCTGATTATAGTGGCAGAGCTTTTTTAATTTTCCAATACTGACAAAGGAAACAATTTTATCACATCTCAGAAAGCCAGACTGCATTGATATGAGTTATAAAATTGATATTTGTGCTATTAACTTCCCTGATGTGACATCTGATGACACTGAGGAATATACTCTACTCACGTCCTCTGCAAATGTTAAAGCTTCTCCTGTTCTCCTGCTTGAAATGAATGTTTTTAAATTAACATTTACCTAAGCACATTTTCTCAGGGTGTGTGAACTATTCTTTGACCTAATTACAGAAGAAGTGTGAAGTTCTCTCTAATCTTGCCGCTGAGAGACTTCAGCAGAGGTATAAAATATGTGAGGTAATTTATGAAGCTTTTTTTTTTTTTTTTTTTTTTTTTTTTTTTTTAGATAGTCACACAGTTTATTAATCTAAACTTTATAAGACACCTTACGAATTAAATGTGATGCAGAGCACCACAGACGTGAGTCACATTTCCCGAGCTGAAGTTGCAGAGCATGTCCTTGCCAATTTCAAAGAAAGGTGTTTCTTACCTTTCATGATCAAACGAGGTCAGTATGCAGTGTTTACTCCTTTAGATGTTGAAAGGCATAAACAACTTTAAAAACTTCAAAATTCTTGAAACTGCTAAAGCCATGACCTGAACTTTGGAGGAACCAAATGTACCAGGAAGCATTTAATTTACTGTATCCTTTGCACTATAATGTGCAACTAAAATCCTTTTATTTTTCCAAGAAATCTTCAAAGTGCCTTAAAATCGGGCGCACCTTATGTATGAATTATACCAGTCAGGTTGTAAGGAGCACCAAGACTGGAGCACTCTTAGCATTAGCCGCTAACTGCTCTAAGCGCTAGCTCTTTCGTCATTCAGAGGTGAGTATTATTGGCTTTTAGCCTGCTGCTAACCCTGGGTAACACTGCTGGAGCAGCATTAGCATTACCTGCTAACCACCCTAGCTCTTTCGGGGGTTACACTGTAAGCCTGGATAAGTTGAACTTATTTTAAAAATTTGAGAAAACCAGTGATCTAAAAAAGTAAAGCAATGGGAAATGAAAACTTACATTAGCACAACTTAAAACATCAAGTAATTGCAACTAAAGGGGAAGTTGAACTTATTTTATTTTAGTTATATTCTAAGACTGAATAAGTTAAGTTTACTAAATCTTTATAAGACTCAGATCTTTTAAGTAATGGGGAACAAACATTTGAGTTGGCATAAACTAAAACAATAAGTTATTACAACTAAAGAGGAAGTTGATTTATTTCTAAGGTAGCCCTGGGTGAATCACTACACACTGATGGTGAGTGTCTGTCAGAAACTGTTGGATACACCCAGTATGCAAATAGATTGTGTCAATGGAAAAGAAGCTGCCAATGGCAACAGACTAAACTCAGTTATTATAAATTGATTTAACTCAAAGATCTCAGTTTGAATGTTTATATGGGCCCACAAATGCTCAGCTAACTCAAAATAGTTGAGTATTGTTTAGAAATCTCCACTTTTATGTAAAACAGACTTAAATCATTTGAGTTTAAACAACGCATGGGTTTACAATGTGCTGGAGCAGCATTAGCATTAGCCGCTAACTGCAGTGCTAGCTCTTTCGCCTTCCAGAAGTGAGTATTATCGGCATGTAGTCCATGCATTTACCATATTAAAACAAGCTAAATGGGATGAACTGCTGGCTAATATCGGCCTGGTTTATCAGAACACTCAGGGTTCCTCAGTGTAGAGCTGTCAGGCAGTATTAGCCGCTAACCAGGGCTAGCCTTCATGGAAATCTGCAAATCTAAGCTTACTGTAAATAAACGGTATAAATAAAGTGCTTTACTCACCCAATCGTTAAGTTTTCAGTAGAGAAATCTGTGTAGATTAACATCCAGTGCTTGTTTGACTTTAAAAGAAAATGATTTTTTGTTTTAAGAATTATAGTTTTGTTTACTTAACTTAGCATGGTTTTACAGGTTTCGTGCCTTATAATCTGGTGCGCCTTGTGTATGAAAATACAACAGAAATTAGATTAGTTAAAATGAACAATAAATTGCTAAATAACTGATACTTTTATGGGCAATATTTATTGAGCTTCACATGCACAAAATAGTGTGTTATACAAGTTTAACACAAATGGATATCCCAAGGAACACTTAATGGAATTAAGCTAGTGGGCAAAATGAACTTGCATAATTTATCTGTCTAGGTTTAGTAGGTAGAAAAACAAACCAAAGTAAATGTAAAGAGTTTTTTTTTTCACTGTAGAGCTCTTATACAGCGCATCTAAGACAAATCTTCTCTCACATGAGGTTTTAATGCTCTGAGAAAGCACAATCTTTTATGTTTACAGATTATTTGGCTATCCATCACACCTACAAGCAAAGAATAAAACAAGAAAATAAATCCTATGAGCTCTATAAACAAACATTTCAAGCTACGGTTTATGGAAGCTCTGAGGTCCAGAGGGTACACTTCAAATCAGCTTTCTAATAAAGTAATAAACAAGTTGAGCAATCACAGCCAGAGATGATCTGCAACATGCATATTCATATAATGGGTATAAGCTTGGCTGGGGGGTGTTTAATTACCGAGGATTACAGTAACAGATTACTGCCAAGTCCTCTGAACTCAAAATTAGAATGCCCCTCTGTTATAATATAAAATACGTTTTGTCAGAATGATCAGTTTAGTGCAGTTTCAGAACATTCCCAAAAAAAAAACAGCATTAATATGGCTGAATGCTTTAAAAAATATATTATGTGAGAATTTTTGCTGCAGTAGTTGAAGATAATTTGCATTTAAGGTTTATTTATTTGACAAATGCACTGCAACCAATTTCTTTTTTTTTTTTTTTTTTTTTTTACAGTGGAATCATACAGTAAATAACGGTTATATATTCATATTAACTGTATTGTGAAACTGTATAACTGAAAACACCTGCAAACTGTATATTTACCTGTAATATTTAAGGGAAAACGGGACATTTCCTAAGCATTTACTGCTGTGCTGTGAGACTAAACAAGTGTAATAAGTTTTCTGTACATTTTACAATAATTTAACAGCAATATTACTGTAATATTACAGTAATTTACTGTGGAGGAAGATTACAGCAATTTACTGTAAACAAATTACACAATATTACAGCTTTTCAAAAGCAAGTTTTGGCAAAAACAAGTACATTATAATAGTGTAATTAATCTTTGCAATAACCATATATACTTTTTATGTTGGAAATCATTGGCACTGTAAAATTAATATTAAATAACCGCCAGCAAAAACATTGCAAAGTTAATGCAGTTCTGAACCAGCATAAAGCCATGCAGAACACAAAAGGGAGTGTGTTATCACGAATAACATCACGGCTGTGATTTGGTCGTAGGCACGAGCCGAAGGCGTGATGTTATTTGTGATAACACACGACCTCGAGTGTTCTATTGCTTTAATACAACAGTTTTTTTTTTACAAAATGAATAAAGAAAATAAATCAAAGAACTTTAAGAAATTCAGAATGAATATGCTTTAATATGGACTGTGCCTTCCGCCAAAAAGTAGTTCCACCACAACTGTAACAGAACTGAAACGTAACTAAACAGTGTTTAGTTTATACAGAATAACACCTAGCTTGAAAGCAAAACTGGGAACAAACAAAGATGGTAACGTTAGGACCGTGAAATAACGCTAATACTCTCCTCTCCTGCTCCGTGGAGTCGTCTTCAGGTGAAAGCTGCATGTTTTTTAAGCATTTCTGCTTGTTTTGCTGGGTAGTGTTGGTTTTAGCTAGCCGGCTGGACTTTGGTTAGGTTAGCGTAGCTTGCTTTAGCTCAGCATTAACTTAGCTTAGCCTAGCCTGGCTGGTTAACTTACCGTTCTGGCTGTCAGACGGCATTAGCAGAGCGATTTTCCTTCCCTTTTTTCCCACAAAAGACGAGTCAGCGCTGCAGGCTGTGGCCGAGCGTGCCGTGGTTGAGCGCTAGCCTGTGCTAAGCTAACGCTGCTGCTGGTGCCGCTGGAGGTGACGATTCTACTGTGTATATACGTACAAGTGATACAAGCTTAGTGTGAGAAGGCCATGACCTTATTACAAATATCAGCACAGCTAGAACACTTCTCAACCAATCAGATTGTGAGGTCATAAATAACTGTTAACACATTAAACAGCAACTTATAAAACAAATAACAGACCATAACTCCACATCCAGACAATAAAAAAATAATAAATAATAAATAAATTGCAGTTAAATACCCAGAAGAAAGTAGCTCAGCTAGGCAAGATCCACACTGATGGTGAGTTAAATGTGAGGAGACACGCTCATTAAGCAAGTAAAGAATGTCAAAAACCAATAGGAAATATGTCTTTTTTTTGTGTAACATAAACAAGTTGATTTAAAGTGCATTTTTATCTTGGTCTAATGAAAAATTAGGATTTCAATTAGGTTTCAAAACAGTTTTTTTCTCAGTTTGCCTGAAAGCAAATCCATTCCCTATTAAAACAACTTAAAACAAATAATTAAAAAAATAAATAACTACATTTTTTTTTACTTCATTTCAGAGGTTATGACATCACATCAGACCACTCCTCCTGGAGTTTTTTTCTTTCAGTGAGTCTCATACTCTTCCCATTGGTTGCCATCACCACTATTACACGTAAAGGGCGTGACCTCCTCCCTCACCATCATTGTGAAGTGGTTCTCCTCAGGGTATCTTCTCTTAACTAATGGTTTCTTTATTGTTTAGTGTTGGTAGTGTTGTTAATATTTGTGTTACTGAACAGTTATGCTAACACAGGTTGTGCTAATACAGACAAGCCTTATTAGAAAGTTTGTTTCAGCTTCAATTGTTACATAATATTAGAATATTAAGCCATTTGGGGTAACTTTTACATAATTTAATAGGTTTAATACTTGTGTCAATAGAAAATAAATAAAAAAATAATGCATTTTGGCTGTAATAAAAAATGTTTTTCTAGATAAAAGAAATAGAATTAAAAAAGTGTATTTTTTTCTTTGTTTTAAAGTGGTGCTTTATGCTGATTAGTACGGGTGTCACGATTCTCTAAATCCTCGATTGTATTTTATTTTACGATTTTAGGGTCATGATTCGATTCGATTTGATTCTCGATTTTCTTTTTACTTTTTTTTTTACAGCAGAAAGGCTTATTTCAAAAGGTGGGCTTGATATAAGTGATGCAAAGTGATACAAGTGATCTGTAATACACCACATTAGGCACTAATGGTCAAATTTAAATCATTTAATTAAGATATATATGTAATGCCATCTAGTGGCTTTTTTGGTAGCAGCATTGTGCACTATTAAAACAGCAAATGTACAACATAACAAAGTAAATAATAAAAAAATACAGGAACAGTCATGTACAAAATAATAGAACAATTAAAGCCGTAACAAACTGAACTCTATCCTACTATAACAGTTAAACATGAAAAATAAGACTATAATAAGAAAGATGCTCCTTAAGGTACCAAAACTATTAACATATTTGAGGCTAGACAAAACAACTGTTATTTTTATATTTTCAAGTTTTTCTTTAAGAAGATGAGAATGTCCATATTCTCTGGAGAAAGGGCTGCTCTTTGAGCTACAACGCCATTTGCGTAGCGCGCATTGATCCACTTTTTGACTTCAAGGCTCGAGACCATGACATAATTTCGATCGATTTTGATGAAATATCGAAATCGTGACACCCCTAGTGCTTAAGTTAAATAATACATTGACTGACACATCATAAATCATAAATATAAGTTGAAAAAAAACTAAACTAATATATTTAGGTGTAACAAATTAGAGTATATTTTTATTGTTGGTCCAAAGTATCTTTTTTTTTATTGTATATTACTATGCTGTTATCTTTCTCCACAATTAATTACAGTTGTTTTCTTGCCATTAACTTACTATAAAATTTACAATAATGAAAAACTACAGAATTTAACTACAGAGTCCAAGCTTTTGACTGGTACTGTACAGGTACTGTTTTTTCTTTGGACAACGATGATATACAATATATATACAGCACCAAAAGCTTTAAAACTGCTGTGCATCATCCAGCTTAGAGAACTGATCCAGATAACCACAAAATAAACACATTCTCAGAGCTTTCTTTATGGGTCACAAGTCCCTGTGTAGATAAGCAGATAAAACAGTAGATAAAAGTGAAAGTATATAGATGTCTTTTCTGCTTTATAAATCTAGTATACACTCAGGCCTTGACCATCTCACATCACAGTTGATTTCTCAGGGTTTTCTCAGTGGATCGTGTGTTTGTGGCTCCTCTCGGCGGCGTTACATGTACACACTACGCTCTTTCTCTCAGGTGTGTGCTGCTGGTGCTCCAGCAGGTGAAGATAAAAGGGCAGAGCAGCAAGTGAAAGGCGAGCCTCAAACAATGTTCAGCTGCTGTTGTTTGAAGCCAGCAGGTCACATCAGTAGCCACTCGAGGCCTGAGATCAGATGTTCTCCAACAACTCCAAAGGTCATGTGCTCCTCTGAGAAGGCTCTATGTCTGTGTTTCCTGACCAAATATATGTTCGCTCTTGCGTGTCTGTGTCCACATGATCCTGAGAATCAAACTCTCAAACATTAAAAGCTACACATTTTAAAGCAAAAGGGGCTGAAATGTGCTGTGAGAGAACTCTCTAGAATGTTCAAGCTGAAGCTTTTTGATCTTTTTAACCTTTTAAGGACAAGTTAAATAAAGGTTTTTTGTGGGAAATATATAAGGGGGGGTGATGAGACACACAAGAACAGATGAGATGAAACACAATATTGGGTTCAAAATTGTAACAATATACAGTATACATTTTTAATTTCATAGTTATATATAATCGAAAATATTTTTTTTGACTGAAACACACAAAATGATTTAAAAAAACATATTTTGTCAGCAAACAAAAGGTTAAGTGTTGAATTAACTTCCACAGAATTTCCCAGGGTTTAAGTAGCACCACACTATTTGAAATTAAAGGAGAACTCTGGTGTAAAAAGTTAAAAACAAAAAGGATAAAGGATAAAAAGTACTTAACTCTGATGAACAGCACACCTCCATCCTCCCACAGCATTACGAAATCCAGAAATTTTAACAGTTTGTCCACAAACAACCTTCAGACTAGGTGTTAAGAACTCTTCCTCATGAAGACACCAAGAGTGTGCAGATCTGTATTCAAAGCTAAATATTGTACCTAGAAAAATTTAAAGCATGAAACATATTCTGGTTTCTGTTCAACACTTTTCATTCACTAAATAATTCTGCATGCGTTTCTGTATAGCTTTTAATACACTCTTTAATAGTAAATTTACAATGTAAAAATCAGACAAAGGGAGAAAACACTGAATGAGGCGTGTCCAAATATTTGAAAGGTACTGCTTAAATAGAGATTAAGCTGGAAAATATCATTTCTGTGTAGTATTTATTTCTTACAGTTATTAGAAGGCAGAATGTACAGTATTCTTATAACAACCCCTAATCCAGCAACAAACATCATATTTCATAGTTTCTGACATGATGTTCTATGTATTGTATATCCCTCTGAAGTCCAAGGGCAGATCTATAATACATCTGCAGAGCCACCTGTAATGAATTATTCTTGCCTGTCAGAAAGTGGTATAATTAAAATCACCATCCAGCAGATTCAATTACAGCTGAGATTTAGCTTTGGGTATGCTCATACACCATGTTTCAATAAGTAACTGCTAGTGTTGCATAGTATACCCATATAGCCATATTATACCCATATTATAGTATACCCATATTATACCCAAAATATACAATAACCCAATAAATTAAAGTTTTGGGATTTAGGGCCCTCTCTAGTGAGAATGGGTAATTGCACAGATGCGGAAGAATCATTTTAAACTGGGCGGGTGTGATGCGGTCTCCTTTCAGAGTAGATGAATCCGATTCCAGTTTATGTTCAGTCAGAGAGAGAGAGAGCACTCCTTCGTTTCTTTTCTTTGCTTTTACTATGAGTTTTCTCTTCTGAAGTCTCCATTGCTCCACCAGCCTCTCGAGTTTAGTAAAACTGAGCCGGATCCTCTTTCAGAGGCTGTACGTGTGACGTAAGTACGTAACGACGCGTGGCGTGGCCAGAAGAAGAAGCCAACACCCCAGATTTTAGAATAAATATATTAAGCTTAGCACGAATGGTTGTTCTAGCGCACTGGTACTAATTACACACAATATTATTAACACGTAAATGATTTAAGTTGCCTTGCTTTACATTAAAGTTGCATTAACGCAAACTGTTAACTTGAAAACCATCAGATAATTAAGCTGAGCTGGATTAAGGTTACTATGTTTATTCAATTTGTTAACTTTTTCAGTGTATGGTACATTTATAATAAATAAGTTAGAAAATGTGTCTGTAATTGTAATGCATTGAGAAACTGTTTAATATGAACGGATAGCAACGGTTTCTGAGCTCTGTTCCATGCATCTGTGTTTTTTTTCTAAGGTTATCAATGTAAACAAATAAATAGACTATTAAATTTTCCATTTTTTGATTATCTTTTACTATTATGGCTTGTTTTGAAGGATACCGCTCACAGTTCACAGAGTGCTGAGTTAAACAAGGACACACAGCAAGATGAGGACATCTCTTTATGAAAGAGACCCTCATGCCATCCTTCTGTCTCTTCACCAGCCAATAACAGAGCCACGGGAAGCAGGGAAGGTAGAGGTACGGATAAGGATTCAGCAAAAAAAAAAAAAACATTTAATGGTTAATTACAGTTTCTTAATCTTTTTTTTTTTTGGTAACACTTTAAAATAAGGGTATATTAGGTATATATTACAATACTTGCAACTGAATGTCTCAACTAATTATTAATTAATACTAGTTTGCAAACATGGGCCCAATTTCAGTGATCTTTAGGTGAGCTGTCAACCATGCAGCATAATTTAGGCAGTGTCAGTGTGTCTTTGCTATCATAACAACAGGAAAAGTACACTTTGAAACACACACAAGTCATGTACTAATTCTTACTTTTAATTAATTATTGGTTTGCTTTGGGCATGATGTGCAATAAGCCAATCAGTGTGTCATTTGCCATTGTCTTTAAGGCTAACTGATTAGTGTTTCAGCTTTCTCATAGGCTCTTGGCATCATATATTTGCATGTTGGGTGTGGCCTCTCCCTTACTTACCATCTTTGTGTTGCCTGTTGCCTAAAGCTACCTTATTCCGGGCATGAGTTAGTGTAATGTATTTTGGATAAATGTAAAGCCTTGGATGTTTAGGGCATAAAAGAAACTTGTCTTTGTTTTGTGTTGCTTCTGGTTATTATATATGTGCTTATAGTTGTTACTTACTCTTCACTCTTGTGCTGTTGCAGTAGTATCATGCTGTGAAGTTTGGCAATTCTGTAAGAATGTATGTGATGTTCTAAGAATGCTGAAAGATTTTGCAAACTGAAAAATCTTAAACCCACAGAACTTGAAAAAAAACAGTTAAGCTAATTAAACTATTGTTGCGTGAACTTAACTGATTCTTCTCATCATCTTGCTTTGCATCTTGCATCAGGTCAAAGCAAAATGGTGGCTTGACTGAGTTAAATTGAGCCAATATTTCTTTTTCAGTGTGCACGCATGGTATGTACACATTGAAAAAGTTATATATTTATTTTCTCAACTTAACTTAATCAAGTCATAATTTTGCTTTGACTTAATTTAGTTGTAAATGTATACAATTTTCAGTTTACTCAACTTAACTGAGTCAAAGCTAGATGATAACTTGAATCAGTTAAAGTCAGTTAACTTCTCTGAGTTTCATTCACACACCAATAGTTTTATTAACTTAGCGATTTTGATCAAGTATTGCAGGTTTAAAGAATTTTTGTTATATTTTTTAAAAACAATATCGTTACTCTCAACATGTTCTGCATATTTTTAAAGAAACGCTGATATTGACAGGATAAGACTAACTTCAAGCCCACATACTATAATCACCAATAACACAGATAAAGACAACTTTTCTTTCGAAAAGAAAGTTTATTGTCACCAATACATCTCTTTTTAAAAGCCAAGTGGAAAACATTAAAAGATTTCATGCATTTAAAAAAACAGTACATTCATAAAATCAAAATTCAATAACTCGTCACATTTCCTTTAAAAAAAAACATAAAATCCCTTCCCCATGTATTTATTAAACTCCATTAAAAAAGTAAAAGAATAAGTAAATAAATAACGAGTAAAATAACATACATGGTAAAACATCTTTTGTCCACATACAAGTACCAAGGTAAAAACATTTTTTAAATTGTTTTTACATTGATGTTTTTTCTTATTGTTCTTTGTGTTCGTGCGTGTTTTTTAGAATTAAAAAGGGGCCATGTTTTTTTCAGCAAGTCCACGGTTTTAAAAGTTCATGCAAAAAGGTGTAAAAGGAAATCGTGATAGTCCATTAAACCGGATAAAATTGTCCTTTGTACAGAACCGGGGTGAGCCCCTATCAAGCGGGCTCCACCTTGCTCCTCAGAAGAGACAGATAAAGACAACAGTTATAACCAACAGTGAGGGCTGACAATTTTCCAACATAAACATTATTAAAACATGCCTAGGATAAGGTAGCTTTGGGCAACAGACAACAAAAGGTGGTAAGTAAGGCAGAGGCCACACCCAACATGCAAATATATGGTGCCATGAGCCTATGAGAAAGGTGAATGAACCTTGTGAACATATCTGGAGTACAGTAAAAGTTGGTTGAAATCCCTTTTTTCATTGGCTATACATTATTTTATTTATTTATTTTTTAATTTTTCCGATGGAAGTTCTCTGAACTCATTCTGTGTTGCCCCAAATGAATTAAGTTTTCAAACTCTTTTTTTTTGTTGTTGTAATTTATAATACTGTATGGAGTTGAACAAACATTCGTCTTTAAGTTTACCAGACAAACTACGAGTACTTGACACTTAAACAGCTGTATTAAAGTAACTATTGCTCAACAGGTCTATCTTACTTGATTAATTTTATTGCAAAGCTTACATTAATTTGATTTCACTCAACATATGCATATTGTAGTTGTTTTTGCAGCCAAAGACTTTCAATAAACACTTATTTTTTTTCATTTAAATTAACCATAGATTGAACAGCATTGAGAGCGCAGCCAACACAGAGTTAGCAGCTCAGATAAAGCCGCTTGATCTTTCAGCCTACAACATACAAGCAAAGCAATAAATCAAAAACCAAGACCTACAAGTTTACCTAAGGTAGCCCAGGGGGAATCACTACACACTGATGGTGAGTGTCAGAAACTGGGGGACACACCCAGTATGCAAATAGACTGTGGCAGAAACCAATGGAAAAGAAAATGCCAATGGCAACAGACTAAACTCAGTTATTATAAGCAGTGTTGGGCATGTTACTTTGAAAAAGTAATTAGTTATAGTTACTAGTTACTTCTCCAAAAAAAGTAATTGAATTACTAAATGAGTTAATGCACTATAAAAGTAACTAGTTATCGTTGTGTTAATCGCCCCTGTTTCCCGGATTCCTTTTTTGTGCCTTTTTTCTTGTCGGAGGCTGGACCATGATACACGCTAGCGTTGAGCTTGACACGCCCACAAGCAACAAACGTGGGACGACTCGTCACGTTCCAGTGTGAACGCAGTTATCTCATCCTCCCCTTCCTTGTGACTCACACACACAGCGCACACACACACACTTGAGCCTTTGTCTGTATGCGCAAAGATAAAAAAAAAAAAAAAAAGTTAATTGAGCGGCTAAAGTAACGTGCAGTAACGGGGTGTCGGAAATGGTAACGGCGTTATAGTTACAGTAAGAGTAATTAGTTAGATTACTCAGTACAGAAAAAAGTAACGGCGTTACTCCCATCACTGCTTATAAGTTGGTTTAACTCAAATATCTCAGTTGGAAGGTATATGTGCCCACAAATGTTATAATGTATATATGTTATAATGTATAATGTAAAACAGACTTACTTTATTTGAGTATGGGTTTACAGTGTGAAGGGGCTACTTTTAACTGTGTGACAGACCAAAGGTAAAGTCAGGGTCAGACAGTTCTTTAGTGAATTATGTGCTAAAAGGTAATTACGCTAGCCAGTGGGCAAACTTGTCAGATAAAGGCCTTTGAAAAACCTGACAGGCACCTGCTGGCAAAACAACTCAATTAGCTCTCTTAATTTGCATTTTCACACGTTGAGAACAAAGCACACAAGTCCTGTATTTGAGTGAAAGTAGAAATTCACTAGGTGAAAACATTACTTGAGTCTCTTATGTATCTATTTTTAAGTTAAAGCAGAAATGGACTTGCATTTAAAAGAAAAGCCTTAAAGTTAAAATTACAGCTGAGACTAGTTGCTTATGGTTTATGGAGACTATTAAATGTCTCTGTTAATCAGAAACCATTTGAATTTTTTTTTGTGTTGCTGAGGAACTGCACTGCTCTAATGCCAGTAAATGCAACTGGTCCAGACCTACTCACAGTGATTTGTTCACCATCGCTACACAGACCTGGGGCCTCATGTACTAAGACTTGCGTGGACTTCCTACTAAAATGTTCCGTACGCTCAGACCTGAAAAGTTCCGTACGCACAAAAAAATCCGTATTTATCAAACCGTGCGTAGGCAGAATCCCACGTACTGTCTCTTAGTACATCGCAATCAACTTGAAATCAAGCGCAAATGCACGAAAACATCACACCTGCCATGTCTCCTCCCTCAATTACGCATAGTATAATGTTACAATAATAATAATAATTATTATTAATATTAATATTATTTACACGTATCATAATAGTTAATAATTACCCATGTTTTAAATTGTATTATTCTAAGATGGATAATAAATGATTTCATTAAATGCTTTAAATGAGTTGCTTACCAAGAAGCCGCCCGTCACGCACTCAGCTTGTTTTCTTATCCTCCTATGCTCTTGGAAATCTAAAACGGCTTATAAGCCAGTCATCATCATGGGCCAAAAAAAACATGGTCTAATGGTCTAGGAAAATGAGCTCTCAGTGAATTTGGCCATTAGCAATATTTTCCAATAATGCCAACGTTGCCATCTCCAACAACTTCAGCGCAAACTTTTATGCATGTTTATATAATCTAGGCTAAGTGGAAACACGTTAAACGATTATTTCTGTAAGCCAATGAAATTGTGTGATTAATTTACTTTATTTTACCCAATAATGGCTTACTACAATGTGTGCATAAAGGATGTCTTAATAGTTGTAATTTCAATGCATCACCTCTAAGTATCGCCAAATGACAAATACACAATACATATGTACAAAAAACATGCGTACGCCCGAAACAAAAGTGCCGTGGAGAAACGCACTTTCTCACGTTCAAGTCAAATTTAGTACATCTGACCATGAGCGTGAAATACGTGGAAAACGTGCAAACTCCACACAGAAAGACCCGGGTCGAACCCAGGCCGTCTTGCTGTGAGGCGGAAGTGCTACCCACTATATATGTTGTGTAATGCATTTGTAATGCAACATGGCAGACATGTCTGTATGGAGTTGTAGAGGTTCCTAATGGTGCCTGTGATAAATATTCTTAATATTACACTGTAAAAAAATAGAAGTCACTCCAACTTAAAATCATTGAGCAACTAATTTCCTGGCCTTTAAAAAAAAAAAAAAAATATGGCTTATTTGTTCCTGGCAAATAAGTAAGACCAAATTAAGTTGACCTAACGAGTCTTGAAATTTAGATAACTTAAGTTATTGAATCATTTCAACATAGAATTTATCATAGTTTATTATCTAATATTTTAAGTTGGCTAAACTTATTATATTTAGTTGAGGAAAAAAAATGTGTTGAAATTAGTTGCTAAAACATTTTTAGTTAGATCGACAACCTCGGAAGTGTTTGTTTTACATGTCAACAGAAAACACGACTAAACTGAACAATTTTTATAACAATATAGAAAAAAAGTATTCATTGCCTCAACTTAACTCAGTTGTAAATATATAACATTTTAACTTAATTGAGTTTTGTTCACAATATAAACAATAGTTTAATTAGCACAAGAGTTTTTGTTAAATATTGTGGGCTTGAAAAATTTTGTTCATTTATATATAGACATATATACAGGCATTCCCAGCATATTTTTATAGCGTAACATTAGGACAGCACAAGAACGAATTCTATAGTTCCAAGCCAACATACAGTCATCACTATGATAACAGAATAAAGGGAACTTCCTCTTACAGCCTACAACAATGAACTCTAACAACACACACATATAGCATGCTAATATATGGCCAGGATAAGGTAGCTTTGGGCAACAGTAAACACAAAGATGGTAAGTAAGGGAGAGGCCACACCCAATATGCAAATATCTGGTGCCAGGAGCCTGTGGAAAAGCTGTATAAACCCAGCATTCTAATGCAACAGATTTATCTACATACAACTATTGCATTTTGATGTGCTTTGAATGTATTTTGCCTTTATGGAGGTTTTGGATCTCTAAAAATGACTTTTTTTGGCCTGGAGTAGAATTGTACGCACAATTATGTACAATACCATTGTGATTGGAATGAATGTGGTGTGGAGCTTCACATAAACTGTTATAATGAGGATTTTCTCTTTGTCTTGAACTGTGCCTCTTATCCACTGAAAAAAAAAGATGCATAAAATTTACTTTTTACGAAAGTTTTGCAACTTTCTGCATTTGCATTTTTTAAAGTAAATTTAATTTCAGATGAATTTAAGTAACTTCAACTCGGTTTCAAGACTTTAATGTTACATAGAGTAAATAAGTGAACTGAACTTCAGTCAATCCTTTCTTTTAGTAAACTCTACTTAATTTATTTTTGCTGAATCAATCCTTTCTTTTAGTAACCTTTACTTAATTTCTGTATACAATATTACCTAATTACAATTACTTCATTCATACAATATTACTCAAATAATTTATGATACAAAATATAGTATAATTCCTGAAATTTAAATATGTTTAGCTAAAACACACAATAAAATATTTACATAGTTTCAAAGATTTATTTTGTTAACAGACCAAATCTCACTGTCTCAACACATGGATGGCATGTAATACATTCTTTTTTTATTTCAGGAATTGTAATATATTATATATATATCATAAATCATTTAAGTAATGTTGTAGAAAATAAGTAATTGTAATGAGGTAATATTGTATTAATTAAGTAATTGTAGTTAGATAATATTGTATGCAGAAATTAAGTAAAGTTTACTAAAAGTTAGGATTGATTCAGCAAAAAAATTAAGTAAAGTTTACTAAAAGAAAGAATTGATTCAGCAAAAAAAAAAAAATAAGTAAAGTTTACTAAAAGAAATGATTGATTTAGCAAAAATAAATGAATTAAAGTTTACTAAAAGAAAGGATTGATTCAGCAAAAATAAATTAAGTAAAGTTTACTAAAAGAAAGGATTGATTCAGCAAAAATAATTTAAGTAAAGTTTACTAAAAGAAAGGATTGATTCAGCAAAAATAAATTAAGTAAAGTTTACTAAAAGAAAGGATTGATTTAGCAAAAATAAATGAATTAAAGTTTACTAAAAGAAAGGATTGATTCAGTAAAATAAATTAAGTAAAGTTTACTAAAAGAAAGGATTGATTCAGCAAAAATAAATGAAGTAAAGTTTACTAAAAGAAAGGATTGATTCAGTAAAAATAAATTAAGTAAAGTTTACTAAAAGAAAGGATTGGCTGAAGTTCAGTTCACTTATTTACTCTATGTAACATTTAAGTCTTAAAACCGAGTTGAAGTTACTTAAATTTATTGTATTTACTTACAAAAAACAAATGCAGAAAGTTGCGAAACTTTTTTAAAGTAAATTTTACTCATCATTTTTTTCAGTGTAGCCTAATCATAATAATGAATGATGGGGTAGTGCATAGTCAGTCCTATAAATAGTTTTCTATGACTTCAGCCTTGGGTGCATGGTTAGTGCAGATTGCAGTTGCTTCAAGTCACATTTTGTACTGTTCTATTTCTCAGTGTTCCTTCAAAAAAAAAAAAAAATAGATGTTAAGGAGGATCAATTTGTGCTAGCAGGATCTGTGCAGGATCTGATGATGCACAGGTCAGAACATCCATGTAAGGATTGCTTTCTGCCCCTAAAACCCAAAACTGTCACATGTGAATGCACTAGATTTCAGTCCAACTTTGCAATTGGCAAGAACTGATAAGATGCATATATTTGCATAAATCTGTCTGATCAAACGTTAAAGGAACATGGTTCCTGGAAGATGTACCCGCGGAGACGCCATGTGTGGCTAAACCTACACAGGATCGGTGTACCCTGGGTCTAAATCTGGAGCCTTAATCAAATGCAGAAGTGCCGTAGAACTATAAAGCGGTATGAATATGGATACAGCCTTGAGAGATCAGCGGTGTTTCAGTAGAGACCCCCGCGTGAGAGATCCAACATCTTT
Source organism: Astyanax mexicanus (assembly GCF_023375975.1). Lineage (NCBI taxonomy): Eukaryota > Metazoa > Chordata > Actinopteri > Characiformes > Acestrorhamphidae > Astyanax > Astyanax mexicanus. The sequence goes on from NC_064420.1 coordinate 31,044,829, forward strand.
CTGGCTTACGCAAACATGCAGGAAACGCAGGAGACGTTGCTAAAGGTAAAGGTCAAAGATGACCCCTGCAGAGACAACGAGCAAGCCAGAGAAATCCACGTACAGAAATCATGTTTAATTAACGCTGTGGCGCAACGGAAAATGCAAATGAACTCAAGAGCAAACATCATGTTCAATAAACACTGATGCAACAGTGAAGTAGAAAAGAAATTGCATGGAAAAATCATGCTTAATTCATACAATTCAGATTAAGAAAAGGCTGCACTGTACAAAAGAGCTCAGGTGCACATACGGTAGCATAAAAAAATGTTGTGCCCCCTTACATATTTCTTTTATTTTTTCATTTTTTCAAATTAACAAGCAAACGTTTTTTTGGAAAGCAGCGTTTAATTTCACTACTAATCACAACCAGGGCTGTAGAACCAGACCTGTAGAATCAAGAAATCACTTATAGAATAGAACCTGTTTGACAACATGAAGCAGCTAAAAGATCCTGCAAATCAGTGTGAGAGCTATTATTCCCAAATGGAGAAAACATGGAACACATTTTTTAAAAAAGGGCATGGACAACTCATCCAGGAGGTCACAAAAGAACCCAGAACAACATTTAAAGAACTGCAGGTCTTAGTTGCCTCAGTTAAGATCAATGTAAAAGATTCAACAATAAGATAGAAACTGGTTGAAAATCGTATCCATGGAAGAGTTTCCAAGGCAAAAAACACTGCTGACCAAAAGAACATAATGGTTTGTCTCACATTTGCCAAAGAAAAAAAACAGAGCTTGATGATCCCCAGGACTTTGGGTAAATATTGTTTAGACTGATGTGATAAAAATGGAACTTTTTGAAAGGTGTGTTCCCTGTTACATTTGGTGTAAAGCTAACATTTTATTTCAGAAAAAGAACTTCATACTGAGTGTAAAACATGGTGGTGGTAGTGTGATGGTCTGGGACTGTTTTGCTGCTTCAGGGTCTGGACAACTTGCTGTAATAGATGAAAACAAATTCTACTATTTGTCAGACAATCCTGAAGAAGAATGTCCGGCCACCTGTTCATGACCTCCAGCTCAGGTGTACTTGGGTTCGGCAGCAGGACAATGATCCAAAAAACTCAAACAAGTTCACCTCTGAATGGCCTAAAAAAAACTAAATGAAGGTTTTGGAGTGGCCTAGTCAAGTCAAATCTGATTGAGATGCTGTGGATGATCTTAAACAGGCGGTTCATGCTTGAAAAAAAATCCAATGTGGCTGAATTAAAACAATTCTATTAAAAATAGTGGTCTTTCAAAATTCCTCCACAGAGATGAGATGTGAAAGACTCATTTTCGCTTGATTGCAGTTGTTGCCACCAAGTTATTAGTTTAAGGGGGCAAACATCTTTTCACACAGGGCTTGAATAGTTTTTTTTTCTTTAATAAATAAAGTTATCATTTAAAGTCATCATAAAATGTGTTTTATATATATATATATATATTTACTCAGGCTAAATTTGTCTGATAAAGTTTTTTTGATAAACAGTGCTAATAATATGATTAATTAATATAAGTTGCTGTTTTAGTATTATAACTTCCTTTCTTTTGCATTTTAATGCTCTATTAGTGCGTTGTAAAAAAAAAAAAAAACACAGTCACTGCAAAAAATTACGGTAATATTAACTGGTAACTACAGTATTTTTTGCACTGTAAAAATGTGACTGTTTTTTTGTGCTTCCACTTTATTATATACTTTAATTACTATATATAATAAAAATGCCTTGTCTTCGCATCTGCCAGCCTATTTTTCCAATACTTTAATACAGAGTTGTGAACTGCATTGCACCACTCTACTTCATGACCCATCAACTTTATAAAATAATATTAAATGTATTAAATGGACCGCCATCAGAGAACACAGCTTCACCATTGCTCCACTGCTACACAGTGCTGAGGGTGGGGGGGGGTGGAAGGAGGGGGTATTTATTCCCCTCTAGCCCATGACTGGCATTAGGCACGGCCCCAATAGGTTCATGCGTACTAACTTGACACAGCTTAACAGTCCACGGCACAATCCAATCTATAAATGAAATGATTAGCTCTATCAGAGGGTAATTTTCCACCTGCACTTTCCAATTTGTCAGACATTCTATTTTAGATAAGCATCAATTTACTTACATTTCTTATGTCACTTAATCAGCACTTGTCAGTAATTTAATCAAACATAGATTCAGGCAGCCTGAGGATCATGCAATGCTCCTGAATCATTAAGAAAACCTATGAGATAACCAATCCCAGCCCTGCAAACCTCATACTCTCTTCATTTCTCTTCCTCAAACAAACCTGAGTGAGCTCATGACAGGCATAATAATTCCCTGATCACAAAACCATGACTGGCATGAATTCCCAAGGACAGGGATTGAGAAGCTCAGAATTACACAATGCCAAACACGACTATCACATTTTAATAAGCTTTACTCTGACATCTGCACACCCAGCGGCCATGTTTATTTTACATGTCATTCACAGGCCTGAAAAGAAGAAGCAGTGCTGCATTTGAGAAAACTCAAAATTTCAATGCAACTTACTGCACTTGATTTTTTTGTTTAATTTTTTTTACTTTTAAGTTTTGAAAAAAAAAAAGTTGTGTTAACTAGAAATCTTTAGTTGAGCAAATTAATTTGTTTATATGCATAAAAAACTTTATTATTACGTATTACCAACTTAAAAAAAATCATGTGTTGTTAGTTGGCCTCATTTAAGTTCTATGAAATGTGTTTTGTCAATTTTGCTGACTATCCTTTAAGATCAACTAAAATAATTAACTGGTGTTTATCACATTTAACACAGACCAAATTCATACGATAAGCACAACACACTTTTTTGTTAATTTAAGTTAGCAACTGAGTATTTACAACTATTATGTACACTGAAAAAAATAAATCTGAGCGTTAGTAAATGTAACGTAATTAAATCTGTGTTATTAACAAGAAAAAAATATGTTTCTACCTTTACATGAAAATATCTAGTTTTTAATTACTCCACATTTGTTCAAAAATACAAGACATTGTGTATTTTTTCCTTTTTTTAATTTATTTATGTTATCCCAACAAATCTTTTTAGGTACACCTGCACAACAAACTAAAATCTTGTTATATTTACTAGGGTTTTAGTCACTACCTGTGTCAATGCTCTTTCTACAGTGTTGGTTCATGCAGCTTTCCTATAGGCTCCTGGTACCATATATTTACATATTGGGTGTGGCCTCTCCCTTACTTACCATCTTTGTGTTGTCTGTTGCCCAAAGCTACCTTGTCCTGTGTGTGCAGTAATTATAATATGTATGTTGTTTGCCAGGCTTCAGTGTTGTAGAGCTGTAAGAGCACATTAACTTTATTCTGTGTTCCTAGTGATCACAGTATGCTGGCTTTGAGCTACAGAGTTCACTCTTTACTGAGTTTACTCCTGTATTGTTCCATTATTATGCTGTCAGTGTTGGCAGTTAGATAATAAGATCCTAAATATGTTGAGAATACCCATAGATAACTTAAAATGATAAGTTATGTGAATATTACTAAAGTTTTATTAACTTGAAAGTGTGCATTAAAATAAAGATGAATTGTTAGTTTATTTGGCTAAACAGATCATTTTTAAAAAAGGACAAATTAAACACTTAAGTTGAGTTAACTCAGCTTTTTAAGTCAGCAGTGTACAAGAGAACATTAAGTTGACAATACTTAAATTTCCCATGTAGTGTCTATGGACTCTTTTAAGTAGACACCACCTGAAAAAAGTATGTTTGCCCTACTTGAGAATATTAAGTTGTATCTATTTGAAAAAGTATGTTAGCACTACTGGAGACAATTAAGTAGCAAATACAATGACTACTCTTGCTTGATCTACCTGATTATCTGATGCAATAAGTTGACATGATTTTTTTAAGTAAATCAAGCACACAATTTTTTTCAGTGTACAATCTATACAACGAAACTTAATATAAGCTGATTCTTGACTGTAATAAGAAGTGGCATCAAAACAAGCAAAAAGGAAAGGTTTAACTCAAAAGTCTTTTTATAGTTGTGTTGTCAGCAGTTTAAACAAACCTGAGTGAGCTCATGACAGGCATAATAATTCTGTTATTACAAAACCATGACTGGCATGAATTCCCAAGGACAGGATGACACGACTGAAAAGCTCTGTATTACACAATGCCACACTTTAATAATCATGTTTTAAAAAGCTTTACTCTGACATCTGCATGCCCAGCAGACATGTTTTTTTCATCCAATCAGCTGCTACCCCACTGTATATTCCCCATCACTAGAGATGCCACAACACAAGGAGAGTAAAGACTAGCACATGCCTCCTCGGACACATATGAAACCAGCCACCGCTGTTGCTGATGTAGCATTGCCCAGTAGCATCACAGTGCACTCAGAGGAAAGCGCAGCGACTCGGTTCTAATACATCAGCTCACAGACGCCTCGTGCTGATCGACATCACCCTTTGGAGTGATGAGATGAAAGAGTGCCATCTACCCACCCAGAGAGAGCAAGGCCAATTGTGCTTACTCAGGGATCTTAGGGCAGCTGATGGCAAGCTGCATGACAGGGATTTGAAGATTGAAGAGACAATATATAAATTTGATCTAAACATTTACACACCTACCCGGAAACTGCACCCTGTGTAAATCTTATATTGTTAGCTGTGTGTCTCTTTCTGTGGGATATTAGAGAGTGTTTGGCTTTTTCTTAGTCAGCTTTATGAGGTATGGTTTAGTTTAGGTATGGCTTTCAGTTAACAGCTGTGCTGAACTTGTCAAGAGTTAATTGCTTGAATTTCTGGATCAGTTGTGTTGTAAAGAGTTAGAGTTGGTATACAGTGAATAGCACTATCTGAGTAATGTTCTAATCCATATTATGACAAGAACTTCTCAACCAATTCAAGAAAAAAATACAAAAAATCTTTAAAAGTAACCTCTGGTACATTTTCAAAGACCTTCAAAAACGTTATGTGGGCCAGCGGTTTAACGGGCTGCCACTATGATCGGGAGATCTCTGGTTCGAATCCTGGTCATGTAGCTTGCCATCAGCTGCCACAGTCCTGAGAGAGCACAATTGGCCAAGCTCTCTCTGGATGGGTAAATGTCCATCTTTCCTCTCATCACTCCTAGGGTGATGTATTGGAATTGAGCCACTGAACTGACCTAGCTAAAATGGGAGAAAAAGATAAATTAAATTATTTTATGAAAAATGATTGTAAAACTAAACTACCTAAATGCTTCACATATTTTGGTTTGTTTAACACTTTTAAGTCACTGGGTGACACTTTAGTGTTCATTTACAATGTAGATAAAAACATTGAATTAGAAGGCGTGCCCAAACCTTTGAATGGCACTTTATGTTTTTTTTTTATAATTTTATTTCTAATTTTTCCCATTTTCTCCCCAATTTACACAGCCAATTACCCAACCCACTCACTAGGACTCCCCCTACCACTGGTAATGCCCCAACACACCAGGAGGGTGAAGACTAGCACATGCCTCCTCCGATACACGGGAAGTCAGCAACCAGCTTTTCGAGCTGCTGCTGATGGAGCATTCATGAGCAGCATCACAGCGCACTCGGAGGAAAGCGCAGCGACTCGGTTCCGGTACATCAGCTCACAGATGCCCTGTGCTGTGGACATCACCCTAGGAGTGATGTGGGGAGAGAGCGCCATCTACCCACAAGGAGCGAGCAGGGCCAATTGTGCTCCCTCCCACTTTATGTTTTATGTATTTCAACTCCTTAAGGACTTCGATCTTCACTCTGTTTACTGATAAACTGTATTTACTTTACAGTTTTGTTTAAAATATATGATACAAGGTGCCCATTATTGATAAGCGACATTCATTTTTTCCCGTCAAAACAAGCTGAGTACAGAATGATGCATGATCTCAGTGGGCAGTAATCTAATTGCTACTTTTTTCTCTGTTCCATATAATCACACACACACACACACACACACACACAAAACACACAACAAAAATACGCCTACTCGCTCAAACAACACTAATTAGTGCCATTTCAATCAAACAACACACCATTACGTAAAAAAAAAAAAAAAAGGTGAAATGTGTTGCCATAGCAATTTATCTCTGATTGTCGATTCGGACCAACAGCTTTTGAGTGGGTGACCCGTAATCTGTGTCTTTTCAGCCTCTGATGAAGGGTTATTTCTCCTCACCTCCGACAGACAAACACGACACGATGGTCACAAGATAAAGCTCAGAAGGCCTAAGCTGACAGACATGATTAGAATAAGGAGGGCTTTTTCGCTCTTTTATCGCTCTGTCCATCACGATAAGCAGAATTTCCCCTCTATTTTTGTTTAAAGTGATCTGAGGCTGAAGCGGAAGCCTGATAAAACGGATTTACAAAGCAATTCTGGTGGAATAAAATTCTGAGTTAGGCTAAGATGTATAGAAATGGCCCTCTATGAATACTATGTTATTGCTGGGTATTGTGTGTACCACCGTGTGACTGTAGAAAAGCACAACGTCCTTTAAAATGAAGCTATCACAGTTCCAGCACTCTCACATTTTTTTTTATCATTTATCATTTTGTCTATTTTTTTCTACAGGAGCTCTACTGATCATATAGAAGCACTTGGTAGTTCTATAATTACATATTACACCACAGTTGGTTCCGACCCTGCGATTGGCTGAACGGCATTTTATGAGTGCCATTATCAGCCGTTAATGCACTGTAACCGATGCTCTTCATGTGTTACTCTGCCATATACAGGTAACAGGTAAATAATGCAAAGAAAACATATTCATATTCATAAAGTTTTAAAAAAGAAATCAATATTTGGTTCAATAGCCCTGGTTTTTAATCACAGTTTTTATGCATCTTGGCATGTTCCCCTCCACCAGTCTTACACACTGCTTTTGGATAACTTTAAGCTAGCTTGGTTTGATGGCTTGTGATCATCCATCTTCCTCTTGATTATATTCCAGAGTTTTTAAATTTGGTAAAATCAAAGAAACTCGTCATTTTGCTTTTGAAAAGTGGTCTCTTATTTTTTTCCAGAGCTGTATGACATAGACTTTTCTAAAAACCCATTTTAATTACACTTTTAGTATATTCTTAAAAATGTATTGTACTTTGCACACTTGTGATTTTTCCTTGTAAGTGACAAATACAACAAGTACTATTACTGATTCCAGACATAGCACAGCTTTCATACAGATACAAATATACATTCCACACTTTTTCCTGATTGCAGCAGCCTCCTACTGTTTGTTCTCTATTAGCATATTCAACATCTATTCAGCACAACAAATGTTCATTAGTATTCAAAATACCACCAGGAAATACAAGTTTGCCTGCAAGGGTTTTCAGTGCCTGATGTCTTTCATGAATTCCCGTGGGCTACAGGCCCGAGGGGCTACACTGATGCAGCTTGTAGAAATCACTAAAAATATGGGTTAGTGGTGCATTTGCTTTAATTTATGAGCAAAGAGTAATATGGATTTTTCAGTAGCGTATTAATAAAAACATCTTTTCACTAGCACTTTTGTTTGCTAGCTCAAAATTGCCAATGCTATTATGTAAGAGTGTTTTACAACTTTGGAGAGTTTTTACAGCAGTGTAAAAGCAGTTGTGAGAATTCAGTGGAGAGAAGATTTCAGTAGCTCAGATCAATTAAGACAATATTGGTAAGTGATTACAATACTAGAGTGAAAGGGTAAGTTGTCATATGTGAGGGCTCCCCACATCATAATGCCAGGATTTGGAGAATTTCTCACCATAAATGTGTTTTGCCCGCATTAAATCTGAAAAATATTATCTAAATATATTATGCAGCCCTGTAGAATTCCCCTGTTATTTAAATCAATTTTAAGAGGAAACTGTAAAAATAAAAGTTAAATTTTATTTGAACAAATGTTTTTATGTGCTTACACATTTTAATTAATTCATTTTTGTTGAGATTTCTTTTTAGTTGGTGCAAAGGTGATTAGTTTAGTTGCCTGTCAGTCAAAAGCCTGAGTAGTGGGTGGGGCTAGGAGCTGCTGTTGGGAGCAGCGGAGAGCAGAGAGAGAGAAAAAGAAGGAAATAGACAGAGAATTTGTGAGAGAGATAGAACAAGAGCGTCAGAGAGTGAGAAGGAGAAAGAGAGAGATGGAAAGAAAGAGAACAAGAGAAAGAGAGAGAGAAAGAGAGAGAGAGCGAGAGAGAGAGAAAGAGAGAGAGACTGTGGCACTGCAGCTAATTAACTTTGTGCCAAAAACATGTCTAGAATATGGGCAACGGACAGTTAAACCACGTGTGTAACACTTAACAGCTCTGGAAAAAATAAGAAACTACTTAAAAATGATGAGTTTCTTTGATTTTACCAAATTGAAAACCTCTGGAATATAATCAAGGGGAAGATGATCACAAGCCATCAAACCAAGCTGAACTGCTTGATTTTTTTGCACCAGGCGTGGCATAAAGCTATCCAAAAGCAGTGTGTAAGACTGGTGGAGGAAAAAATGCCACGATGCATGAAAACTGTGATAAAAACCAGTATTATTCCACCAAATATTGATTTCTGAACTCTGAACAACATGAACTTGTTTGCTTTGCATTATTTGAGGTCTGAAAGTTCTGCATCTTTTTTGTTATTTCAGCTATTTCTCATTTTCTGCAAAAAATGCTCTATATGACAATAATTATATTTGGAATTTGGGAAAAATGTTGTCTGTAGTTTATAGAATAAAACAGCAATGTTTATTTTACACAAACATATACCTATAAATAGCAAAATCAGAGAAACTGATTCAGAAAATAAAGGGTTTTTTTTGGAGCTGTTGCATATTTGTCACTGTCCAATGAAAAATAAGTATCTACATTTTAGTGGGTTTTTAGTTTACTACATAATTTGAACACTCAACCTGTTCTTGAAACTGTGTCAAAATTCCTTAATGGACCAATATAACCAATATAACAATATAACCAATATAATAAAGTATTCTTACATTGACTTCTATTGAAAGTTAAGAAGGTTTTATTTATTTTCTGTAAAGTTGTTGTTTTAGAGATACTTGTTTTTCATTGGACAGTAGTGTTGTTGGAAGCTAGCCAAAATTATGTGTATTTGGTTGCTTAGTAGCCATGCTAGCTAACTCAGTAGGGCTAATATATGATGTATAGCTGCTTGTGTGTTAGAAATGTTTTTAAAAGAGACATGTTTAGAAGTCAATAATCTCTCACCAGGAGGTACACTACCCCAAAATTAAGCTTTTGGGAGCCTTTTAATAGGGTAGCAAGCCTACCAGACCACACCTGTTTATGTCATTGAGACATTTTTTTGCACATTTTTTTATATATATATATATGTACAAAGAAAATTGTGCATGAGTTTACTTCAGTCAAAATGCACAATGTTACATACTGCGCTTCTGAGGCATAAGAAGAAAACCAGTATAGCTGCCAAGCGCAGAAATAACAATCAATTTGAAAAACTGCCAAGAGAACTGTTGACACTGTGCAGCACCTTTGCTCTTTAATGGTAAAGGATGCTGGTGATCTCCTGACAAATTGCCAGACCTGCCCTTTAAAGCTCTCCTTATAGAAACAGCGGGATGCCAGACACCTCTTGTCATCACAAATTACAGGAATAAACTCCCCACAGGACCACCAGTCAAGTAGCGGTGACGAGGTAAAAGAAAAAAAAAAAAAAAAGCTTCAAAAGGTCACCATCACGCCCATGCTGACAGACGCGATCAATAAGTAATTAGCTCAGCAATCGGCCGGAGTTAATCATCCTCCCCTTCTCCCTTCTTACCTGAACGCTGCATCATTTTCACTTTATTCCATTCTCTGTTTCTTCCACCAATAGTTACGCTGCTTGATAAAGAATAAGTGTCGTCTCGGTGTCTCTGTACGCTCATCAAACCTGCTATTAGGAAGACAATAACGCTGTTAGAACAGTTATCGTCTAAAGACAGGGGAAGATGTATTTGATTTGTGTTCGGTTTGACCTCTAGGATGGGAGCAGATGGCACTGTATAAAATATTAGATTAGATACGCTGCTGGACGATGTTAGCCTGGAGCCGTACAATTTCATTTTTATTTTTTGCACAGCTGCCTTGCTTGACGCTTATTTTACTGCAGCAAGGCATCTAATATATAGCTTAATATTAAATTTACTGGGCTGACATTAGTGTCACAAGCCAGAGTTCTGATTATCGTCAGAGATATGCATCTTTTTCACTGCTTAAACGTAGATATCTAGTTTCTAGTTTCATAGAAAGAGGCCTCTAGACAGACCACTTGTAGAAACTCAACCTGTTTTGCACATCAACAAGATTTATGAGGTAGAGTCACCTGGAATGATCAGCTTTCAGTTAACAGCTGTGCTGAACTTGAACTTGAATTATTTTTTTTGTCCTTTTAATGTGTTTGAGAGCATCAGTTCTAAAGTGGTGAAGAGGTAGAGTTGGTATAATACAGTGATTTGAGTAATGTTCTAATCCATATTATGGCAAGAACTACTCAACTAAGTCAAGAAAAACATTATAATGAAACTGGCACTCATCAGGACTACACCAGGAAAGGAATGCCAAGGGCCCTATCGCACTCCCTGGGCAAGGCGCATCAAGATGCTTGTTACTATTTTACACCCCATAAACAGTCTACAGTTCTGGAAAAAAAAAAAAAGACCACCTAAAAAGGATGAGTTTCTTTCATTTTACCAAATAAAAAAATCTCTGGAATATAATCAAGAGGAAGATTGATGATCACAAGCTGAATCAAACCAAGCTGAACTGCTTGATTTTTTGCGCCAGGAGTAAAGGAATAAAGTTATCCAAAAGCAGTGTGTAAGACTGGTGGAGGAGAGAACATGCCAAGATGCACGAAAACAGTGATTAAAAACCAGGGTTATTCCACCAAATATTGATTTCTGAACTCCTAAACTTGATTATGAATATGAACTTGTTTTCTTTGCATTATTTGAGGTCTGAAAGCTCTGCATTCTTTTTTTGGTTATTTCAGCCATTTCTCATTTACTGCAAATAAATGCTTTGAATGACAATGTTTTTATTAGGAATTTGGAAGAAATATTGTCCGTAGTTTATAAAATAAAACAACAATATTGATTTTACTCAAACATATACTGTACATATAAATAGCAAAATCAGAGAAACTGATTCAGAAACTGAAGTGGTCTCTCAATTTTTTTCAAAGCTGTTGTTTCATGCTTTGTGCCTGTGCTGTTAAATTATCGTCAAATTTTAAGAATATATTGTGGTGTTAGGAGGCGGGGAGAGCTGTGGGTCCATGTCGGAACGCACAGTCCTACCTGTCCTGCTGATCTGCATCCGGACTGATTAAACAGCCAGCTGGGACAGGTCTAAAAATGCAAATGCAAATACAAAAGGGACCTAAAAAGACACCAAAGTACGCAATAGAGCCCCATTGGGCCATGTTATGTTTGTTTAGGTTCTTTTGGGTGTGGTGGAGGGTGTTTAAAGCCAAATAAAGGTACGTTTTGAGTTGATTTACTCCCCATGTCTGTGTTCTCTGTGTGCTTACTCTCTACCGGGCCACAGTGGCCACGCCCCTAACCCCAGGGGCCAGTCACTATATCTACATTGATGGGTGTGGTGATCTGGAAGAAAGGTGTGTTCAGGTAAATTTCTGGAGTGTTATTATTTTGGCGGTGGAAAACACAGGTGCGCCACTGACTGAAATGAGCCTAGACAACAGTCAATCGTTAGAGTCCATTCCTATAGGTGCACCATGCACGTAAACCCTTCCCCTCGTTAAACACAAACACATTGATGCGCTGCAGAGCAAAAACCCGACTCAACAATATACAGAATGAAGAATAAAATAACAGTACTGTTCCCTTAAATGAGCTGCTGGTGTATCCTTATCCCAGTATCCTCTGCTGAGACACAAAAAAAGCGCAGTGCTGTTAAGATAACGACACGCCAACAGTTTAAGGTTACTACATGATTCCTTCCTTTAATATCTGGATGACTTCATTATTAAATATGTCGGGTGTCATTTCATTCTAGGACCCCTTTAAAAACTTAGAGAAGCCGATCTGGCTGTACAAGCCAGCTTGGCCAGGCTTGGTTATTGCTAAAGCACCTCCAGCAGCAGTGCTTCAAACCCAGGTCGAGATTGCGTAACGTTCTAAATTGCATTTGACACGTCTTAGCATGCGAGAACAGTTATAACCGTGTTTGCCAAGTTCAAAGCACTTGAAGTATGTCTCTGACCTCAAACACAATAGATACTGGATGCTCCATTTATGCGTAGGTGGAGCGTCTGAGGCTGAGGCTCAATTTATTCGCACTAGTTAGTTTCAGAGGGAGCACAAAACGTGTCGTAACCCCAGTGCTCTACTTTTTAAATACTTTAAATACTCTATTTTTAAATACTCGAGACGTCATTGCATGAATATGCCCTCGCCGCTCTGCATACCACGCAGTGCTCCATGCTGTGACTTGATCTCCCACGGCTGCTGCATCGCTCAAAGATCCATCGGTGCCACGAATGATTCCTTCTTATGATGTAAGGAAACGACAGAAGTCACACTACCTCAAACATGTGCATAGCCTGTTGTAATCTGTCTTTAATTATGTGCATAATAACATTTTATAAACTATTAATAGGCATCCCTAAGGTGAATTCTACATATCTAGGTTACTGTATTTGCTGTCACTTGATCTTTAATATGAATAAATAATGTTACAGCGCTATAAAATCGGTTAGTGAGCTAAAAAAAAAAAAGTTAGCTTACCTTAAGCATTTAACAGTCTGGTTGAGTAATACTGTATATTTTCATATAGATATGAAATCCTGGACAGACACAGATAAAAAAAAAACTTGTTTAACCAGTTTGAGTAGATGTGTGCAATAATAACCCAACATTATATAAATCAACAAGACTATAGTGTCCAAAACAGAAAATGGCTAGGCTAATAGGTCAAATGAAAGACAAGCAGGAAAGCAAAAATCCAGAAAAGTAGTAAAACCAAACAACAAATCTAAAAATGGTAAAACTAAGAAGAAGAAATGGTAAACAGACAAAGTTCAGTAACAAGCAGCAAAACTCGGAAGCTAACACAATGAAATGTTGGCAATACTTCGCAAAGTGAAACAAAAAAATGAATGTCTCTAAACTTATAGGAGAGAAATACTTTAAATCCTTTAAAATTTTCAACAAAAAGAGTTTATTGTCTATCTCTGTCAGCCTGCTGTTAGTTTCCATGATCTCGTCCTTAATGTTGATTAGCCATCTTTTGTTGTCCTGATGGAAATCTCTCTGTTCTCAGACAATTAATCCCATATCGACCATGTCTTGTGAGTTAGCTTCTCCCTCGTCATCGCTACAGTCTGCATTGAAGCATGAAGCATTCTGTACCAACTCGTCATATGTCCCGGCTTGCTGCCAACCTTTCTTACTTTTATTCCTAGTGTCCATTTCTACCTCTTTTTCTCACCGTTTTATATTTTTTAGATAGCAGAATTGAAGTATTCAATGGATTTAAACTCATAATGATTTAGAAAGCTGCCACAACTCAGCAAAGTTGTAAGATTAGAACAATTCTAATCCCCCTTTTCTTTACTTCCAACATATAATAACTGAGTTTAGTTTGTTGCTACTGGCAGCTTCTTTTCCATTGGCTTCTGGCAAAATGTAATTGCATAGTGGGTGTGTTCCCTCAGTTTCTGACACTCACAATCAGTGTGAAGCGATCCCCCCTGGGATACCTTAGGTAACCTTGTAGCTCATATATTGATTATATGACTAATTGACTGGCCTCTATGTTGTAGGCTGTAAGAGCAAGCATCATTTTCTGAGCTGCAAACTCAGTGCTAACTGCTAACTATACTGTTCACTCTATAGCATTTTATAGCACTTTCTCCACCTAATTCTCTATGAGTATTTCTAATCTGTCTTTTTTACTTCAATTAAACCAAAGAAAAGACTGAATACACATCTATTTTATCCACCTGATCATAACATTCAAAGTAGAATTAGTATGCAATGCAATTGATATGACTCAAATAATTTAAGTAAATTATCTTATCTTATCCAAGCCTATAGTGTAGCTCCTCATTGTCTCTCTGTACAGTTGTGTTTGTGTTTGTCTGTTTGTTTGTGCTGTCTGGGTCAACCAGAGGAGGATGGGTTCCTCATATAGCGTTTTTGCACTGACGAGGAACCGGCACCGCTTTGGTTTGCAAACCCAATTTTAAACCGTTTGCAACGTTTTCACCAACAAAATTAGGTTCTGGAACCAGGAATGTTTGTTCGGAGCGAAAAACAATGAATACTAGGTTCTTTTGGAGGAAAAGCGATTTTACTTATCTCACGAGTCTTGCTTCCCCTCCATGGTTTCTTCCTTTTAGTGGAAGGAAGATTTTCCTTGCCACTGTTGCCACCACAACTTTGCCACTATTGCCTCTATCACCATGGTGATTACTAATAATTTTCTTATAACTGTCTTATAATTCATTTTATTATTTTCTTATAATTGTCTTCCGTGTTGTGTATGTCTATTGTGTTCTTGTTGTATTGTACATATAGTGTCTCCCACTCTTTTAGATTATATGTCTTATTTCTTTTTATTTATATTTATATATCTTATTTCACCCCACCACTACTGCACTACTGTGTTTGTCTCATGTATGTCTATTTGTGTCCCTGCTGTATTGTACCCATAGTGTCTCCCATTCTCTCTTTTATTATATCTATTATCTGTACTTGCTGTAAAATTGGGAAGGAGAGTAACGTAATTTCAATTCTCTGTATGTCCTGTACATATGCAGTATTGACAATAAAACTACTTGACTTGACTAATAAGAGGCTTTGACCAGTATCTCTGTAAATCTGCTTTGTGATAACACTTGTTGTGTAAAGCACTTTATAAATAAAATGGAATTGAATTGAATTGAGTAGAATCAGGTTTATGGAATAAGCTAAAGTTGGGTGTTTGCCTAGATCTTGGAAAAAGGTCTACAATATGGATACAATGCCTGTTAAAGAGCTTCTGTCTTAACTGCTATCACTGTAAACAGCTAATCAAATTGTTCTGGACTGTAATCATATTTTGGTTAAAATGTTATTTATCCAGAGCGTTATACAGCTCTGGAACAAAAAAAAAAAAAAACAAGAGACCACTAAAAAATGATGAGTTTCTTTGATTTTACCAAATTGAAAACCTCTGGAATATAATCAAGAGGAAGATGAATGATCGCAAGCAAGTTATCCAAAAGCAGTGTGTAAGACTGGTGGAGGAGAACAGGCCAAGAGGCATGAAAACTGTGATTAAAAACCAGAGTTATTCCAACAAATATTGATTTATAAACTCTTAAAACTTTATGAATATGAACTTGTTTTCTTTGCATTATTTGAGATCTGAAAGCTCTGCTGTTTTTTTTTTTTTGTTATTTCAGCCATTTCTCATTTTCTGCAAATAAATGCTCTGAATGACAGTATTTTTATTTGGAATTTGGGAGAAATGTTGGCTGTAGTTTATAGAATAAAACAACAATTTTCATTTTACTCAAATATATACATATAAACAGCAAAATCAAAGAAACTGATTCTGAAACTGAAGTGGTCACCTAAACCTGTTGGAGCTGGGCTGACATGAATCTTCCTCCATGGAAGCATACTCTTTTCCATGCTACTTGTGCTGTCTCTAGACACAATAAAACAATACATGTGCCAATACCTGTCTACTGTATGTAACCATTTAATACAATAGATGATCCTGTGATTTTCTTCAGATGTACTGTGCATACTGTTCTTCACCCTCTGAACTGCCCTTTAGGGCGTACCTTGGGTGATGTAACATGTAAACCGAAATATTGAGCCGGGATTCTTCTTCAAGCTTCTCTGGGCATGTAGTGAAGCACAGGTCCAGACGTTTTATCGGATGTTTGGGATTTCCATTGGCTCCGGCTCCTGAGTGGTGGCAGCAGACTCATTATAGCCTAATGAGGAGAATAACCAAGCATGGAGAATGAACATGGCCTGCGTAAAGTCGTTGGCATTCATTATAAAGCTGAGCAGTGTTTGGAACAGAGCTACACGCCCACACGTATTGTTAATTGCCCTCTATTGTGACCCTGGCCAGAGAAGTCAGTGAAGAGGAGAGAGGGTGAGGATGAGGCAGCCTGTCACATGCAATTACTAATGATGATCCTGCCCACACTAAATTCATCCATTATTGAACATTTTACCCTTATTCCTTCACTTGTTGGATGAACGTCACTTTTTTTATCCCCTTTCAACTGCTATAGTCAGAGCTGATAAACTCCCACAAGTTTCTCACACATAAATACTAATTAATTAATATTTTAATTAATACATTGCAAATTAATACACAGGCAAATAAAGATATTTGTGTTTTTATTATTATAGTCTTGGTAATATAATGACTTACAGTAAGCAACCTATTAGATTGTAAAGACACAGATGAAGCAAAATAAACAAAGCACAAAAAGAAAAGTAAAAAAAAAAAAGAAATGTGTGTTTTGTAGATGTTTTTTTGTTGTATCAATGTTTATTGGCAATAAATCATATAGTGCTGGAAAGCCTGTTCATTTCCCATTTTTGTAATGGAAAAATACAGTATAAGAATGCTGTTTTCTGTAATGCATACAAAATAAGACACTACTGTCCTAATCTAAAATATGTGTAAATATAAATCCAATTAACTATTTTTTCTTCCTAAACATGATAAAACGTGTTCTAAATCACAAAGAATTAGTAACAATGATCTTGTTTAACTTTTCCTTATTTGTTCTATAGTGCTGGCATGCCCTAATTACTGTGTGGCTGATTTTTTTTTTTTTTTTTCAGTGCAGTGGGCGGGGCTAAGCTACTGTTTCATTGGCTAGTTTATGATCTTATCTGATGGACAACAGGTCTCAATTAGTGTTCTGTGCAACAAAACAATGAAAAAAAGAAACTACATGACGTCCACTGCATTTGACGCAGGTTCTGAAAGGGATATGGTGTCTCATTTATAAGGAACATGAATTTGTGGGATGAGCAGCAGAGCTGAGTATGTGGGTTGCACCCATGGGAAATTTGCCAAATCTGTTCTGCCATTGCCAACAGCTGATTTGGCTGTTGTTATTGACACTTGTTTTAGGCTTCTGGTACACCCTGATTGGAACCTGATTGGCAGAACCTGTGTGCAATGGGTCCTGCTACAATGGTCCGTTTGACTGATCTGGATAGAGCCCGTGCCATAGGACTTCATCTTCAAGCTACTGTTTCGCAAAACCAAGTTGTGGCATTATTTGGAGTGAGCCCAGTACCAGTATCTTCACATTAAAGGCCGAGTTTCTTATAACTGAGGACAGAGTCAAAGCCAGACGGTGAAGTAGTACCCTAGGAGCATTTTCCTTACAAATTTTGCAACCATGCATGTAGATCCTGCACACTTCTAGGTTGCCAAACCTGGTCTCATTAATGCTCAATTAGCAATAAAATAAAAGAAAATAAAAGAAAAGCTTCTACTCAGGGATAAAATTCATGCATCTGGAGTGCAATTGAAAAATCAGGAGGACCAGGAAGTTTTTTGGTTTTCTCGGTCACATAAGATCGTGTTCAGTAGCTCCTCCATTTCCACTGGCTTATGTGTTTACGTGCATCTTGTGGAAAGCACGCCCAAAGTGTAATTATGGTGTGTGGCAGTGAACAAATAGCTGTTTTATTAAACATGAGCTGACGAAACTCAGAGATTAAACTTACCGGAGGACCACAGAGTTCAGTGAAAAACAGCAGGTAATTCAGCCTGTAATTTTCTCACAGGACGTCTGAGAAAAATACATATACAGTCGTTCCGGACGGGAATAAAATCACAGAGGACCCCCCATAAAAGGACCCCCTAAGAAACTAATCCCGTAGGGCTATTGACACAAGTGAGGTTGCAGCTGATTTTTCACAATGTTTAAAAATGTTAAATAAAAACATTTTAAGAAAGTCTCGAAACCTTGAAAGATTGAACGTTTTAGAATGGTTAATTGTAACAATTTGTAAAGGTTTCAGGAAGGTTAGTTTGTAACATTACATAAATAATGGAGAACATTTCTCATATTACGTTGCCAGCTATATAAAACATTTTCGAAATATTCAAAGTAAAATTCCCAAAACTAAACATTAAAACATTGACACAAGTGAAGTTGCAGCGATTTTACCAGAATGTTCAAAAATGTTAATTAAAACATTGTTAGAACATATAAAAAACTTGAAATGTTAAACGTTCTATATAAAACATAATGGAAATATTAAAAGGGAGATTCCAAAAAATTTAAAATTAAAACATTGACACAATTGAGGTTTCAGTGATGTTAATTAAAAATGTTGTTAGATTGTATGGAAAACTTGAAATGTTAAACATTCTTAATTGTAACATTTTGTAAAGGTTTCAGACGTCTGTATTGTTATTGGAATATCAAAGGAACATTCTGAAAATGTGTGACCTAATAATGGAGAATGTTTCTCATATTACGTTGCCAGCTATATAAAACATATTTTAAATATTAAAAGTAAAATTCCCAAAAGTAAACATTAATACATTGAAACAAGTGAAGTTGCAGCAAATGTACCAGAATGTTAGAAAATGTTAAATAAAAAGTAGGAATATTCAGAAGACTAGAAAGATTAAACGTTCTAAGGTGGACAGTTGTAACGTTCAGAAACATTCTACTAACATCTCAATATCCAAATCATCTGGGTCTGATGCCTGGGTCAAACATCTCTATAATAGCAAGATTTATGGGGTTACCAATAGTGCTTCCATGAATCATTGAGAAAGGTGGTTTTGGGCACCAAAGGTCACTGGTGCATGAGGACAGGAGAGGCTGCCCCTACTGATCCAACCTCAAAGAAGAGCTGGTGTGGAAAAAGTCATATTTAATGGTGATTAAAGGACTTATATTTACTTGTATATATTTTTCAGTACTGTCCATAACGCCATCTTATGATTTATAGAACCTACAGTAACCCTTTGCTTTTATTATACTACCCTAAAGACTACTATTCAAACACAGCATAGCAGAGGTGCTGACCACTTTCATCGTATTGCTCTCTTTCTTTATTGCTTTCTTCCCTCATTTCTTTTTCTCACTTCTTTGTATGCCTTTTCTTTTTGCGCTTTCTGGCCTCATATATGTGTATCATCTGATCCGAAACCAATGCTGTTCAGTGTTTATTTTTACTGCCTACAGAAGCAAAGAGCAAACTGCCTTTATAAACCGTTTAGTGCTCTGACAGCCATGTCAGCATTCACAAACCGCTATCTGGCAAACCACAGCAGCAAAACAGTTTTATGTAGCCTAACCTAACATCTGAAAAAGGAATGTATGTGTTAAAGTAGACCAGAAGAACATGTGTAAAGCAGGATCTGCTGCTAATTTCCTGGCTCCATATAAAGCAGAGTACCTTAAGAGATCTTTCACATTTTGGAGCTGTTTTTATGGTACATGGTGAAGGATCAACAGCATATTACACTTATCCTTTTTATAGCTTAATTTCTTGTTTATATTTTTCTTGTGGTTTCTGTACTCAGCTGTGTATACTATCTGATCCACAGCAAATATTAGCATTGTCTTGTTAAAAAACAATTCAACTTCTGTTGCTCCAAAAACTCAATGCATTAATACTGCATTAATACTCTTCTGCATTTATACTGCCATCAGAAAAGTGGTGCACTGACACACCCCCAAACAGTGACACCCTTCCATTTTAAACTTGTTCCTGAGAATGGTGCTCCATTTAATATTTGGTCCAGAGTACATGATGTTCTTCTAAAAAAAACACAATACCCACTGTCCTCGGCATAGGGCTTCTTGTTAGCTATTGTTATATGATGTGTTTTTTTTATCCCATTTTCTCACCAATTACCCAACCCACTCATTAGGACTCCCCCAACACCATGTGAAATCCGCCACCGCTTCTTCAGCATTGCACTCTGAGGAAAGTGCAGCGACTCGGTTCTGAAACATCAGCTCAAAGACGCCTTGTGTTGACTGACGTCGCCATTTAGAGTGATCCAGCCAGAAAGAACTAAGCCAATTGTGCTCTCTCAGGGTTCTGGCAGCTGATGTTATGCTACATGAGCGGGATTCGAACCAGCGATCCCCCCGATCATAGTGGCAGTGACTTAGTCCACTGGACCACTCAAAGCCCCCTGAATGATGGTTTTTAATGAGGTCCTTTCAGCTTAGGCTTGTGCCCTTGCCCTTGCCCAAATTAAAACTCCTCCCAATTCCTTGAATCGTGTAATGATATTATGCACAGTAGAGGGAAAATATGCAAGTCCCTTTATATCTTTTTTTGGGAAACAATGTTTTTCATGCATTTATAGATGAACTGAAGATCCTCTGCCCATCTATATTTAGGCTACCTCATTACTTACTGTGTTCTAACCTCTTATTCTAATGTATTACTGAATTTTATTGAATTGCCCAACTTTTAACAAGCTTAAGCGATAGGGGTATAGCATTGCTCATGCAAAGAAATCATTAATTTTACATCATTAACAAACTCAAATTAGAATTCAGAGGGTCCTGACATTTAAAACGAGGCACTGAGAACTGAGAAATTGCACAACACACAGTACAGAACAAACGAATAGGTAGGATAGGGAGTAGACTGCAACATTAAGTGGAAAAAAATGTGAGACATTTTCATCAACAGTTGGAATTCATGCATTTTACTCAGAAATAATTCTACAATCTGTTCACCTCTCCTAACCAATCGTTCATCTTGGTCAGTTGACTCTTTAATCTATCAATGAAGTGTGGAGCTGCTTTGAACGTTTTAGCGTTTTCTTAGCATGGGCAACTCTATGGCTCTCCTATTACTAGCATTGCAAGCTTGTTGAGAGTATTTTGGAATGCTGTGGGTGTTTGGAAGTGAGCTATAGTGTAGTATGAAACTGAAACACATGTCATTTTAGTGTGGGAGGTTTCATGGCTAAATTGGACCAGCCTGGTGGCCAATCTTCATTAATTGCACATTATTGCAGCAGTAAGAGCAGAGTGTGAAGGTTCAATTAGCAGGGTAAGAGCACAGTTTTGCTCAAAATATTGCAATGCACACGACATTATGGGTGACATACCAGAGTTCAAAAGAGGACAAATTGTTGGTGCACGTCTTGCTGGCGCATCTGTGACTGAGACAGCAAGTCTTTGTGATGTATCAAGAGCCACGGTATCCAGGGTAATGTCAGCATACCACCAAGAAGAACGAACCACATCCAACAGGATTAACTGTGGACGCAAGAGGAAGCTGTCTGAAAGGGATGTTCGGGTGCTAACCCGGATTGTATCCAAAAAACATAAAACCACAGCTGCACAAATCACGGCAGAATTCAATGTGCACCTCTACTCTCCTGCTTTCACCAGAACTGTCCATCGATACAATAAGTTATTGTGGTCTAAAACCAAGTGTTTCAGTTTCATTGTCCAACCCCTGTATTTGTCACATTTATTCTTACTCATTATTATGTTTCACTACACCCCAAGTCTATTTCACACCTGATTTCTCCTTTAAGTTTTATATAGGCTAACCTAACACCACTGAAAACAATGTGTTTGGACACAAAAAATGTAAAAGGCTGTTTTACAGAGGTCTCAAACAAACTGGCTCCATTTACCACAGAGCATCTTCTGAGATCTTGTAGCAGCTGTGCTGTAATGGTTTAAAGCTGTTTTCTTAACAGTTTAAGGGTCTAAATAGCATATTATATAGGTAACCATAGTATTTTGATGCCATTGCTCTCCTTCTTTATCTTGGTTATCTTGATTTCTTTCACACTTATTTACATGCATTTTCTTTTTGTGGTTTCTGGCCTCATATTTGCATAATAACTGTTTTTACAGTTATTAGTATTTATTTTATTGCCTGTGGTGTAATATGGGAACTGTCTTTATAAACCTTTACCTGCTCTGACAGCCATGTCCGGGTTAAAATGTGAATCGCTATCTGGTGGAACACAAAAAAGCAACAAAAAACAAGCGTGAAATATTGTATCAGAAGCCAAGAACAGTCCATATAGAAGATCAGACCAACCACCAACACCACCAACTCTCTCTCTCTCTCTCTCTCTCTCTCTCTCTCTCTCTCTCTCTCTCACCACACACTCCTATCTACTTTATGACTGATGTTTTTAGAGAGGGGATCTACATTAAGCAACAGTGACACCTGCAGTCACAGCACTGCCACAGCACTCCAAATCAAACATCACGTCACAGAAAAAATGAGTACATTTACATGCATGGCATTTAGCAGATGCTTTTATCCAGAGCAACTTACAAAAGTGCCTGGTAATTTACTCAGTACATAAAATCTACAATCTTTCGGCAATTCTGAGCTTTGATACTACCAGAAATGAGCTACATTATATATGTTATCCTTATTAATACCCATATGCAATTCCTGTCCAGTCTGAATGTCTAATAAACAATGTAAGAACCTGCGAAAAAGAACAAGAACAAGACATGGTCAAGACAAGTGCTGCTCTGGAGGTACACTCTTTTCTATGTTCCTGTTGTATTAAATCAGGTGTGAGACCCTTGTTTCATCTGGTACCTTAATTTATTCATTAATATTCATTCAAGTATCGGGATTAAAGGCCAAGCCACAAAAAGTGAAATAGACTCTACAAGTCTTAGATAAACTTAATAGATAAACTTGATCATTCTTCTCAAAGTTGGGTTGCTAATAAATAATAGTATAACAATATTGGTACCACTTTAAAATAAGACTACCTTTATAAAGGGTTTATAAATGGTTTACAGTTAGTTTATTAATGGTTACTAATTAGGTTGTAAATGCCTTAAAAATCATTAATTATCAGTTATAACACATACGTAGAAAGGGCAACATTGACCTGTTGTTTGCCAAATAGTGAACCCACAGCCATCTATAATGTTGCCCTTTCTACGTATGTGTTATAACTGATTATTAATGCTTTTTAAGGCATTTACAACTTAATTAGCAGCCATTAATAAACTAATTGTAAACCATTTATAAACCCTTTGTGAAGGTATTCTTATTTTAAAGTGGTACCCAATATTTAGAGGTGCACAGCAGCTCTCCACTACCTTAAAAGCTTCACAGCCCAACAGTAAGCATACATGAACCTAACTTTGAACCAGATAAGTAAAAATTAGACACATATAGGTGGTTTTCTCCAGTCTAGTACACACCCCAGAAGCTCAGGATGTGTTAAATTGCAGAACTTAAATAACTAAATTAAAACAAATAACTGGAACAAGTGAATACAAATCATGTAAAGAAGTTATCTGTACTGTAAACTTTAAGGTAAAAGGTGAACTTACATTTTAATTTGAATCTGCTAATAATGTTTTACAGTGTAAAAGAAATACTTCTTACATTTTTGTACCCAGACCCCAGATTGAGAAGTGATTACCAGTTGACTGGTAAATTTTGAACATTATGAATTTTTATAAAAAAGCGTTCTGTAACCAGAGGTGGAAAAAATACTGAAAAATTGTATTTAAGTAAAAGTACCTTTAAAAATCTACTCGAGTAAAAGTAAAAAAGTACTCAATTTAAAATGGACTTTGAGTAAAAGTTACATAGTTACTTTTAATTATTAAATGTAAAAAAGTAAAAAATAAATCATAAATTAAATTGTTTTTAATGAACTATTATTTTGCATAATAATTTGGATCTTTCAGGCAGCATTTGTTCAGACCCCCCCTCATAAAACATTTTCAAGAACAAGTGGCATAGGTTTCTATGATCCATTTTTTTCTTTACTATTAAAAGTTTATGGTAATAGAGGTGACTATAAACCGTATTTTTACAGTTTTACAGTTCATTATTATTTTTTAATTTGCCATTGCTATGCTTTAACTGCTATTTACATGTTTTTTTTTAACATTAAGCAGATTGTTTAATGATAAAAATACTTAAAACCACATGCTTTCGCAGGTTTGATGTGGAAGTTTTGAAAGCTGACAGCTCTGTCCGGCGGGGCACAATTTGCATTGCATGAGGACGTTATTGCCTCGTTATTTCATGTGCCGGTGCATCCGTGCCAATTTTTTATTTTTTTTTAATTCAGACCATTGTTTCCTCCCAGCATTTTATTTTTTACTCAGTAATTGGGAGTTTTCCAATGTAGCAAAGTAAATTACTTGTGTCAAAATGTACTTGAGTAAAAGAAGAATTACCTATTTTAAAAACTACTTTAAAAATGACAAATTACTCAACTAAAATCTACTCAATTACAGTAATGTAAGTAAATGTAATTCATTACTTTCCACCTCTGTCTGTAACCATTAAACATTCAACACAAACTCATAAGAGAATATACTGTATACTGTATACTCTCTTCCTCAAACGGCTGGACATACCAGATAGTTTCCTATTAATTTGATGCACACAAAGCACATATAAAACATGTGGGTTCACATAGTAAAGCCTTGAGTCTTTTTTTTATAATCAGTTTTTATTGATGGAAATTATACAAGTTCTATGTCACATATGGTTGAACTCCTATTCCCACTTTCCATAAATATGATTTGTTGGAACATTAGTTTAAAATTCTGCAATTTAACACATGTTGCGCTTCTGGGGTCTGTCGATAAAAATCTATCAGGTTTCCCACCAGATGGCACACTTCAAAGCTGGATGATTTAAATAGGTCCATCAAAATCTTTCTGTTGTTTTGACATCAACATCCCTTCATTATGGCCGTCAAAGAAGTGAACAGTCTATCATTGCAGAGCAGGGCTGAAGTTTCTTAGAGTTTCCACTCCAGATTTCTCTGATTAAACCTATTCTGGACTGGCGACAGAAGGCAGGAGTGCATTAGATTAACTAACTTAAAATCCTAAATTTACAGTCTGACAACTTAAAAACTCCAAGTGAAATCACAAAATTTAATTATTTTTAGTTAATTTAAATGAAAACAGTGAGTTTTCATAACTGATTACACAAATATTTTTACAGCGTATGTCTAATGTTCATTATGTCCATTGGCCATATCTATAAATACAGAGAAATTTAAAATCTGCGATATTTTTTATCTGGATATGGTGTGTGTGTTTTTTTGGCCACTAGGAGGCAGGGAAGTCCAAAAATTTAAATACAAAATATTTCAAAATTGATTGCATGCTTTAAATGTTATTTTTCCTATTTTTAAATTTACAACAACCCTCTAAAAAAGAAGCCCTATTATGACTTTTGTCTTATTTCTGGAGCAGCTATTCAAACAATAATTAAACAATCAGACAGTTTACAAAATAAAATAGAAGCAAATAAATAAATAAACAAAATGGAAAGTAATCAGTAAATATATATATATATATATATATATATATATATATATATATATATATATATATATCAATTGTATACATTAAAAATACTAAATAAAATACTGATACAAAATGCTACATTTTAAAATTTTAAGTACTTTTAAGTAGTTTTGGATTATATGTATTGATGCATTCATTGTGAAATTTAGATTAAATGAAGTTGATCTTCTTTTTTAACATAATGTATAAAATTAAAACTAAAAAAATAATTATATACACATATTTAGAATAATAACATCCTGAGAAATATGACATAAGAATTTAACTTAAGGTAAGATAAGTAAAAATATTTCAAAATACTATATAAGGTCCCTTTTAGGTGAATCATTAAATAGTAACTTTACCTAAGAATTAGAAATAAAATTAATCAAAACACTCTTTTTAAGGACTTTCTTATTTAAGTTTAATAGATGTAGAAACTGATAAAAAAAGGATCATTGTCATGTAAAAATCTATAATATAAAAAAATATCTTCTAAACATCAACAGAAGATGAAAAAGCATGATTAACTTTCAGTGGTCGTCAGGGTAAAAATAGAGTAATAGTGTAAAAATAGTAACAAAACAATGTACAAAACAACTGCCACATTTAAGTTACACTTCATCTGAATGTGAAAAATTCCTTGTAGTTTTGTAGTTTTCCTTCCCTGGGATTTCCCCCCTGTTTTTGTGTCAGAGCGTATCAGAATTCTGAGAAAGCACAGTCAGTTGTTGCTCACAGAGCGTGGTTTTCTGTGTACAACCATACGCAAATATATGCAAATATGATTTTAGGGCTGTATTAACTAAGCTTTAGCCGCTGTAGGCCTCTTATTTGAATGTCAGGTACGTTCCCCTCCATGTTTGCATAGGAAAATCACAGCAAAGTCTTAACTTGAAGTTGCAGGTGTGCAGCTTTAAAAGACAACAGACAAAACAGAAGAGGAAAAGAAGGTGAGCTATGTATTCTGTATTCTGACTGATTTTATGCTAGTTTTTTTAGATATTGTATGCTGAGATTTCATTAGCTCTTTGCATGGGTGCTACCCTTAAAGATGTACCTGTAGAACACTATCAAATATATATATATATATATATATTTAATAATTCTCTTCCTAAATATGACTCGTGTGTGTAGAGCTTTCAGAAATAATGCAAAAAAAAAAAAACAAGTTTGTATTCATAAATTTTTTAAAGTTCAGAAATCAATATTTGGTGGAATAGCTTTAATCACAGTTTTCATGTATCTTGGCATGTTCTCCTCCACCAGTCTTACACACTGCTTTTGGATAACTTTATGTCACTCCTGCAACAATTCAAGCAGTTCAGCTAGGTCACGTTTAGTGTACTTCACACAGCAGCGTTTACAGACCCGTTCCAAATCGCACCCTGCTCCCTGCTGCTCTCCTACAAAGTCTACACTCTGCTAAAGTCAACAAGGGCGCGAGGTTTTAGAGAGGCACGCTATTTGGGACACCGCCGGTTTCTCCACCTACAGCCCCTCGAACGCTCTGTGCGCTGACAGTAACATAAACAACATTGACAAAACGAGACAATGCATTTTATTAAGGCAGCACCTGCACAAGACACGGCACTGTGTGTAAGTAGCAACTATCTAGCTTTCTTAAACACACTTTATTGCCTTTATTTATTTAACCTACCATTCCAATAAATGCTTAAATGCTGCTAATTTAGTTAACTAGCATTCCCCCTTAAGTGCTGTTAATTTAGTTAACTAGCATTCCCCCTTAAATGTTGCTAATTTCGTTAACGAACATTCCCCCTTAAATTCTACTAATTTAGTTAACTAGCATCCCCCCTTAAGTGCTGTTAATTTAGTTGACTAGCATTCCCACTTAAATGCTGCTACTTTAGTTAACTAGCATTCCCCCTTAAATGATGCTACTTTAGTTAACGAGCATTCCCCCTTAAATGCTGCTAATTTAGTTAACTAGCATTCCCCCTTAAATTCTACTAATTTAGTTAACTAGCATCCCCCGCTTAAGTGCTGTTAATTTAGTTGACTAGCATTCCCCCTTAAATGCTGCTAATTTACTTAACTAGCATCCCCCCTTAAATGCTGCTACTTTAGTTAACTAGCATTCACCCTTACATGCTGCTAATTTAGTTAACTAGCATTCCTCCATAAATTCTACTAATTTAGTTAACTAGCATCCCCCTTAAGTGCTGTTAATTTAGTTAACTAGCATCCCCCCTTAAGTGCTGTTAATTTAGTTGACTAACATCCCCCCCTTAAATTCTACTAATTTAGTTAACTAGCATCCCCCCTTAAGTTCTGTTAATTTAGTTGACTAGCATTCCCCCTTAAATGCTGCTACTTTAGTTAACTAGCATTCACCCTTACATGCTGCTAATTTAGTTAACTAGCATTCCTCCTTAAATTCTACTAATTTAGTTAACTAGCATCCCCCCTTAAGTGCTGTTAATTTAGTTGACTAGCATTCCTCCTTAAATGCTGCTAATTTACTTAACTAGCAATCCCCCTTAAATGCTGCTACGTTAGTTAACTAGCATCCCCCCTTTAATGCTGCTACTTTAGTTAACTAGCATTTACCCTTAAGTGCTGTTAATTTAGTTAACTAGCATTCCCCCTTAAATGCTGTTATTTTATTTAACTAGCATTCCCCCTTAAATGCTGCAACTTTAGTTAACTAGCATACCCCCTTAAATTCTACTAATTTAGTTAATTAGCATCTCCCCTTAAGTGCTGTTAATTTAGTTGACTAGCATTCCCCCTTATATGCTGCTAATTTACTTAACTAGCATTCACCCTTAAATTCTGCTAACTCTTAATTTAGTTAACTAGCATTCCCCCTTAAGTGCTGTTAATTTAGTTGACTAGCATCCCCCCTTAAATGCTGCTAATTTAAGCAACTAGCATTCCCCCTTAAATGCTGTTAATTTAGTTGACTAGCATCCCCCCTTAAATGCTGCTAATTTAAGCAACTAGCATTCCCCCTTAAATGCTGTTAATTTAGTTGACTAGCATCCCCCTTAAATGCTGCTAATTTAAGTAACTAGCATTTCCCCTTAAATGCTGTAAATTTAGTTGACTAGCATCCCCCCTTAAATGCTCCTAATTTAGGTAACTAGCATTCCACCTTAAATTCTCCTAATTTAGTTAACTAGCATTCCACCTTAAATTCTCCTAATTTAGTTAACTAGCATTCCCCCTTAAATGCTGTTAATTTAGTTGACTAGCATCCCCCCTTAAATGCTGCTACTTTAGTTAACTAGCATTCCCCCTTAAATGCTGCTAATTTAGTTAACTAGCATCCCCCCTTAAATGCTGCTAATTTAAGTAACTAGCATTTCCCCTTAAATGCTGTTAATTTAGTTGACTAGCATCCCCCTTAAATGGTGCTAATTTACTTAACTAGCATTCGCCCATAAATTCTGCTAACTGTTACTTTAGCTAACTAGCATCCCCCCTTAAGTGCTGTTAATTTAGTTGACTAGCATTCCCCCTTAAATGCTGCTAATTTAAGTAACTAGCATTCCCCCTTAAATGCTGTTAATGTAGTTGACTAGCATCCCCCCTTAAATGCTGCTAATTTAAGTAACTAGCATTCCCACTTAAATTATGTTAATTTAGTTGACTAGCATCCCTCTTAAATGCTGCTAATTTAAGTAACTAGCATTCCCCCTTAAATGCTCCTAATTTAGTTGACTAGCATCTCCCCTTAAATGCTCCTAATTTAGTTAACTAGCATCCCCCCTTAAAGTCTGTTAATTTAGTTGACTAGCATTCCTCCTTAAATGCTGTTAATTTAGTTGACTAGCATCCCCCCTTAAATGCTGCTAATTTAGTTAACTAGCATTCCCCCTTAAATGCGGCTAATTTAGTTAACTAGCATTCACCCATAAATGCTGCTAATTTAGTTAACTAGCATTCCCCCTTAAATGCTGCTACTTTAGTTAAATAGCATTCCCCCTTTAGTTGACTAGCATCCCTCTTAAATGCTGCTAATTTAAGTAACTAGCATTTCCCCTTGAATGCTTCTAATTTAGTTAACTTGCATTCCACCTTAAATTCTCCTTATTTAGTTAACTAGCATTCCGCCTTAAATTCTGTTAATTTAGTTGACTAGCATTCCTCCTTAAATGCTGTTAATTTAGTTGACTAGCATCCCCCTTTAAATGCTGCTAATTTAGTTAACTAGCATTCCCCCTTAAATGCTGTTAATTTAGTTAACTAGCATCCCCCCTTAAATTCTGCTAATTTAGTTAACTAGCATTCCCCCTTAAATGCTGCTAATTTAGTTGACTAGCATCCCCCTTAAATGCTGCTAATTTAAGTAACTAGCATGCCCCCTTAAATGCTGTTAATTTAGTTGACTAGCATCCCCCCTTAAATTCTGCTCATTTTAAGTAACTAGCATTCCCCCTTAAATGCTGTTAATTTACTTAACTAGCATTCGTCCTTAAATTCTGCTACTTTAGTTAACTAGCATCCCCCCTTAAGTGCTGTTAATTTAGTTGACTAGCATTCCCCCTTAAATGCTGCTAATTTAGTTAACTAGCATTCCCCCTTAAATGCTGCTAATTTAAGTAACTAGCATTCCCCCTTAAATTAAGATTTTTAAGAGACTTTGAAACTAACGTCTTCAGCTTTTAAGGTGGAACAGAAAATTTCAAATAAGAATCCAGTTGTAGTTTAAGGTGGAAACAGAAATGTAGGTTATATTATTTTTTAGCTTTATCCCTTCTAAAACATCTACTACACGCTCAGTGTAATGTGAGCTCCTTTTTAAGGTGGAATATAAAATGCAAACATGAAGTGCAAAGCTTCATACTCTGTTGGCTTCAGTAGTGAAGACTTAGTTGCTCATAAATGAGTAACGTATTTCTACAGTAAACCTTTTTTTTTAGACGTTTTAGGGCTTAGTAATTGCCCTAAAAAACATTAAGACTGTTTTTAAAATATCAAAAAAGCTCCAACATAAAGTTTATAGACATTACCTAAGTTGTTATTATTGTCATTTTTAACAAAGTAATATTTTAAACAAAACTAACTTATATATTCTTTTTTTTTTCAGTGCAACATGGAAAATAAAAGCAAACTTTAGAACTTCTTTCAAACTTTTTAATATAAACTTCTAAGTTGTTTTGTCAAACTTAACACCTGCTCAGAGTCTTGTGATTTCCCTGCTGCCTTCAACTTTCTTTCATGATGCTGTAGTTTCCTTCTCAAATTTTTAGTGGTTTGGAGACACAGGCAGTTAAAGTCACAAGACATGTGCTCCAGTGCTGAACCAAGCCTCGCTGTGTGCCAACTGTGCTTCAGGCACTTAACTGCTCCAACTGACGGCACTGTAGAGCTTTCACTTTTACCTCACTTTTTAACGGATGAATGAATCATCAAACCACTTTCAAAACTTGTCTGCAAGTTAATGAGGGCTTGTTTGGTCATATTTTGAAGTGCAGACTTTGTTTTTGCTTTTTTTTTTGTAGTGATATTTTTTTTTCTGACTATCAAACAAACCTTAATATCATACAAAGATAACCTGAGTTCATCTAAAAAGCTCTTTTTTAAATGACAATTTTATATATTAAAGGAAAAATATAAACAATCAAAACAAATTTACCCCATGTGAAAAAGTGTTTGCCCAGTAAAACTAATAACTTGGCGGCAACAACTGTCACATCTCTGTGGAGGGATTCTTCTTTTAAGAATTGTTTCATTCAGCCACATTGGAGGGTTTCCAATCATAAACATCCTGTTTGAGATCATGCCACATCATCTTAATGTTTGACTTTTGTGTTTGAATCTTTTGGGGGCAAGTACTTTTTACACCACTATATATTGTTTTTATTGGACAGTGACATTATGTTCTGTTAGAAGCACCAATGCCTCTGAATCTTCTTTGCTGGGTGCAGAGTATAAGTTAATGGAGGAAACATGCCTTTCTGTAGCCTTTAAGCCCTCCAGGCATATTTTTTAATCTGTTTGACCCCCTTATTTTTGCCATCCTCCATCCATCTGAAAGGAAAGCATTGTGATTTTTTTTCCTTCTTCCTCAGTGCTTCATGCCAGCAGCATATCCTTTTTTATACTTTTGACGTTACTGCAGTAACGCTCAGTCCCTCAGTTTCACTAAAAGTTTGGAGAAAGTTTAGAAGCTTATGTGTGGTTGATACTAGAAGTAAATCCACACTAAAAACTGCTTTGTATTTTCAGGCTGATGTTCAAGGACTTTCTCTTATGAGACTACTGTGGAACTTCATCAGACATGGTAAGTTTTTCTTCTTAATGACAATATCACTGTGGAGAGATTGTACAACATTGTGTTGTTTCTGGGTTTATTGTGCAGTTCAAGCTTGATTGACATTTTATATTATTTTTGTTTTTACTTGTACATCATTGTTGATGGTACTATTTTGAGATCCACTTATAATGTTTGTGTTGATTTATAAATCCATTCAAGTCAATCACATTTGTTTTACAAAATGTAACACATTAAATAGATTATTAATGTTACTGCACTGCACTTGTGACAAAGTCGCTGATAAGGATACCCATCTAGACTGATAAGGATACCCATCTAGACCCATCTAGACCCATCTAGGCAGGAGCATTATGTAATAATAGTGTAGTTGTTAGTGTGAAGT
The DNA here is from genome assembly GCF_023375975.1 of Astyanax mexicanus. Taxonomy (NCBI): domain Eukaryota; kingdom Metazoa; phylum Chordata; class Actinopteri; order Characiformes; family Acestrorhamphidae; genus Astyanax; species Astyanax mexicanus. The sequence continues at coordinate 31,076,781 of NC_064420.1, forward strand.
ATTGCAATGCAACCGTTAAATTTGATAATTTTGAGTTTTGTTGAGACACAGAGAGTCACATTTATATACACATTTTTTTTTTTACTTTTTTAAACAAGCATACTTGAAAGAAGTTAAGAAATTATGCTAAGATAAAAATAGAGATTTGTTTTACTGTGTGAATGTACGTTAATAATTTTCACTTTTTTGCCATTATTTTTAGCTGTCTGTGGATATTTTGTAATTTAAATAACAACAAAAAACAACATTACGTCATTTAAATAGCAACAATGCGTATGAATAGGCTATATCTACACTTATGGGCGTGGTGGTCTGGAAGTGAGGTGTGGTCAGGTACATTCCTGGCGTATTGCCACCTTGACAGCGGAAAACACAGGTGCGCCACTGACTGATTTGAACCACAAACCCAACTTTTACATTAACAACAAACATAATACAAAAGAAAATTGCACTGATGAAATATCAATCTGCCAAAGTCAGAGCACATCTGGCTCTGGAATGGCAAGTGACAAGCTGATTGGTTTATTTTATGTGACACTGAAAACACACCTATGATTAATTAACAGAATTAGTACATGCCTTTTGCAGGTTTTGAGCTGTGGAAGGCATACTTTTCCCGTCGTTACGATAGCAAAGACACAGTGTCACACGATAAATCAAGATGCACGGTCATGGGCGTGGTAGTGGGGGGAAAAGTGGACCTGACTACCCAGGGCCCGAGTAGGGAGAGGGGCCCATGAAAATCCTGATTTTATTTTCGCTCACTTTCCTTTGTTTACTGGCATGGATAGGGGCCCATTAACATAGAGGGTGTACAGGGCCCAGAATTTGCTGCTACGCCCCTGTGCACGGTTAACGACTTGCCTGTTGTTCGCTAAAATAGGGTCCTTTGACCCTAGGTGGGTGAACGTTCACTTTGGGTCCACTCTTAGCAGCGGTGTAGGGGATTAAACGAACCACGAGTCTCACCGAAGCTCCACTGCTTTTCACAAAGTACTTCATGAATTATGCTTTGCTGTGGTGCTGATATTGAGACATTTGCGTTTTCTCATGCTTTCTTTTTCTCTCTACGCTCGCTTGATTGCTTGTGCAATTTTCTGTGCACTGGATCTGGGACTGAATATATATATATATATATATATATATATATATATATATATATATATGATTACTGTTGTGACCATCATTGTAACAGTTTCCCAATTCATGTACAAATGTATCCTCCCTCTCAGTTCTTACCTTTTTTATGCTTCAAGGTTGCAGAGTGAACACTGGCATTACTTCAGTTTTTCTGCTGGGCCATTTCTAATCTGATTCTTGTTTCATTTGAGAGAGGTTATTCTGAGTCATGGAGAAAAGTGTACTGTCGGGAAAAGGCTGCTATTTTTATATTCCAGGAAAACATAAGAGATGTTGAGTTTTGATTGTATGGCATCTCTGCACTTTTGTTACGCAACCAAATGGCTTCTGCTGGCCGGCTATTTACGTCTTTATGTCCGAACTAACATGAACACAGGCCTGCATACCTGTGTGAAGATCCAACTGTGGATTTTTCAGTGGAAGAGTACTTTAGTGAGGGGCTAACATGAACCTAAATTCAGAATAAACAGCTAGTTTCATATAGTTCTTTTGAATTGCACTTTTGAACTTCCTTAAAGAAATAGTGATTAGAAAATGCAACTGCCCAAAATGCACTTTCACACTTTTACACATCCATCTAGTCAGGGAATGGCTTTCTTTGGGAGTATCACTGTTTGAAAATATGTTTGTGTTTGGAGAAGCTGAAGAAGAAAGAAGATTTGTTGTATGCATTGAAGCTCATTGGTGTTTGCAGGCTCTGCTGATATGATGTGGTGCCTGAAAACATTTATAATAATTCATTTATCTATTCTACTTTATTCATTAATTCATAGGAACAATGTACTAAATGCCAGGAAGTGTGTAAAAATGTGTCACAGTTACACAGGTTGCCAGGTTGAAGGCACTGAATCTACATGAACAGACACAAGATCGTTAGTTCACAAACTTTTGCAGACAATATATAATCACATTTGCTGTTAAATTGAGTCAATATATAAGGTCAAGATTTCTGGTTGATTTTGTACATTTCTGTCACCATGGTTGCTGCTGACGTAGTAAACAGATGTAGTCTGGATCATTTTATCTAGATTAAATCTCAAATACATGCTACCTTGATAACCACTGAGTATAATTGTGAGCACTCAAAAAATGCCCATCCCAACTACTGTTTGTGATCAAATTATCTAGATAAAGATATCTAATCGTAGCTGAAGATTAGTACTTTCCTGCTCTAGAAATAATTAGCCATCTCAGCATCTCTGTCTTGTAGTCCTTCTGGACTCTCTCTGTTTGTTAAATGCATTAACAAAATACATTTTACTTTGTTTCTGGGCACACACACACACACACACACACACACACACTGTACTGAATAGGGATGTGATTTCTGTTTGGGATGCTTGTCTGTTTACATGGACAATTATAGCCATGACCGTTACCACTCACTGAGCTGTCCACTGTGAGTGGTAATACCTTTTTACAATGTGTTCCTGGTACACACTTCATACTGTGGATTAAGGAATGTTAAATGGCCACAAGACCCGCACAACTTCAAAAATGAAATGTTCCATTTATGAGACACTCACTATCAGGTCTCGTTCCAACTCTTGCCATAAACACACTCATAAGTTAACCTCACTCACAAGTTATTAGCACATCACTTACAGTATACATGTGTGGTGTTCTCGGCCACATTTAGCACTTCACGATCAATGTACTATTAGTGGATTATTATTTTTTTAATGTTCTGTAGCACATTGGATCTACAACTAAATTCAAAGTGTTGGATGGAATTTTCTGTTACACACCATTAAGCTTTATACCAACAGCAGCATACCGTATTTTTCACACTATTAAAATCCTTCAATTTTCAAAAAAATAAAGAAATCAACAGTGCACATTGTACATGAATTCTAACGGTACGGTTGTAAAGAGCACTTAATCCACTCCACAGAAGTCCAGCGTTATAAAGGAGTTTCACTTAAGTTTTTCCAGCACCTAGGCTGGAGCAGTATTAGCATTAGCTGCTACCTGCAAAGCTAGCGCTTTCGCCTGTGCAGAGGTGAGTATATTGGACTGTAGACTGTGTTTACTGTGTTAAAACAAGCTATGTTGGACAAACCGCTAGGGTATAGCGCCCTGGCTTACTGGAACTCTCAGGGTTCCTTGGTGTAGTGCTGTTGGTCAGCATTTACTAACGCTAAACGCTGCTAACCATGCTGTTAAAAATTTTGGAAATCTAGGCTTACTGTAAATAAACGGAAGGGTTTTACTCACCCAAACAAAGAGATTTCAGGAAAGAAATCTGTGTAGATTTCTGTAGAGCACTGTGTACATCCAGTGCTCATTTAACTTTGATTTTTTTTTTATTACAGATTGGTTTACTTAGGCACTTTTTTTTTTTAAATATGCCTTATTGTCCTTAAAATATGTATTTATTTATTTTTACCAAAACTGACTTGCTGTGTTTCTATGTAGGAATAGATAAAGACAGAACAACAGTGTGTGTGTGTGTGTGTGTGTGTTTTTGTGTTTCCGTGTTTGCGCGCACCCGTGTGCTACGCTTTATGAGATGAGCAAGATGTAATGAGTCTGTCAGCAGTAAATGGGCTTTGATTTGTGGTGCAGCTGTCGTTTCATTTCCTGATAAACTCTTTCTTCTTCTCACACACACACACACAAACACACACACACAAATGCTGTATATGCACCATATACATAAACGTAAGGGAAAAAATGGCTTTGTACGCAATCATCACGCCTCAGCATATGCATATTATATAAACACACCATATGCTAGTCACAATATCGCATGTTGTACAGTTTGCAATAAATGCTGTTGGTAATATTTAAAGCATGGACGCTTGCTTACAGGCTCTCTCTCTCTCTCTTAGTCTAGTAATGAATAAATCATATGTTCCTTTTTACTATTTGTCTTGCATATGTTTGATCAGGTTGTTTATTACTATTTAACGTAGCAAAATCTTCATCTTCCTCTGTTAATTTTGAGGAAGGGCACTGCTTTTGCTTCTTATTTTTTAGGTAATAATATATTGAGGTCATATGAGGTCAGGAAGAGTATATTTTCAGTAAAAAAATCTAGTGTTAACCCTGCTATTTAGTGGTGAGGGTTATATTGTAAGTATTCCTTCTATTAGAAAGAAAAAATTGGGGCTCTGGGTGGAGCTGCCACTATGATTGGGAGATTGCTGGTTCGAATCCCGGTCATGCAGCTTGCCATCAGCTGCTGGAGCCCCGAGAGAGCACAATTGGCCTTGCTCTCTCTGGGTGTGTAGATGGCTCTCTCTCCCCACTTCACTCCAAAGGGTGATGTCGATCAGCACGAGGCGCCTGCGAGCTGATATATCAGAACTGAGTTGCTGCGCTTTCCTCCAAGTGCGCTTGCTACTCTGCAATGTTCAGAAAGAGGTGGTGATTTGCTTCACATGTGTTGAAGGAGGCATGTGCTAGTTTTCACCCTCCTTGTGTTAAGGGTGTTACTTGTGATGGGGGATATACAGCTGATTTGAAGCTGAATGCGTGGGACAATTGGCCACATAAATTGGATAAAAAAACAACAAAGAAATAATTGGAGACTATTTATTTTCTTTTTTTACATAGAAAACCTGTATGTATTTAGATTAATAGGAACTTAAAATAATAACATAGATAACTGAGTGAGAAACAGTTGATAAACTGTGATTTGTTCGAAAGGCTCTGTATATACAGTCAGCTCTCGTAATTGCCCCAGTATTAAAAACAACATAGAATCACTCAGCACTACTAATGAGTTTTGTGGACCTCAGCCTCCTTCTAGAAAGGCCAGAGCTCTCTGTACAATTACTGGACAAATATAACACATTTGGACCAGATTAAACTACATTGACAAATTCTATTTTTTTGTTTCTATTGAATTGTGTACTTCAAATTAAAATCAACCATAAAATGAGAAATGTATGTATATATTTCTCAGGCCCTTGTGTGCAGCCACTGAGGATGGCTTTTAGCTTGCTGGTGTCAAAATGCTTTTTGCCACAAGATGTCAGCATTGTAGAATATTGCCAACTTCATCATCAGCGTCAGAAACTGTATCAGAGTAACTGATGCTGCCATATTCCACCATCTGTTTTCTTTCAGTTTAACCGTGTAATGTTTTCAATAGGCTGTCAGTGTGTTTCTCTGTGAAACAATATTTACAAATAAAGCTGCTACAAAGGACTCTGAGCAAAGTCATAGATGATTCTCATTTTGTTCTTGCTTGATATAACAGTGTTTGTAAAAGAAATGTCTCTAAAGAAGCCTAAATTGATAAATTCAGATTTCAAAGTGTAACATAACTGTGTTCCAAAAACAGTCCATTGTAAAAGTAGCATCATTATTTTTGAAAGTGTAGGTGTTTAAGCCGTGCATCTCAGAATTGACAGGCAGACAATTTATACAGTGCTCCAAAAGTATTGGAACAGTGAACCCAATTACACTTTTTCTGCTGTAGAATGAAAACATTTGGAATTGATATTAAAAGATTAATATGAGACAATAGCTCAACATTGTATTATTTTTAAAAGCAATGGAACAGATAAACAATTCCTTTTCTTGCAATAAATGCATCAAGACGGTGACCCAATGACATCACTAACCTTCTGCATCCTTCTTCTGTGATGCTTTTCCAGGCTGCGGTGGGTTTTGGGTCATTATTGGAGCATGATCAGTTTGATTTCACCTTTCTTTAAACTGATAGACAAAATGTTTCAGTAGACTTATGAGTTCATTGTACATCATTGAAGAGCTCTGGTTTTCATGTTGGTTACTCCTCTAACTATTAATGTTCAGATAAAACCTAAATCTGAACCTGAACAAAGACAGTTAGTGCTTTTTATTGTTTGAATAATCAAAATAACCAATGTTTCAGGACACACCTGGGCAATAAAACACACCTGACAGTCACATGTTCCAACACTTTTGCTCATAAGAAAAATGGGTGGATTCAGACAGAAGGGGTTATCTTCTGACTGTGTATCATATCCAGGTGTAAATACCTGGAAATAAAAGCTGAAATGTTGATCTTTTGTCTCATTTTCTTCTTTTAATATATAAAACCCAAATGTTTTCAGTCTACAGTAGATCTAAAGGGATTTGCCTCACTGTTCCAATACTTTTGAAGGGGAAATGTAATTTTTTGGGGGTTCCAAAAGTTAAAGAAATTGTTGGGTTTAGGGTTAGTCTTTAATATGATAAAACACAAAAGACATCTTAAAAAAAATAACTTTATAGGAAAAAGAAAATTAAAGGACTGATTCAATTTAATGTAACACAATGTGAAAATAGATTTTATTGTGAGTAATTGTGAAGCATTTTAGTAATCCATTCATTATTAAAACGGCAAGATTCAAATTGTGTCAAAAAGAAAAAAAAAAAGTTTTTGTGAAAATGACAATATTGTGTTTGGGAGGGCTTAGGAAATTAAAGGGGAGCTCCTGGGATGTTCCTCAGTTTTCCTTTTTATCTGGTTAAAGTCATTTAGAGGTGTTAAGATATTTTTGTTTTATGGGAATAATAGAATATAGCTAATGCCTGGCGTGAGCTAAAGAAGAAGTAAGCCAGACAGTTTTGAGCTGTGGATCAGTAAAACTGATTTCTAAAATGATTGGGTTCATTTTAGGAGTTGGGGAGCTGGAGTTGAGGTATAGTGACAATGCTTATCCACATACTGCTGCTGTCTCAAACGTGCCTTGAAGCCTCATTGCCAGAACAGTGTAAATTTGTAAGATGCTATTGGCGCCCCTACACTACACTTGGCACAGTGCAGTTAGTTAAGTACAGGTACGTCTCAAAAAATTAGAATATAATTGAAAAGTTACTTTATTTCAGTAATTCAGTTCAAAATGTGAAACTCTGTGATTATGGCTTATAGCCAATGAAAACCCAAAAATGAGTGTATCAGAAAATTGGATTATTATATAAGACCAAGGTCCTGCTGGAAAATGAAATCTGCATCTCCATAAAAGTTGTCAGCAGAGGGAAGATTCTCCAGAAAAACACTGCGCTGACTTTGGACTTGTTATAACACAGTGGACCAACACCAGCAGATGACAGATCTCAAAACCATCACATTCAAAGTCAGTGCAGTATTTAATGCTACCCTTGGCTGACAACTTTTATCAAAATGCGAATTTCATTTTCCAGCAGGACTTGGCACACTGCCCACACTGCCAAAAGTATTTATATTAAACTTATATAATATTTAAATTTTCTGAGACACTGATTTTTGTTTTTTTTTTAATTAGCTGTAAGCCATAATCATCAAAAATAGATCACTATGTGTCATACATCTATATATTATGAGTTTCACATTTTTGAGATGCACTAGTATATATGAAGTTAATACCCTTATCAGTCTTAATTTTGAATCATTCATTCCTCCTGGCAAACTTTATGAATACAATATCACAAAATGTCACTTTTTTGCATGCGACTATATTTTGCTACCATTTCTTTGAGCATATAAATAAGAAAATATTTCATGTATTATTTTATTCGTTCATGTATTTTACGCCAAAGCTTATTAGAAAACCTGTGCAGCTTTCCAAGCCAGCTTTACAGGTACTGTAGATAAGCAGAAGGCTCAGTGTATGACCCTGCATCCTCACACTGCACAAAAACAAGCTGAGGGTTGTGTGTTTGTGTGTTGACAGGCCTCTCATTAAGATCTAAATGCATGTGACGAGTGGCAATATTAGGCTGCATCTGGAACAAATGGGCCAGGCATTCTCTATTTAGTCTGGCCCCTCTACCTCCTCCCCCCCTATCTCCGTCTCATACATACGCACACACACGTACACACACACAGACACACACACTATTACACAGGTTTATTTACGATATTTGTTCTCTTTTTTTTGCGGGATGGGTGATGGTTTGTGTGATATTGGCGACGGAGGGAAAGATATGGTCTGGTATGAATGTGTTTCCACGCTTTGATGCAGGGACAGATTGTAAACTGTGATTTTATTAAATCCTTCATTAGGATTCATCAGTGAGATTGGATCAGAAAAAGGTCACCGTGCAAATTCAACCCCCCCCCCCCTTCTCATCACCCCCTTCCCATCCGACCCAGCCCTCTCAGCTCTCCCCACCTTTTTCTTCCCCTTCGCCACCATCGCATCCCTCTCTTTTTTATTTTTTTTTTTTCTTTCCCTCGTTTTCTCTATTGCTGCGGCTGAAACGAATTTGCTGTGAAAATGGGGAAAAATGATCATTATGGGCTTGGCGAAGGAAAACAAGGTGAAAGTGACATTATCTTGCCCCTCCTGTTCTCCCCCTCTTCCTTCTCTCCTCTCCTCTCCTCTTCTCTTCTCGTCTCTTCCCCTCCTCTTCCTCCCCTACCCTGTTTCCGCTGCCTGCTGCTGCTGCCTTTCGCGGGACACTGCTGCCACAAATCATTTGTATGCTCTCATTTAGGTTCATAGGCCGCAATGGTGCTTACTGCTCAGAGAGCAGATGACTTTCAGAGAGAGAGAGAGAGAGAGAAAAAGAGAGAGAGTGGGGAGAAGGGGGGGGTTAAGAGGGAAGAAGGAGGAGGAGGAGAAGGAGGGGGCGAGGGGCTATCTTCAGGCCCACGGAAACATCAGTGGGAGTTGGAGCTGAAATTGAGGGGGAAATTGTATGTGCCATATGTCAAGTTCTGCTAAAGGAGATTTTATTGAGTTGAGCGTGTGCAGCGCTTGTGCCATACTGACTATTGCTTATGTTTATGTGTTTGTGTGTAAATACTGTTCTGGTCCTGGTGGTGGTTCAGCGGTTAGAGCACTGGGCCATCGTCTACATGGTTGTGGTTTCCATACACGGGTTAGATGGGCCGCCACTGTTGGGCCCTTGATGATGGCCCTTATCTCTAACTGCTGCCCGTGTGCCACAGCAATGTCTTATGTTCTCACAAAATCACTGCGTGCATTTTCTGAATGCATGGATGGGTTAGAGGCCAAATTCCATTTGTGCTCAGCACAAGTATGGTGTAAATGAAGTTGAAGTAATATTCCCAAAACTAAAAATAAGACATTAGCCCTATCAGGACATGATTAGTTAGTTTCTCAGGGGGTCCTAAGGTTTTTTTTTTTTTTTTTACTTTTATAGGGGTAAAAAAAAGTTTCACCACCTCACGTTTAATAAAATAGCTATTTGTCCACTGCCATGCAACATAATTAAACTTTGGGTGCGCAATTGAACAGAGATCCGCGTAAACACAACAGCGAGTGGAAATGGAGGAGCTACTGAACGCGATGTCTTGTGACTGAGAAAGCCAAAAAACTCACTGGTCGTTCTGTTTTTTCAATTGCAGTCCAGATGCAAGAGTTTTATCACTGAGTAGGAGCGTGAAATATTTTTCCCAGACCTCTGAGAAATTAATCCCGATAGGGCATTAAAACAAGTGATGTTACAGTGGCATTACCAAAAGGTTTAAAAACGGTATATAAAAAAACAAATCCAGAACATCCAGAAAATGTGACTGAATAAATGTTCTAAGAACCTTAACTGTAATGATCAGATAACGTTCTACTAACCAAAAATGTATTAAAAAACAAAAAACTTTTTTAATGGCTATATTGGTAACTCTTCACAAAAAAGGGTACATTAATTATAACAGCACTAATGACAGAATGCCTCAACTAATTATTAAATATTTTAAGCAAAGTCTCAATTCATTATTATTTACATTTTAAAGCATGACTTTTTTAACTAATGTTTAATAATGTCTTAACTAGTGTCAATTAATAATTATTTGAGATATTACTTGTATTATTTCTTTCCTCACTAATAAACAATCATGTGGTGGACAAAAAATTTAGAAGGCGCGAAAGTGGACAGGAAGCAGAGAAAGAGAAAGAATGGAAATTTCTCAGAGTTTCCAGCCCTGTTCAGAGAGCAGCCATGGCAAGAAACTCATCTCCACATTGAATAAACCTGCATAAAATATAGACATGAAGATGTTATAGTAAAGACATTTCTCTATATTTATAACAATATTTGGTACCACTTTAAAATAAGACTACCTTTATAAAGGGTTTATGAATTGTTTGTAAAAGAGATTATTGTTATTAATTAGGCTGCAAATACTTAGATAGATAGATAGATAGATAGATAGATAGATAGATAGATAGATAGATAGATAGATAGATAGATAGATAGATAACTGCTTATCAATGGTTTCAATAATAATTAATTATCTAGTTTATAAACCATTTATAAGGGTAGTCTTATTTTAAAGTGGTACCCAATATTTTAATTTAGAATACATTTAAACTTCTATGCTGCGGACTCAAAAGACACATTATATTGATATTGACCCTACTAGAGCCACAGGGCCCTGTACATAGGCCCACTCAACTCAATTCCTCATGCTCAAAACTACACAACTTACATATTGATTTGTATAACAGTTGCTGAATGATTTGCAGCAGTAAATGCATTATGAGCATGGAAATCAATAGCTGTATTACTGTATATATGCAGTTCTTTTCAGACACATAAGCTCGTTATACACAAGCATTTATCTCAGCAATAATAGCCTTTGCTTGTAAAAGAAGCTCTGAATCACCTTGAAAATGTGAAAGTAAATATAAATTCAGTAAAAAATAACAAGATTTTCTTAAGTAGTTGTAATAGTAGATATATTGTGAGCTATTAAAAAGAACAAAGCTTGGTACCCGATTTCTGCAGGATTCCCTCAGCCAGTGTGTGGAAATGTTCAGTTCCATATATCATATAATCATATAATTTGATTTCATTTGAACTAGTGCTGGGGGGTATGATCAAAAATGTATATCCCAGTATTTTTCAAGATTCTAACAGTTTCATTGTACTTCACTGTATTTTTACACTATAATTGATACTCAAAATGTAGAGAAGAGATATTTCTCAAAAGCGCAAAATTACACGTTTGATATTAATTTACAATATGTTATTCTTGACGCCAAGGCATTACAATATTAAAATCAGCCACAATTCCCTTCTTTCTCAGATTAACAGCTAAAATAAAATTATATTTTAAGCTAGAGTATATATATATATATATATATATATATATATATATATATATATATATATATATATATATATATATATATATATAAAGGCTATAGTTACTGCTCCTGATGCTTTTTTGTGCCTCGTATCCAGTGTTTTATGGAGTTTTGTAGAGTTTTGTGCTGAATAAATGGTTCTGTACCCAGGACTGATTCTGGGCTCATCTGGGGATGAGAGGAAGGTTTTTCTGAGCTGTGGATTGATTGTGCAGTTCCATTCCTCTCTTTACTGAGTGAATAATTGCTGTTTGCTAATGTTTTTCTATTTGTAGGGGTGGGCAATATTATATCGTATACAATATATTGTGACACAGAAATATCATGATATTAAAAATCCATATCATGATAATAGGGCTGTTCTGTCTTAAAAGTAGTCCATTATTTACTGTGAAGCTTTAAGTGTATTTATTGTATAATTGTTTTAGTTTGCAGTTTATATGCATGCACTAAATATTCTGCAATATTTTTTGCTGCATTATATTATTTTATGCTATTTTATTTATTTTGCCACATTATGATTATGCTGTTATACTCTTATACTATATTCCTGAAGTTAATTCATTATTTTTCTGTTTTCCTATATCGGCAAGTATATCGTTATCGCAAAAATACCCTGAAATATCGTGATATTATTTTAGAGCCATATCGCCCACCCCTATTACCCAGATAAAAACACTCATACAGTGAGGAACAGTTATTCTTCAGGCAGGACAGCATTTGATTCAACAGATCAGAGCTACCATTACTCAGTGTACAGTGTTTTTAGCTTGTTATGCTAACTGGCTAGCATTAGCTAGCAAGCTGTATCTGCTTCTTTGGCAGTACTGTCATACATGGCACTCTGCAGCACCTCTAGTGGTATGACGTTTTTAATTTCCCCTCTGATATACAGGATGAATTGGTATACAGCCCAGTGCTAATTTGAACCCTGTTGCTGCTTTTTTTTTCACTGTAAAATGAAAAGCAAAGAAAATTAAACCACAGTGTCCATGCTGACAGCATGGAATACGCACAATAAAATAAACACAGTGTTTCTCAGGTTTACTAAAAATTGTTCAATAGCAGACTAGGCCTGCCACGAAAGCAGTTTTTGTGGACGATATATCGCCCCAGAAATTATTGAGATAAACGATATTGTCATTTTAAGACCATTTACACGTCACTGACTAAATGATAAAAGTATAGCATAAAGCAATTATACCCTTTTAAATACAAGAAAATGTTAAATAATCATAGTTTGGAAAATGTATTTCTTTTTTTCAGTTATTAAATCAATGGTCTGGTATTGCATGACTGGCTAAAACGCTTTTCTCTGTTATATATGTAAACAAACAAATAAACACATAAAACGTTATCACGATTATCAATATTATTGAGGTAGTGTCCATTTATTGTAGGATAACTCGATAAAGTAATTATTGTGACAGGCCTATAGCAGACAATATAATCCCACTATATGTGTTATCTGCTCAACATTTTATTTGTTCATGTTCATCCTTTCCTGCATTTATCTGGATATGGTTGTAAATACAATTTAAACGATCAGTATCTACAGACTTTTAATGTGCTAAGACATGCAAATATATATATAATGTGAAAGGTTATCTGGAGCTATGGGCTTACCTTTTCAGTGGACTTTTAATAAAAGTTCATTTAAATGAGCTGTTACTACAGTATGTTGCCCTTGGTGCAGTATGTAATGTATGAATAAGTCATTACCATGTCCTTATTACCCTTATTCCCCATTCATTTTTAAAGGATGTTCAGTTAAAGATACTTTTTTTGTGTTTACTATTTGCAATTAAAAAAAAAGTGTGTGGGGACTGTATGTGACAATATGTCAGCACAACAAAAGAGGAAGTAGTGTGTGTGTGTGTATAGGAAAAATCCCTGATGAGTGTCTGGCCTCTGTTCTCCCCCCAAACCCCACCCCTCACTACACGCATACACACATGATTCTTCCACCCCAGTGGCTGTATTAGCATGTGTGTTTGAGCTTAGCCCCCCCTGTTTGAGATATCATAGACAGGGATTAACACCTCACCAAAACCACACACATGCACACACACACACACACACACACATACACTTACACATTCAAACGTTTGCCAAGACTCTTGTGCACCATTCTTTAGTCACGTACATACAAAGAGTTTATAAATAAATAAAGCACCTAATGTTTTTTGCAAATAAACGCTACATATATACAATGTATATGCTAATACTTTCTGTATACATTATATACATTTAATAAAACACGAGAGCTTACGACCGCAGCACAGCACCAGTATTACACGATATAGCACAAATCTTGATTGTATTATATCGGTTATACCACAATTTCATTATCGCTGTTTATTTGGAAAGATTTTGAGTTAAAGAGGAAGAGAAAATACGATTTGTTATGCGAGTTAAAATAGTTCCATTGCTGCTCTGTTTGTAGCTGTGCTGTTTGGCTTGTAAGCGCTGTCTCGTTGCTAGGCTACCTGTATGTGGCGGAGTAATACACGGAGAGCTTCGGTTACAGTGCATTACCTGCCGACAACGGCACTCACAGAACGCCTCTCAGCCAATCACATTGAGGGGTCGGAACTAACTGTGGTATAATAATTATATTATAAATACTGATATTTAGTATTTGAGTATGAAGTATGCAATTAGGCACTTTATGATTTGATTCAATTATGATTCAGAGGTCTGCAATTTAATATTATGATTATTGATGATTATTAATGAATCTTGATGCATCTTTTTCTATTTCTGTACAGGATTACTTGGTACTTTTTAAAGTAAAGTATCTGTAATGATCCATAAACATTTGCTTTCAAAGTCTTTTATGTATTAAAGGAGAACTCTGGTGTGAAATAAACGTAGGTTGTAATGAAACATGATAGTGAGTACAAACTTTTGTCAAACGATCCACCTCCATTTGTTCCCAGCTTTCCGAAATACAGTGCTTTTAGCCGATGCTCACAACAGGCTTACAGTGCTAGTGATAGGGGCATAAAGTTGCCCATGCAAAAAAAGAATACTGTTTTACACCATTAACAAGCTCAAAGTAGCTCCACACTTCATTGGTTGAATTCTGAGGGCCCTGATATTAAAAACAAGGCGCTTAGAAGTTTGAAAGTGCACAGATACACTGTTAAAAAAAGTGTAAAAAAAATAGTAATTTTCCGGTAGCAGGTTAACCAGAAAATGTCTGTAAAAAACTGAAAAATACTGTTACATTTAAAACAGATATAAACCATAAAAAACAGTTAGTGTATTTAATATGATTAACAACTATTACTATCATTTTACAAGAACTTGTCCTATAATTATATGAAATCTTTCCCTTTCAACAGATTTTAATTCTTATAAAAGTGTCATACACTCCTTATAAAACAGAATAATTATTAGTTTTACAAAAAACTGTCCTATAATTAAATGAAATCTTTCCCTTTCAAGAGATTTTAATTCTTAAAAAAGTTTCATACACTCCTTATAAAACAGAATAATTATTAATTTTACAAAAAACTGTCCTATAATTACATGAGATCTTTTACTTTTAACATATTTAAATTCTTAAAAATGTATCATACACTCCTTATAAAACAGAGTAATAAATCATTTTACAAGTAACTGTCCTCTAATTACATGAAATCTTTCACTTTTTACATATTTTAATTCTTAAAAAAGTGTCATATACTTCTTATAAAACAGAGTATTTTTTTTTTACAAGAAACTGTCCGATAATTACGAGATCTTTTACTTTTAACAGATTTTAATTCTTAAATAAGTGTCATACACTCCTTATAAAACAGAGTAATAAGTCATTTTACAAGAACTTGTCCTATAATTAGATGAAATCTTTTACTTATGCAATTTATGCTGTTTCAAGCTGTACAAGGCGTATTTTATGTGCCCTCACGATACAAAAAAAAATAGACACAACCATAATCAAGCTGTGCAATGCGCAATTTACCCTTAAATTGGCCCCTTAGTATGAAACAGGTTACTATGTTAATATTCTGTATACTACCTGTATACTAACAATACATAACATATGACTAAAGAAATATTGTGTAGAACAGCCATTGTTTCAAAACATATTGTGACATAGTACAACAAAAAATGAGGAAAAACAAGACTAACTCCTGTAATCTGTTCTGTAATGTATTTTTCATCCATAAACACATGAAGTGGACCGCCATCATACGCAGTTCTGTCATCTCTTATAACAGAACGGCCTGACCTACACAGTGCACAGCACTCTGCAACATTACATTCTACTGGAATGGGAAATCTGGATATTATTGGAATGAATATGAATATAAACAAACTAAATTGCTTCAGCTTTAAGTATCCCAGCAGCAGGATGTGTGCAGGCCGCTGCACGTGGGCATAGTGAGCTTCATCTGACCTCCATTACTCACACAATGCACTGGGGTTAATGGACATGTGTCTACCTGGGAAGTCACTCAGTCCTGAGGGAGAGCACAACATGATGAATAGAAAAGCACACAAACATGAACACATGTAATGATGCTACGGTTGTGCACACACACACACACACAGTTATATACACTTGTTTAGCTCTTTTAATTAATCAGACTGTATTATGTAAATGTTTACAGTTTGATGACTGATTTTCCAGCAGGACAATGCTCGTCCACACAGCACCCAGGTCTCCTAGGAAGGTCTCCACCAGTGTGAAACATTTCCTTGGCCTGTTATGTCACCCGATTTATGACCAATCGAGCATTTATGAGACCAGATGGGATGCTAGTTTTGGCGGTCAATGATTATAGAGCAGGATCTACAGGGTTAGCTGCAACATCTCATTCATGTAGTATCTAGGCTAAAGCATGCTTATGCTTATTAGTCCAATAATCATAAAAAAAAACTTTCATACAACATGAACAACTGACAGATTTAAGTAAATGTCACAAAGTTAAAAAAGAAAATTGTAAGTAAGATTTTTTGTGACTGACTAGTCTATACTGTGCCTCATTCAAAAAGTAGTCTGGAACGAAACACTCCATATAACTTCAGCATGAGTGGGTGAAGCTACCCTACTGCAAGCTGAATAAGTGGACATATTTTGCACCTTAGATTTAATTCAAACATATAATAATAACATTTCACTTGGACCTTAAAGCAACATTGTACTGAGAAATTAATCAAAGGCTAAATAAATGAGTTCTTCTAATTGTGAGGAATAGAATGTATCCTTTATGCCATAGATTTAACCCTGATTAAAATCTCAGTATGCAACAAGGCGTTGGCAATACTTCACAAAGAACATAAAAAACAGGTAAATGTTATTAGTCACAGGTAAATGAGATAATCTGTTAAGAGTCACAACTAGCAACAGGTTTGCACTTAAAGTGTAAAAACAGTTCCTGATTGGCTATAGAATTGTATTCTATATTGTGACGCCGCCCCTGGAGATAAGGGGCGGGGGATTTATTTAAAAATGCCCTCCACCACACCAAAACAAACTTAAAAGAACATAACAACAGCTCAGTGTGGCTCTTTTTGTGTAACTGCACAGTTTTGGGTCCGTTCTGCCTTCTCCTCACCATCAGCGTCTCTCTCGAGTGAAGGCTGAGGCAGGGTTTTTATGCCAATCCCAGCTAGCTGTCTAATCAGTCCAACGCAAGCCAGCTGGGACAGACAGGGGCTGCGCGTCCTGGCGTGGGGCTGACCCAGGGTAAATTGAATATCAATAAAAAGTTTATTTATTTCAGTAATGCAGTTTAAAATGTGAAACTCATAGCGATTTTTTTTTGCTAAATCTCTTGAACCGAAGCTACAAAAAAAATTACTTAAGATTTTGATTCATTCATTTTAAATCCAAATGCGTTGTGATGGGGTACAGAATGCGAAATAACACATACTGGTACACAATTATTACAGAAAGACATTTGTCACTTCAACACTAGAGATTTTTTTTTCTATTATTTTATGTGGATTACAGTGATCCTAACACATATACCCAACTCATCTCTTGTTTTATAAAATTTTGCAGGGAATCATCTCATTATTTCCTTAAGAATATCACATCACAGCACATAGGGTTTAAACACACTACATTCCACACAAAGACCCCAGCACACGGAGAGGAGGAGAAGAGGAGAAGCATTGTAAAACCGCCACCCTGAAATAGAATCGGTCAAACGGAAATTGCAGTGATTTTGGAGGCCACACCAACACGTTTGCCACTCTAAAGAGCCATCGCATTACAGGGTCTGTCAGCCTGCCCACGCCTAAAGAACTCCTTCAGTAGTTGTAGTTTGACTGTAATAAGCTCCAGTATCCTCCCACTCACTCTCATGCTGACCTTTCAGTCCTGGCTGCCATTAGAGTCCAGATTGGGCCTAGCTGAGGAGCCCAGCGTGAAGGTTACCATCTACCTCACAGTGCTGCTGCTGATATCAGCGCTGATATGTGTGTTGCTTGTGTTTTCACTGCCACAAAGAAGTTTATATATCTTATATACAGTCATATATACAGGTTATAAAGAGGTTCTTCAGTTCCACTCTATAATAATAGACTGTACTTTATTATTGTTGGTCCATTCTACAGGACGACCAACACAAACTGTGCAGACACAGATTCAGAGCTTCTGTCTTTGACGCTACATCTACAAGGTGCATCTCAAAAAAATAGAATATCATTGAAAAGTTATTTTATTTCAGTAATTCAGTTCAAAATTTGAAACTCATATATAGATGTTAGCGTTTATTTATTTTATGGTTGTTAATTATGGCTTACAGCCAATGAAAACCCAAATATTAGCGTCTCAGAAAATTTTAATATTACATAGGTCCAATTGGTATTTTTGAAAGTGCTGTAAAATCTTCTGGTAGATAATTGATAGGAGTGTGAATCTCTCAGTGTCTGGCGATTCGATTCGATTCTGATTTTTGGGGTCACGGTTCGATTCAGAAACGATTTTCGATTCTGGAACGATTTTTCAATTCAAATGGCCTTTAAATTTTGTTTAAATTGTGTGAGAAGATGGTGTGAAAGGACAATTTAAACAAATAGAACATTTATTTAAAACAATAAACTTAGGTTCCTTACTGTATTAAATCTTTTTGCAACATACTGTACCGCGGACCTTATCTGCTGTCGCGCGGAGCTCTTTAACTGTACTGTGGAGCTCACCTACTGTCGCGCAATGCTCTTTAACTGTACCGTGGAGCACTCCTACTGTCGCACAGAGCTCACCTTCTTTCGTGCCGAGCTTCTTAGCTGTACCGCGGAGCTCTTTAACTGTATCGCGGAGCTCTTTAACTGTATCGCGGAGCTCTTTAACTGTATCGCGGAGCTCACCTACTGTCAAGCGGAGCTTCTTAACTGTACCGCAGAACTCACCTACTGTCGCGCGGAGCTCACCTATTGTCGCGCGGAGCTTCTTAAGTGTACCGCAGAGCTCTTCAACTGTACCTTGGAGCTCACCTACTGTCGCGCGGAGCTCACCTATTGTCGTGCAGAGCTTCTTAACTGTACCGCGGAGCTCACCTACTGTCGCGCGGAGCTTCTTAACTGTACCGCGGAACTCTTTAACTGTACCGCAGAGCTCACCTACTGTCGCACGGTGCTTTTTAACTGTACCACAGACCACACCTACTGTCGTGCAAAGCTTCTTAACTGCACCTACTGTCGTGCAGAGCTTTTTTACTGTACCGTGGAGCTCACCTATTTTCGCGTGGAGCTTTTTAACTGTACTGCGGAGAAAAGAGTTAAAGAGTTCCGCTGGACAGGAGCTGAGCTCCGCAGGACAGTTAAAAAGCTCCGCACGACAGTAGCTTCACCCAAAAAAAAAGAATTTTTTGGAAAATGAGAATCGATTCTGAATCGTTCAATGTTTGAATCGCGATTCAAGCTCGAATCGATTTTTTCCTGCACCACTAATAATTGACATGGCTCTCCAAACCATCACTGACCATCAGTAAATTTTGCATTGGAAGTCAAAGGACCAGAGTCTGGAGGAAGAGTGGGCAGGTACACAGTTCAAGGCCATGGGCTATGGTATAGTACACATGGGTAAGTACAGAAGATGGCCAATAGTAAATTGGCCATAACTAGCAGCCCTAGTTCCTCAAATAATTTTGAGCTCCAGTTGTTATGGCTTGTAACGACAAATGTGTTTTTTTTTTGTGTCTAATATTCTCAAAAATATCTCAATAAAAAATGAGTAGAATCTAGAAAATAGAATGGTGGTCTGTGATTTTTGTACACTACTTCATTTAATGTTGTCTTTACTACTAGTGTTTTATGAACTACATGCTAAAACATCTCAAGAGAGCTTTAGCATGAACACAGTGCACTAACCAGCCACTTGAGACATGGCTTTCCACTTCTAAGATGTTGCTGCTGGCTCTGGTACACTGTGCTCTAAGCCTTTGAGTGAATTATTGTGAGTGCTGATATGTGTGCTGATGAGAGCTGTGTACATGTTTTAGTTTATTTAATATAAACACACAGTTTCTTGCCAAACATTTAGTTTTTATAAATATTGTGTACAAAATTTGGCCCATTTTTTTTTTTTTTTTGCGGTATGTATTTTGCCATAAATTTACCATTTTTATTCTGTTCTGCCACAGAAAACTACACTGTATAGTAAAGGCTAACAGAGCTGTCTTACATAGCTCGAACATTGTTAAATTTGGAGTTTAACCCTTTGTTGTATGCCGGCCAATGCAAACAATCCCTTCTTTGCTGCATGGAGTAAGGTATTGTTAGCTACACAAATGGCTCATGAGCACAAGTTATCTGCATCTCTTTCTCTGCCTGTCAGTTTGTTTCTTATTGACTTTACTCTGTCAATAGGAAACACACCTCACTGCCCATTAAAAGCAGTATAGTGTTTTTGGTGAGCAAACTGTGTCGGGTCTACAACACATTTATCTGAATGTATGAGTCTTTTTCATTAATTTCTCTCAACTTCCAGTTTCCATCCCAATGTTTTCCCATAAACTATGGCAACATTGAAACAAGTACATGATGACTTTAACTGCTTTTAGGCAAAATCATCTTTACAGCCATTTGCTATCCTTTTTCATTGCTATTGCAGGACAAGAAATGGCCCATCCACTGGGAGCACCAATGCACCAGACAGTTCTGTTAGAATGAAATGCGGAATCAGACATGTTCAGGGTTTAGTATTTTTGAACGTTGAAAGCGACTCTTAAAAAGCTGTTTACCACTGCAAGACCATTTTTACAGCCATCAGCCACCCACCCATGTTAATTTAATAGAGGACCACCATTGCTTTATACAAGCTGACCACTTTTGCGGGGTATAGGGTTGAATGAGAGACTGTAGGGTAGTATAGAGTAGTGCAGGGTAGTATAGGGAAAATGTAGAGTAGTATAGAGAAATACAGGGTTGTATATGGAGATTGGAGGGTAAGACAGGGCCGTATAGGGGGGTTGTAGAAGAGTATTAAGTAGTATAAGGAGAATTACGTGTAGTACAGAGTAGTACAGGGGAAAATGGGAAAATGTAGAGTAGTATAGAGAAATACAGGGTAGTATATGGTAGTATATGGAGATTGGAGGGTAGGACAGGGTAGTATAGGGCAGTATAGAGGGAATGTAGATGAGAATTAAGAAGTGCAGGGTAGTATAGGGCAGATAGGGAAATGTACAGAAGTATAAAGTATAAAGTTCAAGGTAGCATAGAGTAGGGTGGTATAGAGTTGTACAGGGTAGTATAGGGGGAATAAAGGGTAGTATAGAAAAGTACAGGGTAGTATAGAGTACTATATTGGGAATGTAGAGGAGTTTAGTACAGGGTAGTATAGAGGAAATATATGATAGTAGAGAGTGGTAGTGTTTATTTTTACAAATTGGCTTTAGCAATAATCTAACTTTCAAAAAACTGCAAAAAAATCATTTGCAATATTTGGGTGATTTATCTTTTTTTTCATGGCCATGTAAATATTACTACACTGCACATAGTAAAATATGTAGTGTATAGAATCAGTGTTTTCTGTGTTCTAAGACATGTTCATAAGGATTTCATGCAATTTATATTGTATTTGTATTTTTTCTTCTCTAAAATCTGAATTTCAAAAAAAAATAAAAAATCAATGCATTTTGTACATTTAGAACTTTGGTTCGCTGCGGATCAAATAAATGCTGCAATATAAGTGAATCATTAATACAGGAATCATTAAATCAGAAAGCAGAAATGCTTTCCATGCTTCCACTCCTGGGCCTGCAGAAATACTAATGCTAAATACTAAGGGTATACAGCCTATATTGGGGTATTGGGTCATTTGAAGTACTTCCCCATTTGCCTTCCTCTTTCTTCAAAGAGTTATAGCTTTGTCCTCCGCATGCGTGGAGAAAGGAGATGGACAGATTTTACTGTCTTCTTCCATTTAACCTCTATCCTCGTATTTATATGGCTATTTAATGTGCGTAGGTGCATGTTTTTTATTTGATGGCCTTTGTGCCACCCCTAGGTCTGAATTACGGAACAGTGCAGAACAGCGGTGTTGGTTTTCATCTTTGTTTGTGAAATGTTATTTCTTCCTCCTACAGTTCCACCTCACTGACTCTGATTGAACAGAAGGCAAGCAAACTATCATCTCTCTCTCCCTCTTTCTCTCTCTGTCTCTCTCTGTCTGTTGCGTGCTCTCTCACTCTGTCTTTAATATATGTATCTCTCTCATCCCCGCTCTCTCGCATTTCTCCTTCTTGTCGATTTCCCCAGTGTGCTCTTAAACTGCTAGTGTAATTTAAATACAGAGCTTTGCATTAGCAGGAGGCACTTTGCCTGTATGATAGGGCGTAGAGGATAGCAGAACAATAAGGAGAATGAGATGGGGAGGGTAGAATGGGAATTGGCTTACATTATCACACACCATCTAAAAAAGCAGAGAGCTTCAAACACAATGCCAGCGGCGCACAACAGCCTCGCTTTTGAATGGTAAGCACAGCGGCGTAAAGCAGTACAAAGACGAGTACACAACCCAACAAAACAGAGCACAAGTCTCTGTAATTGAATGGAATGGCAAGTTTTCTCTGCCAGAATATTAACTTCACTTCAGAGCCACCCATCAGTTTCTTCAATCTTGAAGTACGCGATGAGTGAAGTGATGATTTGGAATATGTAGCCTTTACTCCATTTTTCACTTATACTTAGGCTGGAATAAAAACATAACAGGGAAATAAATGTAAATTGGAAATAAACTGTCTATCATACTCAAGTCTGTACTGGTAACATAATCTAGAAAATTGTCCAAAGGAAGTAAAAGAAGAAAGAAGAAAAGGGTGCTGTTGTTATTCTGGGATGATAACATCTCAAACTGTTGATTGCTATCTCCCCTCCACAGATCTATGAGATCTATCCCTCAATTATCTGATTTCCACTGCCTAGGAAACTCCCATGAAGCACTGAGCCATTCAAGTGTTAAATTTCAGCACTTACAGTGTTAATTTAACACTTGGCAAATTGGCTGTTTAGAACTGTGAAACTAGAGGGACACAGAACAAAAACATTGTTTACAGCAATACACATTGTCTGTCTACTTATCAATATACAGGTGATCTGAAATACAGCAACACCACAGTCCTCCATTGTCAGGAATCTGAGAATAGGAAGGTCTTTCCCCGTATGATATGTGATGTAGGGGAGGCTGTATTATGTACCATGCTGGTTAATCAATATTATTCAATTAATAATACATTCATGATTAAATATCATAAACAAGTTGATAAAACAGCATAAAAATGACAAAATACATATGCAGTTTCAGCTGCAGCACAGTTACACATATCAAATATTTTTATGTTGGCTCTACTTAAGTCATATTTTCATATTTGTATCAGTGCAGGAGCTCTTCTATTTCTGTCACTAATAAATGTTGATAATTTAATTAAGACTCATTATTCACTAGTAGAGGGTAGGGTTCCATTCCATTTTAGAAATTAGGGATGCAACGGTACAGTGTGGACATGGTTCAGTTTGTATCGCGGTTCTTGGGCCACGGTATCGGTTCGGTTTCGATATATCAATATTAGAGCTTAGATTCTCTGCCCGACCCGATCGACCCGAGATTTCCCACCACATTCCTCGGGTCGGTTCGGGCTCCAGAAAATAGTCTGTGACATCTGTGACATTTGTTCCCCAATGGTGGAACAAACTACCTTCCACTACCAGATCAGGAGAATCTCTTGCTATCTTTAATAAACTCCTGAAGACAGAGCTCTTCAAAGAGCACTTACTCTCTTAACACCTCTAACACACTAACTACTTCTAAACCCATTTCCTTCTTCCCCTCCTTCACTTCTCTATCCCTTTATTTCCCTTTGACCTCCTTTAAGCCCTATCTAAAAATGGGTTATCTTAATTCCTATTACTTTTGTACTTCATTATTGTAAGTCGCTTTGGACAAAAGCGTCTGCCAAATGTAATGTAATGTTGTTTTTTTTTTTACATTTTTTAAACATATTTTTATTCTATATAAAGCTCTGCCGTGATAATCACAATTTAGCCAAGTAACCATGTATTATCATTAACGAAAACGAACAAAATAACGAAAACTGTAAGTAAAAAAAAAAAAATTGTTAACTGAAACTAATAAAAACGCTAATTAAAAGAAAAAAATTTAACTAACTGGAACTGTACTGTGTGTTTAACTAAAACGAACTGAAATTACTGATTACTGTTTTGTGCGGGCGGTGTTGTGCCGATTCTGCTCACAAAGGGGAGCCAGATTCTGCTGGGAGTCAACAAAGGTAAAGAAGGAATCATAACAAAAACTAGCAAACAAGACAAATCATTATGTAAGTATGCTAGTTTAGCCTGAGCAGGATATTTTTTTTCCAGGTCATGAAAGGGGAGGAGCCCAAAACGTCTCTTACAGATCATGCATTTCCAGGCAAGGCCATTTTCTTTTCTGGCTTCATTATGGATCTCTCCTCTTCATGATGGCTTAATTTTCATATTTTGCTGGCTGTGGGAATCACAAACCTGTCTGGCTGGCTGGTCAGCCTTAAAGGGGCATCCTCGAGGGGGATTTCGAATAGTGTTGTATTTTCCTGCATTGACCGTCACAGTAATTTAAACAGATGCTCACACAGTTTATTGTTGTCTAGGGGCCCAAGGCCAGATTAGGGCCCAAGGAAATGAATTGGTTTGCTTGTTTGCCTTGTTGTAATAGACCTGTTCCCAGGCCTTTTTATAGAGAGCTTAGTGGCCAAGTTCGGTACTGCAGACTGCAAAGCAGTTTAAAAAGTAACTAAGTTACTTTTTACTTACTTTATTAGTTACATTCAGCAGCTGCCAACACCCCCCCTCCACACACACACACACACACACACGCCTGCTGCCTCAACTTAACAGTTTTGCCAAAACTTACCAAGACTTTTTCACTAAGTGTGCTGCTTCAAACGTTTCTTTAAATTTGACATTGTGTTTGTGAAGCTAGGTAGCACTTTGTTGCCAGCACAGAGTGAACAACCAACTAGGGGTGGGTGATATGGCTCTAAAATAATATCAAGATATTTCAGGGTATTTTTGCGATAACGATATGCTTGGCGATATAGGATGTGGCAAAATAAATAATATAGCATAAAATAATATAACGCAGCAAAAAATATTGCAGAATATTTAGTTCATGCATATAAACTGCAAACTAAAACAATTATGCAATAAATACACCTAAAGCTTCACAGTAAATAATAGACTACTTTTAATACAGAACAGCCCTATTATCACAATATGGATTTTTTATATCATGATATCTCTGTGTCACGATATATTGTATACGATATAATATTGCCCATCCCTACAACCAACCTTGATATTGTCATCTTTAGATGATGCAAATTTAGAATAGTGGCTGTATTTTCAGCTAGAAAACACGTATCTTTCTCCTCCCTTTAGATTAAGCTTTTTTAAATAGTATGAACTTAATAACTGTCATTGTCAACAGATATTTGTAAGTTAACTGCAGAAAAAAATCTATTTACATAAATCAAACTCTCATAATGAGCACAACAGTACATTTTTGGGTAATGTAAGTTGGCAACTGAGAATTTATGACTATTACTTATCTGTCTTGTTGTCAATAATATAAGTATTGTGGAAACACAATAAAGCAACACCTGTAAACGTCTTTCACGCCCATCCTTTCAACACGTTCACCTAGGCGCTACAATATCTTTCTACTAAGAAAAATAAAAACGCGCATTGACTTGGATAAGTAACTTTAATCTGATTACTAGATTGGAAATGCTAACACATAAGATTATTCGTTACAAAAAAAAATGGTCAGATCATTGATGCAGACACAAAAAAAAGGAACAGTGCGTCCAGGGGTCGTAACACCGGACCAAACAAGGTAGGTGTGAAAGCACCCTGAAAGCGAATATACTGAAAAGAAGAGAAGCTGTTAGAAAGGCACAAAAAAGTACACAAAAAGTGTTTGTGGCTGTGTGTTGGTAGAGTCTGTCTACAGTTTGGCACAGAGCCTAGTTGTGAAAATGAACTCAAGTGTCCAGGCATGACAGTGTCACAGTGATGCTGCGTTTCCTTTGGCTCGCTCCCCAGCTGGATTTTGTGAAGAGGCAGGAGGAGTGTAATGTGTGTCACAGTGCATTTTGTGTTCTGTCGTCACACTGAAACAAAGCATGTCTGTCTCACTGAGTGTGTGTGTGTGTGTGTGTGTGTGCCTAGGCCAGATAGAGAGAACCTTTGTGCATTACTGCTCCTGCAGCCTGTATTTCTGAAAGTTCTGTTGAATTGACTGGAATTGAGTTGAGTCTGGGTGGTCCTTCTTATCCTTTTCCTGAGCTTTTCTTCTACTTTGTCTTCTTCCTCCCTTTTCCTCCCCTCCCCTCCTCTCTTTCCTCTGGGCTTGAGTCTATGAGGCATTATTAATGGCAGTCACTTTGAGCTGCTGACCTGCTCTGTATTGATTAGTAGGCCGTCTGTGCGTATCTCTTTCAATATGCGTAACTGCACTTCATCAATAAAGCAGTTGAGTTGAAAAATAACCAAATTAGTGTTACAAAACTTTAAGTTTTACATGTTACTTCATTCTTCTGTTCTTGTTCAGCTCTACTGTTCAGTTCTGTTCATTCTGTTCCATGTGTTCTTTCAGGATATTGGTGGCTCTTGGATGTTCTGCATCTTTTTTGTGTTTTTTTTATAGTCATCGATCCAGTAGGACGTATTCTCTTACTTTTTGCTTCCTGCCGGCCATATGTGCGAGCTCGTTTCTGTGTCATGTCACCAATACTTCCTCTGAATCCATCCGGAAGACCTATCATCATGTACAGTATACGGTTACACTGGTAAGTCTTTAACGCTGAGACCAAAAAAGCCTCACTTTAATCAGTTCCTGCTCCTATGGTCAATTTCTCTTCTTAAAGACTTAAGCTTTAATATGTAAATAATATGGTAAATATGTAAAAACACAAAATTTTATAACATTTCCATACCTTGAATCTGGTTTCTAAAACAGTATCTTCAATCATGTCTTGATATTAAATGATATTTCAGTGCTCAACATCCATAAACTCATAAAATGGGTTGTCCTCATCTCCTTCATCTTCACCCTCAGCGACTCAAATAACAATGCAAACAAACAATGCACACTGTCAATCACTTACATGAAGCGACTGATGCTTTAAAAAGCCTCATATAAGGCCTCTATTATTTACACTTTCCACTATCTAATTGTATTATTAGACGTGAGGCCTTAAAAAGTGTTATTTTGACTTGTTTTGACTCCTTTAAACCATGTACTGTATATAAAATACACTTCGTATTTTATCATATGTGTATAATTGACATCATTTTTATAGGCCCTAAAATAGAACCATGTGGAACGCCACGTAATCTAGTTAACTAAACAGATACACAATAGTTTTCACTTCAGGATTAATAGTTAAATCCATAATGTAGGGTTTAAGGTAGGGGTATTTTACTATACAGTATTACTACAATATTGTGATACTGCGATACTATATGTGTGTGTGTGTATTCTCTATGATACTTTGAGGCATCCCTGTTACTGTTTACTGGTGTCAGTTTCACAGAATTTTACATCCAATATGTTTCACTGCAGGTTTACCCCAATCATTTGATTAGCGCCACCGTGTGGAGCAATAAATAAAGCAGTAACTTTTTAGTAAGTCAAATTGTTGGGGGGGGGTTCTTAGTGAGTTTAGAGTATATTAAGAAAAATATCCATATTTGATGCCACATATACATAATGTATTGAACGAAAATTGTACGATATATCGCAATATTGATATTTTTGTCTCAATTTTGTCCCACCCCTAGTATAAGGGCATTAAAACCCATGTTTCTACAGTATTGCATTATATACATTTCCTTCGGTTAGTTTTGGTTTCACCCTGCAGTTTAGTGAGTGCAGTAAAGAGCTTTGATTCATTCCGTTGTTATCACCTACACCGACTAAATTGAAACCATATTGTTGCTCAGCATTTTGCCTCATCAACTTGATAAATATACCGTATTTTTCACACTATTAGGTACGTCAGGTTATACAAGGCACACTATCAATGAAGGTCTATTTTCTGGTCTATTTTCATACATAAGGCACATTATGCAACATTAGTAAGGAATAGGGGTGTATCCATTTTTTCCTTCAAATTCAGCAGGTCTCGCTGGTGGTGGGGGGGGGGGGTAACTGAGTTAAATAAAGGTAATCTAAGTAAATTCTTGAAAAAAAAAACAATTTTAAAGTCAAACGCTGAATGCACTGAATGTTATGGAAACTGTTTATTAAGGTGAGCACAGTGCTTCTGTTACAGTAAGCTTAGATTTCCAGATTTCCGCTAAGGCTAGGTGCAGCAGCATTAGAGGCTAATCGCCAGAGGGAGGAACCCTGAGTGTTCCGGTAAGCCAGGGAGATGTTAGTAGCTTGTTTTAACATGGTAAACACACAGGCCAGGGAGATGTTAGTAGCTTGTTTTAAGATGGTAAACACACAGGCTAGTGGTTAAGGGCTAATGCTAATACTGCTTTAGCCTCAGTGCTGGAGAACTAAACTGAAACTCTTTTATAATGCTGTACTTCAGCAGAGTGGCTTTACTGCTCCTTACAACCTGACTGGAAAAATTTATATATAAGGCGCACTGGATTATAAGTATAGACTGGCGATTTTTAGAAAAAAAATAAAAGGATTTTAAGTGCGCCTTATAGTGCGAAAAATACCGTAATTCAAATTTGTTTAATTGCGCTTTAATTAGTGTTTGTGGGCTGCATCTCCCTATATCTGACATCAGTTTGTATATGGAAGGGTTTGCATCTGATGTCAGCATGTTTGCATTTTGGAAAAGTGCCTTTTCAAATGTTATGCCGAATGTTGCCTCCCTGCCAGAATTTGACTACCTCCGAGTGTATTTTTATCACACATAAGAAATAACATAACAGGCTATTTTTAGATTTTTCCTATTTCTGATTAAAAATAAGGGTTAATCTACAGTTATAGTAGATACAGGAATCATAAGCGTAATCTGTTCTTTTTCATCTTCTGTTGTTTATTAAGTAACAATAGCCCGATAATAACTTTCTTTAATTGGACTAAAAATCTGTACCATCTAAAAAAAGTCAGAATTAACTTTTCCTGCTGCAAATATAAATGTATATACACACACACACACCTGTACCCTGATTCACTTTGCTTATATTATCTAAATAAATGGCTCTGATTTGACATGAAGCATACACAGTTTGTTAGCAATTTAATTGCAAAAAATCCTACATTTTCTTTGTTTTTGTTACAAATGACCATATGTAGCACACAAAAAGGCACATAAAAAGGAAAGCGCTTCACACTACAGTCACCTTTTTTATTACTCCAGTGAACAAATCAATAATAAGCTCTTAGCCTCAGAATTTCCCTTCTGAATGAGTGTGTCCACCGCCCAAAGAATGTACCACTGATGACACGTTAGGTATAAAAGAGTAAAATATTGACTCATCTAAAGATAGTGGCCATTTGTTTTTGTTTCACTTCCACTCCTGTGCTGTGAAATCACACGTGCATTGTATTTTATTGTAGTGATTAATATACCCTACCGCTGGAGGTTCTATTGATAGCAGTTTAGAATAACAAGCCTGTAACCTGAAGACAAACAAGGTCTAATAAGTGGCTTTTACCTTCAAATACCTCACAATTTGCTCAGGAAAAAGAAAATGCAAATTAATCAGCGTTTCTTATCAAAATCAAATCAAAGCACATGCAACTAGCAATAAAACACTTTGACAATTGTCTAATCACAAGAAAAACATAAAAACACACATTAGCACACTGTGCACTGAATATAAAGTAAAATTATTCAAACCTTTAAGAGCTCTCAGTAAAACAGTGTAACAGTTTAGAGACATCGGATAGAGCTAGAGCTGGGCGATATGGCCCAAGAAAAAAAATCGTTGATTTTTTTTTAAATCCAATTTTCGATTTAAATCGTTTTATTCCCCCTACTAAAAATCAAAATAAAGACGATTTTAAAAAATGGTTAAAAACAATTTTTTATTTATTTAGTTTTTACTTAAATGTCCCCTTTGTGGTTAAAGTGCAACCAGAAACAAGCAAAGGTACAAGTTTAGGTACTGACACAATGCACCCTCAAACTTAAAAAATACAAAAATAAACCCACCCTCAAAAAACAAATAGAAAGAAATAAAATAGTGCCCTTTTTGATAAAACTTACAAAAAGGGCACTATTTTCCCATTGGGTTCCCATTGGGCTTGAATTGCAAAACAAAGCTTTTAAATAAGTGCCAGTGTTCTATAAAATGAGATGATCTTTTCTTATGAATATGCAAAAAATCATAAACTGTAGTTTAGATGGGGAGCTAGAGCTGCTGCTGCGTTCATTATTTTGGGAGCAGCACTTCTCCCACTCCGCTGCAAGCTCTGTAAAAAAAAAAAATGTTGTTCTAAGGTAAGCTACAATGTTACCAGCTTTATCCAGCTTTATATGAGACCTTAGCAGTGGGTGAATATTGGCTACACTGGGGACAGATATAAAACATGTATTAAGACTATTCACTATAAATACTGTTCCTTACTGTGTTGCCGTGCACTGAGCTGTTTTACAGGCCTTGTTTAGCTAGCAACACGGATGGCATCTATTTATGTATTTATTTACATGTTTCCTTTGTTTGACTACACATTATCTTCCTGACACCCACTGGCCTATGCTCGTTAGACGTAATTGTCCCTTATGGAACGGTGCATGTATTGCTTCGGGAAGCCCATTACAGCACGGTCCTTTCTCACTCCTTTCTCACCTTTCTTACAGATGTCACCTCTCGCTTTAATATCCATATGTCCTTCTACATAGGACTTCATTAGTGCATCTGTAGCTGTCTGCGGTGGTCTTCTGCCTCTATTGACACATTCTGATGACATTCTGCGGTTAATGACGCTGTCGTGACAAGACCTCATATTGCCGAGGTTGTAATTTTATAGCTGAACAGAAAAACTTCTTAGATTTAATATATATATATATATATATATATATATATATATATATATATATATATATATATATATATATTCATATAATGAGATTTTATGGCATTTAAGTCCATTATATTGCAAGTGGACCATTTCTATTGGCATAGTCATCATAATAACATGGTTCAAAACGTCTATAGCAATACAGTACCAGTTAAAAGTGAAGACATGCCTTAAATTCATAAAGAAAGTTATTTAGAAAACAAAAAAAGAGTTAAACAAACCAGAGTATGTTTTATATTTTCAGCATTATGGGGTAGTCACCTCATCACAGTTAACAGCTGTGCTGAACTTGTCAAGAGTTAATTACTTATGAGTTTGAGAGCATCAGTTGTGTTGTGAAGAGCCTTTTTGAGTAAAAATTTTTTTTTAATAAAAATAATCAATGCACATCTGATTTTGTACTCATCTTTTATATTCGTAAAAAGGAGACAGAGAGAGTTTCTTACTAATGTACTCTGAATGCAGAGATTTAATTTTGTGGTCTTATTGATTTTGTGCAGTTTTGATTTTTTTTTTTCATTGTAGTAAGTTGTATACATGTTGTTGTCATGTTCCTCTTCAGTTTCTTAAAAAAAGTTATTTAAAATTCACTTTGCATGTATGTGTGTGTTTAAATAAGTTTTTGAAGGCTATTTTACAAAAATGAATTTGTTTGGTTTGTATTCTATTAAAGTGGGTCACAACTAGGGCTGCAGCTATCGATTATTTTCGTAATCGAGTACTGTACTGAAAAATTGATTCGATTAATCGGTAATCGAGTAAAACATAAAATAAGAGATTTCACATTTCCACACTGCCAACACAAATAGAAATAAATAAATAGACATAAATACCCCAAGTAATAATTTAATAATTAATATTTTAACAAATTAAGTTAAATTATTTAAACTTAGGATTTCTTAGGATAGTATTAAATATTAGGGGTGTCACGATTCTCTAAATCCTCGATTCGATTTTATTTCCGATTTTAGGGTCACGATTCGATTCGATTTTTCTTTTTTTTTTACAGCAGAGAGGCCTATGCCAGTTTTAGATTAGTCTATGGTCATTCATTGGTTTAATTCATCAAATTTACAATATCTTATTTCAAAAGGTGAGCTTGATATAAATGATGCAAAGTGATCTGTAATACACCACATTAGGCACTAATGGTCAAATTTAAATAATTTAATTTAGATATATATGTAATGCCATCTAGTGGCTTTTTTGGTAGGAGCAGTGTGCACTAGAGCTTAGATTCTCTGCCCGAACCCGACCTGACCCGAGGCCCCGGGCCGAGATTTCCCACCACATTCCTCGGGCCAGGTCGGGTCGGGCTCCAGAAAATAGTCTGAGATGTAGGCATCTGTTTTTTATTTATATTTTTATTTTTAAATAAAATAATGAAAAAAAAGAAAACTGAAAGTGAAACTAAACTATTTTATTTATAAGCGCTGTTTTCACTCCCGCAGTTGTACAGCGGGGGGTGTTGTGCCGATTCTGTCCGCGAAGCGGGAGTCGGATTCAGTAGAGGATTCGGCACAAGCGCGGCGGCACCTCGCGGTCCGCTGTGTTAGTTGTAAGCGCTCGCGCTAGCCGCAAAATACGACAGAAAACACTGAGGGAGCTGCAGAATTATGTATGGGACTAGAATATGAGCACGAGGAGATAAAAGAGAACCTTTACCTGTGAGTAGCTCACATCAGAACACTCAAATCTCTCTCTCTCTCTCTCTCTCTCTCTCTCTCTCTTTCTCTCTCTCTCTGTCTCTGTCTCTCTTTCTCTCTCGCACGTTAACTCCTCTGCGTTTGACCTGCAGCACTGTGTTTAGCTGTTCTTAAAAATCATTTTAATTAAATAATAGTTCTGTGCTTCTATGTAACAGTGTTATTTAACATAATTCTGATTATATTTTGCTCATTCAAACAGCCCGAAAACAGACAGTTTATGGGTCGGGTCGGGCTCGGGCTCATAATGACAGTTTATGGTTCGGGTCAGGTCGGGCTCGGGCAGAACGTGCACTGGCTCGGGTCGGATTTTTTGGGCCCGATCTAACCTCTAGTGTGCACTATTAAAACAGCAATGTGCAACATAAAAAATAAATAATAAAAAAAATACAGGAACAGTCATGTATTTATTGTTTACATTTTGAACTCCACAGTGCTGTGTTTACTGATTACGTAAAGCCTGTATTAAGTCTAGAACTTTTCTCCATTGTAATAAACTAATTACATACAGTATACCAGACGGTATACCTCATGATCTGCACTCCACAGCGCTGTCGTTATGTTATTAAGGTACATTAATGTTAATCTCATTGATTTATTATAAGTTAAATTGACCTGCTCTCCGCTCTAAAAACCTCCACCTCCTCCACCTGCTTCTTGGTCATGGGTGACGTAACGCTAAGCGAGCTGTTTCACATTAAAAGTCTGCGATAAATTCTGTGCATTGCATTTTAAAATTAATTAAACGATTCCTCTAGGCACAGAAAATTAATTGATAATTTTTTTTAAGTAATCATTTCACCCTTAGTCACATCTTAATAACATAACCAAATCTGGGTCCCGGGCTGAGACCAGTTGAGAACCCCTGTTGTAATCCATATTATGACAAAAACTACTCAACTAATTAAATAGAAAAATACTTTAAGCAGTGAAGGTCAGTCAAACTGAAAGAAATTAAAGAACTTTGAAAGTATCCTAAGATACATGTGCAAAGACCATCAAAAAACGTAATGATGAAACTGGCTCTCATCAGGACCGCCCCAGGTAAGGAAAACCAATAGTTACCTCTGTTGTGCTGGAGGAACCGGCACTGCACTGAGGAACCTTGAGTGTTCCGGTAAGCCAGGCTTGTCCCACGTAGCTTGTTTCAACACGGTAAACACACAGACTACAGTCCGATATACTCACCTCTGAACGGTTAGCGGCTAATGCTAATACTGCTCCAGCCTTGGTGCTGGAGAAACTTGGTGCTGGCTTTACTGCTCCATACAACCTTACTGGTAGAATTCATATATAAGTCACACCAGATTATAAGGCGCACTGTTGATTTTTGGGAAAGTATTTTAAGTGCAAAAATACAGTTTTTTTGTTTTTTTAATTTTCATTAAATGTACTGTATGTTTTTATGAAGGTTATTTAAAACGTAAAATTCAAATCTTATTTCACTATAACGTCTTTTTAAAAGAACTATCTTCATATAGAAACTGTATAGAAATTGTATGATTTACTTTTTTTTTTGCTTTGTTTATTGTAAAGCTATAAAAAAAACCTTCCTCCCCCATTATTAAGGAACAATGCCAACATAATTTGCATCTTGTAAATGTACATACCTTAAAAGCTTTCATATCATTTCAAAGTCAGCTACAGAGTCAAAAAAATGCCTGACTTCTTGATTACGTATGAACTGCACTGTATGTCTTACAAAGTGCAGGACTAATTACGCTGTTGTATTGTATTAGGCTTGTGTTCAGGCTGATGGAGGAGGCCTGTTGTCTGCAGCAGGAGGCCTTTCATGGCTCTTAATAGGGTTTCCCCCCTGTCCCCCTCTTTATTCCATTCATTATAT
The DNA here is from genome assembly GCF_023375975.1 of Astyanax mexicanus. NCBI lineage: Eukaryota > Metazoa > Chordata > Actinopteri > Characiformes > Acestrorhamphidae > Astyanax > Astyanax mexicanus. The sequence goes on from NC_064420.1 coordinate 31,111,008, forward strand.
ATACACCATACTACCCCCACCCCAAGCTTCTGTCATTTCCCAACCCCCCTCTCCACAAACATAATTATATGTAGTATATTTATTAGATTTAAGGAGAACTGACATCATATGGAAATCGTATGAAAGGAGATTAGGAAACCCACTAGTAATGGCGAGTATATAAATGTATTTATTTTTCAGACCTTGTTTTTTTTTAACCTTTAGTCTAATCACAGGATTAAACTGATCTATGGCTTTATATTGAGCTTAAAACCATGAAAATTCATTCTTAATTTTACTGAACTGTTCATAATAATAGTAAAGGTTTTGATGCAATACTGTGTTATTTTATTTTAATCTAATCTGTTTTACATTTATAGAAAAGCTATTGCTTAGTAAGGTTTTATAGACTTTTTTATTTATCTAAAATCATCTGATAAGAACATCTTTATTAAAATAAAAAAAAAGGTTTATTAAAAACACAATTTATGGTGTTTCATAAAATTGTATGTATTTTTTTACCAATGTTTTCTAATTAAAAAAAAATCTTTAAGAAGTCACTGCTGGGATGTTGTCTGTGGCTGACATGTATAGAGATGCTTTTAATAAATTGTATAGCGTTCTATACAATTCTATCATTTTTACAAATATTTTCTACCTCCATAAAATTCTTTAAAAGGTCTCTTTTTGTAGTTGTGGCTTTGTTGCTACAACAAAATAAAGACAAAAAAAAGTTTGTATATAGTGTATTATATTTTTAGATAGTATTTATTTTATGTAGTAATTTTTTACCATTCTTTGGAAACAAAAGAAATGTTCCATTGTCTTTTTTGTAAACAACAGTTACCAAGACATTTTTTTAGAAAGAAATAATATTGTATCAAAATTAACTATGTAACTTAAATATAGTGTATTTTAACAAACTAATATACCACAGAACAAAAGTGCAGACTATTTAATGCATGCGCATATACTGCACAAACACTTATACAAAATAAATATTCTTTATTCTTCACAGCAACTAGCAAAACCAATAGAGAATAGACTACTTTTAGAACAGAATACCACTATTATAATGATATGGGTCTTTTTACTGTTTGAAATATGATAACAGTATTATTGTTCATGATAAATTTATTGATTCCAAATAACCATATTAAGCGCTGTTATTTGTAGCACGAGTGTATGCAGTATAATGTAGGTTTTATTGGATTTTGTTAGACAGAAATAAAGCTGGTGAAGAGTTAAAGTAAGCCAGGCTGGAGGAGAGTTTAAACTGTGTGATCTAATCTCCCCGGTCCGTCCCCAGCGACTGGAGCGCTAAACTCCATATCCCAGGCAAGATATGCGAGCAGCAGTGTCAAAAGTCATGTCACCCAGGGGGGCTTCCTCTCCAAGCCAAGCTGTGCCCCTCTCTCAAGACAAAAGAGACAGGAGCGGTTCCTTCTGCACCGTGCGCTGGTTAGATAACTACCCGACGCCATAAAACTATAGAGAGCGACAAAAGCTAAGAGTGGCTTTGATTTAGCTCTCGGGTCTGATCTGCCGAGGGTTTGTTATCTTTTTGTGCCGCTGTTTTCATGCTTTTTCCTCCATCTGTCTGTTATCTTTATCTTCTTTCTGTGCTCTTGTGGGAAGCGAGTCAGGCCTGTTTTTGAACCGCAGCTGAACCGTGACACGCGTTTGTGTCTGTGGGTGTTAAGTGAAGTATTTTCGCTCCACATTTTCATTGTTAAAACCTTATGCCAGCTTTATAGAGGAAGGAGAAGTAGATGTTAGGGTAAGTGGCATTTTCAAACAGTGCAAAGAATGAAAAGATAAGACAGTTAGGAGGCAAAACTGCACATTTCAGTAGCAAGTCTTAAATAAAGTGTATATTAGCAGCTGTGCTAATATGTGAATATTAGCTCTATCTTACACCCTGCACAAGGCGTGTTGTGATGCTCATTGCTATCTTACACCCTGTTAAACATATACAGTTTATGTTAACAGCTGGTGTCTGTATTGTTCAAATAACAACGGTGCTTGTAATATCATATATCTACACCGATGGGCGTGGTGGTCTAAAGCTAAGGTGTGTTCATAGAAATTTCTGGTGCATTGCTATCTTGGCAATAGAAAACACAGGTGCTTCACTGACTGAAATCAACCTAGGCAGATGCCAACAGTCAGAAGTTCATTGCTAGTACAATTGAGATAGGTAGGTGTGTATGTTTAGAACAGTTCTGTTTACACAAGTTAAAAGTAAAAATCCACCCCAAGGTTTTGTTCCAACTGCCTGGGCATCTACGTTGCGGCTCAGCCAACAAAACCCCGGGGTGGATTTTTACTTTCTGGACCTGGACTACCCTCCTCGTTGTGTAAGTAACTATAGGTTTACATAGGATCTCCGAGGGATTTCGCATTTTACAGAGCCTCTAAGAGTAGGTCAATGGCTGAACTGCACTTAGCAGGGCATTTTACACATGTTGTAAGTAACATCTGACATCGCAAAGACTGTTATTAGAGTAAAAATGTCTTTATTGTAAAATGTTTCTAACTGTTGTCCGTCTTGCTGCCTCTCGATGTCGCAGTGCTGTTATTCATACATGATACAGGGGGTGGACAATGAAACTGAAACACCTGTCATTTTAGTTTGGGAGGTTTCATGGCTAAATTGGAGCAGCCTGGTGGCCAATCTTCATTAATTGCACATTATTGCACCAGTAAGAGCAGAGTGTGAAGGTTCAATTAGCAGGGTAAGAGCACAGTTTTGCTTAAAATATTGCAATGCAAACAACATTATGGATGACATACCAGAGTTCAAAACATACCAGAGGACAAATTGTTGGTGCACGTCTTGCTGGCGCATCTGTGACCAAGACAGCAAGTCTTTGTGATGTATCAAGAGCCATGGTATCCAGGGTAATGTCAGCATACCACCAAGAAGGACCAACCACATCCAACAGGATTAATTGTGGACGCGAAAGGAAGCTGTCTGAAAGGGATGTTTGGGTGCTAACCCGGATTGTATCCAAAAAACATAAGCTCAAATCACGGCAGAATTTAATGTGCACCTCAACTCTCCTGTTTCCACCAGAACTGTCCGTCCGGACAATAAATTATTGTGGTTTCAGTTTAATTGTCCAACCCCTGTATGTTTGCATGTATAAATATTATTCATGTACATTCTCTAAAATGTACTCCTTTCTATGCAGAGTGTTTGCAAATACAGTTTGCAAATACAAGATACAGGAGTCAGTTTTACTTAGTTCTTAGTTAAAATCAACTGATTAAAAACAACACCAAAGCATTTCCACTTTTTTTTTTTTTTTACTAAGCATTACATTCAGTAATTTTTTCCCCCCATCAGTAGTAACGTAGGACAAGCTCAGAGACAGTTTTTTTTCTTTTTTTATTTAATCCAGTAGATAAATGGCAAGTAGAATGAAAATACATTTTTAAACATCAACAATCTGCCTTAGGGGGTGGAGTAGCGCTATTGATTCGCTCGCTGGGGAAGGATCTCGCTCACACTTGATCATTGAGAAAACATAATCGGCCCGGGCCAAGGCTAGTAATGTCGGCTGCCAATCGAAGAAGGCATTCCCTCATATAAGATTCATCTTTAATCTTTATGAATTATGAATATAGTGCCGTGGTCAGGGGGAAAAAAAAGCTGCATTTGAATAACCCTTCTGACCAGCTCATGTTTATTTTACAAGAGACCTGCTTTACTCCTTTATTTATATATTCATTTTTTCCCTTTTTTTTTGCCTTTTCTTTCTGCTCTACTTTGACAATCAAAATTGCTGTTATAATATTAAACAAGGTCATTTACATTTGCCGGCTGAATATAATGGCGCTGTATTGATCTGCGGGTGTCACAGTATCCTCATTAAATCACTGATGGGACACACACATACATACACACACACACACACACATTCACACACACACACAGAGCTTCAGTGACTCTTCTGATCTGTGCACTATTTATGAGCTTCTTGTAAAGGTATTTACAGATTCCTGGAAAGATGCTTTTAAATTTTAAATGAGACTCACTCTTGAATGTTAGTGAGAGAAAGTCAATGCATAGAGACTTCACACACACACACACACACACACACACACACTCATTTACTTGCTCACACACACACACACACACACACATGCATCCATACACACACGCACCTATCATGTCAACCTTTTCAAAAGGCACTGCAGGTTGGTGGGCGTGTTGTCATGTTGTTATGCTACCTGAATGTCAAGCAGAATGCCAGAGTGATGGGCGTGTGTGAATGCTGAAATGACCATATATCCCCCTCCCCCATTCTTTTCTCTCAGGCTTTCTCACCCCTTAATCCTTTTATTATTCATCCACATAGTTGGTGGATACTTTAACATGATCCGCACACTTTTTTTTTTTAAACATCTCTGCTACACTCTTACAATCATATATTCTCTATATACTCATCGTCTAAAAACAGAAATAGTTGCAAACACAGTCGTAACTAGAAGGAAGAAAGCTCAGATTACAGTTCTACAGTTTGTAAGGGAGATAAAGATTACCAGAAATAGTGAATGATTAATGAGAAATAATGATTAGATTATATATTGGCATGCTAAATTCAATATTAAACAAGAAAAACTGCCAATACTGACAGCATATAATTGCAGTAGCACAAGAGTGAGCACTGTAGCACCAGGCCAACGAACAAAAATGAACAAAACAAGTCACTCGTAGCATCCCAGAATGAATGTAACTTGCTCTTACATCCTACAACACTGAGGCCTGACAGCTAACCAGCATATAAAATACTAATCGACACCTAGAAGAAGGACATTTTGGCTGAAAGACAACACACTGGTGGTAAGGAAGAGTGAGGACACACTAGGGGTGTGCCATATCTTATCGTACGTGATAATATCGCCAAAAATGTTTAATATCGTGAACGATATTATACCCTGAAATATCATGCCATATCACTTACCCATCGCAATTATCACATTAGAGTACTACTTTTTTTTTTTTGCTGTTTTTAGCACAAGAAAAATTCACACTGTTCTCATTTCCCATATTATATCTACTAGAGGCAGATTATATCTGTCCAGTATCATTTATTTTACTTTAATCCAGGATATATGGAGATATTTGGAGTGCATTATTAATATTAGTATTAGTATCATGATATTCTGGATCATTGACTTCTGTTACAAATCTGATAAAATATATATTTTTTATATCTCAGTTAGACATATCATATTGCATGCAATAATACAATTCTAAAAAAGTTTTCTAATTCAGTGTTTTGTCATATCGCCAAAAGTATCGTTATCGTGAAAATACCATGAAATATCGGGATATAATTTTAGAGCCATATTGCCCACCCCTAGGACACACCCAATATGCAAATATATGCCTATGGGGAAGCTGAATGAATGAACACTGATGAAAAAGCATTTTATGGATGTGTAGTATAGTTACTGTGTGTAGTATATGTGTAGTAAAAGGTATTCTATTTTCTTGAGTCGTACTGGTTGGAAGTTGACTAGACTTAACTAGAAAAGTGCTTTCCTGAAGGAAACGCAGGGTGGTTGCGCAACTGAAATGATTCCCACTGTTCACTATGGTGGTTATGGTGGTGCTAAGTGGTTGCTAGGTGATTGCTTAGGTGTTGCCCGGTGGTTGCTAAGGTGTTCCCATGGTATCTGTGGTGATTGCTAGAGTGATGCTATGGTGTCTTTGGTTGCTAAAGTGTTGCTAAGCGGTTGCTAGGTGGTTGCTATGTTGTTTGTATATGGTTGCTAGGTGGTTGCTAAAGTGATGTTATGGTGTTGCTATGGTGTCTGTGGTGGCCAAAGTGTTGCTAAGCGGTTGCTAGGTAGTTGCTAAGGTGTTGCTATGGTTTCCATGGTGGTTGCTATGTTGTTGCCAGGTGGTTGCTAAGGTGTTGCTTTGGTATCTGTGGTGGTTGTTAGGTGGCTGCTATGTTGTTTGTAAGTGGCTGCTAAGGTGTTGCTATGTTGTTGCTAGGTGGTTGCTATGTTGTTTGTATATGGTTGCTAGGTGGTTGCTAAAGTGATGTTATGGTGTTGCTATGGTATGCGTGGTGATTGCTAGAGTGTTGCTATGGTGTCTGTGGTGGCCAAAGTGTTGCTAAGCGGTTGCTAGGTGGTTGCTAATGTGTTGCTACGGTTTCCATGGTGGTTGCCATTTTGTTGCCAGGTGGTTGCTAAGGTGTTGCTTTGGTATCTGTGGTGGTTGTTAGGTGGCTGCTATGTTGTTTGTAAGTGGCTGCTAAGGTGTTACTATGTTGTTGCTAGGTGGTTGCTAAGGTGTTGCCAGGTGGTTTCTAAGGTGTTGCCAGGTGTTGCTATGGTATCCGTGGTGATTGCTAGAATGTTGCTATGGTGTCTGTGGTTGTTAAGGTTCACTAAGGGTCACTAGGTGGTCACTTTCGTACACTTGTCATACAAAACTGTACATCATATAATTTCGTACATTTTTGTAAAGAACCCAATAAGTTTTATATATGCCTTATGAATTTGGTCTTCATAGCTTAGGCAAAAAAAAAATGAACAATCACATTTTTTTTTTTATGAACCACAATAAAACCTTTTAACCCATGGTCTTGAAGAACCCTTTTAAAGTTTTAAAGAAAATATCTCCATTAAATGTATAGCTACCAGTGGCAAGCTGCAGCCACAAAGGACTTTTATTTTGAAAGAGTGTAAACATAGCTACGTAGACCTACTGTACTGTATCTGATGTTAATCACGCCTTCAGTGACAATAGCCATCATATCTACGACAGCATTAACTACGGTGACGAGTTGTTGTGATGAGGATGAAAATGATGATTGTGGTTTAGGATGAAAGCGAGGGGTCCTGGGTTAAGCCCACCCTAATCATCGGCTACACTTCAAGCTACAGAGAAGCGTTCACGCGCATCATCCGAACCCAGTATTAGAGCCCCTTTAATTTGGATTAATTGAAAAATTACCATAAGGGGAGGTCATTAAAGTTATTACATTCACAGTGATGAGGGACTGAAATCCTGCACCTCTCCTGCGTCTCCTGCTCATACATAAAACAGATATGCGGAATGCCAGCGGCTGTAGGGAAGGAGTGCACCACCAGCAGATAAAAACTAATGGGACTTGAAATCTGTGAGTGCCCCTGATATACTATAGGAGTCATAGTTTATATAAAATGCCTTTTAAAGTAACAGTTCTGCTGATAAGGTAATGATTTATATGATTTATATAAAAAACATGCATTTTTAAAAAGTGCAGCTGTTTTGATATTTGGGGCCCTATAGCGCACTGGTCAATTGCGCATTATGCACCTTGAATTAGGGCATGTTGGTGTTTTAGGTATTGTGGAGTAGAGCTGCACGATATATCGTTTTAGCATCGGCATTGCGATGTGCGCACGCGCAATAGTCACAGGACGTGCAATCAAACATGTCATGTTGCAAGTGACAGGCTCCTGCTGCCTGCGCAAGAAGCGCAAGGGCGAAGGGGAGCGCGAGAGGGGGGGGCAGGAGTAAACACGAGGTTTGCACGAGCTGTGCACCTCAGTCCCGCACAGTTTTGCGCAGATATTTACAGTTACAGCAGAAATCATGTTTTTAATCCAAGAAAAACGCTCCTATTTGCCTTTTAAAAAGCCTTTAAAAATGCCTGATTAATGAATGCATCAATGCATTAATAAATGCATTGTTTAATATCACGATATATGTCGTAAAAAAAAAGAACATTTGCAATGTAAGATTTTTTTTCAATATCGTGCAGCCCTATTGTGAAGGCACAAAAAGTACCTCCTTGCATGGCTCGAAATGCACAAAAAGCATGTGCTATTTCCCTAAATTAATTGTGGGTGTGTTTTTTGGTGTAACGTGAAATAAACCAGTTAGTGTGCCAGTTGTCATTACCTTTAAGAGCCAGGTGAGCTCTGACTTTGGCGCATTGATATCTTAACAGGGCAGTGCTTTTGCGCGTCTCATCAGAGAATACTGACCTGGGCATTAAAGCTGTGAAGTTAAGTAGGCAGCTCATTTACGAGAACAGCAAGGCTATTTTATTCTTTGTTCTGCTTATTGTTAATATAAAAGCTGGATTTGCTCTGCTGTGCCTTTTTATTCGTGTGTGTAATGAGCACGGATGTACACATGCTTAGTAATCACAATGTGCATGGTGCTTCTGCATGGCTAAGATAGAATTGGTTTACCTTTAAGAACCAGGTGAGCCCTGACAACTGTTGACTGTTGTCAGGGTTTTAATCAGTCAGTGGCACAACTGTATTTCCCGCCGCTAAGATTGAAACATGCCAGATATTTACCTGAACACTCTTCACTTTCAGACCTCTACGCCCATCAGTGTAGATAAATTCCTATGTACATTAAATGGTGCAGGTGCAAGGCGTGAAAATAGACAGGGTGATGACAGGGTATAAGATAGCAATGAGCATGAACAAATAGGTAGGATAGGGAGAACACATTTATTTATTTTTTTTTTTAAGTTTATTTTTTAAAGTTTCCTGAGTACTTTCTAAGCATGTTTTTAATTAGCTCAAGAACAGCAAAGTGTAGAGACCTTAATAGAATTGGTTTCCATGGATGAACGACTGCATCCAAGTTTTACATCACCTAACACAATGTAAAGTTTCAGATGCAGTTGTGTAAAACACAACGTCACTAGGCAGGGAAGGCGTTTTCTCTGGAGTGACGAATCACACTTCTCCGTCTGGCAATCCAATAGACAAGTTTGGATTTGCGATTTACTATGAAAACGGTATTTGTCGGACTGCATTGTGCTAAGTGTAAAGTTTGGTGGAGGGGGGATAATGGTATACGGTAGTTTTTCAAGAGGTTTGCTTGGAACTCATGCTCATGTTTATAATAGTTACTAGTTGTAAACTATTGTAGAATGTTAACTTTTGCATTTTTGTGCATTTCAATGAATAAAAACCTGCCCCTTGATGTTTTAATAAGAAATCCCAAGTTACCTACCAGATTTCTAATTTCCCCTGTTACACAAAAAAACTAATAAATCTCCCTAAAGCACGGTTAACATCAAGATTAAGTGATAAAAATCTCCATTTATATCCGTTTGTGACAGGTTTTAGTTTGAACCCATATTTAAAACATATTGAATCTTTGCCTCTCTTCAGTCACCTTGTTGCAGCTGACGGTTTGTGAGTTTGTTTGTTTTGCATCAAGAATTTTAATCTTGTTTTCTGCTCCAAATTATCCTTTAATGAATTTATGGCTTGGTTTTTTGAGAACATCAGGCCTCCTAATAAGATTGTTAGTCCACCGAGAAGCATGCCACACTCATTACATTCCTCAATGCCGTGATTAAGTTGATTTGCTGGGCAAATCCATCAAAAATGGAGGCGAGCATATATAAAGCAATACACATGCACACTCTAATGTGATTATGTGCTTTAATAAGTTATTAATATAGTTTTTTACTTTCCCAAAGCAGAGAAGTAGGCCGCGTAGAATGGACTTTAATACAGGCCAGATGATCGTGGCGCATGCATGCAGAATGCATTTAATGTTTTGGATGAGTTTTGTTTGAAGCGTTCAATCGGATTATGTTTACAGAATTAGTTTTACAGGCTGAAATTGTTCAGTATTTCCTCAGCTAATTATAATGACGTTAAGGGTATGTTTGCTCTCATAAAACCTCATAGAAAAGCTTCCAAAAATACACAGATTAAAGCTGAAGGCTGACAATGTATAGATTTCAGTTTTAAACAATTTTGTCTTATAATAATTTCTGCATAGCATAAGGTCTGCATTTTTTAAAGCAGCATCACAAAATAGGCCCTTTTATTTGAGGGTGTAGACTGTTTTTATCTTTTATAGAATCTCTAGACTGTATGAGGATCATCATATAGAGGCCTACAGAATATTTATTCAGATTTATAGAAGTGTACAGAAATGTAAGAGAGTTTTTTATTTTATAAAAAAAAAATAATCTACTTTTCTACGAATTTAACTAGGCAATTTGTCCCACCCATTCAGCTGCTACTCAGCTGTATATCCCCCATCACTGGTGATGCCACAACAAAAGGAGGGTAAAGACTAGCAGCACATGCCTCCTCCGACACATGTGAAGCCTTGCCGAGTAGCATCACAGCGCACTCGGAGGAAAACGCAGCGACTCGGTTTCCGATACATCAGCTCACAGACGCCCTGTGCTGATCGACATCACCCTAGGAGTGATGAGGGAAAAGAGCGACATCTACCCACACGGAGAGAGCAAGACCAATTGTGCTCTCCCAGGGCTCCAGCAGCTGATGGCAAGCTGCATGATCGGGATTCGAACAGCAATCTCCCGATCATAGTGGCAGTGCTTTAGATCCATGGACCACAATACATGCCACAGCTTAAATAAGCAAAACAATATTTTCTTTCTTGCCACTGAACTTCTACTTCTACTCATTTGTTAGATATATAAGTACTAGTCAAAAGTTTGGACACACCTTCTTATTCATTGTTTTTCTTTTTAACATTTTATCCTACCTTCTTAGAAGTCAAAAGCTTGCAAACAACTTACATTCTGTGGTTTTTCATTATTTTAAAATTCTGCCTCAAGTTCTGCATTGTAGATAATTACTAACATCGTCCCAATTATGACCAAAAATATGTGGAATTATTTAGTAAACAAGTGTTAAACAAACCAGAATATTTCTTTATATTTTAGATTCTACAAAGTAGCAACTCTTGCTTAGATGACAGCTTTGGACATGGCTCTCAGTTAACAGCTGTGCTGAACTTGTCATGAGTAAATTACTTGTGTAATTATGATTTTAAATACAGTAAGTAGCCCTATTTGAGTAATGTTATATTTCATATTGTGGCAAGAGCTACTTAACTAAGTAAGAAAAAAAAATGACCTTAAGAAATGAAGGTCAGTCAATACGAAAAATTTCAAGAACTATCCTGTGCAATAAAAAAGCCTGTCAAAAATGTTATGATAAGTTTACCAGACTCAGAAACCGCAAGCTAACAGCACCCCAGACAAGAGCCTCTGAAGTACATCACAAAGTATTTGTGTTTGTTTAACACTTTTAAGTTACTACATGATTACCTTATGTGCTAGTTAATAGTTTGGGTTTTTAAATGTCTCCTTCCTTTAAAATCCACTTTTTCTTGTTCTTTGATAAATCCAATAGGTCTTTCTGAGTTGTATATGTATTCTGCACATGAAATTGTTCTTCAACCTCCATAGTCTGCAGTAGCTAGTAAAGGAAATACGAATCTAAAAACGAATCGATCAGGAAAAGCACTGTCTGCGTCAACTTGTTCATAGCCTTGCCCACCTTGGCTCGGGACCACCCACAGACAGAGCTAAAGCTGGGCTGCAGCAGAACCGACACTGTTAGCTAAAGAGCTTACAGCTCTGTTTACACAGCTCTGTTTGTGTAAGTAACTATAGGTTTAAATCGGATCTCCGGTTGATTCTGCGTTTTACCGAGACCTTGGGCTTCGACATGGTGAAACTGCCCAAGCACTGAAGGAGTAGGAGTTTAGTAGTAGGCGATATGTTTGCATGTATGAATATTCATGAGCAAGAGCCTAAATCCTGTCCATCTTCTTGGACCACTAATTCAGTGAAATAAAGCAGGCTTATACAGAAACACCGGAGCACTTTTTTTTTTTTTTTTTTTGCAAAAACAAAAAAAAAAACGGCTCACATGGCATTCATTCATACTTAGAATCCACAACTAGACATTTTAAAATGAATAAAAAATGATGGAATAAGACGTTTAAGTAAATTGTTAAACAACGTAAGTCTGTACTTTTTACTGCATTTAATTGTATTTTCTTTTTTTTCTAATGTATTGTTCTGTACACACACTACAAAGTCAGCAGCTGAATTATTGTGATCACATTGGAGGCTAAAAACCACAGATGGCTTTGCACTTTCTGTCACTGATCCAGAGCTCGATTGAAATGACAGCTGAAAGGGAAGATGAAAAAAGACATTATTTTCACGCCAACGTGAACTGTCCATCTTTTTTTCTCCCCTCCCTATTCAGCTGCAGATATATGTCACAGGAAGCAGCCCAAACGACATCTTAATGGTGTCAATTCTGCTATTATCGACCACGGCCACCTCCTCTCAGTGCCGAGCCTGTCACCCAAAAATGTCACCCGCATCCTCTGTCACTCCAAACCATGAAAAAAAAAACGACGAAAAAAGGGACATCTGTGGAGGAGTGAAGGATCTTTAATGTCAGTGACTTATGCAGTAATCCATAGCTGTGAACTGGTCACATCCAATGCATGTCCACCAAGACGCTATATAGCTGTCTGAAAGCATTTTGTTTAGTTTCCTCTGGGTGGCTGTGTCTGGCTGTGTGAGACTCTGTGTATTTCTGTGGCTTTACAGGGTTTTATTTTTCTTATGTGCACATTAGCAAAACAGCACAATTAATAAAGGCATCAAAGCAAATGGAAGGGGGAAAAGTAGAGCAGCCGATAGATAAATGGACAGTGGCGTTGTTTGTTCATTTGTGTTTATACTCCAGCACACAGGATATGAAATCAAATCAATATGAAGTCATGCTTAAATGTCTCTTTTTTTATGACAACATAATACAACACAAAAAACACTTCAGTTTCAGAATCGGTTTCTCTGATTTTGCTATTTATAGGTATAAATTTGAGTAAAATAAACATTGTTTAAACGTTGTTTTATTCCGTAAACTACGGACAACATTTCTCCCAAATTCCAAATAAAAATGTTGTCATTTACAGCATTTTTTTGCGAAATAACAAAAAAGATGCAGAGCTTTCAGACCTCAAATAATGCAAAGAAAAAAAGTTCATATTTAAAAAGTTTTAAGAGTTCAAAAATCCATATTGGGTAGAGTAACCCTGGTTAATAAGGAGATCGCCGGTTCAAATCCTGTTCATATAGCTTGCCATCGGCTACTGGAGCCCTGAGAGAGCACAATTCGTCTTCTACATTACTCCAAAGGGTGATGTCGATCAGCACAGGGCATCTGTAAGCTGATGTATCGTAACCCAGTCGCTGCGCTTTCCTCCGAAGGCACTGTGATGCTACTCGACAATGCTGCATCAGCGGCAGTTAGAAAAGAGGTGGAGTCTGACGTCAGGTTCCTGGTAACCTTTATCGTTATTATGAATAACACTACTATCCGACACGCAAGAAAGGTATAATATAAATTTTAAATTAGTAGAAAAATATGAAAAAAAAAATTCTATAGGCTTGGAGTGAATTAACTTGCTTATTCAGGCCGTGTCCTTAGATTATAGGCGACAGAGCATTTGCTGTACTGTTATTATAATTAGATAAGCTGTCTGTTGAAAGTAACAGTGTTTATACAGTTGGAGTGGACTGATTCAGGGCCACTGAGAACACATAAGAGACTTTACTCTGGAAAAGGCACGTTTAGCTCTGTGTTTTGTGCACAAAGCTCCTCGAGATTTTTGTCCTTGGTGAAGCTCTGTTCGGAGAGTTTTTAGCAGATGAATATGAAGGCGCGGATTTAATAACAGTGTGTAAAAATGGATGAGAGAGTTGCTGCAGGTTCTTTGATTTAGCGCATCAAAATTACCACAACATATCCAACTGACTGCGAAACAAAGACCATCTGCAATAAAGCAGCTAAACTGTGACAAATCTTGGAGACAGAATCAAACCATTATGTTTGCTACAAATAACTTTGTGGGATATATATAGGGCCCTATGATTTCTGAAATGTGGAGAACACAGACAATACATTGAATTATAAAATCTGAAAAAAATGGCACTGTAGCCTGATGCTGTTGTAGCATATCTAACCATCACAGGGACAGCCAACTTACGTTAAGCTTAACATACTCTATATTAACTGGAAAATACATATACCTAAGCTTTTATTTTAATAACAACTCTTAAACTGATATTGGTGGCTGATAATGTGTGTAATAATGCATATTTTCAAATCGCTGGGCTTATTTATTTGTGGGACCGCGTCTTTGCCTGCACCGCCTATAGGAGACATGGCGTTTCTGCACTGTGCCTATGGGATCCAGCACCCTCCAGTGGTGTATAATGACATCGCATTTAGTTTGTATTTGGTTTGCAAGCGCTGCATCATTGCTAAGTTACCTGTATGTGGCGGAGTAATACATGGAGAGCTTTGATTACAGTGCATTACCGACTGATAACAGCACTCACAGAACGTCTCTCACATTGCAGGGTCGGAACTAACTGTGGTGTAATGAATTATAGCCACAAGTTTGAATTAAGCTTGGTATTTTCAAACACTGGATAGGTCCAGAAAACCGATCTTTGGACCTCCTGAAATCTGTGGTCGGGGCTTCACTTCCATTGTGGAAGCTGTCCTCTCCTCGTGCCTTGTGTAGGGTTGCGAGATTGGTTCTTTTTGTAATATGACTAATTTACCTTATTTTCATACCTTTCAAACCTTGTATCCTAATAAAACAGCATTTCCTTAGGATTGAGATTAGGTTACTGTAATAAGATCAGATTTGGCGAAAAATGTGCAGTTTGTTCTAGGCTGCATAGATAACAATTATTTTATACAAGAACAGCTGATTGTTTGAAGGAGCTCCTGCTCTGTAAAATATCATGTCAAGCACTGCTCCTCATCGCTCAAGTGTTTGTGTCCACGCCAAATTATAAGTTATAGCAAATAGTCAAAGATTTTGTGAACCTACATGCAGAAATAAGACTGATGGAATTGTGTAATCGAAACACGAATCAAATTAAGTTCTTGTTTATGAAAACAAAGTGCCTCCCACAAATAAGCCCAGAATTCATCCTCGGTTTGTACTCATTTATTCAGGACTAGTGTGTAAAAATAAATTCCTAAAACCACTGTGACTCATTGCCAGGAATGTTCTTGACTGTCCAAGCCAGTCATTCATCCTGCACCTTGCTGAGCGTGCATTTCACTTACTGAATAGAACAGTGCAGGCAAAAAAAGTCCCTGAAATAAGCAAGAACTGAAAATGACTGCATTACAGGCCTGGACAAAAAGTCCCTGAAACAAGCAGAAACTGATAATGGTTTCATTACAGGGCACGGAAGATACCCAACAGCTGGTGATGTATACACGCTTTAAAAAAGGGTAATAAAGGTGTAAA
Organism: Astyanax mexicanus; assembly: GCF_023375975.1. NCBI lineage: Eukaryota > Metazoa > Chordata > Actinopteri > Characiformes > Acestrorhamphidae > Astyanax > Astyanax mexicanus. The sequence continues at coordinate 31,126,108 of NC_064420.1, forward strand.
GTGTTGGCTTTGAAGCAAAATCATTGGAACAGCCACTTTGAAAATCCCACTGACTCAACAGTGATTTATAATAAAAGCCTTAAGACTGGATTTTGAGTAAAATACACCACCACTAAAGGCTCTTGTAAAGATTTTTGTTGTCAAACTGGAATGTAGTAAAAAGCTATTCCAGTTACTTTCATTTTTTACTTTTTCTGACTAAATTTGCAACTACTCAATGACATCAAGTCAGCCAAGGTATTACTGTATTTTTTTAAGTAGCTATACTGTAAAAAAACTTAACCAAAACCCAACCAAAATCTTTTATCTGTTTTATTCACCTCAAACAAATATTTTGATATTTTTAAATACAATTAAAGTGTCTGCTGCATTTAATCACACAGCACTCTTTATGATTCTTTATGATATATTGGTTCGGGAGGATATCTGTCCTTGTTTCAGGTCGCAAGGTAATGCTATTGTAAATCAGATAGATAGACAGACAGACAGACCATTGGCATATGCCTAATTTAAGCATTTATGTCTCAATTTACATATATTTTGCCTAGTTTTTTCTTTTTTTTTCTCAGCAACATTGGTGTTGCAATGGGCTGCTTGGGCTGATCCACATACAGTGCTGGCACCTAGGGGTGGGCGATATGGCTCTAAAATAATATCACGGTATTTCAGGGTATTTTTTGTGATAACGATATACTTGGCGATATAGGAAAACTAAAATAATTAATTTATTTCAGGAATATAGTATAATAGTATAACAGTATAATCATAATGTGGCAAAATAAATAATATAGCATAAAATAATAAAATGCAGCAAAAAATATTGCAGAATATTTAGTGCATGCATATAAACTGCAAACTAAAACAATTATACAATAAATAAACCTAAAGCTTCACAGTAAATAATAGACTATTTTAAGACAGAACAGCCCTATTATCACGATATGAATTTTTAATATCATGATATTTCTGTGTCACGATATATTGTATACGATATAATATTGCCCACCCCTGCTGGCACCTTTAAATTTTTTTCAGAAAAATAGGTATTTCTCCCAGAAACTTTCTTTTTTTCCAATTACACATTTTGTTACACACATTTATTTCCATTGTGTGTATTGGAACAACACAAAATAATAAGAAACAAAGCCAAAATTGATATTATTTCATGCAAAACTCAAAAAATGGCCTGAAGTTTTGCGTGAAATTATATATATATATACGATTTTATGTTGTTCTAATACACACAAAGAAAATAAACATGTCTATAACAATATATGAGTAATTTCCTTGGAGAAATGACTGTTTTATACTCTGTAGCCGGGGTTTTGGCACATGCAGCAATCAGCCCAGATGTGACTCAGCATTTGGTCCATTTTTAAACTGAAACCAAAAAACAGTGCAAGTTATTTTTGCTGTTTTAGTACTTATCAGTCAGAATGTTCTTTAATCAAGTTACATCAGCTTTTAGCCAGAATCCCTTTTATTCTGAATCATTATTTCTCCCCTCTAAACATATTACTTTAGGTTCACGCTGAGGTGTCCTTGCCCTCTGAGCCAGAACGTCCCGTGGGCCTGTGCTAATGAAAAAAAGACCTTTTTCTAATGATCAAGGCAGCTAGGAAAACATCACATCTGCCCCGTGACTGTTTACGGATTTCTCCGGGAAGGCTCTGCGCGCACGTTCATTTGCAAACGTTGAGTCGAGGCAGTTTGAACCACTAGCAGGGAGAGAATGAATAATTTGTTGTGTGAATAGATATTTCTCTAGCCTCAGATGCATTTAGAAAGCTTACCATGCATACTAATGGCTCATTCATATTCTCCGGTTAGTCTTGGAGAACACTGTGAGACCAGTCAAGTTTGTCAGACACGGCTGGTACACGTGTGTGCTTCAGTAAGTGCGGGTGTCAGGGGTGAGCTATTAAAATTGTAATACAGTGCTACAGGAATTACTCTGCCATTGTTAAACGGCCTCCACTGGAGTGAATGGCAGCTCATTGGTCTGTGTATGTGTTTTTGTACTTCATTTCTATAATTATCTACTCTTCTTTGTCAGTTACCTCTTCAATATGAGGGTCAGGTTTGAGATATGCAGATACAGACTTGCAGATACTCTGCTTAAAAAAGAATAACTGCAGTGCAATCAGAAAGTCTGGGCATTCCTTATCAAAAACTTTTTTTTTTTTTAAATAGTTAAGTAGACAGTGAATCTCACTCAACAGTTAACAGTTAAAGAAATGCGTTAAGCTTTTTTTTTTTTACTTGCATTTCCTGAAAAAAATTACCGTGAATGTAAAGCAAAAAAGGTTCAAGAGAATTTAATACAGACAATATAAATAAAAAAATATTTTAAGACCGATTTTATTTTAGATATTACCAGGATAGGTAACTAACTACTATTGTGTTACTATCATCTTATTACTGTGTTAACGAAGTGTTAATACCAAGTTACCACTACCATGTTAATACAATGGTGAAATTTCCATGTAATTACAATTGTAGGTTTGCTACCATGTTTATTCTAAGTTATTACTACTGTCCTATTGCAATGATTACAGACTAGATAGCTAGCCAGGTTACCTTTATCATCCCAAGTCCTAGCATTTAGCCTTTTAGCCTGCTAACAACCTTCCAGTTCACCACAAACTCAAACTTGAGCCAGAAGTAACCGAGGGTTACTATACAACCACTATCAATTAGGGCTGCAACTAATGATTTTGGTTTTAGTAGTCGAATAATCTGATGATTTTTTTTTTTTTTTTTTTTCGATTAGTCGATTAATCAACGATTATTTATTCCGTGTCCTCCACCTCTAAAAACGATAGAAACAGCTGATCATGAGATTTAAAAGGCATTTAAATATCTAGATGTTGTTTAAACATAGAAAGTACTGATTATTTAGTGAGTAAATATTTAATCAGTTGTGTTTGGGCATTTTTTGGGAGTTGAGTGTAAACTGTGTGAGTGAGCCATTTACCCATGCCTCATTGCACCTCTGTCCCCAGCACTTTGTGTAATGTTGTACTGTTATAATATAATACACGATTAGTCGTCAATTAAAATACTCCGGGGCTGGAGTAGCATTAGCATTACCCGCTAACCATGTTCACTATTTCCCCATTTAGAGGGAATTATTATTGGCCTGTAGCCTGCTCCTAACCCTGACTATCCTAAATTTCATTCGGGATAAATAAAGTATCTATCTATCTATCTATCTATCTATCTATCTATCTATCTATCTATCTATCTATCTATCTATCTATCTATCTATCTATCTATCTATCTATCTATCTATCTATCTATCTATCTATCTATCTATCTATCTATCTATCTATCTATCTATCTATCTATCTATCTATCTATCTAGCACTGCTGAAGTGGTTAGCCGCTAATGCTAATGCTCCAGCCTAGTGTTTTCAGGAGAGATTTACATTCTGCGCTCATTTGACTTTAAAAGAAAGTCTTTTGTTTACTTAGCATAGCTTTACTTAACTTAGTTAACTACTTCTCCCCACCACCATTCAGGTCTCAGACCTGCTAAATTAGAAGTTCCTTATAATGCCTTATAATCCTTATGTATGTAAATAGAGCAGAAAATAGTCGTTTATTGATATTGGTATAATACGGTGCACCTTATAGTGCAAAAAATAGGGTACAAAAACACAATAGCATATCAGTATAGTTCAAATACTAAACAAATAATTTGTTCATGATATCAATTAGAAATATATTACCACACTTTCATTTTCTGCTGCTCCTTATTTCTTATATATTCCTTTTTTTTTGCTGGTACATTGTATGAAGTCGTTGTTGTTCAGACAGTGGAGGATATCATGATATAAACTTGAGTTAATTTTTTTTTTCCCCCCACCCCTACTTAAATCAGAGTGGTGTGCAGCGGCTCTTTTCACCTGTCATGTCCCATTAGAGTGTGCAGCCAGTGACCTTGGGCTGTCTCCCCCTACATTAGGGCTGGGGGGGGGGGGAGGTGGAGGGGGGGGGCACGTTGTCTCAGCGTTATGTTAACATAATGATAATGCTGTGAAATCAGGCCCTCGCCCCACGCCCGCCGCTCATTACGCCTCTCCAAATTCATTTGCAAGGTTGATTCTGCCCCGATCATGCATACGGCACGCGCTAACCTGCTCGCCCGGCAGACATCAGCTGGGGTAATGCCCTCAGACACTCACACTCACACACACACACACACTCACACATTTATATAGAGTGGAATAGATGTCCTGTGCACACCCTAAAGAGAAATATCAGTAAATAAAAAAGTGCTTAAGACTTGACGTCAGTTTGAAATGCCTACATGGCCTTCCACCATTTTTCATGTATTCTCTAGGCTTTGCAACGGATGCTATGGGTGTGTTTTTATCTTCAGGGTTTGATTGGGGGGGGGGGCTCTGAGCTGAAAACAAATCAATATATGTTGAGAGAAATTGAGAAATACTGTTGATTGATCTGAAGCAGATAATTGAAAATGTGTAGGTGAAATGGTGGAACAAGGGAGTGCTAGGGATGGATGTAGAGGTTAACACACTCACACTAAAAGATGAATGAGGAGAAGCACACTTACATCTGATTCTAAAGGGGAGGGGGGGTTGTGATGGTGGAGGGAGGGAGGTATGGAGGGAGGGAAGGGTTTAAAGCACCACATTGGTGTTAACGCAGGGTGACAGCTAATAGCCTTTTCTTTTGTGCATGCTCTCCTTCTATTCACACTGATCTAAATAAGTCACAAATCAGTGTGTTCGGCTTTGTGTGGAGTTTTCTGTCACTGTGACAAGCGTGCGCGGTTTAATGATTGATTCAGTGGTTACGGGAGAAATGAGAAACACCAAATTGTGGAGAAAATGAGGAAGGAAGAAAAAAAAAGGGAGGGGTGGGGAAGCGTAAGTAGACAGTCGCGTCATACTTTTTTTCCCACTGTTTTGTCTGTAAGCTTGATTAAAACAGACAGTAACGCTGGAAGTTTGCAAAGAGCCTGTGTTTTAACTTGGGAAAACTCTAACCAAATTTGACTATTAAAAAAAAAAAAAACAGAACAAAGGGACTTGAGAACTGACAATATGTCCACATTAATTGCAACTGCTATTGCGTGTGTTGAGATAACAAAATCGACACTAGTTGGCTGAATGGGAATTCAATTATTGCAGCGGTTAAAGCTGGAGTGGGTGATTCATTTCATTCACGATTTGTAGAAATACTTTTATATCCTGATAGCAATCAATGACATAAAATGCTCGGGCAATAAAAAAAGAAGAACCAGAGTGATGTAAAAAAAAATAATAATAATAATCTGTCCAATCATTTAATTAGGACAGAAAGAAATGTGGGGAAAAAATTGGCCTATGAACCAATCTATTGTAAAACCCCTGGCTTGGTGGTTAGCATTTTCACCTCACACCACTAGGGTGGTATCGGGTTCAAGTCCCTATCTGAGTGGAGATTCCTTGTTCTTCCCATGTCCCTGTGACATAGTCCAAAAAACCTGGAAATCAGAGAAACTGGTTATTTTACATAACCCAAAATTGAACGTCGCCCTGGAATAGCTTACTTTAAAAAGAAAATGTGTGCAAGTACACACTATATTGGCAACAGTATCTACTAACCTGCCTTGCGTTTGGTGATGTAAGGCTTGGATGCAGCTCCTCAGCCATGGATGGATGGATGGAGGGATGGATGGATGGATACTTTACTGATTCCAGAGGATACTAACCCATTCCATGAAGCCAGATTTCCTCCTAGCTGTTTTCAGACGTGCATTCTTATTACAAGAACACATCTGGTTCCTGGTAAATACATACATGTATGCCTCTTTTCTATATCCTCCTGAGACCCAGACTTTTGCTTAGCGTGTATAGTATCCTAGCAATTGAGATTAGCAGAACCTACCAAGTATTAAAGCTAAACCTAAAGCTAAAAGCTAAAAAATTAAATTCTCCTTGCCATTTGGGATCAGAAAGACCCAACTCTACAGTTAATAAAATTAACTACTTTCAAACATAAAATTCAAAGAGAATTGTTACCTGGACCATTTATCTGCCTGGATTGGCTGTAAACAGGGCCGCTGCTAAGGTTTTGGAGGCCCTAAGCATAACTGGTCAGGGAGGCCCCCCCCCCCCCCCCCCCCAAAAAAAAAAAAAACAAAACAAAAAAAAACACACACACACAAACACAAAAGGTTTACGCAAAATTTTACTATTTATTAAAATTACACATGTAACTGTGAATATTTACAACGTTATAAGTAAGGCCAATAACAGTGAAGAACAGCACAAGAGTACTATTTATAATGTATAAATAATAAATGAAACGATGCATGTCTATTTTAAGCAGTGGACACGTCATTTACACAAGCCAGCCTTAAAGGTTATGAAATTATTGTTTATTTTCGTGGTGTATTTATATCAGCCTGTCAAAATCTATAGAGCTGTCTGATCCTGCTGTCATACAGACCATTTGGATAGTGCACTGACGGCATTAGTCAATAGGTAGGCTACTCTGTTTATTAATTTTTTATTAAAGTCACTAAAAATCTTCAAACTACACTACTACTATTTGCAAACGTGCCACGTGCCTTGCAATACCCAGATTAGTTTCTAGTTAAGCGTTTAAAGCTACCAAATCAGCAAAGCCAACGTAACTAGCTCAGGCAACACCACTGAACATGAAGTAATCAAAACTATTTAAACCTTTATCATCGAAGTTACTCACCAGAAAGGGATGCATGGGCCTCATCTTTCTGCTTCTTTTTCTTCTTCTCAGCTCCAGACTCAAACCGTCGCTTCATAGTTGAATTACCATTTAGTAGCAACTTCGCGCGGTGAACTTGTCTCCTGCCAAACTCAAGTAGCGTTGCTACTTTAGTTAGGACTAAGGTTGCCAGATAAGTTACGATTTTTCATCCTATTTGTTTATTTTATTTTAAGTTTTTAACTTACACAAATATTGCAATGGACAAGTTTTTGTATAGAATGGCCACATACACTTTAAAAATGGTTAAACATGCGCAAGATTTAGCGCCTCCATGCATTTTTTGATTATTTATTTGACTGGAAAATGTCACATCTGGCAACAACCAACAGAGCAAACCGAGCCGTGCCATTTCAGGCAATAGGGGTGGGGGCATTATATTATGCACAAAAATAATAACGTGCCGCTTTTAAGTAGTAGAGTAGGTGCCCCATGCAATGTTTAAAGACAAAAAAGATGAGCGTATCATAAATAATTCACATTGGGTTTTAAATTTAATAATGTCATAATTTCAACACATTTCATTCTCAGTCAATTTGGCTCCCTGCAACTGCAAAATGGTTGAGGCCTAACGCTGGCTGCGTTGTCTGCGTATGCAGAGCGGCGGCCCTGGCTGTAAAAACTTTTGAATGGAATTCCCACCATCTTTTTTTTATCAATTGAGTATAATGTTGTTATGTGAACACTAGTTGTTATGGGCAGTATCTCTTTATGACGCCAAAGGGTCAATGTTTTTAAAAAGTATTATAATAATTTATTATCATGGTGCAGAGAAGCAGAAATGTCCACCTCATAATGTCCACTTATGAGGACGTCGGGTCTTAAGAGGATATTATCTCTCTAGAAATGTCTATAGTCAGCCTTTAGTGATGGGAAAAATGTCCCTGCCCAGACTGACAGTGTCGCAAATGAGCCTAAATGATGCTCTCCGAGCTCCACTTGCCAGAAACCCAGCAAGTGAGCATCTTGCCTTTGTGAAGTGTAGACAGCAAAAGCTTCAGTGTTGGCGCTGCTCTTTTAGCGGTGGATGTTGTGTGGGCGTACGTGATGGTCTCGCTCTCTTTATCTCTCTTGCCTTTTCTTTATTTCTCTCTTTTTTCTTTTTCTTTCTTTGTTTCTTCTTTTGTTTTTTTTTACCAGTAAGGGTGTTGTTGGCCTCCTGCACATCTTTCCTTTAATATCTCAGCCCTGGAGAAACTTGTCAGTAGAGAACATTAGTATTTCAGTCCTGCCTTTGCTGTAAAGTGACTGGGGAACTATCACATACAACATTGGGTCATCCCTGGTTGTAATACGAGCGACACTAACATTTCCATTGCCACAACACAAGTAGGGTGCATCTACCCACCCAGAGAGAGGGCAAGGCCAGTTGTGTTCTCTCGGGTCTCCGGCAGCTGATGGAAGCTGCATGACAGGGATTTGAACCAGCAATCTCCCGATTATAGGAGCAGCAGTTGCAAAAAAAAAAAAAAACAAGTGAGCATTTTGCCTTTGCAAAGTGTAGACAGCAAAAGCTTCGGTGTTGGCGCAGCTCTTTTAGCGATAGGAGCTGTGTGAGCGTATGTACTGGTCTCACTTTCCTTTCTTTCACTTTCTTTTTCTATTTTGCTTTCCATTTCTTTCTTCCTTTTTCCTTTTGCTAATGTTTTATTGCCCTACAATGCTCCTTTCCTCTAATCGTTTCTTATCTCAGCCCCAGAGAACATAAGTATCATTGGAGGCTTTGTGGTTTGCTGTGGATTGACACTTTGTTACAAGTGCTGGTGTGATGATCTAGTGAGACATTGCACACAACAGTCTGTCACCCCTACTGGTGATATAAGTAAGGTGTCACCTAAGACTAGGTGAAAAAAAAATTAACCTGCGTGTTTGAACAGTTTACTTCTCGCGAGTGCAAATGTGAAACTCGCAAGCAAAAAAAGGGAATTGAATGCGCACACAAATTATTGCTCCCGATCTTCATTTTTCTATCTCTCTGGTGTTTTTTTTCCCCCTCTCAAATTCACAGTTGTCCTCGTGCAAAATGTGAATTGCCTGCAGTGGCTCAAGTTTTTGCTCAAGTGAGTTTGTTCGGATTTTAGCTAGCTAGCGAACTTTCCTGCTGTCCTTCTTTCTCTGCTCTCCTCTGGCTGTTGTTGGTACGCGGACCGTCACAAACATTGGAGATATCAGCCAATAGCATTGGCTGTGGGAGGTGACCCTGACACCGCCCCCAAACTGTCAAAACCACCCCTTTCTACACTTGAGTGCAAAAAACTCACTTGAGCCAAAACAGCCGCTGCAGGCAATTTGCATAGCTTGCGAGAAGTACTGTGAATTCCAGAGGAAAAAAAACACCTGAGAAGGAGAAAAATGAAGCTCAAGACTGATATTTTGTTTAGTGTGTACACGTTTCCCAAAATGTTAATTTTTGTTCCCCTGACTTTTGGCATTGATGTGACACCATATACAAGTCACACTTAGTCAAACAGCTCAGTTACACAGTATGTGTAGGATACCCTACAGTTGCATGCGTTACATCTAGTGCCAGGTCTTCCAACTGCCATTTTCAGCAGGCTAATGCTCACTCTATTGCGCTTTGGTTGCCAGAAAACCACCAAGTGAGCATCTTCTTGCCTTTGCAAAGTGTAGACAGCAAAAGCTTCAGTGTTAGCACTGCTCTTTTTTAGCGGTGGATGTTGTGTGGGCGTATGTGATGGTCTCGCTTGCTTTCTTTTCTTTCCTTCTCCTTTTCTCTCTTGCTTTCTTTCTTTCTTGCTTTCTCTTTCTTTCTTTTTTTTTCTATCTTTGCCCCCTCCCTCTCTATCTCTATCGCCCTGATTCTCTCTCTCTTTTTTTTTTTGCTCGGCGAGTGTTTTGTTGGCCTCCTGCGCTCCTTTCCTCTCATATCTCAGCCCCGGAGAAACCTGTCAGCAGAGAACATTAGTATTCGCTTTTCATCTCTGCCCCCTCGCGCTCCCTCTTCCCTCTTCAACATAAAAATAGTTTACGCCTCTGACAAGAAAATGCCTCTAATCCTGTGGTTTGTTGGAGAGCAAACACACGCAATTGGCCAGTCATTATTCTGTGTGGAATTTTCTTCGCGGGGTGTTTGTGGTCTCCATGGCGACTAAGTACAGCACACAGACACTATCCTCCCTCCCCTAATGCCTTTTTCTCCGCGGAGTACGAGCGGAAGAGAGGAGAAATAAAATAACACTCGCCAAACCCTGCACTCACCAGGACAAGCTGAGGCCTGCCACACACAAACAGGCGAGGGGGAGTGTGTGTGTGAGGGGGTTGGGTATTATTCATGTGATCAGTGTGCATATATTTGCATGGCTTGAAGGCCCATGTCAGGGGTCTTCGAGTGTTCTGAGCCATCAGATGATGGGTGTGAGACAGGGGACACTTTAAGACACTGTTGGAAATAGAAACGGATCAGTGGTTTGTTTGAAGTGTGTCAGAGATTTGGATTAATGAATAGTTTCGCTTTGATTTGCCTGGATTGACTTTGCCAGAAGCATCTTGGCACAAAGATGACTCTTAAAGGGTCAATTCTAAAAAGCATCTTACTGAACACTCTATCCACCAGTTAAGATGATCTTAAAGCTAAGACTCTGAGAGAAACTAGACGCAGATTGATTATTTTATGCTTCTTTTTCTACATTCTCTTAAACTTCTCATTACATCACGAATATATTGTGTTGGTAAAAAATTTGGTAAAGCTATAGTTTAAAACGGGTAAATCTTCCTTTAGTTTCAGTAAATTATTAATGCTTATTATTAAATAACACACTGCGATTTTTTTCAAACATTTTCCCTTTTATCTCCCAACCAATGTAGCAAGGCCAATTGTCCCACCCATTCAGCTGCTACTTAAAACGAGCACGTGCCCCTTCTGATCCATGTGAAGTCAGCCACCGCCTCTTTTCCAACTGCTGCTGATGCAGTATTGCTGAGCAGCATCACAGTGCACTTGGAGGAAAGCGCAGCGACTCGGTTCCCATACATCAGCTCACAGACGCTTTCATCTCTAGGTGCTGTTCGACATCAACCTAGGAGTGATGAGGGGAAAGAGCATCATCTACCCACCCAGAGAGATCAAGGCCAATTGTGCTCTCTCAGGGCTCCGGCAGCTGATGGTAAGCTGCATGACCGGAATTCGAATCAGCGATCTCCCGATCATAGGGTTTAGATTAATTGATATCAGTTCATTTAAATGAAGATCGAATTTGAAATTTAAATCGAAAAATTATATTTTTTTTAAACCCACCCATAAAATACACTGTACTAAATTACCAACTTACCATATTTTTCTTACCGTAGCATTATCCCACTAACACAAGCTAACATAAGCTAGCTCTTTAGCCTTTTAGAGGTGAGTATTATCGGCCTGTAGCCTGCTGCTAACCCCAGATAGCACTGGAGCGGCATTAGCATTAGCCGCAAACCGGGCTAGCTCTTTCTTTGTTCGGAGGTGAGTATATCAGACTATAGTCTGCATGTTTACTGTGTTAAAACAAGCTACATGGGACGAACTGCTAGCTAAAATCTAACTGCTAGCTAAAGAGGTGTCACGATTCTTGTTAGGCTGGAGAGGTAGGGGAAGAGGTAGGGCTTGATGGCCCTTCAAACTGAGATTTTCCAGATGCACCTTTCAAACGAAAGGGTATTAGAATCACTGGTAAGAAACCCAGAAATTTAAATATCTTACCTGTTAAAAGTGATGAATAGCTCTATATTACCATAGTTTATTGTGTAGTTTCAATGTTTTATGGCCAAATTCTTCATAACAAGCATAAAAAAGATCGCTAGTAGTTTGTCTCAGAAGGTAGCTAGCTAGCTAACTTTTCCGTTCCACCTTAAAGGGTGCAACAGCTGGCAGGGGCTACAGCATTTAAGGTGGAATGGAAAAATAAAGTAAAATAAAAGATAATCAAAGCTAGTTTCAGCTCACTGTCACAGAAAAATTAAGAAATGGACAATATTAATTAATTTCTGAACCATCTCCTGTAACGAAGGGAGCAGACGGGAGGCGGACGTAAAAGCGGGTAAGACAGACAAATTTATTAAATAACAAATAAACAAACAAACAAATAAGGAATAAATGAGAAAATATAAAAACATAAACAAACAGGGAAACAAACAAAGAACTAAATCTAGACAGATGAAAAACTAAACAGGGCTGGGGATATATATATATATATACAAGGAAAATAAACGTAAATATAAACAAAAAATAAACAAGGAAACAAACTAGAGAAATAATCAGAGAATAACTAATAAACAAAGAACTATGGGACGTGGAGATAAACTACTAGAAACGTGGCAAGACAAACGACAGTGGAAGGTGCAAAGACCGACAGCAAACATAGACTAACAGGTACTATTTATACTAACATGAAACAATGAACACCTGTGGAAAGGGCGGAGCTACAAATTACAAACACTGAAAAATACTGGGGAAACACACTAGGAAACGCTGAAACATAGGGGAACAGTGCGAGGTCGTGACATCTCCCCCCTTTCTGAAGACATACAATGCCTTAAAATGAGCAAGTTATCATATAAGTTACTGAAATTTAGCGCTGCTGATGATTTAGTTGGTGCTTGAAGGGTTGTCCCAATTCTTAAGGTGGAGGATTTCACCCCTTCCCCTTGTAACTCTGTTCCAAGATTGTTACACTCAAAAACAGGGGGTAGGGGTAAGTGGTAGGGCCAAGGGATTGGGCCTCACTTCCAGCGCACTTTTTATTACAGCTTTGTTTACTTAGCTTAGCTTTACTTAATTTATTTATCTACCCCACCACCACCACCACCCAGCCGCAAAACGTGCTGAATTAGAAGTTCCATAAAGTGTAATTTATAATCCAGTGCGCCTTATGTATGACAATAGACCAGAAAAGAGACATTCATTGATAGTATACCTTATAATCCGTGGCGCATAAAATACGGTTCACAGTGTTCTATATTACCATACAAAATACGTACAAAATAATCATAAAACACACTGTACTATATTACCATAGTACATTACCATATAGCACACTGTACAGTATATCCATACAGTACGACACACGCCCATTTTAATATAACAGTGTTCTCAGCTGCTATAACACACACTTTAACATTCCTTCTGTTATCATAACATAACATTCTCTATGAGATTATCATTATCACACTCATTCTGACGAAACTATAAATATCATTTATTTCTTTGCAGCTCAGCGCCTCCATCTTTCAACTTTCTTATTACCATTCAATAGACTATACCATATCACTATATACTACACCATATGCCACCATATAAACAGTGTACCCAATTACCATATAACACAATGGCCTGTATGATCTAATGATTCACATCATCTGAAGGCACGCTTTGTGCACTCAGGCATTTTAAGGTCCGCTACAGACGTCTCCTCTACCCTCAAACGCTAATTCAAAAATGCATGGTTTCCATTTAGAGTACATTTTTATTTCTATAAAATTAAAACACATTCGGTTCCAGTGCTCCATAAAAAGGCAAATGATGGAATCTGCCGTTTAATTAGATTTGCCATGACAACCTAGCATGCTCTCTTAGCAGCAACGTCCTTGAAATGTTCCTTTCAGAGGACGAAGCATTTGAAGAAAACAGTCAGAGGTGATGATTCACCTGGTTAATAAATAAAAAGTTCCATTCGAAATGAAGATGTTAATTATACACTAACTATTATCTAAGTAAGTGTAGAATGTTTTTGCATTATTAGCTTATTTAAACAGTATAGGCTGGAGTGAACTGGTCTGGAAACAGCTGGTATATTACTAGCGGTAGGCCACAGCCAGTTTGTTTCTGTTAGATACAAACTATTAGATTAATTAGGCAATTAAAGCAAATATTTTTAATGCTGAAAAGCTGTTTACCCACAAAAATGAGTACACGGGTGGGGTTATAAAAAGAAAAGGCAGTGCAGGTCAGGTTAACTGGGTCTGTATGGGCGGATAAACTGGAAATCAGAAAGTTTTGTCCACGGGGTCCATGTTTATTTCAGTAGTGCGACCAAACATGGCCCTAATCTGAGTTATACTCTGCAGATGAGGCCTTGATGGGACCCATGTGAGATTAAAGTGGCAGTCTGTAAATTTAAGGATTTTTCTATGGTAAGAATGTGTTTGCATATAGCATACAGAAAGCGTTTTTAAAAAATCTGCATTCTGGTGCAGTTTTCTTTTAAAGTTGATAAATCTACAGATTTTATCAAGGTTTTTTTGTACTTTTATCATACTTATATTTAGCTTTCCATTTCTTTAGTTCTGTTTTTTTTGTTGTTTGTTCATTTCTTTGGCTTTAACAATGCATGAATGGGCAAATAATACATATTTCTTTGATCTCCATGTTCGCAGTAGTTCTTGTATAAATACTACTAGCTGGGTTACAGTTGCTCACAAAGACTCCGTGGAAAACCTACAAGATCACTCTGTTTTCAGAATGAATACTAGTGCATCTCAAAAGATTTTAATATTATTGAAAACTTACTTTATTTCAGTAGTTCAGTTCAAAATGTAAAACACATATACTATATAGATGTATTACACATAGAGTGATCTATTTTAAACATTTATTTCTTTTACTGTCCAGTGTGAAGTTTCCACAATCAGTGATGGTTTAGAGAGTCGTGACATCTGCTGGTGTTGATCCACTGTGTTTTATCAAGTCCAAAGTCAGTGCAGTGATTTCCCAGAAAATCTTGCAGCACTTCATGCTTCCCTCTGCTGACAACTTTTATGGAGGTGCAGATTTCATTTTCCAGCAGGATTTGGCACACTGCCCACTAGAGGTATGCGATATGTCCCTAAAATAATATCACGATATTTCATGGTATTTTCGCGATAACGGTACTCTTGGCTATATGACAAAACACTTTAAAAAAAAAATATTTAAAAAATACACTATACACTGCAAGAAAATAAAAAATATATATTGTATTATTACATACAATATAATACTGCACACCCCTAAGTGAGATATTAAAAAATACATCAGATTTGTAACAAAGGTCAATTATCCAGAATGTTATGATATTAATAATGTACTCAAAGTATCTCCATGTATCCAGAATTAAAGTAAAATAAATAATACTCTAGCATCTATATAATGGGAAATGGTATGGGTGATATGGCACGATATTTTAGGGTGTAATATCGTTCACGGTATTTAAAAAAATTGACAATAATATTGTGTACGATACGATATGGCACACCCCTACTGCCCACACTACCAAAAGTACCAATTTGTCTCATATAATATTAAAATTTTCTGACTTAATCATCCATAATCAGCCATAATCATCAACAATAAAACAAATAAACACTTAAAATAGATCATTATGTGTGTGATACATCTGTATAGTATATGAGTTCTACATTTGGAACTGAATTACTGAAATAAAGTAACTTTTCAATGATTTAATTTTTTTTTTTTAAATGCACCTCAAACTCCTGACATCAAAACATCTTAATATTTTATATACTGAAAATAATGTATATGTAATTGTTTATGTTGGAATTAATTACACTGTATTTGTTTGTTACACCAAATTAGACAGAATAAAACAGCCTGACAGATTCTCAGTGAGAGCTAGTGGATTTTTTTTTGTTCAGTAACCACTGTGTAATAGTTTTAATTTGATACCTGCGCCGTGTGGAGAGTGTGCACTTTTGTTGGTGCGGCGGGTATTAGTGCGAGGGCAATAGACTCAGGTATGATTTCACCCTTGGTGGACTCCAGCTGAGCTGTGGGGAATGGAGCTCAGTGTCTGAGAGAGATAATCTGACTCTGTGCCTCTCCATCTCGCTGCTTCTCACTCCGTCTATTCTCTCCGCTGACACCAATCTAACACCATGACAATCAATGAGGAGCAGGGGACAGAGGTGTGACCACCAAGCCTGAGACAAGTATCAAACACTGTGTGTGTGTGTGTGTGTCTGTTGTGTGTGTGTGTGTCTCAAAGAAGAAGAGACAGAGAGAGAGGTGAATTTAAAAACAGCCATGAATATATGTAAATGCAGTAAACCTCATGTTTATATACATTATGCATTTATGGGCATGTGTATGCATACCGATACATACATCAAGACACGCCCCATTCCAGATGGTTCTGGTTCTTTCCTTTTATTTCACAAATCTATCTTATTTTTTCTCCCCTCTGGTCATAGCAAAGAGTAGACATGTAGACAAGTCTTGTGACCCAGTGACCTTAAATGACAGAGTCTGAGTGACAGCACTGTTTTAAACTGGGCCATGGCCTTTATTCAGAAGTCACCTGGGGTCGTATTACGAAAAAATCCTGACTCTGAAATCTTTTCTGCTTGGTCACATTGATAGCTTCAGTTTGCACTGAGTTTAGGGCAGGTGTGACCAAAAATACAATAATGAGAATGGGATTTAGTTTAGGATTGTTTTTCTGAGCTGGATTACTTTCTGATAGTTGACAACAGGCTGACAGTAGATAGCTTGCAGTTTGTTATCAAAAGTATATCATGTTTGCAGATTACTCTGAACCTAGTATACTGAAATTTTGAACCTTAGAATAACAGCATGTAGCAGTCTACTTATCAAATATCCAATCCTGCTAATTATGTTGAAAATTGGGACCAATATCTGAGCCTAGTATCGGATCAGAGTTGTCCCTAGTCAAAATGACTAAATCAGATACACGTGTACAAGCTGTGCTACTGTGATACATCAATGCAATTTGTGAAAGATTAGCAAAAGCATTGTTTCTATTGGTCCGATGGTTGTAGGTTCAATCCCGGGTGATGCCATAACCATCCATTGCCATAGCCTCTCTCTCTCTCTCTCTCTCTCTCTCTCTCTCTCATCATTACTCGGCAAAATCCTAGCTAGTGCTAGCTGTGTAGCTGATGTAACAGAACATAAATCACTGTTATCTGTAGGGAGGAATAAAACACACTTAATCTGACATTGTCAGTTCCAATTTGGGCCACTTACATATGTGTATTAAAAATCCGATGCATATCCAATACATAGCACAAGTTGTACACAAGTTAGAATAGGTCTATAAGCTACACAAAACAGGTTTATGAAGTTTTTTTGCACAAACTATCCCTCACATAAAGTTCAGAAGATCTCAACAGGTCTATTATTGCAAGTTTCAGCCCCCGTTTTCAGAATGAGCCGTTTATGGGCTTTGTCCCTTTTATGCAAATAAACTGTCGCTGGCCACGTCTTGTTTATACAGTGGGTTTAATACAGGGTAGTATTAGCTTGTGCTAAACGGCAAAACATGAATAAGCTAGTTCATGCTTAACTGCAATATAAACACAAAACTCATTGTTTGAAAGTACCTACATCTGCTGACTTGCCACAGACAGTAGGACTGCAACGATTAGTCGATATCATTTATTTAAATTTGCCGACTACAAATTTTATTGTCGGCCAATCGTTAATATGTAACAGTACTACATTACACAAAATGCTGGGGACAGAAGCACAATGGGAGATGGGTAACACTTAACTTATAGTCTGTGTCTCCAAAAATGCCCAAACACAACAGATTACATTTTTAATCACTAAATATCAGTACTTTCCCCATTCAAACAACATCCAGACATTTAAATGCCTTGTAAATCTCATGTTCATCTGTTTTTCTATCGTTTTTAGAGATGGAGGACATGGCAAACTAATTGAAAAAGTAATTACCAGATTAATCGACTACCAAAATAATCTCTAGTTGCAGCCCTGACAGACAGTAGGTACAGATCCCTCTGTCAGACGAAGTCTGCTGGCTACTCCTAATCCCAAGTGAAAATACACAAGTATGCAAAAGTGAGTCTTGCATAATATTAGAAGCCACATATCACAACCACCCTGTGTTTGAATTAATCAACATTATTTTTATTTTTTTGTTGTTGTCTGTGAATGTTCAGCTATTAGTGCCTTTTCAAAATATGTATCAACTTCTTCTTCAACCCTGAGGAACCACATTCTGGCACTTATAACAGTGTGTGATGGGGAGTCCTAGTTCAATTTGGCAACCAATGTTCCAGCTTAGTAGTGTAACATTTTTATCAAGAAACTTAACACAATGTATTGAATCTAAACTGGTTTCTTAAATCAGATTTGTACCAATGTTCCAATATTGTTCCAAGCTTCTGTAACTGCATTATTGTGAGGAGAACAGATCTGATTCTTTAAATGAAACAGACTTTTTTATTACTTAGGATTAATTTTACAGTCAACTTCTGAACATCTTTCTGAAATTTTGTTGCCATATTCTATGAATGTGCATTATGCATACAATCCTCATAGAGGATTTCAAACTAAATTAGCGTCAATACCCTCGTTCCCTCTTCAGATTCACCTTGTGTTTGGCTCTGTTTAGGTTCACAGTAGCCCGAGCGCTCTGACATTTTCTCTGAATTCCCAGAGGCCTTCTGAGCAGCCACTGTTACAGTTCGTGTTACTCATGTTTGTTTGCGAGATCGATGGGAGTGTGTTTGTGTGGAGATGACTCTCTGTTCCATCTGGAGAAACATGTTTGCCCCACACGCTTAGCAGGGGTGTGATGTCATATCGGTGGGATGCGTATGCTCGGGCTTAGTCACAGTGATGAGTGTAGAGGGTGGACTTCCGTCTACATTACACACTGTACTATACAAGGCTGGAAATAGAAAAGGGTGAGCACATTTCATAACTGTGATCTTTCTAATAATATTCATTGTCCATATTGTTCTGTTCTCAGTTTAGTGTTTTTTATGGTTAACAAATATTGCAGTGGCATCAATATTTAGAAATGTTAATAAACTGGAATTGAATGTTAAATGTTAACTGGCATATAGAGAATACGTACTGTACTTTTCTTTGAGAGAAAGAAATGGGTTAATAATAGACTTATAAAGTAATAAATTCTATTATATGTATTATATACAGCTCTGGACAAAAAATAAGAGACCACTTAAAACTAATGAGTTTCTTTGATTTTACCAAATTAAAAATCTCTGGAATATAATCAAGAGGAAGATAAATAATCGCAAGCCATCAAATCTAGCTGAACTGCTTGAATTTTTGCACCAGGAGTGGCATACATTTTAGGGCTGGCCCGAATAGCGTTTTTTGAGCGAATATTCAAATATTAGTTTTAAAAAAGACGGATTAAAGTACGAAAAAAATGCAACTCACCGCAAAAATTTCCACGGACCCCCAGCCCCGAAAAAAAGATTTTCCACTCTTTCCTCAGGTCAGTTCGGGCTTAAGAAAATGTGATTTTTTTTTACACGCACTTAGGCTTTTGTACTACTGCAGTTAAATATTTTGATTTTATATTTTCAAATTCGTTAGATTTTATGTCTTTTATCATTTTGAGCTTAGATTAGTTGGTTATTTTCAAATTAATTTGTCTGTTGTTATTATTTTGTAACTAATTTTGCATTATTTTAAAGAGCAGGCCTTTTTTGCCTCACGGAGTAATACTTTGACTTTTTTTTCCGCCAGAAGAGACTTAAAACTTGACTTGGACTCGTGACCAAAGACTTGTGAGCATCTCCGGCTTCTCGGCATTTTGCCTAACTTATACCGCCATTAACCTGAACGGATGTGTGATGTTAGAGGTTGAGATAGAGCTAAGAAAAGGAAAAAAATAATAATATTTGAATACCAAAATTAAAAAACCAATACCTACTCAACAAGCGAATATCCGAATACCCGAATATTAGGGTCCAGCCTTAATAAATTTATCCAAAAGCAGTGTGTAAGACTGGTGGAGGAGAACTAGTCAAAATGCACGAAAACTGGGATTAAAATCAAGGGTTATTTCACCAAATATTGATTTCTGAACTAAAAAAAATCATTAAAACTTTATGAATATGAAGTTGTTTTCTTTGCATTATTTGTTATTTTATCCATTTCTCATTTTCTGCAAATAAATGCTCTAAATTACAATATTTATATTTGGAATTTAGGAGAAATGTCAGTAGTTTATAGAATAAAACAACAATGATAATTTTACTCAAACATAAACCTATAAATATATTAAAATCAGAGGAACTGATTCAGAAACTGAAGTGGTCTCTCTCATTTTTTTCCAGAGCTGTTTTATGCAAAACTCACTTTTTGCATGCTGTATGCTGTTGAATTTCCACTTGCGTCTCAGGATCTCTAGGAGTAGCCAGCAGACTTTGTCTGACGGTGGGATCTGTACCTACTGTCCATGGAAGTCAGCAGGTTTAGGTACTTTCAAATGATAAGTTTCCACTAGTGAGGACACATGTCTGGAGTGGTGGGCAACCTGTAAAGGTAGCAGAGAGGATTAATTGCCTTGCTTAAGGGTCTGAACATGGAAGTTTTGTGAATTTGCGTACTGAACCCACAACCTTGTGATCAGCAAACCATTTTGCCATTACTTCCCCACAGCCTGACAAAAAGTGGGGTCAAATATTAGCTGAACTACTACTTTTTTACGTTTTTAATAGCCCCAGTTAGCATTATCATGTTTACCTGTTCAAGGAGGGTCTCTTTAGACCAAAAACCATCAGCAGCTTTGTGTAAGAGATAGCATAGGCCAAATTTGAGAGTGAAAATGTCAAAAAGGTAGATTGCTGCAGACTATTTTCTGCAGTCTATTTATTGGGCATTGTTCATTTCACATTTCCAAACAAACAAAAACAAACAAATAAATAAATAAACTCATAGAAAGATAGATGGATAAATAAATAGCGCTTCCTTTATTATCCTATCTAGATTTTTTTTTTTTAATCCTAGATTACAAAGGGACACACACTCACACTCGAACACACACACTCAGTCATTTAATTCAATATTTTCTCAAGCAAACAAAGCAAGAAAACCTTCTAAAAAATCTAATGTTCTATTATGTGTGTGTGGTTAGAGCATGTGTGTGCAGCTGTTTTAATCTCCTGTTTGTTCATGTCTTCTTTTTTTCCCCACACGTCCAAACCCAAACTCACTACAAAAAGGAATAAAAAAAAAAGAAAAGAAAAAAAACAGAATGCTATTTGATTTGCATTCAGAGCTATCAGCTCCTCACTGTTTCAATCTGCGCCTCAAATCTGGGAGCATGTATCTGACAGTTACACACTCTGACCAGAATACTAAACACACATGTATGCTTACATTACACACACGCGCACATGCCGGCGTATTGAAGATTCCCAAAATGACATGCACCTGCAGACCAAAACACGCATGTCCTCGCACACAAAACGCACATCCACTGCTTTCCTTATGAAATAATAATAGCCATAGCACAGAATACATGTAGAAATGTGTTGTATAATGTATAAATGCAATGTATCTGTTCACTAACGTGCATACAGATTACCCTTTCTGCCCTAATATGGAAATATTATCATGCACACATACATACATACATACATACATACATACACAAACACACATTTACATGCACTATGTTAACATGTTATTTTATTAGCACCTTATTTCTAAAGTCTTGTGTTCTCATATTAAACATCTACAAACAACCATTCATTTTTATTAAAAAAGGCAAGGTCTTGAGACAGCAGCAGTTTGTGGACGAGCACTGTCCTGCTGAAATAGCACATCAGAGAATGCATTCCAAAGGTGGGTGGGGCTTCGTTTATTAAATAAATAAATAAGCAAACAAAAACATATCTTTTTCATTTTCAGCATGGAGTTGTAGAGGTTTCTGATGGTGTTCTGCGATAATCCATCCCAAGCAGCTTTGAAGGTTTCATTTAAAATGTTTTCAGAGGTGCAGCCTTAGTTGTAAAGTTGTAGCACAGAGTGCTAGGTAAAGTTAACCCATAAACTTTGCTTAATGTTCACGTTAATGCGTGCAGTCCCGCCTGATTTCTACAAATAAACATTAAATTTTTTGAGGAAAATTGGAATTGAGATATTTTACCTTCTCTGTAATTGTGAATGTGCTCTCCACAACGCAGCTTTTATCTTAAAACCATTAAGCAAGGCTTGTAATCCTATTTGCTACCTATACAGGCTGCACACGGCTGTAGACATGCCGTGGGGAGAGCGGCGTAGCTTGGGCGGTTTCACTACGTCGAAGCCCCAGAGTCAGCTATATATATCTTAAAATCCGCCGTGAACGGTGGCAGCTTTGAGCGGTGTTCTGTCGAGTTGCGCTACTTTGTCGAACTGTGCTCCCATAGTGTATATTTAAGGTCTCTGTAAAATGCAGAATCAACCGGAGATCCGATTTAAACCTAAAGTTACTTAGACAACAGAGGTAACGTTGACTAGCTCTGTAAACAGAGCTGTAAGCTCTTTAGCTGACAGTGTCCTGAGCCATGAATTCAAAAGTTAACGTAGACACAATGCTTTTCCTGATCGACTCGTTTTTCAACTGTTTTTCTCAAAGAACAAGAAAAAGTGAATTTTAGCTTTAATATTCACACAGTTCCTGTACTTCAGATATTATCCCACACATTCTTAGTCAAGGATATGTCCCATCTGCACCCAGAAGGTAGTGTCAGATTGCAGTGCTTTTTTGAAAGTAAGATAAAAGTTACCAAGAACAATCAATGATTTAAAATGCAGACAGATATGCGCATCCCTTGATATTATTTATTGAGCTACACATACAGAACAAGTGTGTAATTCATGTCTAACGCTTGTGTAACACGTATGTAATACAACATGCCAGAAATCTCAGCATGGAGTTGTAGAGGTGCGATAATCCATCCCATGAAACTTGAAAAGTTCCACTCAGTTCTTGCACTTAAAATATCATCCCACACATTGTTTGTCAAGGATATGTCGCTAAAATTACATAGCATAGTTGCAGGACTTCATTGATGTAACGATAATCTGGCATCGTACAAAATCATTCAAAATACTTTACATCAAGTGCGTGTTGCGATGCTCATTGCTACCTTACACCCCACCAACAGTATTTTCACACCTTGCGTCTCTGTTGTTTAAATAGCAACAGCACTTGTGAATATATCTGCTGGCGGATATGCAAATTTTAACATCAGCAATAAAGAAAATGATCAAGTTTGAAGGAGTGTTGGACACATCCAGGTAGCTGCACCCCTGAACTAGCAATGCGCCAAAGTCAGAGCACACCTGACTCTTAATGGAAATAGTAAGCGAAAAAACTACATACATACTTTTCCAGACGTTACGATAGCAAAGACACACTGACACACCCTAAATCAAGCTGTAGGTCAACAGGGAGCTGTAAGGCCGCAAACCCTTCATCTTAAAGCTGAGCACAGTGCCTTCACACAAGTCAAGGCTGGCATGACTACCCACCAAGTTTCAGGCCTGTTAGTTGATTCCTTTTCTATTTATTTTTTTACGATTTGTGTATAAAAGATAAGCAAGCGAAAACTCCTTTTTGCATTCATGTACACAATCAAGAAGCTTTACACACACACACACACATAAAGTGATATATATACACACCTTTTCACAGAAAGTCTACGTATATAAAGAGAAGAACAAACACACACACACAAACACACACACATTGCTAACATGTCCCTGCTAAGCACACACATATATAAGAGGAGCATACACATACAGTATGGATATATACAAAAAGGTTTCTATTCTTACATACTTACTTGCGTATTGTATACACACATTCATACTCACACAAACTAACGCATGCACATTCAAATGTACACGCACACACGTATATACACACAAACACACACCCATACACTTGTGTAAATTATACCTTCCAGCTTCCCTGACACCCATAAATTACATAGGTGTCTCAGAGGCTTTTTGGCCATAGAAACAGAAATAGGAATTTAAGTAGAAATTGCATTATTCATAGCACCCTTCAGAATTGAATGCCGCTCAGTGTGTAACGCACATGTCATGCCTGGACATTCAGAAATACACCAGGGATGCCTATCACACATATTGTAAAGACCTACAGAAGCGTTTTCACTCTTTTTTTTTTCCTCACACAGTATCTGGGGATAATAGAAGGTGCACAGAAGCAAGGAAACATTATCTGATCTTTAATGCAGGGTTGAGTTCAGGTGTCGTTAGGCTGTGGTTAATTTAATAAAAGCAGAATTGGTGGTCATGTCCTCTAAAATGTTACTTAAAAATAAAATGACTTGTTATTTATACTCTACATGATATTAACATAAAACAAATTACTGCCATTAAAAGTATCTCATTTATTACATTAATTCTGCCATCTGCCATCACTATTGTTATTAGTAATAAATAGATACGTTCCAATACTAATGCCTTTAACCCTAGAACACTAATGTTAAATTAACGTTGTTGGAACTCTTCTTAAATTTTACAACATCACATAAAATAAAAAGGTACCATGGATGACCCTAGTGCAATATAGGCTCCTGTGGTGCGGCCTAAGCTTTTGGCCTTTTTTTTGGCATTTTTCCTCTAACATTACTTTTACTTTTATACTTCAAGTAGTTTTGAGAGCTACTTCTACACTTTAACTAGAGTAAAAAGCAAAAAAAAATTCAACCCAAAGTGCTTTACACAAAAAAAGAACCTAAGTCAGTATACAATATACACATAATAAAAATTTCCCTTACGAAAATGCTATTTTAAATAACATTTTTTTATACTCTTTTTAAAAAGAAGAACGTTCGAAAGCTTTGGGCCATAATGGCTAAAATCAGCTTCCCCAGTTTTGGGAACTACCAGTAAATTACTGCTATCACTGGGAAATTACTGGGAACTACAAATTAATTACTGATATTACTGATAACGTCATTTTCTTGAGCCCGAGGAAAGTGGTGGGAAATCAATGGGTCGGGCTCAGAGAATTTAAATATCTATAGGTTCTGTAGAGAATCATTTACAATCAACAGAGAGTTCAGTTACATTTAATAGATATTTAAGTTAAGAGTGTTAGTTGAGTATCTTTGAGTTGTTTGTTATGGACCATCCAAATAAAGTGTTACCAGTACTTTTAATTGAAATTACATTGTAACGGAACATGTTTCTTTTTTATATGTCAAATAATAATTGCATCAACATGATTTGTAAACTTTTAAAAACATTTTTTTAAATTCACTTTTGTGTCAAAAATACTATAGGTAAAATTAAAACTGTCTTGTCTGGCTGGTCCTCCCACTTATTAAGAAGAAAGATTTTTAATTTTTTATTAAATGTAACCATTCCTCTCTGCAGTATAGCTATAAAACAATTGTCCATTACACAACAAATTGTAACTGTTATGAAATAGTCAGTCAAGCAAGAATCTTCTAACAGGCACTTAATGATAAATGAAGGTATCACAGCACAGCAGGTAGAAAAAAAGAGATAAACAACTACAACACTGCAGTGTTCCGGCTGACTGAGGCCAGATGGACACAAGAAGGCCAGATGAAGCTCCCAACAGGTGACATGATGTTCTTTTCTAGCATAAACTGAGAATATTCAGCACACAGCGCAACACGGCTCTTAATTACACCATTAACCCATAGCAGTCACAAGATAGTATTATATGTAAATAAGAACAATAATGATGCAAATAATTACACTTGATTTCGATGTTGTATTATTCCATAGAATTGGCAACAAATTCATGTTTCATGTTTCTACACATGCCAAAAGGTCATGGAACAGGAGTTAATATTGACCTGTGGAATATGTCTGTTGGTTGCTCTGCATTGAATGAGTTGCATGTCTGATCACATGGACAGTTTTAGCCAGACACTGCCAGTCATGATCATTACTCCCACAGCACTGTCCTGGAAGATTTACAATAAGGAAATATAATGCTTCACTGGCTTTATAGTGACTTCTAACTTCATTTTAAAATAAAATGTTGGTAGAACATTTAGCATATTTTACATGAAAATTTAAAATTTACTTTTAGTTTCTCAGGGGGTCCTGGGGTGATTTTATTCCTGTCCAGAACTATTATGTACGTGTTTTTCGCAGACGTCCTCTTTTTTGGTAAACTCTGTGGTCCTCTGGTAATTTTATTCTTGTTCGGATGCACATCTCTAAACTTTCGTCACCTTGCGTTTAATAAAATAGCTATTTGTCCACTGCCATGCACTGTAATAACACTTTGGGTGCGAGTTTCCACGGAGATTCACGTAAACACAACAGTGAGTGGAAATGGAGGAGCTACTGAACTCGATGTCATGTGACCGAGAAAGCCAAAAAACTCACTGGTCCTTCTGTTTCTTCAATTGCAAGAGTTTTATCACTGAGTACAAATTTGAAGTATTTTTTTACAGACGTCCCCCTGAGAAACTAATCCCGGCTGGATAGGGCTTTAACCTGACTTTTTTTGTACTATTTTGTGCTAATATACTGTAAATGGGAAAATACAGACCTATTTGTCATTAATAAGCAAAATAAAGTTTAAGATTAAGATTAATTCTTTTGAATCAAGTCCTTCTAAAATAACAGTATAACAAACATTTCTCCATTTTGCGAGAAACCAGTCATTTTCTTTACTTTTTTTTTACTAAGTTATTTTATTTTAAAGGGGAAATCTTTTGTGAAATGGACTTTGGGAGTACTTTTTTTTACCTTTGTTGAATAGCCGATCTCCATTTTCCCTCAGTATTCCATAAAAAATACAGCACTTTTAGCCAATGATCCCAACAGTCTTACAATGCTAATGATAGTGGCATAGTGTTGCCCATGTAAACAAATTAATTATTATTTTTACACCATTAACAACATGCTCAAAGAAGCTCCACACTTCATTGGTAGAATTCCGAAGTTGAGTGATAAGCATGGACGAATAGGTAGGATAGGGGAAAAGATGAAAAAATAAATTATATGGGAATGAATATTGCTGAGATATAATTTATAGATATTTTTTTAGTCTTCCTTTTTTGGAACAGTCCTGATGAGAGCCAGTTTCATCATAAAGTATTTGTTGTTTTTTGCGACTACATGTTTTTTTTTTTAAGTTAATTTTTTTAAATAAATATTATATTATATTAAAATTTTAAATACGTCTATTTCTTAGTCGAGTAGACCTTACCATAATATGAATTAGAACATTAATATAATATAATATAATATAATATATAGGGATTTTCACTGTATACCAACTCAAAGGTGCCTACTTTGAAGAATGTAAAATATTAAAGTTAAAACATATTCTGGTTTGTTTAACGCTTTTTTTATTTACTGAATAATTCCATATGTTTTTCTTAATAGTTTGGATGACTTTAGTATTAATTAGTATTAATTAGTGTTGCTCACCTGTTTGTTTGTAGCTCCGCCCCCTTGTTACCCGTCCCAGGTGTTTCCCATTTCTTGTCCCTGTCTGTATGTATAAATAGTCCCATTGTCCCATTGTTCTCCCCTGTCAGTGGTTGTACGTTGTTACATTATTCAGGTTTTGTGTTCCAGTGTTTTTTTTTTTGTTATCTGTGTTTCTTTTTGTTTCTGTTTTTTTTATTCTTTTTTTTGCTTGCAATAAATACTCGTGAGGAGTATACCCCTTCCAGCTCCCAACTGACAATAATCTACTATGCGGAGAAAGCTTACTTATGCAGGAGGACTTAAATCTTAAATCTAAAATTTCTCACAAAAATCTACCGAAAAGTAAATTATAACAATTCACACTTAATGGCTGGTTTGACTGGAAA
This sequence comes from Astyanax mexicanus, assembly GCF_023375975.1. Lineage (NCBI taxonomy): Eukaryota > Metazoa > Chordata > Actinopteri > Characiformes > Acestrorhamphidae > Astyanax > Astyanax mexicanus. The sequence goes on from NC_064420.1 coordinate 31,153,441, forward strand.
TGTAAAAAAAAGAAGAAAAAAAAAGTAAATGACTGGTGGTCTCTTTTGCCCACTGCTGTTTTTGTTCTAAACAAGAATTTTTAGCATGAATTTATTTGTTTCCCCAAATGGCCCTCTCCACCACCCACTCACACACCCACACGCTTGTAAATTCGCATGTACAAATACATGCGCATTAGTGGCACCATAAAAAAAAAAACAGATACACCACAGTTTTCAAGCTTTCTGCATTATTTTAACCCTTAACCCCCTGCTGAAAACGCTGTTATTGGTATTGTTTAAGTTATTTTCTCTGGTATTATTGTGATCAGCGCTGTATAAACCGTGTTTTAGAGGGAGAGTGCCAAAAATAAACGTACAATAGCAGCAGAGTGAGCAATAAAGTGACTCTAGTGAGCGATGACGGGTGAGCTGTTTACAGTTCCAGCTTCATTTCACAACAGCAATGAAAGCAAATATCAAGTAGCCGTCTGGAGGCGACCAGATATGACTACAGCTGTTTGGTGTTTGTGTGTATGCATGAAAAGTGTGTGCTGGTGCACGTGTCTGTTCACGTGTGTGTGAGTGAATAGAAAGGTATAGGAGGTGAAGGAGGGTTAATGGTGTTAAATCAGGAGCGTGTTCTCCTCATAAAAGCCCGGGGCGGCAGGTGCAGCTCTCGGCCTTTGTCCACTCCTCACACACACACACACACACACACGACGCTGTTTATTTACATACACACTCTACTTTTCAACCTTCAGAAGGAACAAAAGAGGAGAGAAAAAAGAGTAAAGACACACAAAGAGAAGTTTCCAGAGCTGGGAAAGTTCTGCGTGCTCAGATGGCAGGTGTTCAGGGCTCGGGCTTAAGCACACAAACGCTCATCTGAGTACAGTAGGGGTCAAAGGCCACTGCTCTTCCGCTTTTATCTGCTGAGGGCGTGTGCTCACCTTCTGTTCACTCAGTTAGTACTGGGTTATATTTCATATACAGTGAGAGAGATAGAAAGAGAGAGAGAGAGAGAGATCTGGAAACATTTGAATGAAAAAAATAACAGACCACTTAAAAATGATGAGTTTCTTTGATTTTACCAAATTGAAAACATCTGGAATATAATCAAGAGGAAGATGGATGATCACAAGCCATCAAATCGAGCTGAACTGCTTGAATTCTTTCACCAGGAGTTGCATAAATATATCCAAAAGCAGTGTGTAAGACTGGTGGAGGAGAACATTTTCTCATTTTCTGCAAATAAATGCTCTAAATGACAGTATTTTTATTTGGAATTTGGGAGAAATGTTGTCTGTAGTTTATAGAATAAAACAGCAATGTTAATTTTACTCAAACAAATACCTATAAATAGCAAAATCAGAGATACTGATTCAGAAACTGAAATAGTCTCTTATTTTTTTAAGGTCTCCAAATTTGTAGTACTCATTCAATGTTTTTTTTTTTTTTATATATATTTTTTTAACACTGTAAATATTGTTTTATTTAATATTGAATAATATTGAGGACATAAAAAATATACAGGAAAACAGTCTCAGAGTCTTGAAGGAGTTTCTGGAGGTGCTGAACAATAGGTGCTGTTCTCGTTCACACTCCACTCCTTCACAAGCTCCAGCTCATCCCAAATCACCAAAAAAATAAATAAAAAATAAAGTTAGAAAAACACTGAGCTCTAAATAAATATGCACTTTTATGTTTTGTTTTGACCTAAAGACAAAATTTTGTATTGAACAATCGTGCTTTGTACACTAAAATAAGTGGTTACCTCAATTAAAGTGTAGTTGTATACAAAAGCAAGCAAAAACATCTATCCACACGCAAAATACAAAGTCTTAGCAAGATTTAAAGGCAATAAATCTTAGTTTCTTCTTTAATAAGATTTTTTTTTTTTTTCATAATAAGCGTAACATAATTTTGCTTGTTTTAGGAATTATGTTCATAATAAGTTTTACTTAGACTTTATACCTTATTTTTATTTCATTTGAATTAGGACAAAAAGTCACTAGTCAAGTTATTCTGTTTCTTTTTGTCCAAATGTAAGCCAAAAAAAAAATCTTGCTAGATTTAGATCTTACTTCAATCATATTTAAGACTTTGGGCCATATAGAGAGATCTACACTGTGAATTTAGTTTTATTTATTTTAAAGGCAGATTTTTTTTCTTACTTATTTTTGTTTTTCTTATTTGTCTTAATAAGAAAAATTTGCTTACCCTACTGGCAGATTAATTTTTTTGTCTTTTTTATGTCTTAATTAACACACATTTTTGCGTAATCGTAATGTCGGGAAAAGTATGCATTAAGCATCTTGGCATGAACAAAAGTCGTGTACTAATTTTCTTAAATAATCACAGGTGTGTTTTGGGCGTAACATCCAATAACCCAGTGCACTCTGATTTTAGCTGATTGTTATTTTAGGGGCGCAGCTACTTGGATGTTGCCAACACTTCTCAGCAGAGGAAACTAACCTGCTCATTCATTATTTTTTTATTGTTGATGTAAAAGTTTGCATAGTTGCCAATGCGCATGCACTATGGGTTTGTGTGTAACAAGCAGGGGTGTACGTGTGTTGGGTACAAAAACAGAAATAGAAACTTCTCCATTCCTTAGAATTTATAGACTTTGAGAAGTTTCTGCTGCAAGAAGACTTGCTCATGCTAATGTAAATCTGAAGGCCGTATTGATTAGCCTGATCTCTGACTTACTTTTTCCCAACCCAACCAAGATCAATAGTGAAAATTAGCGAGACGTGTGTGTGTGTGTGTGTGTGGTTGAACAGAACAGAACAGCTGTTCAGTGTTTTAGTACAGGATTAGCTTGGTTTGGATCTCTGCTCCCAATCTGGTGCTCCTCTCTAACCAAACACCCCCGCTCCTCTCCCCTCACCTCCACCCTTCCACAGCTTCATATGGACTATATTTACCTCAATATGGCTCAGGCTTAATAGACTCAAAGGGGGATTTCTCCAGTTCTGTTGGAATTTGGTGTTTGTGGTCTTTGTGTTTGTGTTTGAGTGTTGTATGTATGTCTGTGTGGGTAACTGGCGGTAAGAGGACTGTGTATGGAACTGTGTGTGTGTGGTACAATATATTACACTGTAAATTATAGCCACATGTTATGCCATGTTTCTTTGAATAAAATACAGATCCTTAAATTCTTATTTCTTATTTTATATCTCAAAAAATTCTAGTATCTAATTTTTTGGAATAAAATGTGCAATATCAATGAATGGGTCTATTTTGTATACATAAGGCACATTGAATTATAAGGCACATTAAGCGACAGTATTAAGTAAGTGCACTACTAAGGATGCCTACATTAGTGAAGTGAAGAAGGGTGTCGCCATGTTATGGCAAGCCAACTAAGCCAAAACGTGTGGGAAGGAAACGCCTCCACGCATAAAAATATCACGTGTACAGGCGGTAAAACTGTTCGCGTATACACGTCTTCGGCATCTAACATCCAATCAGTAAACCCGCCTATGCATACATTTGCATTGTAATAAGGCAGCCTGACAACACCTGATGTCATGCAACGTATTGTATTACATATTCAAATGACGCTTACGTGGGTTACAACGCAGTGTCAACTTACCGTGACATAGCCCCATACATACTCATACACACTCTGCACGTGAGGTCCACGTAACTGAAATGTTGTAATCATGTGACTATGATGTACCCCCTATTTCACATCTACCTCTGTACAGGTAAAAAAAAACATGTGATGTACAGACGGCATACATTTACACCTCTACACGTAAAAAAGATAATGTCTTTATCTGATTTTTTTACGTGTGGACACGTGATATTTTTACACATGGAGGCGTTTCTTTCCCACACGTTTTGGCTTAGTTTCGAGCTGCTGCCGATGAATCATTGACTGAACAGCTAGCGCGCTCGGAGGAAAGCACAGCGACTAGGTTCCGATACATCCGCTCACAGACGCCTCGTGCCGCCCGGTGCCACCTTTAAGTGTGATGGGGAGAGAGCGCCATCTACCCACCCGGAGGGAGCAGGGTCAATTTTGCTCCCTCTGAACACCAGCAGCTGATGGCAAAGCTGCATGAGCGGGGGTTCGAACCTTCCACCTCCCGCTCATAGTGGCAGTGCATTAGACCGCTCGGCACCCCAAGAGTTCTTATTTTTAAATAAAAGATTAAATATAGTTATATTTTTCAGTTAATAAGGGTATTTAAAGCAGAAACTAAGGTGAGTGACAATAGGGGACCTTTCTAATTCCACAGCTCTTTCCGCTATGTGGTGCCTACCTAACCAAAACTGTAATTCTTAAAACAAAAAAAAAAAAACACACATTTCTCCCCTGAAAACCATAGTGTGGGTGAGTAAAGCACTTCCGTTTATTTACAGAAAGCTTAGTTTTTCTAAAGTTTTAACCGATATGTCCGATAATAGAGGCCACCACGCTAAGTATTCTAAGTATTACTCCTCGAGGCTCCTGACTACGGTAGCCATAATGCTCGGTGCAGCTTCATAGCTTACCAAAGTCGTACTAAAACATTTTGACTGATTTTTGAGCACTGTGCACCACATATAATCAGTTGGAGGTCAGTAAGCACAACCAGAATTCGTACACTAGGCATCGATAATGTAATAATGTAATAATGTAATAAAAGTGGTTGCCTTATTTTACATTTTAAGGCCATATGTTTACTGAAAACTTGAGTTAATTAAACGTAAAACATTGCACAAATTTTTACACATCAATTGCACATTGATTTAATGATGTAATGATGTTTTATTATTATTATTTCATTTGCTTTGCACAATTACTCTTACAAACAATTACAATTTCAAATTCAAATACAGGTGAATAAAACTGATTTGGATTTAGTTTTCTTTTATATATCATTTAACTGAAATGTTGATTGAAATATTCATAGAACATAAAGTAGAAAAGTGTTTGTTTTACTACAGTTCAGACATAAACACTAAATAAAGGTTATTTTGAGCTACACATACAGAAGCAGTGTGTAATGTATAGTATCTCACATTTTCAATGAGGGATAGGTCTGGTATTTTTTTTGTTTGTTTGTTTGTTTTTTGCGTTAATAGATAAAATGTGCTTCTTTGAAGTAATAAACATACCAGTCCTGTCTACAATTTTTGGAAACATTTCCTAACCTTTAAAAAACGCTTTTATTTTATTCATTTCAGCCTCTGCAGAGTGAATAATGTGTCCGTGCACTTTGGTACGCAGATACTCACAATATTAGCAAATCAGTCAATCAATAATTGCACTTCCCTGCTGACGTCAAATCACCTGGGTCTCACCTCTATCCGAGGCACACTGCTGCTGCTACAGCTCAGCCAATCAGCTCTCCCTCCTGCCCGCTTCTAAACCCATACATCACCCAGTGCCCCTTCCAATCTACTCCACCCATTTTTTAGCCTTTTCAAATTTGAGCAGAGGGTGGAGTCATCAAAAATCAGGGGGTTTTAGTGCCCCTTTAAGTTTACAGCCTCCCACACTATAGCTCTGTCCTGTATAATAACTGGTGGTGAAATGACACGAGGGGTGTGTACACGAGGCTACATTATAATTCACACTGTATGCTACCCAGTCAAGTGTGCACATGCTCAAGTTTGTGAAGCCTGTGGTCTCTCTGATAGGAGATAACACGGCAAGAAGCACACAGATTTTGTGTTTACACACACACTCGCACGCACACACACACACACACACACACACAAAACACACAGGGAAAATGAATCACTCTGATATGAATGCTGAGCAGCATGTAGTGGGATGCTGCTGATTCTTGTTATGATTCTAGCCTATGAATGTAAAGGCCAGGTGATACACATGCATAGACACACACACACACACACATACATACACACTAGCAGAACACATACATATCACATACATATCTGCTGTACCAAAATGTAACGACTCTGAAAACTGCAACCTTAACATAGAAAGGAAAAATAACAATTTTCTACAAATAACTGTTGCGCAAATACAAATGATGTCATTTTGGAAGATTCTGGCCCATATCACATAAAATATACAATAAAAAAATACATAAAATATACAAGAAAAAAAGCATCAGACCACCTACATGGATGCAGCAAATATATATATATATATAAAAAACGTTTTCAAACCCACATACGTGATTATTGCTCTCCTGCAGCTCGCAGTGACGTCAGGTTTTGATGCAGCTTCAATTCATGAGCTTTTCTTTATGGGTAGTAATTTAACCCCCTGCGCACTTACTAGGGGTGTCACGATTCTCTAAATCCTCGATTCGATTTCATTTTCGATTTGAGGGTCACGATTCGATTCGATTCTCGATTTTCTTGTTTTTTTTTTCTTGTTATTATTTTATGCCTCATAAAATTTAAATAATATATTTATTATTATTATTATTATTATAAATATTATAAATATTATTATTATTATTTATTAAGATATATATGGTAATGCCATCTAGTGACTTTTTTTGGTAGCAACAGTGTGCACTATTAAAACAAGCAGTTTATCAGAGCTGTGTGTGGATGGCTGGTGAAACTGCTCACTTACATGAAGCTGCAGTTCTTCATCAAACCACTAGTCGGAGCTGCAGCAGCTCAAGCCCCGCTCTCTTCACTCAGTCACTACTTCAGTACAGCCCAGCCACGGGCTACAGAGCTCAGCCAGTCCGTTTTTACTGTTTCTGTAAACAAATAAAGGTTTTAACCCCACTAACCGGATAATACAGCTCACTACAGTTCATCTTTCAGCCCAAGCAGCTAACAGCAGCAGGTTAGAACAGCCGACACGGAGTCACTGCTCGGATTACATTATAAACAGGTCAGTTAGCGCGCTGCTAACCTCAGGATGTTTATAACTACAGAGTTTAGTGGACACACCACGGCCGCCAGGTAAGTCTTTTAAAGGCTACTGAAGACTATTAAAGGCTATTAGAGGTTATTGAAAGCATTATTGGGGGGCAGAAATCAGTACAGGCTGGTTAGATAAGTGATGTGGTGAAACTGTGACTAGCGCTGTCACAGTGATGTTTATTAACGTCATTAAAACAGATTTTGTCAGGTATTGTCTTATAAATATTTACACACAACTTATATCTCTCCTAAAAAGCGTTTATTTTAGTCAGAAACACGCTTGTGTTTACTTTATCTGAGAGAAAGATGTTTTTTTAATTCAATGGAAAGCAACAGGTGTAGTCAATTATAAGTTTAAGATTTTTAATCCACCTCACTGTGATCTATAGTCAGTGTTCTCAAGTCACACTGACACACGCATTTCAGCGAGTTCACACGCTCTCACCTGCGCGCACCCACCCCTCCGTTAGATACAGATACAAAACCTGCGCGCCCAACCCCCGCCCCCCCTCCCCCGTTGGACAGATAAAAAACAGTGATCACACTCCCGCCGACACTCAAAACTTGAGAGCCCTGTCTATATTTCTATAAATCCGTTTTCAGTTTCTCCTCCGTGGTTGAAAGGCAGCTGTCTCTCACACAGCAGAACTGAGGGCGGGGCTGCGCTCATGCAGTGGCTCTCTCTATTTAAATGAATAGGATGCACTGTGTTGGTGCCGCGCCATTTGCGTAGCGCGCTGCGCTATTTGCGTAGCGCGCGCGGGAGGGATCGTCGATCCTCCTTTTGACTTCGATACTCGAGACCATGACCTCATTTCGATTCGATTTCGATAAAATATCGAGATCGTGACACCCCTAGCACTTACTGACTCACTCATTCATTTATTATAAATATCTAATCAGCATTATAGCTGATAGCAGTGCACCACAAAATACCTCATAGAGACATCAGGTAATGTTCATATCAACCACCGAAATGAGAAATTAATTTTATGTAAGTTACCTTTAGAGTGGCTTTATAGATGGTCCCAGAAGGTCTGTGTTCAGTATTTTTAAAATCATGAAATGATGATTTGAAATATTCCAAATATTTAAAATTAATTTATAATTTGTATAGCAATATTTTGTTTTGCAATTCGATATCGATTTTCAAAAACACTATTCATTTTTATATATTTTTTTTATTTAATGTTAAAATCATGTCAGACAGTGGTTCATTTTGTGTTGTGTTTAAGTCCCACCACTTGATGGTACTGTTGTTCTCTGCTGTTAGATCCCACTGTTCTGATTGCACAAACAATAAACTTATATAGTGTGGTTTTATACTGTGCTATTTTATTCTAAACTGTATTTATTCATAAATAATCACAATATATTTGCTCATAACCTTTGTACACACTAAGACAAAAAAGTACAGATCTGTACTTAAAAGAGTACAAAGCTTGTCGCTGGGGCTGTGCTTTATATTAGGGTACAAAATTAAAATATAGATTGTTTATCAGTACAGTAATACAGAATACTGAATGTACCTTTTGGCTGGTTAAATGGTACAAATCTGTACTTATTGCTGTTAGGAATTACTTTGTACTTCATAGGGAACAAATCTGACCCTGTAAAGACCAATATTGTAGCTTTGAGGGTACAATTATAAAGAGTGTACCTTTGATTACGAAAAAGTACTCATATCGTACCTCTGTTTTTTAGAGTGTATTGTAAAAAGCACTGTATTGCCAATTCAAATTCACACAGATATTTACATTCTGTTGGTAGTTACTCAGATATCAGCTGTAGACAGATCTTTTGAGTTGTTTAGTATCTCCTTAAAATAGCAATATCTGTCTCATATGAATACTTTTAATATTTAAAAAAGTGAAGGTAGTTTAAACTACCAAGATTAGGCTAAGGCCCTAAGTGTAGGACTTCTAAACAGAAGTCAATTGAATCTCAGTTAGCTGGAACACAGTCTTTGCTGTGGTGTTAAGCCTGTTAGCTGACATATCTGAGCCTAGTTATTCGAGCTAGCTAAGCTAAGGTTAGCTTAGCGACTGGGCTTCCGATTCACAACCAGAGTGAAAACTGTAATGTCCTCCTTCTGTCCTTTCAACAGCAGTACCTCAATTTTACTCATGCTCATCTAAATGCTTGTAAGTGGGATTTTAGTCAGACTGACTTGAATTTGTTACGGAGAAAGCAATTTCTTTTCTTTTTTATAATTTTATTTATATTTTTTTTCCATTTTCTCCCCAATTTACACGGCCAATTACCCAACCCACTCATTAAGACTCCCCCTTTCACCAGTAATGCCCCAACACACCAGGAGGGTGAAGACTAGCACACGCCTCCTCTGATACATGTCAAGTCAGCCACCGCTTCTTTTCGAACTACTGCTGATGCAGCATTGCCGAGCAGCATCACAGCGCGCTCGGAGGAAAGCGCAGCGACTCGGGTCCGATACATCAGCTCACAGACGCCCTGTGCTGTGGAAATCACCCGTTAGTGATGTGGAGAGAGAGCGCTGGACCACTCGGCGCCCGCAATTTGTTTTCTTAATCGCTAATTAAACTTCTTTCTCCTGATTATCAGCAGTTAAATATTTGTTTCTGTCAGACTGATGGTTCCTCAATTAATCAATTAATAATCTAAAATTGTTCACAATGTTTCTCACTTTGTGAACAAACTCAACTTTGTATTTGATAGGTTCAATCTATGAACATGTTTTCATGATGATTGGATGTGCGAAATAGTGTTTAATGCATTGTTATCTAATGCTAACAATGCTAGCTGATATCTGAATGCTTAACAGCTCAAAGGAGAACTCCGGTAAAATGGACTTTTGTTGTAGTAAAACATGATGAAAAGTACTTACCTTTGAAGAATAGCCAACCTGCATTCTCCCAGTGTTTCGAGATCCAGAAATTTTAACAGTTTGTCCAAACACCCTCCAGACTGGGTGACACGGAGCATAATTTGCCCCGCTTTTTTCCAGGCTCAAAGTAGCTCTACACCTCCTTTAGGGGTGGGCTTCATCAATGATTTCCCAGTTCGATTTGATTCCGATTCACAAGGTCCCGATTCTGTTCAAAATCGATTAATTTAGGTAAATTTCAGTTACAATAAAAAACTGTTGTTGAAATACGATATGTTATAATTATACAAGGAACAATCAAACTTCCATTATTAAAATATTAGTGTTTATATTATATAGACCTAACACAACAGTTACAACCTTCTTTTAATATCATTTAATGTAGCTTAGTTAATTTCACCATGCTTCACATCTCTTTACAGGTTAGGAATGGCCACTTCTCTCAAATGTTTACATGTGGGTAAAATATGATTCAGAACATTAATGAGGCTTTGGAAGCCATCGTTTTTTAACAGCGCTTTATGAACATATATACTGACATTTTAGTTACATAAAACAAAAATATAACATACTTCATACATTTCTTATTTAATTACAAATAAACATGTGAAATTTTCCAAACCCACTAGTTCAGATGTGATAATATAACACATATTATAATAATATAATATAAGCACAGTGATAATAAAGACAAAACAAGCAAAATGAATAATGTAAAGAGAGAAAACTTAATTAAATTCTAAGGAAAAAACAGCCCCCCCTTTACAAGAGCCTCTTCCTCGGCCGGTAATCACGTTCATCCCTGGGGACAAAATAATCTGAATAAGTAACAGCGCTTAATAGAGAATGTGATCATAATTCCGATATTTACACATTAAATTATTATTTTTATTAGAATATTTATTCATGAAATGAATAAACAAAATAAATGTTATATACAGAAAAAAAATACAAATCACAAAGTTTTTCCGTCTAACAATTAAACCTGTTACACTGAGCGACTGCCTGACCAGCGGTGGGGTAGGGGGTATTAGTTTAGCGGGAGCGGCCGCATGTAAGGCCAGTAAGCCCAGCTAAAGAGGGATTAGCTTAACCAGTGATTTGGCTAACCCGCTAATGGTTGATTCAGTCGGTTAGGTTACTTTAAATAAGGTACAGGCGAAAACATCACTGGAAAACATCTTAAAACAGTTGTAAATGTACTAGTTTGATAAACACAGACAGCACAGCCCTAACCTCCTTGCTAGAATCTGGAGAGTAGTCTACGTAGACTCTGCATAGCCTAGCAGCCAACGCCAGTAGTAATAGCAGCGCTCGGAGCTGAAGCTCACCTTATAGGATGTAAACGCTGTTTTTAATAAGTTTCTTGTGCACTTTTTAAGTTGGTAATGCCTCGTTTTTAATGTCAGGGCTCTCCAGATTCTAGCAAGAAGGTGTGGAGCTACTTTGAGCCTGGATAACGGTGGAACGGTTATCAACTGTTAAAATTTCTGGATCTCTGAACGCTGTGGGAGAACGGAGGTGTGCTAGTACTTTTATTATGTTTTACTACACTACACCAAAAGTCCATTTTACACTGGAGTTCTCCTTTAATGAAACACAGTCAACTTGAATACGATGATGTCATTGTGTGATGTCATCCAGGGAAACTGGATGAATGCAGCATATCTGCGCTACTTGCGCAATTTATGTAATATGTCGATACAGTATGCAGTATGTAAAAAGTGCTGTAAATAAAGTGTGTTAGCATGAAAAGCATGGCTGCTTTTTATTGTGTTGGCACTGGATGTGTTTTGAAGACCTGCCTATAAACCAGTGCTTGTGACCAACACCTCAAACACACACACAGACACACACCTCAAACACACACACACACACACGAATATGCATGCATAAAATGTGTTAGAATTGCTAGAGCAAAGCAAGTAATCTCTCTCTCTCTCTCTCTCTTTCTCTCCTCCTCTTTTTTTTCACGTTCTCGCTCGCCCCCCTCTCCGCTCTCCTTTTTTAACAGTCTGCTGTGTTTGTTGTTTAAATGGCTTCGAGAAAATTGGCCACTTTGGCCGCTCTGAAACTCCTGCAGCTGTCAGTAATCGCCTTCGCTCGCTGGTGAGCTTGTGTGTGTGTGTTGTGCGTGTGTGTGTGTGCGCATGGACATTTGTGTGTGTAAGTGTGTGTGTGTGTGTGTACGCGTGTGTATGGAGAGGGTCACAGCGAGCGGCCCAGAAAGCGCCATTAAGAGAAAATGATAGCTCTGTGTCTGAAACTCCATTACATACCAAACACTTTAAAGAGTGGACCACGCTTCATTATGGGCCTCAATGAATTATTCATCTCTCTCTCTCTCTCTTTCTCTCTCTCCCTCTGGATCTCTGGCTCTCTGGCTCCCTCCTTAACCTGGAGCAAAGCTGTAGAGCGAGGGGAGAGCGTGATAAGACAGTCGCCGGTGCTGGCAGTGACTGTGTGTCTGTGTAAAGGGCCTCATTGAGAGGAGAATAAGAGCGGACTGCGTTTTTTAAGGCCACAGGAGAGGGCAGCGTATGAAGAGCCGGGGGAATAGCTGAAAAGACCTGACTCGTACTAAATGGGTAATAGAGCACTACTGTCATAGAGCCTCCCTGATGCACACTTTTCAGGAGGCTTTGATGTCTGGTGTAGTGTTGGCTCTGTGTGTGTGTGTGGCTTTGTGTGTGTGTGTGTGGCGTTGTGTGTGTGTGTTAGGAAGAAAAGGAAAAAAAAACAGATAAGAAAAGAACATTTACAAATCAAACGCACAGAGAAGCTGCAGGTGTTCTTTTTGCAGTGCTGATAGTTTTGACTCGAAATGAATGAAATGAAGGGGGGGGGGTCTAAGACTTTTGCACAGCATAGTGTTGTATATGAATGACATTTATACATTATACCGTTCTAATTTATTAGTTTGAAGGCATAAACCTTTGTGAATCATTTAGAAACTGTTCAGAACATTTTGTGGAGTCCCACAGGGTTCAGTTGTAGGGTTTCTTCCATTGTGTGTTTTTTTTCTGAATTCTGGCAGCCACGTAGATCCAAGAGTGCAGCACTGAACTGTAAGCCTATAAACAGGTTTTAAATTCTTACAAAAAGCTGAAGCGTAACTACACTCACATGCCAAAAGTCATGGGATAGGAACTAATATTATCATAACCTTGGTCTTTTCCCATGTCCCATAGAAGCTAAAGAAGGCTGCACTGACCTGCAGGATATACAAGTGCATCTACAAAATCTGAACATCATTGAAAAGTTAGTTTATGTTAGTAATTCAGTTCAAAATGTGAAACTCATATATTATGTAGATGTATTAAACACAGAGTGATCTATTTTAAGCTGCTGGTGTTGGTCCACTGTGTTATATCAAGTCTAAAGTCAGTGCAGTGTTTTCCCAGAAAATCTTGCAGCACTTTCTGCTTTTCTGGAGATGCAGATTTCATTTTCCAGCAGGACTTGGCACACTGTCCACACTGCTCAAAGTATCAATTAATCTTATATAATATTCTAATTTTCTGAGACAATGATTTTTGGGTTTTTATTGGCTGTAAACCATAATCATCAACAATAAAAGAAATAGACGCTTAAAACAGATTACTCTGTGTACTATTAAGTTTCACATTTTGTACAGAATTACTTAAATAAAAAATAACTTTTCAATTAAGTTCTTTCCAATTTTTTGAGATGCACTTGTAGTCTTCCGTGGAATGTAAATGTGATTTCTGCCAGAATCACTGGTCTGTTTGAATGGACAATTTTATGACACACAAACTATGTCACACTGTGGATTGAGACATGTTTTAATGCCCATACAATTTAAGAAATAGAATGTCCCATCAATGAGCATGCCGGCTGGTGTTCAGCCTCACTACATTTTAACATTGTATAAAAAACAATTCATATTTTGTGTGTGTGTGTGTGTGTGTGTGCAGGCACATGTGTGCACGCATATGCCAAAAGCCTGGTGACACTGCCCCCATCTGTGTTGTGACTGTTTTAATTATCCATCAGGCTCTGCCACTGGCCACATGGAGTATGAGTAGGACATAAAATCATGCTGCCTTCAGAACCTCCCTCTCTCTTTCTCTTTCTATCTCTCTATCTCTCTCTCTCACACACTCTCCCTCTTTCTCTCTCTAAATCTTAAAATCTTAATCAAATAGAACATTTTGTCAATTTACTAGAACTGTCACAACATATTACATATAAACTGACATCTATATTATATTCATTCAGAGCTACTGTCTCTGCTGTCGAGGAAACCTTTCTGCTATGTTTTAAAGCATTGCTGTGAGGATTTGATTGCATTCTGTGTTGAAAAGTCACTTAAGGATTTTCATCTAGTAATTACTTATAAACAGAGGTGGGTAGTAATGCCTTACCATTTTTATTTATATTTATTTCAGATTTTCTCCCATTTTTTCCCCAATTTAGTTAGGCTGAGTAGTCCCACCCTTTCAGCTGCTAGTAAGTTGTATATCCCCATCACTAGTGATGCCACAACACAAGGAGTGTGAACACTACTAGCACATGCCTCCTTCAATATCTGTGAAGTGAGCCACCGCCTTTTTTCCAACTGCTGCTGATGCAGCATTGCTGAGTAGCATCACAGCGTGGCTCGGAGGAAAGCGCAGCTACTCAGTTCTGATACATCAGCTCACAGACGACGTGTGCTGATTGACATCACCCTAGAAGTGAAGAGGGAAAAGAGCACCATCTACCCACCCAGAGAGAGAAAGGACAGTTGTGCTCTCTCAGGGCTCTGGCAGTTGATGGCAAGCTGCATGACCAGGATTTGAACCAGTGAATTAATGCCTTACGTTTACTCTGTTCCATTTACTTAAGTAACTTTTTAAACAAATTGTGTATGATAGCTTCCTTCACAAATCAAATGTAACAAGCATCTTACGCGATTTCTTTTGCCGCTACAGAATTTACTTTCAACATTCGATACCGCATCATTAACAGCATTCAAGAGCTGAGAAAACATGTTGTATAAACAATTGGTTGCCAGGTAAGCAGTGGCAGGTATAATGGCATTGTTAAAAGTTGTTTTAACAAATATTTGATCTGACCATGTATTTTAGCGGGTGGCAATGTTTGCTACTGTAACTAAGTATGCCAGTACTTTCTTAAGTTAGCTTGTTTTTTTTTTTCTCTCTTTTTTTATATTTTCTATTTTATTATTTAAACTTTTTAATGGGATTGAGAAAGCAACTCAATACTTGAGTAGTGTTTTGCTGAACACATTCTTTCTTTTATTTTAGTAATAATTAGGGGTGGGCAATATTATATCGTATACAATATATTGTAACACAGAAATATCATGATATTAAAAATCCATATCGTGATAATAGGGCTGTTCTGTCTTAAAAGTAGTCTATTATTCACTGTGAAGCTTTAAGTGTATTTATTGTATAATTGTTTTAGTTTGCAGTTTATATGCATGCACTAAATATTCTGGAATATTATTTGCTGCATTATATTATTTTATGCTGTATTATTTATTTTGCCACATTATGTTTTCCTATATTGCCAAGTATATTGTTATCGCAAAAATACCCTGAAATATCGTGATATTATTTTAGAGCCATATCGCCCACCCCTAGTATTAATCCAAATGAAAATTGAAATTGTCACTTCTACTCGATTTAGTATGAGATATTATTTTTAAAGTAACAGTACTTTAACTTGAGTTCTGATTTTGGCTACTCTACCCGCCTCTGCATGTAAAGAAGTGCAAATTTGCATATACATTCATAAAAGTGAGGAATCTAAGTCTGTAATAGCAAACAGTTCATGGAGATTAATTGTAAGTAAAGTAAACTCTTTCGGACAGTCAGTTACACATATTCACTTACAACGGACAATAGTGTTGACAATTTTCCAGTGAATAGGAAACTTGTTGACTCAAAGCTAGGGGGCAGGTGCAGAGGCAGGTGCCCATTGCTCTCCATTAGAATTGAGCTCAGACTGGGTTTATTGGTTCTTTTCTAAATACAGAAAATTGCTTCAAAATTGTCGTCCATGATAAGTAGTATTTTAAATTACTATAATCCTTCACCACCTGGTCTTCCTTTTTCTGTACTAAGAATACAGGGGAGCGAGAATCACAGTGCTTTTGTTTGAAAGGAAATTACAAGCCCAAATCAGAAAAGGTTGAGACAGTTTGGAAAATGCAGTTAAAATAGTTTCTTACATTTACATTTACTTACTGTATGAAGCAATATGTTCAACTTTATTTTATTTCTTCATTTGTTAATATACAGCTCTGGAAAAAAATAAGAGAGCACTTAAAAATGATGAGTTTCGTTGATTTTACCTCATTGAAAACCTCTGGAATATAATCAAGAGGAAGATGGATGATCACAAGCCATCAAACCAAGCTGAACTGCTTGAATTTTTGCACCAGGAGTGCAGGCATAAAGTCATCCAAAAGCAGTGTGTAAGACTGCTGGAGAAGAACATCCCAAGAGAGACTTGGCTCTCACTGATTGTGGAAACTTCACACTAGACCTCAAGCACCTCAAGCAGTGTGCCTCTCCACTCTTCCTCCAGACTCTGCTCCTTTGAATTCCAATTAAAATGCAAAAAATGCAAAAAGATGGTCAGTGATAGTTTGGAGAGACATGTCATCTGCTGGTGTTGATCCACTGTATTATATCAAGTCTAAAGTCAGTGCAGTGTTTTCCCATGAAATCTTACCGCACTTCATGTTTCCCTCTGCTGACAACTTTTATGGAGATGCAGATTTCATTTTCCAGCAGGATTTGGCACACTGCCCACACTGCCGTCTTATTATGAATCAGTTTCTCTGATTTTACTATTTATAGGGATATATTGTGGCGTGGAAGAGGAAGGAAGACCCGTGAGACTCATGATGAACGCTCATAAGCTCTTTTATTCAACAGGCTTGGCACTCACTTACAGTCTTCAACAAGACTAGGAGAGCTAAAACCATCAACCCACAGAGCTCAAATAACCCAAAGGCCACCAACCCAGCTGTGTGTCTCCCAGATGGCAGATCCAGAGTGGTGCCCACCCTCTCTGCATAACCCCTCCCAAGGGAGATGCCCCACCCCTGTCATCCTCGCACACAGGAGAACAGAAACATGCCTGCAGGCAGCCACACACACACAACCCAGAGCCGCCACAATATTTAATTAAAATGAACATTGATGTTTTATTTTATAAACTATGGACAACATTTCTCCCAAATTCCAAATAGAAAATATTTTCATTTAGAGCATTTAAAATGACAGAAATAGCAAAAAAGATGCAGAGCTTTCAGTTCTTAAATAATGCAAATAAAGCAAGTTCATATTTATAAAGTTTAAGAGTTCTGAAATCAATATCTGTTGGAATAACCCTGGTTTTTAATCACAGTTTTCATGCATCTTGGCATGTTCTCCTCCACCAGTCTTACACACTGCTTTTGGATAACTTTATGCCTTTACTCCTGGTGCAAAAATTCAAGCAGTTCAGCTTGGTTTGATGGCTGTAATCATCCATCCTCCTCTTGATTATATTCCAGAGGTTTTCAATTTTGGTAAAATCAAGGAAAACATAATCTTTAAGTGATCTCTTTTTTTTTTTTTTTTTCCAGAGCTGTCTATTATAAAGCACAGATTTTTTTAACAGTGGGATGAAGACATTTGCCTGTGAAAGTGTTTTTGTGGGTTTTTTTTTAGTTATAGAAATAGAGGTGTAGTTGAAGTAGTTAAAGAAAATGTTTAAGCCATTTGAACAAAGATCTCTGCTGCACTTCAACAGTATCCATTTTCTCTTGCATGTTCTACGGAGTAAAATACAAACCATTAAATTTCCAAACACTGCTTTGTTCATGTGATAGCTTAAGGGGAAAAAGGGATTTGCACCAGCCTACAGTGTTATTTCTATTCACGCAGTGGTGGGTGTATACTACAAAGACAACAAAAGCTCGCGCGCATTCTGACAGCGTGTTCTCGTATTGTCGGCTCAGTGTGAAAAACACGCTTTCCTGGAACCGCTCGTGTACGCGTGCGCGCGTGTCGTTTTCATGGGGACGCTTTGTTTTCAAAAAGTATGTGAGGTTTATACAAATTGCAGGTTCCTGCTGAAATTAGGTATTCATGTGAAATTGTAAAAGAAAAATGGTATGAAATATAAGAAAGTGAATATCAACAATGACAGTGAGTAAATCATGGGATATGAAAGGAAAATAGTTCAGACTGTAGGTATTAAAGAAAGAGAAAAGGAAGACAATGTCACTTTCTTCCATTATGAATGAAAATGAAAATTTCAGAGAAGAAAAACAAGCATAACCTACCTAATTACTGTATTTTAAGTCGCACTATCAATGAACATATATTTTCTGGTCTATTTTCATACATTTTAAGTTTTTTTTTTTTTTTTAAGGATTTTAAGGTGCATTTTAAGAGACATTATAAGGAACTTCTATTAAATTCAGCAGGTCTCACCGCTGGGTGGTGGTTGTTGGGGGATTAGATAACTAATTTAAGTAAAGCTAAGCTAAGTAAACAAAACTGTAATAAAAAAGACTTTTATTTTAAAGTCAAACAAGCACTAGAAGTTAATCCACACAGATTTCTCTCCTGAAAACTGTTTATTTGGGTGAGTAAAGCAGTTACTTACATTTATTTACAGTAGGCCTAGACTTCCAAATTTCCCCAGCACTAGCCTGGAACATTAGCATTAGCAGCTAACCACTCCAGCAGTGCTAGCCGGGCTTAGGAGCAGGCTACAGGCCGATAATACTCACCTCTGAATGGGAAAATAACAAGCACAGTTAGCGGGTAATGCTAATGCTACTCCAACAGTGCTAGCTGGGGTTAGCAGCAGGCTACAGGCCGATAATACTCCCCTCTGAATAGGGAAATAGCGAGCACGGTTAGCAGGTAATGCTAATGCTACTCCAACTGTGCTAGCCGGGGTTAGCAGCAGGCTACAGGCTGATAATACTCCCTCTGAATAGGGAAATAGCGAGCATGGTTAGCGGGTAATACTAATACTACTCCAACAGTGCTAGCCGGGGTTAGCAGCAAGCTACAGGCCAATAATACTCACCTCTGAATGGGGAAATAACGAGCACAGTTAGCGGGTAATGCTAATGCTACTCCAAAAGCGCTAGCTGGGGTTAGCAGCAGGCTACAGGCTGATACTACTCACCTCTGAATAGGAAAATAGCGAGCATGGTTAGCTGGTAATGCTAATGCTACTCCATTAGTGCTAGCCGGGGTTAGCAGCAGGCTACAGGCCGATAATACTCACCTCTGAAAGGGCAAATAGCGGTTAGCGGATAATGCTAATGCTACTCCAGCCCTAGTGCTGGAGAACTAAACTGAAACTTCTGAATAACACTGCAATTTGGTGGAGTGGCTATACTGATTTTTCTTTTCACATCACTGAAGCGTCGTCATGTGTGTAAGCCCTTCTTTATTGCCCTTCTTTATTCCTCAGCACACAAACGTCCTTGTGTGAATACAAAAATATGTTCATGTGTGTGTGTGTGTGTGTGTGTGTGTGTTTGTGTGTGTATGTCTATATCTGAATATGTTTACTGAAGCTCACTCGGTCCTTTTGTTGTATTATTTTTTACTGTAGTAAGAAATGGGTTGTAAATGAATCAGATACGAGTAGCTTTTATCGTATGCTGTGATTAATGCACTACTGCAGAAAGACTGTATACGGCCTGTATGAACTAATTAGCTATATAAGAGCAGTATATGCAATTAACCTTCATACATACCGGTATGTCATTGTGACCCTCAACCGCCGTGCTTCGTCTGAGGGAGGGATCTGTACCTATTGTCGGTGGCAAATCAGTAGATGAGAGTTATGTGGTTCTACTGCAGTTAATCGTGAACTAGCTTATTTATCTTTTGCCATTTAGCACAAACGAACACATTAATGTGTGGTAAACATTGCCCAAAACAATTTGCATAAAAGTGACAGAGCCCTTAAACGGCTCATTCTGAAAGAGACCAAAACTGGCAAGAATAGATCAGGGATCTCTTTTTTGGAAAGTCCTTAATGAACGTTAATTAATGTTTTGTGTAGCCCATAGACCTAATCTAACTTGTATAAAAAGAGATATAATATGTCTTCTTTAAATAGGGAACCTTTACGTTTTATGAAAATATTTAAAGTTGAAGTTTTCTGGGGACAGTTTACAAATTAGCACACAAATGAAGTGATATAAAGACAAATCGTTTCTGCATGGTTCTGCATGGTTGTTGGAGGAGCCTGTCGACAGCTGCTTATTAGGTGACGCTGTGTGGTTTGTAAATGTTAATAACATGCTATAGAATGCAAATGAAAACTACATAAATACAGCTCTGGAAAAAAAATAAGAGACCACTAAATGATGATGTTTTTCCTTGATTTTACCAAATTAAAAACCTCTGGAATATAAACAAGAGGAAGATGGATGATCACAAGCCAGCAAACCAAGCTGAACTGCTTGAATTTTTGCACCAGAAGTAAAGGTATGAAGTTCTCCAAAATCAGTGTGTAAGACTGGTGTAGGAGAACATGCCAAGATGCATAAAAACTGTGATTTAAAACCAGGGTTATTCCACCAAATATTGATTTCTGAACTCTTTTATAAATATGAACTTGTTTTCTTTGCATTATTTGAGGTCTGAAAGCTCTGCATATTTTTTGTTATTTCATCCATTTCTCATTTTCTGCAAATAAATGCTCTAAATGACAATATTTTTATTGGGAATTTGGGAGAAATGTTGTCCGTAGTTTATAGAATAAAACAACAATGTTCATTTTACTCAAACATAAACCTATAAATAACTAAATCAGAGAAACTGATTCAGAAACTGGAGTCTCTTTATTTTTTTCAGAGCTATATGTATTTTCTAGAGCTAAACGGTGGTGTTTTATCTCTAGTAAGTAAAAAACTAAAATAATTGATTACTAAGACTAACCACAGTGTATTTAGACTGAAAGGAAATATAGACATTGTGCCTCCAGGATAACATTATATCTGGTCCTGCTAATACTGATGAATTGATGTGGCCTGTGTTTTTTGTTGAAGATTTTTTTGTATGCCTGAAGGAGTTCAAGAGATGTCCAAACAAAAAGATAATCACTTGCCTACAATAACATATAGTGATTTTAGTGGAGCTGTGGCTTTCCAGTGCTAATGGATACTGTGCTGCTGGTATTTCTGGGAATTCTTCATTTGAAATGAGTGAGATTGAAAATGGCCAGTGAACTGCCATTCCCTTACTGAAGTGTTTTTTTTTTTCCCCCTTTCATCCGTTCATTCATCCTTTCGTCTGTTCTTTCACCCCCCCCCCCCCCCCCTCTCTTTCTCCAGGACCTCTTCAAACATCTCTATACCATAATGACATTTGCATACAGATGCTTTCCAAATAACCCCCCCTCACACACACAACCTCCAGCCCCCCATAACCCGACAATCAGCTGAGGCCTGCTACCCTGGCAACAACACAAGTATACACACACACACACACTTTTTTCCATGAATCAAGGACATGAGGTCACACACTTGTCCCATATATACATATGTCAACGTTGCCTAATCAAATTCTCATAACTGCTTATCTTGCTGTTTAAAATGAATAAAACAAATGATTTATTTGTGTATTGTTTATCAGTTTATTTGTTGTCTTTAATATCAATTATATCCTATGTGTAACATATTGTAAGTGGACCTGCAGATGACATAATAATAATTCTGTTTTATTTAGTATTTCTAATATTGATAATAATAAGCCAAAAGTCAAAACTTAGGGTGAATGAGTAACTAACCCTCTTAAAATTCTAAAAAGTGAGTGATGCCATAGAAGAAGCACCTTTTTGCGAGAAGAGAAAAATATTTACATTGGACAGATCCTTTAAATCAACTTCTTAAAATCGGTAAAAAAAAAAAAAAAAATATATATATATATATATATATATACACAGTATATCTCTTTTACATTTTTTTTTTGAATGATACTAAATTGTGGATTCTGTGTCTAACTTTGCATATCTTTAATTGTTAAAGTTTAAATTATTTTCAGATGAATAGCAAAAACTTACTTTCATTAAAATTTCTTTTTTTTTTCTCTTTTTTTTTTTTTTTAGAATATATGTCCATAACCACAGTAACCAAAAATACATGTTTTTGTTCTTCCAAGTTAAAATAATACGATTTATAGTATTAATACAATTTATAATTAAAGTTTGGGTCATGTAACTTGTAACCTTACATCTCTCTGTTTATATTTAAAAGGCTGTATACATTTTAAAGCTGTTGATAGCATTTTTTTTTCTTTTCAAAATTTCAACTTTTAATAATGAACTTGTAAATGTAAAATAAAAGAATCACAGTGATCTCTTTGAGCAGATAAAAACAACATCATTTATATGATTAAAAAATGTTAGATGGTTACAAATGAATGGAAAATAAGAACTTTCAAAAGTATATACGAGTGCATCTCAAAAATAAAATAGATACTTAAAAACCATCACTTATTGTAGAAACTTCATTCTAGACCTCAAGCAGCTTGGACTGTGTGTCTCTCCGCTCCTCCTTTAGACCCTGGTGCCTTGACTTACAAATGAAATGTAAAATTTACTGATGATCAGTGATGGTTTGGAGGGACATGTCATCTGCTGGTGTTGGTCCACTGTGTTATATCAAGTCCAAAGCACTTCATGCTTCCCTCTGCTGACAACTTTTATGGAGATTTGGATTTTATTTTCCAGCAGGACTTGGCACACTGCCCACAGTGGTCTTATATAATATTCACATTTTCTGAGACACTGATTTTCTATTTTTCTGGCTGTACGCCATAATCATCAACAATAAAAGAAATGAACACTTAAAATAGATCACTCTGTGTGTGGGATGTACATACTGAGAAATGTTAAATAAACTGTATCTTATTTTTTCTGTCTTAGCTATTCATTATAGGTACTTTTTACTCATAATATGAAGTAAATGCTACTCCACTTAAAGACAATACAACTTTTTCACAACTTTGTCACGCTTCAGTTTCCTTGCCCTTCTGTCCAATAAAGTATCCTGTTCTTTAGGCCTTCTGCACTGCAGCACATGTGCTACTAAGCTGATTTAACAGGATTTAGCAGCTCCGCAGAACAATCGTACAGATCAGACAAACAGCAACACACATTTCAGAGCACCTCCGCCCACACTGTATTACACCTTACAAAAACAACACATTATTCTAAAGCTTTTATCGTCTGTCTGCTGTGGAGTGGGTGAATGGTGGCAGACACGAAACGATTAAAGTATTAGAACAGTGTAGGATCCCACTGCTTTTAAGTGCTTTAAATATAAGTACATACCGTATTTTTAGGACTTTAAGGCGCACTTAAAATACTTTTAATTTTTCCAAAAATCGATGGTGTTCCTTATAATCCATTGCACCTTAGGGTGAATTTTCCGTAAGGTTTTCAGTCTCCAGCACTAAGGCTGGGTGCAGCAGCATTAGCATTAGCCTTTAATCGCAGTGCTAGCTCTTTTGTTGTTCAAAGATGTGTATCAGTATCAGACTGATAGCGTCCTGGGTTTCCGGAACACTCAGTCTAGGGTCAGGGTTCCTCAGTCTGGTGCTATCAGGCACCATTTACGCCCCGCTTGTGCTGCGGTTAGCGGCTAATGCTAATGCAGCTGCACCCAGCCTTAGTGCTGGAGAAGCTTTACTGAAAACTCACCCTTAGACAAAATATTGGAATTCTAAGCTTAACGTAAATAAATTTAAGCGCTTTACTCGCCCAAATTAAGTTTTCATAAGAGAAATCTGTGTAGATTAACATCCAGCACAAGAATTACAATTTTGTTTACCATTAGAAGGGAAACAATGTGTGCCTTATGTATGAAAACAGACCAGAAAATAGACGATCATTGATAGTGCACATTAAAATCTGGTGCACCTTATATATATATTTACAGGGACTAAACAAACTAAGCTAACAAGCTAAGCTAACTAAGTAGCTAAATGCATTCCTTAGAAGGAGTGTCCACAAATATTTATAACATTATAATGTTTCTCTATCTGGGAGTTTTTATGTGGTAGTTTAATTCTATTGAAAGTCATTTGGTTCATTTCTATTGGACCATTCATAACTGAACTGATTTAAATTAAAAAAAAAGTCAGAAACAAACTTTTTTTGTACTATTTACTATATTTCTTTCTACTTTTTCTAGAGTATTATAGGTTTCAGTTATTTATTGTCATATGGATTTGTAATCTTCCTTCACTTTAAATAGTTTATGTTGTGTTTAAATCCTAAAATGTGATAATGAATTTAAAATTTCGGCCCAAACCATTTAAATAAGAATTAATTCATCAAAAGCAGCAACTCAGACATCAGGGCATAGTAGCATTCGATCCAACAAAGCAAAGGAAGATCTAATTTTTATTGTTTTTAATGTTATTGTGATATGATTAAATATTAAATCATGTTTATTGGCATGGTTTGAGAAGTAAAAATGTCAATATCATATATATAAAAAAGAAAAGTCCTAAGCACAAGCTTGTAATGCGTTGGACGTTAGGAAAAACAATTATTTAAGTTAATTGGATTTAATTTAAACATTAATTATTATTTTTTTATATATATTAGATTAACAGACATAAAACATAAAACAGACATACAGACATAAAACAGCATTTTTAGATTTTTTTTTTTTATCACTGGAACATAGTTCAGTTCTGAAAGGGTTAAATCATTCAATGTTTTTTTTTTGTTTGTTTTTTTTGTTTCTACTTTTTTCATCATTATATTTTATTTTCTCGCTCATCTCTAATTCTCCCCTTTCTGTTGTTTATTTTTATCTCTTCTTCTTTGTTTTGTTTTTACAATATAATAGAATAATACACAATATATATTATATTGTTTAAAAAAATAATGATTGATGGAATAAAATCTAGCCCAATTAAAAATATATATATATTATATATATTATATATATATTACAAAAAAAGTCCTAAATAAAATTGATGGTGTAATATGATGGTGTATACAATGTACTGGTAGTGTATTACACATTTTTGCCATTTGCCATAAAATACATTTCTTGTAGATTTTCGTATAGCATGTTATGTAAATGCATTTTGTAAACCTGACTATATGCGCATAATCGTCTGTGAGCTGTTGTGATAGTTGTGCGGCACGCCGGCCGCTTCATTGTTGTTTGGCTTCAGTTTATGATAGAGATAGTGCCGTCTCAGCTCTTTTGTGTGTCAGCATTTTCCCCCTCCAGACACTCCACTTTTTTTTAATGTCTACAACTAACCTCAGCGAAGGGAGAGAAAAAAGAAAGGGGGAGAGGGAGGGGTGTAAAAAGCGGAAGAGTGCTGCTGTGTCAGACTGATATCTAGCACAGTGACAGCTGGGCCGGCTCCCCTTTCTCTCTCTCTCTCTCTCTCTCTCCCTCTCTCTCTCTCTGTCTCTTTCTCACTCTCTCTCTTGCTTTCCCTCTCTCCTCTCCCTCTTTTCTTCTCCGCCACAAAGCCTATTAAGTATGCCATTTGCTCAAAGGGCCCGGAGCCTCCCGTGGCCCCAGGCTCCACCCAAAAGTGTGGCAGCTCTTTGTCATTGTGATGAGGCGGCAGGCCGAGTGCAGCTAGTGGAGTTTTTTTTTTTTTTTTTTTTTTTGAGTGTGTGTGTGTGTGTTTACTCAGCACCCAGCCAGGCCCATGTCTGCCCGCTGCTGTTGCTGCTGGGAGCACACACTCACACTCACACACACACAGAGGGCGAGAGGGAGGGGTAAAGAAAGGGGAGGAGTGAGTGAGAGTAAGAGTGAGTGAGTGAGAGAGTAAACTGAAGAAGTGTCCTGACTGGAGAATGGAACTGGGAGGTCTGGAAGAGGAGTGTGGGGGGTTTAGATGCCCTTTAGCATCACTGGCATGGGCTCGGCCTGTCAGGGGGCACCAAAACAGGCACTGAGAGACTGGAGATGATGATCATGTAGACTGGCACACAGGATAAAGTGTGTGTGTGTGTGTGTGTGTGTGTGTGTCATGCTATTGTTTGTGATTCTTGTTGACTTGTCAATAGGGCTACTACAACTACTACTACTGCTGCTCCTACTAATAGTACTGCTTCTATTACTCATAATACTACTACTGCTGGGCCAGTTACTACTGCTACCACTAATACTACTACCACCACTACTACTAATGCAACCACAACTGCACCAGCTACTGTATTTACTACTACTGTCACTTCCACCACTACTGGTTTTACTAAACTAAAACTAAAAATTTACAAAACTAAAACTAGTTCTGTTTCTGTATTTACTGCTGCAACTTCTACTACTACTACTACTACTACTACTGTCACTAGCACCACAAGTGGTAGTATTTTAGTTTTACTGCTAAAACTACTATTTCTATTGGAAGTATTTCTGTTTTACTACTAAAACTACTACTAGCACTGTTCATATTTCTGTTTACTACTAAAACTACTATTACTGCTGCTAGAATTTCTGTTTTACTACTAAAACTAAATATAGTTCTGTTTAGTGCTGGGCGATATAACGATATCGATTTGTTTCGCGATAATTTTTCCCTCGATGACGATGATAAGCCTGTGCAATAGAATTCGATAAACATTCATTTCCATTTCCCGTCTAAGTAGCGCCGCAAACGGGCGCAGCACGTGATCACGCTGAACTGCATGCTCAGCCAAGTACCACTGGGGCTGGATCTGATCCAAGTCAGCTGACCAACGAAAACACAAAACGTGTAACCAATCCAGAGGACGCTGGAGCAAATTAATAAATAGTTAAGAAAATTGTAATATCACGCAGTTATTCTCATGCATGCAACAAAAAACCCTAAAGAAAAGTGGAGTATTGACCAACACACGCAAACAACGATAGTGTTTGGACTGTGGGACTAAACGGCCGGACTGTTCAGCGCGTTTTAAATACATTTTAAGTAAATTTTAAGCACTAAATGTAATTAATTCAATTTATATTAGGACCGCGGGGCAGGTGCGGCAAAAATGTGTATGTGGCGGGCGCGGGATTAAAAGAAGAGTTTTTTTGCGGAGCGGTAACAGGACAAAAACACCTTAAGAATGATGTCTAAATTACTTTCCTCTAATCTAATATAATTTAACATGGTTTAAGAATATAAAATAATTTCTAAACAAACGAACTTTTTAATATTGAGCTTATGGCCCAAGTGCAAAAACACAAAATCATTTATCATTTAGATTATCTGCCTGAACGCGAACCCGAACCCGAGCTTGAACGCCAGCCTGACTCAGGCGCTGCATGAACTCGGGCTGGTCCAGAACACCGCTTTCCTTGGGCCCTGTCAGGTTATAGGTGAAAGAAAATGGTCTGTTTTTAATATAACAAATCACACTGTGATTTTTGTGATATTTCCCCAATTACAGCTCAGCTGCGCGTTTAAAGCTCAACGCATGAATTAATCGGTGCGCTGCGCGCCGCGCGTGCTCTCGGGGCATTTGACGCGTCTGTCAAGCAAGTTAATGCACCGTTTTGGGGGCAGAGATTAAGAAGTACAGCAGCTACATCTCAGATTTGTAGTTTAATGCTCTACTAAATTAGTGGCTTTAAAACTGGCTCATGATATGGTCGGTTCTGGCTGGATTTTTTCCTGCCTACAGGCTGCATTTGACGGAAAGCAGCTCCTCAGTCAGACAACAGTGTCAGCATATAAATCGCGTGTATTTCCTACAGGACAAACCATTTAAAAGTGCAGATGAACTCAATAAAAATCACACAGTGTCTGTCTGGCTTAAAATACTTAGGTACAGCTTTTAAATTAATAAATCAACATTCATTAAAAATCAGTGAAAATTTATTCCCCTTTTACCTCCTTTTATCCCTATCCAATGATGTTTTACCTTTAAACTTATTTTACATTGTACTTGACTATTGTAAGTCGCTTTGGACAAAAGCGTCTGCCAAATGTAATGTAATGTAATGTAAAAAATGACAAGCTAAGCTAATAAACTATTTAATAATAACAGAAAAATAGATATGAATTCGGAAAATAACCAACTAAAGTGAGCTCAAAATGCAATAAGAAATATAATCTAACGAATTTCATAATATAAATTCGAAATATTGAACAGCAGGCAGTAAAAAAAATAAAATAATACTACAAAAAAACGCAAAGTAAATAACCGATAGAACATAACGAACAGAAAAAATAAATGTGAAATTGGAAAAAAAAAACAAATTATCTAAGTTCAAAATGCTAAAAGAAATAAAATCTAACGAATTTCAAAATATTAAATCGAAATATTGCACTGCAGCAGTACAAAAGCCTAAGTGCTTAAACAAACTGTAAACTGGATCGTGAGATCACAATTTCGTTCCACCTCATGTACCACATAAGATGCGAATGACAATAAAATCTCCTTGAATCCTTGAATCCTTGAAACAAACAAAAAAAAACAGCCCATCACATATCATTTTCTTGAGCCCGACCCAGCTGAGGAAAAGGTGGGAAATATATTTTTTTCAGGCCGGGTCCTGGAAAAGTTTTTGGTGAATTAAAGGGGCCGTGAGTTGCATTTTTTGTTTTACTTTAATCAGTTTTTAATCCGTCTTTTTAAAAACGAATATTCGCTGCCAATCAGTGCCGAATATTCTGAGCTCAAAAAACGCTATTCGGGCCTGCCCTACTAATCTAATATAATTTAACATGGTTTAAGAATATAAAATAATTTCTAAACAAACGAAATATTTAATATTGAGCTAATAGCCCAAGTTTTTTTTTCTGCCGTGGAAAATTTTTGCTGTGGATTAATTTGTTTTTAATCCGTCTTTTACGTGATTTGATTTATATCGTGATACATATCGATATCGACTGATATGGAAAACTATATCGTGATAAGATTTTTTTCCATATCGCCCAGCTCTAGTTCTGTTAGTATTTCTGTATTTACTGCTGCAACTACTAGAACTACTAGTACTACTACAGTTATTATTTCTGTATTTACTACTACTACTACTGTCACTACCACCACTACTGGTAGTATTTTAGTTTTACTACTACTACAACTACTACTAACACTGTTAGTATTTCTACTAAAACTACTACTTCTATTGGAAGTGTTTCTGTTTTACTACTAAAACTACAACTAGTACTGTTATTATTTCTGTTTAGTAGCAGTATAAGTAATAATGATAATGTGACAGTCTAAAGAGATGCAGTCCTTTAAGTAAACAATAGCATAATAAAAAACATATAAATATATGAATAATACTTAAAAATCCTCGTACTTCATGTTCTATTGTGGCTTCTTCAAAAATGTGCCACTCAACCAGATGACACAAGAACAAGGAGGGTGTCCCTCTGAGTGTGTGTGTGTGTGTGTGTGTGTATGTGTGTGTCTGTGACCGAACGAGACAGAGGAAGAAGAAGAAAGGAGAAAGAAAAAGAGAGAGGGGGGGGGGGGTTAAGGCACACAGAGACATGAAAGGGCACTCATCGTGCTCTAGGCCTGATTGTCTTCATAAGTCAGAGTGCATGACTGGGTGCAGCTCCATCTGCGAGACACTGCGGCCGCAGCACTGCTGTCACTCAGATCCGTCCACTCCTACCTCACTGAGTCAACCCGGCCCGCTTACGCGACACTAATCTGAAACGACACCCTGATCTGATGTGAAGGTCACGTTTATTCCAGCATGTCTCTTCACACTCCTCTGACTGGAGTTTCACCTTGGCCGCAGTGCAGACTCTGACTCACTTTATCTAAATATCACTGTTCATGGGGCTTCCAGTGTAGGGGTCCAGCGGACTAAAGGGCTGTTACTATGATCTGAGGACCGCCGGATTGAATCACGCTGCACGGGTCACGCTGCTTGCCTTCAGCAGCCAGAGTCTGAGAGAGAAACGCTTTCTCCCCTCATTACTCCTCTAGTGCGATATTAGTCAGCACAGTCATCTGATAGTGATTGTATCAGAGCTGGGGATCCATTGCTTTCCAACAAGTGACGATATCTCTTACAAGGGAGACCTGGCCATTAAAAATAGGAGGATTTCAGATAAACATAGATTGAATCATAAATAAATAGGATTTTATGCATATTCAAATATATTCAAATATGTTTGGTAGAACAGAGAAAGTCGCAGAGGATGGAGGTGTAAGACTGAGAGTTAGTTATAAGATTTAATACATATTTTTCAATATGTATTAATATATTTCAATATATGCAGTAAATAAAAAGTAATCTACCTTCTGAACTCAGCTCAACTCAGTGCCATCATGTTTACATCACTAAAAACTTCTAAGAACTACTCAAAAATTATTTTGGAAAAATGATTTTAAAACAATAGGGCTGTGATTTGATTTAAGAAATGACTAATTATTCACACAGTTAGCTGTGATCAATCACATTTAAATGATTTTTTATTCTTGGATGGATATTTACACTTTTTATTTACACAATTTACACATTTATTTATTCATTTGACAAAATAAAGTAATTATTGTCACAGTTTGCTTTTTTTAATCACATTTAAATTATGTTTTAATGTTAAAATAAAACGTTTAATAATGAATATTTAAATGTAAAATAAAAAATATTGCCTCTATGTTTACATCACTAATAACTGCTAAAAACTACTTAAAACTGCTAAATATATATATATATATATATATATATATATATAGCAGTTTTGAGGATTTTTTAGCAATATATATATACATACACAATTTGGAGTACTATAAAACATGAAAATAAGAGGCTTTTCATATCACACCATTAAATGAGTAAATATCTAATCCAGATGTATTTAAGGTATTTATTTCAATTAATTATTTTGGAGGAATGGAAAGTCAAAAAATATCCATTCAGTTTTGCATAAACTAAACCCTTAAGATTTTGGAGTCCTATAACACAAGCAAATGTTTGAAGAAGTCTTTACTACTATTAAAGACATAAGTATCATATATATATATATATATATATATATATATATATATATATATATATATATATATATATATATATATATATATATATATATAAATATCTTTCTCTTTCCCTCAGCAGTGATTCCTCTTGTACGTTATAGCCCTCAACATTTCGCCCTGCCTTTGCGCTAACTTTCTTTTCCTTTCTTTCCGTGCCTTGCAGACAGCTGGAGGGCATGTTGGGATTGAGCAGAGCCTCCTGTAGCGTGGAGATGATGGTGAGAGGTCGAGGAGGAAGAAGAAGTAGAAGAGGGGGGCTGCATAGGCAGCCCGGGTGCCGTGTGGAGGACTTGGAAAGAGGAGGCCATGTGCAGAGTAGATGAGGGGAAGGCCCTAAAGTTAATAGGTTAATGAGTGTGCCGTGCATGGAGAAGAATGAGGCAGTGCGTCTGGCGGGCCTGTGATAAAGAAAAGCTCTTCTCTGGTTTGGGAATTTAAGCGAGAGTCTCACAGTGTGTTCCAAATAGGCCTCCAATCACTGTTCCCTGTACAGGAACATCAGGAGCACTGTATACAGTAGTTATTGTGTTCCAGGAGAGAGTGGCTGCATTCAAGTTGCATATTATACACTAATACTCTAAGATACTGTATATATTATAATCTTAACAGAGAGGAGTTGGCAGGTTAGTGAATAAACTAACTTTTTATGCACTAATTTATGATACATTTCTAATCCAACTGCACTTACTGTACATCAGTATACCATTTTTTGTTCCTAATATTGGGATTCACCTAGTGTTTTAATACTGAAGTCTGTACACAAATACACAGCTAGGGTAGGGTTGTTACTAATAGACTATATAATACAGCTCTGGAAAAAATAAAGAGACAACTTAAAAATGATAAGGTTCTTTGATTTTACCTAATTGAAAACCTCTGGAATATAATCAAGAGGAAGATGGGTGATCACAAAGCATCAAACCAAACTGAACTGCTTGAATTTTTGCACCAGGAGTGGCATAAATTTATCCAAAAGCAGTGTGTAACACTGGTGGAGGAGAACATGCCAAGATGCACAGGGTTATTCCACCAAATATTCATTTCTGAACTCTTAAAACTTTATGAATATGAACTTGTTTTCTTTGCATTATTTGAGGTCTGAAAACTCTGCAACTTTTTTATTATTTCAGTCATTTCTCATTTCCTGCAAGTAAATGCTCTAAATGACAATATTTTTATTTGGAATTTGGGAGAAATGTTGTCTGTAGTTTATAGAATAAAACAACAATGTTCATTTTACTCAAACATGTACTTATAAATAGCAAAATCTGATAATCTGATTCAGAACCTGAAGTGGTCTATTTTTTTTTCCAGTGCTGTATATATATTTTCAAAATTAAAGTTCTGTTATCCTTTGGTGTGTGGGCGAGTTTTTTTTTTTTTTTTGGCAGAAACTTGGGATGTATGACAATATATGTGGAAATGTTGGTGGTACAGCAGTGCTGCTGGAGTTTTTAAACACCTTAGTGTCACTGCTAGACTGGGAATAGTCCACCAATGAGAAATATCCAAGTATCTTTGTACCACTGATGAAGGACTAGATGATGATCAGTGCAAACTGCAGAAACGAATAAACAATCAGATAGAACTGTGCATCAACCAGTTAGACATGAGAGTTTAAAAACTCCAGCAGCACTGCTGCGACTGATCCACTCAAACACTGTAGGTTGTGACTATATATCTACAAAGTGCTCCTGTATGCTTGGTGGAGCTGAAAAATGGACATTGTCCGGTGTAGAAACTCACAGTTTACTCTTATTATTTAAGATGTTACAAACAGTTGTTTGAATGATGTTATAGAAGAACCATTCGTGGTTCCATACAAAAAAAAATAGTATGTTACATAAAATACAAAAATGTTTTTTGTAAAGTGGACTTAAATATTTAAAAGATTTCCTACCCATTGTAACACATTTATTTTAAAAAGTGTATATCACAGTGCACTGCTCGAGTCAGACACAGCAAAATAGTTCCCCGTGTTGTGGAAGGGGGACTCATTTTGGACACCGTCTTTTTTCATTTTTTTTCAAGTAGGCAAATTTAATAAGCAAGCGAATCCATTACACATTTGCTCGCCATGGTAACGCGCAGACAGGGCATGGAGTATACAGGCCTGGAGAGGACATAGCTTATCAAAAGAGCCATCTGCTGAAGGGGGGGAGGCCAGGGCCTGCCAAGCCCACCGGGGGGAGTTCCACACCCTGCTCTTCTCCTGTCTCCTCTCCTCTTTTCCTCTCCTCCTGCTTGGAGATTGAATGCTTGTTGGTGTTCCCTGGCTTCCCTGGTTATTGTGCGTTTTTGTGTGTTTTTTCGCTTGAATGAATGATTAAGGACAAAAAATCCAAGACGGGTCGAGAGGAGGGGAGTGCTAATGATGTAACACGAGTGTAAGGAGTGAAGCATGAGGACAGAGAGAGACAAGAGGAGAGAGCATGTAGCTCAGAAGAGAAAAGCAGAGTGAGGTTCAGAGAGGGGGGGAGTTGGGGGAGTTGAAAGAGCGCCAGTGGGATTTGTCTGAAGTCTAGAGTCCTCATATCAGTCAGCGAATGAATGTAGAGAGAATGCTGGCGCGTGCACCTCTCTGCTGTTCACTTTCGCTTCTAATGCACTGCGCTACTTGATGTAAACACACTCTGTGCTCTCAGAGACTCCAGTTAAAGAGAGATCTGGCTTTACTTTCTCAAATGAATAACTTTCATACACCGTTGTGTATGAACAAATGAAGGTGCCTCAAAAGGTTTTGTGAGCGATGCTATAACATAAACACGTCTGTGGAAGAGATGTATGTCTTTATGAGGAACCTTTTAAAGCTTTAAAGAATGTGTAATGCGTAAAGGTCCTTTAGGTTTTTCACCATCACGTCTCTTTTACAAAGAAGTTTCTTAATGGAATTTTTCTTCTTTTGTAAGTGTGGGCAATGGAGTTCAACACAGTTTACTGATCAGCCTGCTCTAACAGCGCTACTAAACTTGGTCGTTAACAGGTGAGCTCAGGTTTTGAGCTTGAGCTTGAGCACCAAGCATTGCATGAATCTGGTCCTTCAGAACCAGAGTTCTAGAAGAAAATAAAAGACCACTTAAAAATGAGGAGATTATATGATTTTACCAAATTTAAACCTCTGGAATATAATCAAGAGGAAGATGGATGGTCACAAGCCATCAAACCAAGCTGAACTGCTTGAATTTTCACACCAGAAGTGGCATAAAGTTATCCAAAGCAGTGTGTAAAACTGGTGGAGGAGAGGAAAACTGTGATTAAAAAACAGGATTATTCCACCAAATATTGATTTCTGAACTCTCTGAACTTTATGAATATGAACCTTTTGCCTTATTTTTTGCATTATTTGAGGTCTAAAAGCTCTGCATCTTTTTTTTTGTTGTTATTTCAGCCATTTCTCATTTTCTGCAAACATATCCTCTTATTTATCCTCTAAATGACAACATTTTTATTTGGAATTTGGGAGAAGTATTGTCTATAGTTTATAGAATAAAGCAACAATGTTCATTTTACTCAAACATATACCTATAAATAACAAAATCAGAGAAACTGATTCAGAAACTGAAGTGGTCTCTTAATTTTTTCTAGGGCACACTCAGATAGCAACCAGTTCTAAGCATGCACTGTGGAGTGTACTTAGCTTTGACACTAAGCTAGATGCACTTTATACCTCATACTTAAAAATAAGTTAGTATTATTAAATACCAGTAATTAGTCTACAGTTGGGATGCACTTAGTGTTTAAATACTCTAGTCTGTACACAGATACACACCAAAAGTAGGGGCATGACAATACACAAAAGGCATGCTACATTTTCTAAAATATAAAACATGAAAATGAAAGGGTTGTCATATCACACAACTAAATGAGTAAATATCTAATTCACATGTATTTAAGGTATATGTTGCAAGAGGTCACTTTGGAGAGATGGAAAGTCAAAGTCAAATGTCCATTCGGTTTTGCATTATTAAATTAAATACATAAGGTTTTGGAGTTCTATGAAACAAGCAAATCAAACTGTTATTAAATAACACCATTAAATCTTTGATAATGTCTTTATATACTATAAATGACATCAAGTATCAAATTACACTACTCTAGAACTTTGGAGTATTGGGAGGTTTTGCCCATTTGGTTTTGCATAAACCATATTTTGACACGCTGAAAGTTGCGTAATTGGAGCATGTTGTGTTTGGACGACAATACAATAAATTAAAATGTACAGGTTACAATACAAAGTGTAAAAATAAGCAAAACATTTATTGAAATAAGTGATTTTTACACTACATTCTTAGGGTATTATACCTCTGGGTATGCATAAGTATTGATCTAAGCTGTCAATTCAGGCTGTCTTGTGTGTTGTCTAGTGTTTGTATAAAGAATTTACTTTATATTAATAAATATTTTTACACAAACTTCCATGAAAAGATTTTTTTCTTAATGCATGATATAAAACCTCTTTCACAAATTTGAATAAAAAAAGTTTACAAAAATGTCCACTGATGTACAACCAGAAATCAACTTTTGATTTATCTAGCACTTTTCACAACAAATGTTCTTATAAAAAACAGCTTTACAGAGATTCAGGTATAGGCCTCCCTTAAGTAAGCCAGAGGTTACAGTGGCAAGGAAGAACTCAATCAAGAATAAGCATTTTTGAGAGGAATCCGGGTTTCAAAAAAAGACCCCTGTCCTCATTGACACCAGTTGGCACAAGAAATTCACCAGATAGCACAACAAATAACAAACAAACAAAAAAATTACCAGACAGAAAAAATAAGATACGAATAGTTATGCTCTTGTGAAAAAGTGCAGATGATCTTCTCTATTTTCACCAAGATATACAAATATCTTGTAAAAAAAAAAGTTATACAAATATATAAGGCATGATCCTAATCTGGAGGGGGAAAAAAACGCTTGTAATTTTATTACTCTTAATTTATTACTATTATTAAGTTTTACTGCTCTCCTGTTGTGTAAAAGTTGGAAATTCCTTAAGCTGAATGTAGTGTGTGTAGTTCAGCTCCTTCAGTCGCAGCCTTTGTGTTGGCATTCATTGAAAACTGGGGTCCGAGCCTTCTGATTGGCTGCGAGTCGGCAGGCGCTGACTTCTTTTCACTCAGCGCGCTCTGTGATTGGCCGACTGTGGATGCCCCTCCCCCGCCACCTGCGCGAGAGAAGTTGAACTCAGTCGCGGAGAACTTTTCCCCTCAGGAGTGTTTAGTGCGGTAAGAGTGAGCGCTCGCGCCGGGAAAACACCAGAGCGCGACCATGAAGCTGTGTGGAACTTTCTTAGGTCAGTCAGCTTTAATTACCTTTTCTTTACAAACATTTTAAACAGTCTAAAATCGCCTCAGAAACAATGTTTAACTGCAGGGGAAGGACATGTGAGCACTGTGAAGGACTGGTTGTGTTTAAGTGGGATGGAGGTCGCATTACGAGTTTGAGCCCTTAGTATGCGAACAAGTAACCTACTATTTTTATTATTATTAAGTTATTTTGACTAAAGTTGGGAAGTTTTTGTACATTTATAGTCTAAATTCACTCATTCCCTGTAGAGATAGTCTACATATGTTTGTAACGTTTGAAGACTGCGTCGGTTTAAATTTGGTGCCGGTTTGTTGGAACAGTAATTTGCCAAATATGACTAATAATTCATAAAATAAGTTAATAAATAACTTAGCTAATAGCTAATGTTGTGTAGTAGTGATAATATTATTATGCCACAAACAAACGTGTTTACTGCTTAATGCTTCTAGTCTCTGTCCAATGAAAAACAAGTATCTCCACTTTTGTTGATTTTTAATTTACTGCTTCATTTGAACAAACAAACTGTCACCTAAATTGTATCATAATTTCTTGATGAATATACCAATAGTAATCCTCAAAAAGTGCCTGAAATAAACTCTTGTACTATATACTTCCATTAAAAGTTATAAAGATTGTGTCTATTTACTGTAAAGTTGCTGTTTTGGAGATACTTGTTTGTTTGTTTTTATTGGACAGTGACTTTGTGCTAGTTTACTCCCCCAGATAGTAGCTTGTTTTTGCCTCTGCCTAATTTAAAATATTTAAAATACACCTTAAACCTGATACCAAGTGAAGTCCCACTTTTAAATAAAGAAATAGAAGCTGAGAAATAAATACAGTAAACGTTTCAAAATCCAAAACTTTTTCACTTCAGAGCTGCTCAACTTCTTCAAGGTTAGATTTCATTTGAATCCTACTTAATAAATATTTAACCTGATATTCTATAGTATAAGGCACTGATGTGTTAAAGTTTTTGCTATTACTGTGTCCCACAGGATTGTTGCTAGTGTATTACATAACCATTGATTATTGGTTACTATAGTATTCTAGCATCACCTGTTAAATTGTAAACTTTTAAAAACTTTTTTTTACTCTTCAAAATTCCTGTGGATTTAGATCTGCTGTTGCCTTTGTTCCAAACAATGAGCAGCATAACTTTCGGGAACCTTCTCACTCTTGACTAAACTTCAGAGCTGCTCAACTTTCTTTTTTTTTTTTTTTTTTTTTTTTTTTTGCAGTAAGCAGATTTAATTTTAAGCATATTTAATACATTTTTAACCAGATCTTCTATAGCTCAAGACACTGTGTTAAATGTGTTTAAGTTTTAGCTATTACTGTTTCCCACTGTATTGTTTATAGTGTATTGCAATAGCATCTAGCATCACCTGTTAAATTGTGATGTTTTTTTTTTTAAAAACCCTTTTTCCCTTTTTAAAAATTCCTATGGACTTAGGTCTGCATGTTCCCTTTTGTTCCAAACAACGAGCAGTCTAACTTTCAGGAACTTTCTCACCCTTGGCTAAACTTCAGAGCTGCTGAACTATTTAGACAAAGGGCGATTTGTTGTCCGCAGGGAGCAGAAAGGCTGCGCAGGGGCACAATGCGAGCCCGGGGGCGCTTTCACAAACTTTTTCTCTTGTTGTCTGTCGGCTTGTTCCATCTGTCGCGAGTTTGGGGCCTCTCAACTTGGCTCCCTCAGCTGCCGCCTAATGCAGTATTTATACTGACCGCAGTCTCGCTACAATACGGCCACCGAGCTCATTGTGCTGTGCGGCGGCGCGCGGGCCCAGCTGCTGACACTCAGACACCGCGGACTCTGGAGAGGGCAAGGAGGAGGTCACGGGGTTCGCAGACTGGCGGAAGTGGCGCGTGGATAGGCAGTTCTAAAATATGAGAATTTTTGGATTTTTTTAAAAGTCCTATGATCTCTCAGTGGTGTTTCTATGATGCGCTCCTGAAGGCATTGTTTTTACATATTTTTTTTTGGCTGGTTAAAGTTTGCTTCTGCTCTACTGTTGCACTGAAACTGTGAGACTGATGTAACTGGAAGTAATGGAAGGCTGTGTGGGATGTGGGAAAGATTCTGTAAATTAGAGATTTGGGTTGAATCCTTCTGCTAAAGATACAGTTTGCTATAGCTACAAGGTTCCTAGTTTGAGTGCATTTAGATACATGTGGAAACAGGAATTTGTCAATCCATAGATTTACAGCTCTGGAAAAAAAAATAAGAGACCACTTAAAAATTATGAGTTTCTTTGATTTGACCAAATTGAAAACCTGTGGAATATAATCAAGAGGAAGAAGAATTACAAGCCAGCAAACCAAGCTGAACTGCTTGAATTGTTGCACCAGAAGTGGCCTAAAGTTATCCAAAAGCAGTGTGTAAGACTGGTGGAGGAGAACATGCTAAGATGCATAAAAAACTTTGATTAAAAACTAGGGTTATTCCACCAAATATTGATTTCTTAAATCTTGATATGAATATGAACTTGTTGTCTTTGCATTATTTGAGGTCTGAAAGCTCTGCATCTTTTTTGTTATTTCACCCATTTCTCATTTTCTGCAAATAAATGCTCTAAATTACAATTTTTTTATTTCGAATTTGGGAGAAATGTTGCCTGTAGTTAATAAAATAAAACAACAATGTTCATTTTACTTAAACACACACATTTATATATATCAAAATCAGAGAAACTAATTCAGAAACTGAAGTGGTCTTTTCATTTTTTTCGGGGCTGGATGTTTAATTGTCTTATGTTACATTACATCTTACATCTTGCATTTATTGGCTAATATGGATTTGATTATATGTGTTTTGTAGAACCAATAAACCTTAAAACGAGACAGTACAATGATTTAAACAGTTATATACAGTATGTATACATAATTTAGTGTTTTAAATTTTAAAACATGTTCATCCAAATGATACATGTAGTTTGACTGGTGGTCTTGAATAGTAAAGAAGGACTGGTTAATTTTGTGTTGTGGTTATTGTGATCCCTGGTCATATCACCACTACTATATTTCCATGTCTATGTTTGTGGACACCTTTTATTAATTGTATTCCGTGTTTGTGCAATGTAAGTGCAAATGCATGCACACAGCTTGTCTAGTTTGTTTAGAAAACTATAACCAACTGATTTGGTCTTTTGGGAGCATAGAAATAATAATCATATCTATTGGCATCATTTCTAATGTCATGTGTAGGCTAAAGGAGTATAAAGCCCTCCAGCTTTGAGCTGTGGAGCAGTGGAACTGTGTTCTCCACACTTCTCCAATACTTTAGTGATTAGTTGGGTAGTTGGGGATGAGGTAGTAGATTCAAATCTAGTAGAAAGACAAGAAAGTGAGGTGTTCAGATTATTTTTTCAGAAGAGTGTCAATTCATAATTTTAGACCAAACTAATCTGAATGACATTGACATCTCAACTGTTCTCAAAATTACAGAGAAACAGGTGAAAATGTGATTATCTAAAATTAGGCCATGCAAACTAGACATGCAAACTACTCAAGTACACTCAGACCACAGAAAGAAACACCCAATTTAAGACCATACGAACATACTGATACTGCACCCTTATGCAATCTCCATGTAGCTTAAACCTTCCTGGGAAGGCTATATATCCCGTAAAACCCCAAACAAACTTCTTCTTTACTTTTAGAACTGCATTACTGTCGTTTGCTTTGCTCGCTCTATGTCGCTGTCCGTGGTGTTTGCGCGGCGAGTGCTGGAGCTGTCTGTGGTGCTGAAACTCCGCTGGAGAGTAAACTACGTCTATCACTGCTGACCAGTAAAAAATGTTCATTCGCCATTTTTGTTTGGTTTTGGTTTTCTTCATCGTTTGTAGCTCACCTGTAGCTGCTCTAGAAACGTGTAAATAATGGTTTGTTTGTTTTTTCTATCAAAGGAGAAAATGTAGACTGCGTAAAAGTACTTAAACTTCTAACTTAACTTATATTCAAAGTTGCAAAAATGTTTTGCTCAAATTTTCGAGATACTTGCTTTTCATTGGACAGCGACGTTATGCTCCTTTCCCCGTCTGTCTTTTTTCAGTCATCTTGTTTTATTATTTACCTCCTCGGAGATTCTGAAGTCTTACACTTCAGAAGCAAATCAGTCTCGCCCTCACAACTCTACCTCCCCCCGGTCTCAGCCGCATACTCATGCAGGACAGTGGAACTTATTTTGTTTGTATGTGTTTATATATGTTGTTTTTTTCCCCTCTCCCTTTCTCCTTCCTTTTTTCTCTCTTCTTGGCCTTTTGTTTATTGGATTGTGCCTCGCGTTTGCGCAGCTTTCGCTCCGCGTCGCACAAACCGAAATCATATTGATGCGGCGTGGACGTTCCGTGATTGATTTCAGCTCCAATGCATAACAATAGGATAGCAGGGGGAGGGAAAAAAGAGCCTGCCGCAAAGAGATAAGAATTTAATAGAATTTGTGAAAGGCGAAGGTTGGCTTTTTGAAAATTCCCCCCGCGCGCAGCGTGGAGACAGCAGATAAAGAGTGGCATTTGTGGAGAATATTCTCAAATGGCTTGTAATGAATGGTTGTCATTTTCACTAATGGTTACAAAACAACAAAGCAAAACAACGGTGTGAGCAACATTTGGGAGCAGGTCCAACTTAAACTCGTCTGCTCACTTTAGTGGTGGTTGGCAGAGTAGGTGGACCGCCTTTGAAAAAGTCACTTTGGGCGACGTTCCGGTTCCCTCAGCCTGCTGTTATTTATTTATTGATTTATTTATATTTTAGCCTAAATATATTATGTGTCTCAATATGCTCTGCTTTCTACTTCCCTGTGCGTTTAAAAACCTACTTATATTAATTCACTTTTAGTTCATATTCGCGTGCTCACACATTGCAAAAAAAAATGTTTGCGTTCATTTTCTGTGTGAACGCAAACGATGCACACCTCTTCGAATCCAGTCCGTTTAACCCATTACTGTTTTATAGGCTTCGGAGATCTTGGATCTTGAATCTTGTCAAATAAGGAGTTCAGTAAACTCCAGCAGCGTGACCAGTTTAAAGCCCCCTTCTATACACACACACACACACACACACACTCAAACTCCACCCCAAGCCCCGCTCCGCCATAAATGCACGCGCCTGCCTGAAACAAGTCTCTTCCTGCGCGCTCGCTCTATAGCCTACCTAGTTGGTATCGTGTATCTTGCGCGCGCCCGCCCGCTGTCTCTGTGTTGGACCTGGACGCCTTGCCCCAGAAAAAAATTGCATTGTATGTGTGAATAAGTGGACAGTACCACTCGGGACCGCGCGCAGGGGGGTGGGGTCTGTGTGTATGGACGTGGGTGGGGGGTGGGTGCGGGTAGTTTCCCATCACGCCGGTGACATATGCATGCTTTTGTGGAATATTAAAGATTAATCACCGGGCGTGAAATAAGCGGCTTATGTGCCTTTAGTTGTTCCGAGCAGACTGCCAGAGGGTCTTAGTGTGACACTGCGTGTGTGTGGTTGCGTGCGCGCGCGCGTGCGTGCGCATATGTGTGTGTGACCGTAAAATGCATTACTGCAAACAAAACATCTTATAGCATTTCCAATACTCCAGTATTGAACACTTACATTGGATAAGGGGGTTTGCCTGTGCGTGCGCACGCGCCCTTGAATGTGTGATGGTTTGAAACGAACGAGGGTTCGTCGTGGGTTTATAGCCTATATCTAGAGAGAGAGAGAGCGAGAGAGCTCGTGCGCGTGTATGTGTGTCTCTACACATGCCCAGTGAGTGATAGTGGGGGGTACCCAAAAGCCCAGCCCATCTGATGCTGTAGGTTTTACTACAGCTTTCGTGATGTCATGGCAAAGGGCGGAGGGAGGAGGAGGTGGATGAGAAGGAGGAGGTGGTGGTCTGGTGGTGGGGAGGGGGGGATGGAGAGGAGAGGAAAGGGGGGGGGGGACAATGGCTCATGAGGGAAAGGTAAGTCAATATTACGTTTTCTCGCTGACAAAGGCAAATGAAGCCATGTTTTTCTGCTTACAAACAAGTCACACTGACCGACCGCCCCGCCGTGGAGCCGCGCGCGCCCCGATCAGCAGCAGCATCAACATCAGCATCAGCAGCACGAAAGGCCCGTTTCCTCGAGCCCCGTCCAGCGAGTCCATCTGGATACCAGCGGACCAGCAGCAGAGTTTAGATCTTTTATAAACAGCTGTGCTTTCGGGCTCGGTCGCTCCTAAACTCCAACTGTTTGACAGCGCGTCTCATTTTCTTTTTCTTTTTTTTTGTTACTGGGACGAAAAAAAAATACAAAAATAACAGAAGAGGAAGAGATCTTGTGTTGCGTTTGGTCATCATCGTTCTTACCCCGGATTTATATTTATTCCATCACGCAGGTATTGTATATATATATATATTATATTATATATTTTTTTTATTTGTTTGACTTGTGAATGTTGGGATTTTTTTCATGATTGTATACTTCATCAAAAAAAGCTGCCACTGCCTTCTTTACTTTACCTACCTGTCTTCTCTCAACATTTAGATACCAATTAAAAAAAACAAAAACAAAAACAAAATGAGAGAGAGAGGAAGCGATGTTGTGTTGGGTTGGTTGTGTTATCGTTTCCTTCACGTATTTGTTTATTCCATCACTCCTTATTTCTGTTACTTATTTAAACGCGTTATGGATACGTATTTTGTTCGTAAGTTGTAAATGTTTGTTTTGTTGCGTTATTTTATTATTTTAGTCATTTTTTTGGTGTGTATACTCTATTTTAAAATAAAAAATACTACCTTCTTAACTGATAACTATCTGCTACACTATTTACTCTTAAAGATCGTCAAACTGTGAGATCGTTTAGTGAGATCTAAAAAAATAAATAAAAGAAAACTCTCCAAAACGCCCAAAGCTGCTCGGAAAAGGAAATAAAACGCAAAAATTTGGATTTTAGACTGCCCGCTGCCCTATACCTTGAAGATCTAACGCCGCTGAGGGCGTTTCACTCAGTAAGTCTGAGTAAGTGGTCTGATGGCTAGTTAGCTATCTCGTCTGCTTCCATAAGTTACAGGCTATTATTTTCCCAACATGTAGGCTATACCCTTCCATCCTGGACTGCTTCGCTTTTTTCGCTTTTCGCGTAAGGTTACTAGACGACGCTGGCTTTTTTTAGGCGTGAGGAGGGAGGGAGCATGTGGCTGGAAAAAAACAAGAGTGGAGTTAGCTGTAGGAGTTGAGTTGAGCTGAGGGGTGAAAGTGATGGAGAAAAACATGGTGTGCGCGTGGACGAGCGTGTATTTGCGCACTTTTGTCGCAGGGAGCAGAACCTTCATGTTTGCGGTTTTAAAGCTAATGCTTCATTGGCTGTTTTGGCAATAGGCTTGCTTGTTTGTTTGTGGATTTATTTGTTTGCTTGTTGATACTTTCTCAATTGTAGATTAGTTAGATCCATGATCTGCTGCTCCATGCACTTTACAAGATTTAGCCCATGAATAGATAGATGCTGTAGCTTATATAAATATCATACATCCATCCTTCTTTGCCCACCGTCCTTCGTGTCCACTCCGGGCTAATAGCCCTCCGCGCAGGCTATAATAGAGCTTCTTTAGGGGGTCTTCTAGTTTCGTAGTTGGAGCTTCAGAGTTAGGCTAGTTCTCCATATGGCTGCGCGTAATTAAGGTCGAACAATGGGCGTAGCACCGGACTCCCGGCCGTGCACGCGGATGGCGTGGAGGAAGAAGAAGAAGAGGAATGGATGGATGGAAGAAGGGGTGGGGGTGGTTGTTGAGGGGTGGAAGATGAAGGGGGTGGGCTATTTTTTTTTCTGCAGCAACAGAAAAAACAGAGTGGAGATGCTCTCTTTAAATGTCAACCGCCCCTGGTGAGATGCGCCAGAGAAAGTCATGGGAGATGAAGTGAGAGAGAGTGACTATCTATCTCCTCTCGATCTATTTCTCTCTCTCTCTTTCCAGTGAGGGGTGAAGCAGCAGCAGCAGTAGCAGCTTTACGCTCCTCCTTTTTTATCTATCCTTTTTTTTCGACCTCCCCCCAACCCTGCCTCCGCTGCCCCCCTGCCATCGCGCGTTTTCATGTTTTCATCGCGACATGTTCTGTTCTGCGTTGGGCGAAAAAAGGAGGAGGATCAAAACCACCTGCAACCAAGATGGTGGTCGCGTGCACTGAGAAGCGGTGTTTATTTTATTATTATTTATTTTTCCTCTGATCAAAGTTAGCCATGCACTCATCTGTGGAACTAATAATGGGATCGATACTGTATTTTTTTAATAGGTAGATGATGCTGATTGCTTTTTTATTAGAGTAATAATGAATAAAGCAGGGAAGTACCAGAACCCAACCATGATATCACCTCATGATTATGATCATCATCAACATCACACTGCCCTTAGAACCCATTAGTGCTGCTGATAGTTTCACAGGGAGGGATATGGCTTGTATCGGCTTGTAATAGCCAGTTTAGTTCTGAATTAACACTGTGAGTTCTGAGTCTGTAATTTAGTAATCATTTTAGTAATCACTAGTGATGCCCCAACACCAGAAGGGTAAGGACTAGCACATGTCTCCTCCGATACATGTGAAGTCAGCTTTGAACAGCTG
This sequence comes from Astyanax mexicanus, assembly GCF_023375975.1. Taxonomy (NCBI): domain Eukaryota; kingdom Metazoa; phylum Chordata; class Actinopteri; order Characiformes; family Acestrorhamphidae; genus Astyanax; species Astyanax mexicanus. Next base: position 31,197,994 of record NC_064420.1, read on the forward strand.
CTGATGTATTATTGTTGAGTAGCATCCCAGCGCACTCTGAGGAAAGCGCAGCGACTCAGTTCCGATACATCAGCTCACAGACGCCTTGTGCTGATTCTAACCTGATTCTAATCTCCTGGTCATAATTGCTGTGCCTTAGTCCGCTGGACCACTCAGAGCTCCCTGTAGTTTAGTAATCTTTAAATACTGACTACCACCAACATGCTGAAAGCTATGAGATAGCAATATGTAAGCATGTGTAAGAAAGCATGAACTCGGGCTAGCACGCACATAGCAAGAGGAGGTGAATTATCAGGTTGGATCAGTGGACAGTGCAGTAAGTTGCTATGACCATGACCAGCAGTGTCTGGCTAGAATTGTCTGCTATACACATCGCACAGAGGAAAATCTTGGGACACAACACTAGTTCCACAATACACTGATGTGTAGTGATCAATAACAAATGATAAAATATCATAAAAGTCTGTAGGTAAACTCAATAAATAATTAGGAAAGTAAATTGCCAATGTCTGTTTAGCTGTTATTTACATTTCTGGCAGAATTTTGACTCTGGCAGATACATTGACCAATAGAAAGGCTCCAAAATAATGAGTATTAAAATATAAAATTTAAGTATTAAATCATGTCATGTGTATAGGAACAATACTATTTAGTTTATACCAGTTCCCTTCATGTGTGCATTAATAACTGGATTAGATTTAGTATCTTGATAAGATTTTAGCTACATGCATTTACACCCACTTTAGTCAGACTGAAAACTGATAGCTGAATGCGCCTCAATTATTACTGGTGATTTGGTTGTACTGAGAGAGTCTAGGTTCTCAATTGTGTTCAGAAGAGGCAGATGTGTTTACACTGCCGTAAACTGAAGTAGTTTAAGAGAGATCGGATTTGTAAATGTTTTAAGTGAATTTTTGGTGTGTTTACACTTGCGTTTTTTTTATGTGGCCTTATACAAATGTAATGCTAATACTCAGATGAAGCCTAATTGCTGTGATTGAAGTGATCATGTGTAAATGAAGTGTAAGCTGCTGCTTATTGTATCTATCCAGCCTAAAAGCAAAATCGAATAGGTCGTAGAATAGGTTGGCGGGTTTGTATTCCTAGAATTGCATTTGAGTCTAAACACGCTCCATAATCTGTTTGTTCATTCATTCGTTCTTTCACTTGTGTACAGGCCTCATTCTCCACCCTCCTTCATTTAATATTATTGTATTTCTTTTCCTCATTCAATTTGAAACAGGGCCCTTTTTTCAATAAGTTTTTGGCCCAGATTCTATCTGTGTGCGGAAATTGCGCAGAAACGTAATGATGGCACTTCTGTGAGTTTAATAAAGGGGGGGGGAGATGGAGGAGGGAGGTGGAGTGGGGGGGTGCCATCTGTTTTGTGTTTTCTCTCATATCTCTACAATTCTGGCACGTTTGGTGTTTGCAAACGTATGGGCGAAATTGTTTTCCATAGGATTGATTAAAAACCCGGGCCGGCAGATGGCTCGCTTGGCTAAAGAGGCGCTAAGTGCGTCCCGTTAATGTCAAATATTAAGCTTTTGACTGGCATGCTATATTTGATCATTAATCCGTGAGTCGTGTGCCCTGTGTCTACATGAGCAGAGCTGTTTGTTTAGGCAACAGTTTGTTTAGGCTCATAATTACCTCATGTCACGACTCCCTCCTTCAATCCCGCTGTGTGTATATGTGTGTGTGTGTGTGCGTGTGTGTTAGTGTGTGTGTATAGTGGAACGGGCCAGGCTCGTGTGCTGGAGAAGGTGGTCTTCATAGAGTTGGAAAGATGAAGATGATGGCAGCAGGTGCCGCGGGGCCCGCAGGAGCGGGGAGGGCAATAAACTCGTCCTATAGACCAGCTGGGCCAAATTGGGCTCTTATCATTCAGCGCACACCCATAGAAAAGGCCGCGTGGCGAGGGCCAGGGGGGTCAGGGTCGCCCCTGCCATTAAGGATGAAAAGAGCTGTTCGGTATGGGCCGCAAGTCTCGAGATGCCCAAATGATCAGCGGCATAGTGCGCATTCGTTTATTTGGTTCGTGGTTTATTCTCGCCATGCTTCATATGCTATGTTGTGTTCTGTTTTGTCAGTTGGACTTGTAACATGTAACATATGGCTGTGTATTGGCAAGAACCTGGCGATACAATTTTATGATATGATAGAGCGATTAGATTACGATTTGACATATTCTGATGTATTGTGATAATGTAATGAAAGTCATATATTGCATTTGTACACACATATGAAGCATTTATACAAGAGTCACACAACCCAGTTTGTTTTGAATTGGTGTGTTTTATGCATTGGTGGTTAAGTGGATAACACCACCACGTGCCAGTAAGCTAGCATATACTGTGGGAGACTGGGGTTCAATTCCCAGTCTGGGTGACTATGCTGGCTACACTATACAATAAGAGTCCATGGGCTAGACTCCTAACACTGCTTTTCCCCAAATCTGTGTAATAGGAATAACCTATATGGATAAGAGCATCAGCTAAATGTCTTACATGTAATATAAATGTCATAGGCTATTTCTGCAATTTCTTTGTTTGTGAGGACTATAAAAACAATTAATATTTGAGAAATTTTATTGAAAATCAATCATTTAGAGTCTTTTTGAGCTTAAAATACAATTGATTTGGTTGACAAAGGTGTTTTTACTAAGTTATTCATAATACTTGACAGTATGACAGACAACCAAATGATATAAAAGTTAAATAATATTTATTTATGTAGTAGTTTTGTCTGGGATCAGGAATTTTGTTATGAAATTTGGACCCTCAAAGAAAGCATCGCAGCAACCACTCCCCTACTGACTCTCACTTTTTGTAGAAACTCTAGTTCCATCTTGCAAATTGGCTTCCTGCTCTTTTTCTGTTGCTACAAAACTTCAGAAACAGCTAAACAGAGGATTCCATTTAAATTTGGAAGGTGCTCAGACAAGGAGACTTTTCCGTAAAGTTTTCTGAGTTAGATTAATCTGTAAAACCTAGAATATATGCATTAGCCCGGATCCTGTAGGACGAAGTCGAAATTCTCAATTCAAATTGTGTATTACGTTTATAGGAAAAAAATGTTTTAATATTTTTTAGACTCCTAATACAGAAAGAATATAGTGCCATATTTTTTCTTGAGTTTTACTACTGTTTTGTACTGTTTACTCAGCCTCAGAGACCGTTCGCCACTTAGGCGCCTCAGGACAGGTGTTCTCAAACCTCCCGCACTAAAGAGCCTCTCACAGCCAGAGGGACTCGCCTCAGTTCAGAAAAAAAAGCAGCCTTTAAAAAAAAAAGAGCTGGGTTTCTTTTTTACCTGGATGTTAAAAGAGCAGTGGCAGAATAAACGATCTTCCTACTTCTCCACTGCTTGTGGATCTCATACAAGTGTCTCTTCCTCTCAAAGGCACTTTGCGTCTTTCTTTTACATGAAGGAGAATCTATTTTTACATTTTATTATTCTCCACTGACCTTAGAGCTGTACTTCCATCGACAGCTACCTTTTAACTGACGTAAATATGTCCAGGACTGTGCAGTGCATGTTATTTATTATACTATATCTGTGCTACATGCGCTTTGCTTTCTGTTTTTTTTTATTTAGTTATTAAATGTGCAGTAAATCATAATCATAGAAGAAGAAAAAGAGGAATAACTGACGTCAATCCATTATAATTATTATTATTGTTATTATGGCTCGAACGGATTGAGCAAGTCGCCATAATTCTTTGATCTGTCTCTTTGTTAAAAGCTTTTCCCAATGTCTCCCTTTAATCATATAAAGTTACAGCTAAATCCTGCTTAACCAGACATGGGTGTGCAGCTGTGTGGCCCCTGCGGATTACAGTCACGGCATCCTCCCATATTTAATCTAAACTATGGAATTATGTCTGTCTGAACTCACTGTATCCAGATGCAAGTCAAAATTTTTGGACTGATCTATTTGTGTCACAATAACTGCAAATAAATATACATTTTGAGACATTTTTTTGGAACATTAATATAATTACAATATAACAATGCAATTCCGTTAAAGAGCTTTTAAAACACAATTAACTTTTTTTTATTGTTAAAAATATTAAGACATTGGGATTGGAAAAACAAACATGTTTCAATCATTTTCATAAATAATAAGAAAACATTTTTATCTCATATCAGCTCATTCAAGTTAATGGGCTTTTATCACTTGGTGAGATCAGCGAAAAATAATTTCTGAAGTTAATTTCTGTGTGTATATACAGACCACTTCAGTTTCTGAATCAGTTTCTCTTATTTTGCCATTTTTAGGTTTATGTTTGATTAAAATTAACATATTTTTTATTTTATAAACTTCGGACAACATTTCTCTCAAATTCCAAATAAAAAATGTTGTCATTTAGAGCATTTTTTTGCAGAAAATGAGAAATGACTGAAATAACACAAAAAAATGCAGAGCTTTTAGACCTCAAATAATGCAAAGAAAAAAAGTTCATATTCATAAAGTTTTAAGAGTTTAGAAATCAATATTTGGTGCAATAACCCTGGTTTTAATGACAGTTTTCATGCATCTTGGCATGTTCTCCACCAGTCTTACACACTGCTTTTGGATAACTTTATGCCACTCCTGGTGCAAAAATTCCAGCAGTTCAGCTCAAGCAGTTCAGCTTGGTTTGATGGCTTGTGATCATCCTTTTTCCTCTTGATTATATTCCAGAGGTTTACAATTTGGTAAAATCAAAGAAATCTGTATATATATAGCGATAGTGTAATTGTTGTGACAAGCATAATATCACATCTATCAACCTTGTGTCAAAACAATCCAGCTCTCCGAACATCCCAGATGGTCAGTTAACAGTTAGGAGTTATCTGTGATTATAATGCAGCGTTCACTTCTCTTCTTCTTCAGTAGAGAAGGGTTGAACGCCAGCTGAAAGTAGTAGGAGTGTCAGCACGGTGTACCTGAGGGGCCTCTTCTGGGCCCAATGTTTTTTTCCTCAAGAGCCTGAAAACTGTGGACTCAACTCTTTCTAAGCTCGCTGCAGGGGTTTATCTGTGTGATTTAAAAGAGGTGAGTGTGCGCGGCGCGGTTTTGTTTATTTGGCTTGAAATGGAGAGAGAGAGAGGCTGAAAGAGAGAAAGAGGCTGCGAGAGAGAGAGAGGGGCAAGTGAGTGAGCAATCGGGGGTGGGGAGGATGCACAGTAGTGCTGTTGTAGTCACTTTTTTGAGGGGGAAGCTCAAAGTTGAAAAATAAGCGTTTTGTTCGGCACAGGTTTGCGTGTGTGTGCGTGTGTGTGCGTGTGTGCGTGTGTGTGTGTGTGTGTGTGTATCTGTGTGTCGGTAAAAGGCTTTAGAAATACTTTTACTGACAATGCCCTACAGCTCCCTGCCTCTGATGATTGGCACCCTGCCTGTCTTTTTTTTTTTTTTTTTTTTGCATTACTGTTGCTCTGCAGAGTTTTCCAAGGAGCCAGATCAGATCTGCCTGCTTTGTTTGCTCTGCGCTCGCTGAGAGAGGAGGGCAGATGTTAGGGATGGACAGAGCGAGGAGAGAGAAACCGACAGAGGGAAGACAGACATGTTTAACAAGCCCCTCATTTACTGACAGCAATCTCTCTCTCTCATTTTTTTCTCACTTTCTCTCTCCGAGTAAAGCCCTTCTTGTCACTCTCTCTCTTTCTCTCACTTTTTCTCTCTTAATCTCTCTCTCTTTCTCTTTTTCTCTTCCTGTCAGAGGTGTGTTTTAGTGCCCAGGCTTAGACAGATGGGAGCACACTGTCAGGAAAAAGAAAAAAAAGAAACGACAGATTGAGTGAGAGAGGAGAAGAGAGGAAGTTATGAGGGGATATAACAGAGAAGGAGTGATGGACGGGTAAAGGAATAAAGTATGAACAGATCTGGTCCATGGAAAAGTGTACAGTAAAGGCAGAATTATATGTGTATAAGTTTATACTGCTACTACTACTTTTTGTGGTTGTTTAATAGTAATAAGACTTAAGATAATAAGATAATGGGCAGCAAAGTGGCTAAGTGATTATTACATCCGCCTTTTAGTGCTGGGGTCTTAGGTTTAAGTCCCTGTCTGGGTGGAGTTCCATGTCCTCTATGTGTTGGCATTAATTTTTTATCTGAGGACTCCAGTTTCCTCTTAAAATCCAAAAGAATTGTGAATTATTAGTTGATTAGTTGATTAATTTTTTACTTTAAATTGCCTGTTTTGCTTTGTTATGGATTGGAAATCTGTCTCAGGTTAGTGTGTAGATGTTTCCCGTTGAGAGTATGTTGTGTCCAATTGGCTGCCAAACTCTTTTTCGTTAATCTTCTGGACAAAACCTTGTTTTTCCCTTTTAGCTCTGTTTTAGCTCTGTTTTAGCCCAGAATTGCATTTCTAACAGACCATAGATTAGCATAAATTAGCTGTAATAAAATCGTATTACATTGTGTTCCATATACAGCTCTAGAAAAAAAAAAAAAGAAATTACTTTAAAAATTATGAGTTTCTTTAATTTTACCAAATTGAAAACCTCTGGAATATAATCAAGAGGAAGATGGATGATCACAAACCATCAAACCAAGCTGAACTGCTTGAATTGTTGCACCAGGAGTGGCAAGAAGTAATCCAAAAGCAGTGTGTAAGACTGGTGGAGGAGAACATGCCAAGGTGCATGAAAACGCTGATTAAAAACCAGGGTTATTCCACCAAATATTGATTTCTGAACTCTTAAAACTTGACTATGGATATGAACTTGTTTTCTTTGCATTATTTGAGGTCTGAAAGCTTTGCATCTTTTTTGTGTGTTATTTCAGCCATTTTTAAATTTTCAGCAAATAATTGCTCTAAATGACAATATTTTTGTTTGAAATTTGGGAGAAATGTTGTCTGTAGTTTATAGAATACTGTATGTTTTATGGGGTGCATTTTTTGAAGATACAAGACTTAAAAAAAGTTTATTTTGTTCAATTCAAATGTTTTATTATCACAAACGTTTCTTAAAAGTCACCCTGATATCAAAATTAACATCACTGTGGACCAGCAATAATAAAACAACAATTAATTAATAATGAAAAATCACATGTAATTAATGTTTTGAACAGTTAAACAGTATTATGACTCAGCGAAAATACACACACAACAATTCTGGGTCACTCATAACAAAACAAAAGGGAAATGCATTATGATTTCTGACTCACGTAAAGCTGTTACTTGCCCTTTCTTCTGCATGTCGAGGCTTATTTCTAGTAATACAAAAAAATAATAAAAAAGCTGCCAGGGCTTTTGAAGATCATTTTCACTCCTGCACTTTTTAGTCCAGTTTAATCAGATTCTGCTTGGTTTGTACTCTTGATGCAATTGGTTTGGGCAGGTGTGAATACATTACAATACATTTACAGAATTTTGCTGACACTCTTTTCCAGAGCAACTTACAAGGTTATTCCTATTTCAGAGGAAGGGCCAGTGTAGTATTAGGAGTCTAGCCCAAGGACTTTTATTGGAATTGAACCCCCACGGTAGCTCATTGGCAGGCAGTGGTGTTATCCACTGCACCACACGAAACCACTTCGTAATACAGTAACTAAAACAACATTAGCTCTTGATCACTCTTGAGTGATCTCAGAAACTATTCGCTTGTTGTGGGAATGTGATCTGATCTCATTCCGAATCATGAACAGCTCTGCAGATATAGTTTAACCTTATGCAGCTCTGGAAATAGACCACCTAAAAATGATGAGTTTCTTTGATTTTACCTAATTGAAAACCTCTGGAATATAATTAAGAGGAAGTTGGATGATCACAAGCCATCAAACCAAGCTGAACAGCTTGAATTTCTGCACCAGGAGTGGCATAACGTTATGCAAAAGCAGTGTGTAAGACTGGTGGAGGAGAACATGGCAAGATGCATTACGACTTTCATTAAAAAAACGGGTTATTCCACCAAATATTGATTTCTAAACTGTTAAAACTGATGTTAATACCCGCTAAACTGCAGAGAAATGAGCACTAATCCAGAACACAGAACCTTCTTCTTGTATTTACTTTCTTTCTTGGTTAAGTATCTGTATTATCTTTACCATCTGTATACTGTCTTATCGCGTGGCACCACTGAATGTGGAGGTGGATATTATTTCTGCCAGAGTCGGTTGTCTGTTTGCACGGACAAATCAAGCCAGATGCCGCCAATCACGATCATACAATACATACAATCCATACAATCCATGTGCTGTCCACTGTTGATGGTAATGTCCTTAGTAGAAGTCATGGAACAGCAGTATGTAGTAAATTGATCTTGGAAATAGTATTGGGAAACGATACTATTTTCTATCAGTCCCAATGTATTAACAGTAGTAGTTGTGTAATAGAGTAGTGATATTAATTATAATAACGATCTTCTACATGAATCATTAAATCAAGTTCTTCGAGGGTCGATAAACCCCGAGTTAATCTTCAGCTGGTTGAGGCTTTAGCTGACAGTGTTGCTAAATGAAGAGGAATATGAGGAGGAGTTTCAGCTCCAGCCCCAAATGCACACACTGAGATCTAACTGATACACACTGATCCATGGCCCGGTGATGAATGGGATGATCTTTAATACGAACAGAGTGTGCTGCAAGCACTGAGTGCTGAAGCAGTGCATTCTGGGGCATTTTGTTTCATCAGGTTTTATCAGGACACTCCTTTATTACTTTAACTTGCATGTCTATCAATCCGGCAGCGTGGCAGAGGCTATTACCCTGATGAAAAAAAAATCAAAAAAGAAGCAGGACGTGGGCGGGGAGGGGCGGGGAGGGGAGGGGGGACGGTCGGAGTGGGCGTCTGATTTATGCTTGATTCATTATTTACTGAATCGGAGCCCCTCCCCCAATCCCCTGACCTCCTCCCCATTACACAGCCCACTAAAAGCTCAATAAAAATGCATCCATTTGATTGATTCTAATAGCAGACTGACAAAGACTCCGGCTACTTTAGCATGCGAATGTGTGTGTGCACGTTTGTGTGTGTGTGTGTGTAAAATGATGTGATGTATGTTTGTGGTCTACTCTGCATTAATAGAAAAGCAGAAGTTGCACGTGTGAGTGCTCCGGCCCTCTTTATCACGCGCCTCATCTCCTGTACCCTCTCCTTGACTTCACACACTGCTGCCTCTCCTATGAGCCTCCATTCATTGTGGCTCTCACTCTGAACTCCATATTCAGGACGCTGGCAACTGTGAGTCTGCTGATGTTGTTCACTGAAATCATATGTGTCATATTCAGATGCATTCAGCTGCAGCATTCTTCTGGGAGATCCTGCTTTGTATATATATATATATATATATATATATATATATATATATATATATATATATGTGTGTGTGTGTGTGTGTGTGTGTGCTTGCGCGGAGGCTGCGTTTTATTTAGACACAGCTGTTTGACTTTAGCCGGACAGGTGAAGAGGTGATGTGGCCGTTTCAGTGCTGAATCATTGCTTTAGTGAACGCTCTGTTAGACCTGAGCTCAGCTCGCCGCTCCCCCCTCCCAAACACTGATGCTGACCTACAGCTTTCCCCTCTGTCTTTCCCTCTTTCTTTCTTTCTTTCTTTCTTTCTTTCTTTATTCATTTTACAACTTCATTCTTTCCTTACTTATGTAAATATTGTATTTCCTTTTCTTTTTTTTTATTCATTCCCTTCATTCTGGCTCATGTTTCTTCTTTCTTTTTTTTTTTTTTTCTTTAGCATATATAGCTTCTTTGGCATATATAGCTTATATTGGTTTCTGTTTAAAATTTATATCGGTTTCTTCCTTTCATTGTTCTTTCTTTCTTTCTTTCCATTTCTTATTCGTATTTCCTTTACTTTTTTCATTCATTCCCTCCATTTTGGTTCCTTTTTTCTTTTTTCTTCATATCCTTTATCTTGGCTTCTGTTTAAAATAGCATCCTTCCTTCCATTGTTCTTTCTTTTTTTCTAATCCATTTCTTATCCCTTTTTCTTTATTTATTTATTTATTTTACAACTTCATTCTTTCTATTTCTTCCTTTTTTCTCTGTCTTACATTTCTTCTTCTTTTTTCATATATTCCCTTCATTAAAAAAAACTTTCTTTAATTGTTCTTTCTCTTTCTCTCTTTCCTTCTTTGTTTTTATTTTTTCCTACTTTCTGTCTTTACCTTCAAATTGGTTGTTTTTCTTTGTTTGTTTGTTTGTTTTTATTTTATCCTACTTTCCTACTTTCTTTCGTTCGTTCTTTCTTTCTTTCTTTCTTTATTATTTCATTGTTTGCTTGCTACCTTTTTTTATGTACTTTCTTTATTTCCTTCTTTTCTGTATGCCTTCCTTCGTCTATTCATGATTTCATTGCCTTCTTTTCCTTTCTTTCTTACTTTATTCTTTCTTTCTTTCTTAATATCTAATTTATTTATTTTTTCTCCATCTTGTTTTACTTTCTTTTCCTGCTTCCTCTCTTATGTACCATCTTCCTTTCTCTTTCTTTATATTCTTCTAGTTTCTATTTCTTTCCTCTGTTCTTTAAACTGTTACTTTCTGCTTTTTGTTTTGTTTCTTTCAAATGCACTTTCATCTAATGTCTTTCTGCTTTCTCTTTTTCTCTCTTTCCTACAGAGAATGAGTATCGGGGGGAGCTCCTGAACCAGCGCTGGACGCGAGGAGATAAGATCAGCCGCTGCCGGCCCTCTCTCAGACCACAGAGCCGACCAATCAAAGTGAGTCCCACCTGCACCGCCCATCCAATCACAGTGTCAGCAGGACACAGGTGTTTCTATAATCCTTACCAGTCAGGTGCAGCAGACATAGTCCCTACATAGTAATGACTCACGCTTTCCAGTTCTCTGGTACCACAAGCTGGAAAACAGTGTATCAGGTTAATGGTAGAAATGCCGGCTGTTATTTTTTCAGTGTCGGTCACCGCATTCTAACTTTATTTAAATTCATTTAAAGTCTTTCACTTTTTGTTGGGACGCCGTAGCTCTTCCTGTCCTGTGCTCTCCCAAAATTGCATTTTCAGAAGCTACTTGCATTATTTTTATTTTTTTGGGGGGTGGGGGTGGTGGGGGGGATTGAAGAGACATGAAAGTGGGTATGTCCTTGAGCTGCTTTTGTTTGCTCTCTTTTCATCAGCATAAAAGAACCCCCCCCCCCTTTTTTTCTCTCCCTCTCTCTCCATCTCTCTCCACCGCTCTCTATCGCTCTCTATCTCCCTCATCCCCTTTCCCTCTCTCTCTCTCTCCCTCCCTTCCTCTGCACTTCTGCTTAGGTGTGTGTTTTTGTCCTGTGAGTGGTGCCTCACTCTTGTTTTATGCTTTTCTTTTTTGGAAAAGCCTGTTTTTGCGCAGCCCTTCCATCTCTTTCATTGCAGTAATGGGAAGCTCATTGGAGGGGATGGGGATAGGGGCATAGAGGTGGAAGGTGAGCGAGAGAGAGAGAGAGAGAGACAGAGAGAGAGAGACAGAGAGAGAGAGAGAGAGAGAGGGAGGGATTTTACACACTCTTTCCCCATGGGCCTAGTAAATGTGCTTTTTAACTTCACCTCTGATGGAAAGGATTCATCTGAAGCGATTGATTTATCGATCTGATTTGATACGATTCAAGGTTTACTGGTGCAAGTGCTGCTGCTTTCAAGAGCGTCCAATTAGATAATGCCACACTTTGAGAGATCAGCATCATCATCTAATGAGCTGTAGAAGCCTTGAGTGTTGCAATACTTCATATATATACATATATATAGCAATTTTCCTGTGTTTTGGCCTCCCATCCAAATGAAAACTGATGTTTTTTTGAACAAATATTAAACAAATCATAGTTTTAATCAAAACATTTTTTGGACAGGAAACACAGAGTCAGAAACGTTGATATAAGAACACATGGATATTTGTGGCTGAATCTCTAATACTTCTTTACTTTATATATGATTAAAAAAAAACTACTATGTCTACACGCAGATTGTACTAGATTTTGGATGTAGAAAAAATAAATAAATAAAGTAAATACTACTCTTACATATAAATAAGGCTCTGATTATTTCCCGACTAGTGCATCTTACAAAATTAGAATATTATTGAAAAGTTACTTTATTTTAGTAATTCAGTTTAAAATTTGAAACTCATATATTATATAGATGTATTACACACAGAGTGGTCTATTTTATTTATTTATTTTTTTATAGTTGATGATTATGGCTTGCAGCCAATGAAAACCCAAAAATCAGTGTCTGAGAAAATTAAAATATTAAATAAGACCATTTGGTACTTTTGGCAGTGTGGGCAGTGTGCCAAGTCCTGCTGGAAAATGAAATCCGCATCTCCATAAAAGTTGTCAGCAGAGGGAAGCATGAAGTGCTGTTAAGATTTTCTGGGAAAACACTGCACTGACTTGATAAAACAAAGTGGATCAACACCAGCAGATAACATGTCTCTCCAAACCATCAAGAGTAGAGAGACACACAGTCCGGGCTGCTTCAGGTCTATAGTGTGAAGTTTCCACAATTAGTGATGGTTTGGAGAGACATGTCATCTGCTGCTGTTGATCCACTGTGTTCTATCAAGTCCAAAATCAGTGCATTGTTTTCCCAGAAGATCTTACAGCACTTCATGCTTCCCTCTGCTGACAACTTTTATGAAGACGCGGGTTTCATTTTCCAGCAGGACTTGGCACACTGCCCTAAAATGTTTATTTTAAAGCAGCTGTATATGAGAATTGCCATTTTTGAGTCCTGACTCCCCCTATAGGTGGATAGTGTAGTTTACTTTTACTCCACTCCTCTACCACTCCATACAATTTGTGATTTATACACATGCTTTGTTTATTAGATAAAAGATACAGAAAGTAAAATAAGAATGTGGACTAAAATGGTAAAGTAATATTACAGTATTTTAAACAAACCACCAGTTTTTTTTTCTTTATCCCACTCTTAACGGTACACACAGACACATGCACACATACACATACAAATAATACAGATGTAGAAACACACACACACACACACACATACACACAAGCGTGAAAGCATATATGGGGGGCCACACACACTCATGTGTGTACAAAGCCATATACTGCAATTTATAGGCATTACACACTCAAACACACACACACACACACACATACATACAAAGACATATACTGTATGTACTGTATGTGCATATGCATTATTTTATATGTACCACACACTTTCTCACCCACAAACACATGTATTTATGTATGTGTGTGTAAAAAGCCATATACTATATATATATATATATATATATATATATATATATATATATATATATATATATATATATATATATATACACATTATATACAGCCATCACTTTATAGGTAGCACAACATGCTCTCTTTCTCTCTCTCTCTCTCTCTCTCTCTCTCTCTCTCTCTCTCTCTCTCTCTCACACACACACGTAAAAAGCAATATACTGTATATGCATGCAGCCATCAATTTATAGGTAACACACTCACACACACACACACACATACATACATACAAACACACACACAAGCACACACAGCTCCCCCTGGCTGTCAGTCAGACGCGGAGAGCTTCCATTAAATCCACTTGTCCTGTGATAGACGGGCTGGACGGATCTCCTTGACGACGGCATCGGACTCCTGTAATTGTCCGTCACTGTCCGCAGGTAATTTCCGAGCCGTCACTCGCCCTGTCACCGGGCCGGCAGTTGCCGAGTGGCGCCGGGTTTGGCACTCCTCATGTAAATGGGGGAGAGGAATAAAAGGCTCATTTATTCACACCAGGGGAGGAGAGGTGACCTTCTTTGTGGAGTCATTGCCCCCAGCCAGCAATTTACATAGAGCTGTCAGACCAGCGCAAGAGAGCGCTAGAGAGAGAGAGAGAGAGAGAGAGACTGAGAAGGAGTGCAGGCTGGCCGCCAGCCTGTACGGAGAGTACAGAGGGACATAATTAATATTGCAGCACACACAGCCTGCAGGGAGGCACACACACTCACACACACACACATACAAACACATACACTCACACCTCCCCGTACTCTAACCAATAAAAAACCCACATTGTTTATATTCTACACATTCTATACAATGCATTATCTCCCCCTTTCTCTCGCTTTCTCGCTCATTTTCTCCTGATCTTTCCCTCTCAATCCCTTTCTCTTTTCTCCTTCTCTCTTACTTTCTTTCTGTCTATTCTATTCCACTCTGCGTAATCCTCTTTAATTCAAATTAATTTATGTATGTCTTGCACTCGTTTGTTTCTCCACCTTTCTCACTCATTTCCACTCAATCTTGTCTCAGTGTTCTGTCCCATCTCTCTCTCTGTCTCACACTCTCTCACTCTCACTCTGTTCTCGTTTCTCTCTTTCTTGTTTTTCTCTCACTTTTCTCTCACTTACTTTTCAATCTTGTCTCAATGTTCTCTGTGGTCCCATCTCTATCTCCTTTTCTCTCTTTTTAATGCTTTTTTCTCAATCTCTCTCTTCTCTCTCTCGCCATATTTCTATTTTTATATTTTCTCTCTCACGTTCTCCTTACCTTTATCTTTACTCTCTTTTTTAAATCTAATTTTATTTAGCTCTCTGTGTAGGATTTATTGTAACTTTATTTTCTCTCTCTTGTTTTGTCTTTTAGATTAATTCTTCTCTTGTCCTTCACTTGTTGTTCTTGTATGTCTCTCTTTCTTGTTTTTCTCTCACTTTGCTTTCTTTTTCATCTGTTTTTGTTTAGCTCTCTTTTTAGGACTTATTTACTCTCTCTTATCTCTCTTATTTCTCTCTGTTTCTGTTCAGCTCTCAATGTGTGCCTTTTTCCCTCTCATTTTTCTTCTCTTTTTCTGTGCCTCCGTCTCTCTCTTTTTACTTTTGTCATCTCTCATCTCTCGTCCTTCTCTCAGTTCTCATTTATGCCTCTATTTCTTTCTTTCTATTTTCACTTCTCTCTTTCTGTTCAGCTCTGTTTGTCTCTCATTCTGACTTGCTCATTTCTCTTTCTATTACTCTCCTTTTTTATGTCATCTCTTACTTTGTTTATGTTCTTCTCTATCTTTCTACATTTTTCTTGTTTCTCCCAGTGTCTCACTCTTTCTCTTGTCTCCTTCTTTCCATTTTTATAAATTTATAAATTTTTCTGTTCATTTTTTTTACAAACATTTCACTCCTTTTGCATTTCTTAAGAATTTCTTGTTTTAGTTTGCCCTTGTCTCATTTTTTATGTCTGTACCTCCATTTCAGTCTTTTTGCATCTCTTCATCTTTCTCTTCAGCTTTGTTTATGCCTTACACTCTATCTACCATTCTCTTCTCTCTCTCTCTCTCTCTCTCTCTGCCCCCCAATTTCTACTGTCTCTCTTTTTCTCTTCATTGTTTCTTTTCAGCTCTCTTTATGCTCTCTTTTGGCCTTTCCATCACTATATTTCTTTTCTGTCATCTCTTACATTGTTTATGTCCTTCTCTCTCTTCCTCTGTTTTTTCTTGTTTCTCTTGTATCTCAATATTTCTCCTTCTGTCCATTTCTGTCCATTTCTTAGAGTTTTTAGCTTTAGTTTTCTCTCGTCTCTATTTTTTATGCCTCTAACTCACTTTCAGACTTTTCTCCATCTTTCTCCTCAGCTTTGTTTATGCCTTACACTCTATCTACCATTTTCTCTATCTCTCTCTTTTCTCCCTCAACTCACTTGCTTTATTCTCTCCATCCTCCATGTCTCCTTTACTCTCTCAGTGCTCATGTGTGTCTGTGTGTGTGTTATGTGTTCTGTGGTTCATACAGTGCACAGTCTCTGTTTTAAGACAGTAATTAAAGAATTACAGTAACGTGTGAGACGGAGGACAGGTTTGAACATACATTAAAAAGCGAGACATATCTGCTTTGAAAGAGATCTAGAGGAGAAGCAGGTGAAGCGGAGCCGGTACCGCTCTGACACAGGCTGCTGCTTCTTGCTTTTCTTTTTCTTTTTCTTTTTTCCACAAGCGTACAAATTTAATGAGGTGGAATTTGAAAAAAGAAGGAGGGGGATGCGGACTCTGATGTGTTTTACCTGTTTGAAAGGAACGCGCATGTAGCTATGGTTACGCAAACATGAAAGCAATGCAGGTCTCTATTACTGCCTGCGTGATTCATGTGTTGACTATCAGCTAAAGAAGGGAGAGAACGAGAGAGAGAGCGAGGGGAGAGAAAGCGAGCGAGAGAGAGAAAGAGGGAGAAGCACAGTATCATCGTTAAGAGGGGAAGAATGAAGGGGGGGCTCATCTGCCTTTCCCTCCTGCCCTTTGTGTACCCCCTGTGTGCTCCTGAAACGTCTCAGACAGCCCCCCAAACACACACTCTCTCTCACACACACACACACACTCTCTCTCTCTCTCTCTCTCTCTCTCTCTCTCTCTCTCTCTCTCACACACACACACACACACACACAGAGAAACTCAGACATCAACAACACAATGCTAGCACTCATGTCAGCTGGCCTTTTTGATGTGCGTGAACAAACTTTTCTCACAGGCCAGCAAGTTGAGTGTGTGTGTCCTTTTTTGTGCACGTGTGTGTGTTAGTGTGTGTGTTTGACACTGTGAGAACCTCCGAGCTCAGATCGTCAAAGAGCACAAAGCAGGCTTGTTACACACAACGAGAGCACATTTGTGTGTGTGGAAAAAAAAGGAAGCGAGATGGCACCTGTACGCCCGGATACAAGCAACACACCCCCTCCCTAACACACACACACACACACACACACACCCTCTCTCACAAACACAACCAACTTTTTATCCCCACGCCCACAGCTCCCACAACGTCCTCATTTATCCCACGCTGTGAAAAAGTCAACTATGGACAGGAAGCGCCTCTGCCAGAGAGAAAGAGAGAGAGGGAGAGAGATAGAGTAATGAAGAGAGATAGAGAGAGAGAGAGGGAGGGAGGAGGGGGGTAAATAGGAGAAAGAGAGTGAAAAAGAGAGTGTGTTTAACTCCAGTGTGCTCCTGCCAGGTTTGGGGGCCTTCTTCCAACAAAGATGCTAAGTGGAGTTCAGACTGAGGGTCAGTGGATGATGGGAGTTTTTTGGGATGGGGTTTGGGGGGTATTTGTATGAAGGCCATTCGATTTGCACTGCAGTCGGGTAATCAAGGCTAATGGTGCCATTCTGCCTTAACTTTAGACTTTTTTTTTCCTTTCACATCTATAGAAGTGAAGTTTATCCTCTTATTTCTATAGCAGTTCCTTTCACTTCTATAGCAGTGTAGTTTGTCCTTTTCTTTTTGCATTTCTATAGTGGTGTATTTTGTTCTGTTACTTCTATAATAATAATAATACATATGTGTATTATTTTTCCTTTCACCTCAATAGCAAACTTGATTTTCCTTCTTTTTTTTTTGCTTTAGTAGCTATGTAGTTTCTCATTTAACTGTACTGTACTGTACTGGAAATGTACATTTCTCTTTTCACGAATACAGCAGTGTCATTTTTCCTTTCACTTTTATAGCACTTCCTCTCAGTTCTAAAGCATTTTCGTGTTTCCTTTCACTTTTATAGCAGTTCATCTCAGTTCTAAAGCAGTGGCATTTTTTCCTTTCGCTTTTACAGTAGTTACTCTTATTTCTAAATCAGTGTCTTTTTTCCTTTCACTTTTATAGCATTTCCCCTCACAGTTCTAAAGCAGTTAATTTTTTTCTTTCACTTTTATAGCAGTTCCTCATAGTTCTAAAGCAGTTACATTTTTTTCTTTCACTTCTATAGCAGTTCCTCATAGTTCTAAAGCAGTTAATTTTTTCTTTCACTTTTATAGCAGTTCCTCATAGTTCTAAAGCAGTTACATTTTTTATTTCACTTTTATAGCAGTTCCTCACAGTTCTACAGCAGTTACATTTTTTATTTCACTTTTATATCAGTTCCTCACAGTTCTAAAGCAGTTAATTTTTTCTTTCACTTTTATAGCAGTTCCTCACAGTTCTAAAGCAGTTACATTTTTTATTTCACTTTTATAGCAGTTCCTCACAGTTCTAAAGCAGTTACATTTTTTCTTTCACTTTTATAGCAGTTTCTATAGCAGTTCAGCTTCTATAGCAGAGTTGCGTTTTATTTCAGTTCTTTAGCAGGTCTTTTCAGTTCTATAGCAGTGCAGTTTTTTTCTTCTTTCATATCTATAAAAATGTACTTTTCCCTTTTACTTCATTCACTTTATTCTGTCACTTCTATAACAGAACTGTTTTTCGCAATGTAGTTTTTCTTTCACTTCTATAGTGGAATAGTTTTTCACTTCAATAGAATGTAGCTTTTCTTTTCACTTATAGAGCTGTGCGTGTATGTAGCTCCTTTCAGTTTTGTAGCACGATAGGTTATCCTTTTATTTCTATAGTAGAATAATTTGTCCTTTCACTTCTGTAGTAGTGCATTATTTCCTTTTGCTTCTATAGCAGTTCCTTTCACACTGTAAAGAAGTCAACTATCATCAGGAAGCGCCTCTGGCAGAGAGAAAGGGAGATATAGAGGGAAAGAGAAACTCCAGTGTGCTCCTGCCAGGTTTGGGGGCCTTCTTCCAACAAAGATGCTAAGTGGAGTTCAGACTGAGGGTCAGTGGATGATGGGAGTTTTTTGGGATGGGGTTTGGGGGGTATTTGTATGAAGGCCATTCGATTTGCACTGCAGTCGGGTAATCAAGGCTAATGGTGCCATTGTGCTTTAAAAACAGCCAATAGCTTTAGAGTGAGCTCATTTTAGTACCACTATGTGTGTGTGTGTGTGTGTGTGTGTGTGTGTATATATGTGTGTGTATGGAACAGGGTTTGACACCTGCTCCTTTGTGCCAGAAAGCGCCAGTCTAGCGTGCGAGGCAGCGCACCAGCCCTTGTGCGAGAGGAATTACAGTGATTTGGAGTGACTGTGTTTGTATTATTGTTAGCCCTGTGCTTATTATTACTGTTATAATTACCACTCACGCATCCCATGGGGCCTCGGTCACAAATGGGCCTTTTTTTTTTTTTCCCCACCGCAGATGCCCTGCACTACACCCCCCCTCCCCCCAAAAAGCGCCAGCTAATCATATTGATTGTTCAGGTGCAGCAAATTGCAGGGTGATGAAGCGATGGAGAGTGGGAAAGACAGAAGGAGAGTGAATGTGGTGTACATTTTTTGGAGTGTCGTTTATTTCCGCTTCACCTCAAGAGCGGAGTTCATTGTTTCGCTTCCGTAGGAGTGTGTTCTAACCTTTTTAACATTCTCTTCTGCACGTGTACTTGTTTACCTTTCACTTTTTCAGTTCATTCAGTTCTATAGATATATATATATATATTTTTTTTCTTTCACTTCTTTTACTGAGTATACATATTATATTCCCTTTTGTATTTTTCAGTTAAGAGTTTCCTTTTTATCACTTTAATAGAAGTGCACTTTGTTTTTCTCTCCCTTTCCAGCTCCCGTAAATCCAAAAAAGGCATTTTAGTTTTCACTTCTATAGCTGTGTAGTTTTTCCATTGATTTCAGGAGCAGTTTAGTTTGACATTTTATTTCTACAGCAGTTTAATAGGACTGTAGATTGTTCTTTCAGTTCTGTGCAGCAGTTTCTGTCAGTTCTCTATCAGTGTAATTGTCCTTTCACTTCTTTAGCAGTTGCATTCAGTTCTATAGCAGAGATGGTTTCACTTTTTTAATAGCTGTAATTTGTTAGTTTACTTAGCGCACAATAGCAGCACAGCACAGTCCCTTTACTTCTAAAGCATTTAATTGTACTTTTGTAGCAGTGTAGTTTTGCTTCTGTCTGTAGTCTTTCCTTTCAGTTTCTATAGCTGTGTAGTTTTGTCTGTTTGGACTTCTAAAGCGTGGTAGCTTGAGTTTGTGAGTATTTTGTCCTTTTACTTCAGATTCACTGCAGTGTATCTTCTCTTTCAATTCTAAAACTAAAATGGTTCGTTTTATGGCTGTAAGAGTGTAGTTTTTCTTTTCACTTTTATAGAAGTGTGAGTATCTCTGTCCCTTTGTAAAGCAGTTTAGTTTCCTCCAATACATGTGAAGTCAGCCACCACCTCTTTTTGAACTGCTGCTGATGCAGCATTGCTAAGTAGCATCACAGCGCGTTTAGAGGAAAGCGCAGCAACTTGGTTCTGATACATCAGCTCACAGACGCCTTGTGCTGATTGACATCACCCTAAAAGTGATGGGGTGAAAGAGCGCCATTTACCTACCCAGAAAGAAAGAAAGGCCAATTGTGCTCTCTCAGGGCTCTGGCATATGATGACAATCTGCATGACCAGGATTCGAACCTGCGATCTACCTAGAATAGTGGCAGCACCTTAGACCAATATCATTTTGCCATTCATTTCTATAGCAGTGTAGGTTTACTTGAATGTTTGTATTTTACCTCAACTGACAACAGCTTTACATGTTTGACTGTTTATCTGCATTTTATTATGTTTATCTGACTGTGTTTCAATATGTTCTCAAAGGGACATAAATATAGTCAAGAGATTTCCTTTTGTTATTTAATTTACAGTTGGTGTTAGATTTAAGTGTAGGCAGAGCGGTATTATTATTATTAATATTCATCAGTGTGAGTCAGTTTATTACTTTTTCAGTATTACACAATTCAGTGGATAGCTGTTTGTGTGTGTGTGTGTGTGAGAGAGAGAGAGAGAGAGAGAGAGAGAGAGAATATGAAGGTCTTCTGACTCTGTCTTTCTCTTGCTGTGACAGATGAGTTTGGATATTGATGACAAGCGGACACGTACACGGTCCAAGGGAGGAAGAAGTAAGTATCCTTTTTTTTACCCCTCTCTCTCTTTATCTCTCTCTCTTCCTGCAAATCTCTCATTCTTTCCTGCTCTAGAGTCATCATTTCCGCCGCTCAGCTAAACATCATTTCTGCAGGTCAGCTAAGCATCACTTTTCAGCTCCATTCAAAGCGCTCCTGCCTGCTGACCTTCTAGACTCAGGCCGCTGTTGTCCGGGTGAAGCTGAGACGGGTGGGTGAAGGATTTACGGCCGAGCGCAGGGCGCGACGCAGGAGGAGAGATAGCATGACGAAAGATACAGAAATGCAATAGTACAGCAGCGAGCAGCGAACAATGTGAAATGATGCTGGGCTTTGAAATCCCGCTTGTCTCGCTGTGAGCTGTTGGCGGTATCAAAAAACGTCTTAATGAAAAGCTTTAAAAGCTCTGTTTTAATCTGAAGACCTACATAATGCTGCTTTTTCGTTTTTTGTAATTCTGCTGCTACTCATGTTTAGTGTAAGTGTGACTCTTAGAGGTATTGATAAAGAAAAACGCTATGTTTACAGCTGATTCCACATTTTTTATTTTTTTTTCCTTCGGATTTGATGTTGTTTTTTTTTTTTTTTTCTCGCTTTTAATTCCACTGCAACAATTAATCACTGGTTTCGTGCTGAAGGCTGCATAGAGCTGCGCACTTTAGGCCTCATCAAGCTGGGGTGTTTTGGCTGAATCAGTTGTTCTGGCAGCGTGTGTGTGTGTGTATATGTATGTGTGTGTGTGTTTTTCTCTGCTAATGCAGTCATGTATGTTTCTGCATGTGCTCTCCAGGGATCTCTACGCGTTCCTGAGTTATTGATTGTAGTTCCTTGTGGTTATTTGCACTCAGGCTTTTTTCTGCTTAGATTTTTTTTTTTTCACGCTCCTCATTGTCTCTGTTTTCTTTTTCCACAGCTCCCACCGAGACTGTAGGACAGGAGCTGAGGTAAGACAGATTTGTCCTGTGTAGACAAACATGCCAACACGTCGCCCTGCTTTGTTTGCGCGTGTCGTTTTTAAGTGGCTCAGCATTAAGACCTCAACGCATCATGTTAAGCAAAACCTTGTGCTTACTTAGTGTATCGTCAGCATCGTGCACGCTCAGAATTCAGAATGCAGCTCAGATCACATTACATGTTGAAGCAAAAACGAATTGATTTGCTGTCAAATTTTGATTGCTTAGGTTTGGTCTTTTACAGTGTCTTTTTGTTATAGCCTGTATTTGGCAGTAGCTTAAACAAATCTAAAGTAACTCAAAAGTTTTTCAGGGGGTCGTCTGGGAAAAATATTTTCACACTTCTATTGAGTGATAAAACATTTGCCTCTGGACTGGAATTGAAAAAAAACAGTGAGTTTTTTGGCTTTTTTTTATTTAGTTTTTTTCTCTGTCAGGTGACATCATGTTCAGTAGCTCCTCCATTTCCACTTGCTGTTGTGTTTATGTGGATCTTCATGGAAATGCACACCCAAAATGTGGTTAAATGCGAGGTGATAAAACTCAGACATGTGTATCCGGACGAGAATAAAATTACCAGAGGACCACAGAGCGAAAAACATTAGATAATTCAGCCGGCAAGTTTCTCAGAGGACGTCTGAGAAAAACACATACATGGTCGTTCCTGACGGGAATAAAATCAAAAAGTCCCCCCATAAAAGATAAAATTACCCCAGGACCCCCTGAGAAGCGAATCCCGTCCAGATAGGGCTATAGTCAGATATGAGGCACTTACCGTATTTTATGGACTATACGGGGCACCATATTAGATGGCACACTATCAATGAACGTCTTTTTTTTTGGTCTATTTTCATACATAAGGCGCACCGGGTTATAAAGTGTATTTTAAGTGACAGTAGTACGAAACAAATTTAGCAGGTCTACTCACCTTTGAAGAACGAAAGAGCTAGCGCTGTGGTTAGCGTCTAATTCTAATACCGCTCCAGCCTCAGTGCTGGAGAAACTTCTCTAAAACTCCTTTATAACGCTGTACTTTAGAGAAGTGGCTTTACTGCTCCCACCGGATCATAGGGCGCACTGTCAGGTTTTATGAAAATAAAGGATAAATATGGAGTATATGATTTGTAGTAGATTGGATGCACTTGTGTCGTACTGAATTCAAACTCCCTGCCAGAATTTGTGAGTGTGAAACTGACATTTCTGGTGGGGAGTCAAAACTTGGCACAACATCAGCAGCCCAACAAAATAAAAGATAAAAACGTCCCAGATAGATACAGGTCAAGATAGTCTAGTCTGATCTGAGAACAGAATCAGAACAGATTAATGAGGTTTGAGGTTAATCTACAGTTAATACAGCTGTTATTTACATAGTGGCTGTTTTTACATAGTAACACATGGCTGTTTTAAATTAAAAGTCAAAAATAAAAATCTTTCAACATGGCCTAAAACTCATAGATTGTAGATACCAATCGAATCTACACTCTCCAAAAAACATAGTGCATCCAACAAGATCTGTATGATCTCTTCAGAAATAAAACTAAAAATACTGATTCTACACACTGATCCATTTTACACATACGTATGTGTGCAGTTCATCATTTGGCGAAAGGTTTAAACCAGTAAAACATAAATAATTAGCCTGTTTATATCCATTTCGACAGCAGATTGACCATTATGGAGCCAAACAGAGGCTATAATGAAGACTATTTTAAAAAGACATTAAAATGAGCTGTGCAAACTATTGCTTTAATGTGGAAAACAAATAGTAGAGACCAAACTGAACATACTAAAAGAAATAGTCAATAGCAATAAACATACTAACAAACATTTTGATGCAATTGTGTAAATAAGCAAGTCAGACATACGGATATACACTGCAAATTCTGATAAAGATTGAGTTGAATTGATTAATAAATTAAATGGATTTCAATCTGGGCCTGTTTCCCAAAAGCAGAAAGAATATTTTTATATTATATATTATATTATTTAGTAGTTTTTAATAGAACTGTATAGACGGTGTGTTGCGTAACAAAGAATACAGATTTGTTTTATCTGTGTAACAATAGGTGTACAATATATTCATATACATTTGCTTACGTTGTACCTCCATGGATGATGCCCAAATGTTTGCCTATAATTTTCATTTCAAAATTCTTTTTTTTTTTTCCTCACAAAATCTGATGAATTTAATTTGGTCTGTCACATTGACCTTGTCAGGTTCATCTATACCATGCTAGAGTGTACTTTTCCAGTGTACTATCCAGTATATGCTGAAATGGCTCAGTCAAGCAGCTCTTATAGCAGCTCTGGTACTTTACACTCTCGTTTCTCATTTCACGGTCAAGCATTCCATGAAGTTTACGAGGCCGAGATTTACGGCCATATCCAATAGCATCAGGGTCAGTTATAGAGCTCTGCAGCCATGTTTCCTTACATGCCTTAAACATTTCACTCTTTAAACTCATTACAATTCATGGGCCTGTATGTGGATCCACACATTTTAATCAATATGGCCAGGCTCCACTCAATGATTATGTTTGCAAAACCAAGAAGGTTTCATTAAAATTGGCTAAGAATTTGCTACTGTGTTAACGTTGATGTAATATACAATGTAATAAAGCAAAAATACATTAGTTTTTAATTTTAAAGGAATAGTTCAGCAAATAAGATGATTTACTGCTTACCACATATGTAGTCAAACAGCCAAGATATACAGTATTTATCGTTTCTGTCATGCAAAAAAACATTTAACTTCAAAAGGAAAAACAAAAAATCCTGTATTAAAATGGTGCTTTCTTATTATTTTAGTTTTATTTGTAATTGTTTTTATTTTTTGTATTTTTTTTCTATATCTTTTTCCTTTTTTATTATTAGGTATATTTTTATTTATGTTTATATATGGTTTTTTTTTTTCGATTTTATAGTTTTCTCATATTTTCTAGACATTTCTTCTTTATTAACGCTGCTATTTTGCAGATATTAACAAGTTGCTTTCTAATTATTTTAGTTCTATTTGTAATTGTTTTAACTTTATTTTTTTATTTATTTTCTTCACCTTTTTTCTTTAACATTTTTTATTATGTATATTTTTATATATTTTTACTTATATTCTATAGTTTTCTTTTTTTGTTTAGTTATAGACATTTCTTCTTTATTAAAATTGCCATTTGCAGATATAACAAAATTGCTTTTGGTTCTATTTGTAATAGTTTTTTTAATTTATTTTCTTCACCTTTTTCCGTTTTTTTAATCATATTTATTTATATATGTATATATTTTTTTTCTCATATTTTACTATTTTCTCTTTTCTTTTTATTGTTTTACTTTTCATTGTTTTCATATTATTTTATTAATTTTATTGCTGCTTATCATTTTAGAATCTTTGTCTTAACCATCATAATTTGCTATATGTTCCTCTTGTTCATCAATGGCATGATGGTATCCATCTCCATCTTTGGAGATTATTGCTAATTTCATAAGCAAAACAAGCCAAAAACGTCATGTTTTTTGTGCATTAGTATACAACAAGCTATACATTATTCATGATTCATGGTTTTTGTCATTTATTAAACCATGATTCTGAATCAGTAATTAATTTTTGCGTGAAAAAAACACATAAAATCTGTTCTCTTAGTTCATATTTATGTTGCATTTCCACAAGATGGATATGTATCTGATCTAGTGCCACAGTTAAAGATCTGATTATTTTAGCCCCATTAAAAATGGATTTGAGTCAACCTGGTAGTGTGAACATATTCAAAGTGGTTCTAATTATTTCTGGTCACTGAAAGTATCTGCCCTAAAATGTTTTGAGCAGAATTAAAGATATTTATTTGAGTGTATACTTTAAGGTAGGTGATGGTCCACAGTAGATCCAGTGTTTGTTAGCAATGTTAGCCTAGCATCTTCCATTCTTACCTGAAGAAGTCAAACATGTTTTGTGATGTCCTAAAACTTGCATCAGCGGGTATTAATTCCTACTAATACGATTTTTTTTTCTGATAAAATATAATATAATATAAGGATAATATATAATATTGGTCACATAGACTAATAATCCTGTAGTCAGAGCAGTTACAGGGTTAAATTGACAAAGAACATCTGCAGCCATTAATTCCTTGAAGTCTGTAACCAGGTATTCCTGTAACCTTCCAAAGACCTCACACTATACAGCATAACGCTGGTTGCGTGACATGATGCGTTGGGGCAGGTGTTGCACCACAGTTCAGAAGCTTGTCCTTGTTTTATTTCGCTGCCGCTAATCACAGGAATGCACGCACATTTGCATGAACACAGAGTCCTACATGCAGTTTGCCCATTAACACGTTCTCTCATGCATATGCATGGCCACAGGTTATCATCTTGCATGACATGTTCATAAATGGCCCTGCTGCTGCAGCTCCTGCTGCTCGCGCCTGTACTCTCTAGTGTACCTTACAATAACACATGCCAGCACTGCTGCTACTGCTGCTGCCTCACTGCTGACAAGAGTGTACAGGTGTGGAGAAGGGGATTGTTTTTGTTTTTGTTTGTTTAAATACGTGAAAGCGCTAACAGGATCTGTAAAACTTGATGAGAGGCTTGATAAGCAAAGAAATAAAATGAAATAAAACGAAACCAACAGGGAGTAGATCAGCACAGCAGTGCCAATATTACACGTTATAGCACAAACCTCGATTATACCTGCAATTATACCACAGTTCCCTGTGAATGTGTTTAGTTTCAAATTTACAAATGAAGCAATGTTTATTAGCCCTTGGCCAAACATACTGTATGTAATGTAAATGGTTAGGGGCGGGGGGGGGGGGGGGGTGTACAGTGTGTGTTTATCGAAAATGTGTTTTTATATATGTTTTTCACAAAAAATGAGCCAATGCCAATGAGTTTGAGTTAGAAAAAATATTTTTTTATAATCATTTGATGAAAAATGAAAACGGGTCCCACAGACCCAAAACACCACACAAGAGTTAAAACAGTTCCATTGCTGCTCTGTTTGTAGCTGCACTATTTGGCTTGTAAGCGCTGCATCGTTGCTAGGTTATCTGTATGTAGTACAGAGTAATACATGGAGTGCTTCGGTTTCAGTGCATTACCAGCTGATAATGTCACTCATAGAACGCCTCTCAACCAATTACATTGCAGGGTCGGAACTAACTGTGGTATAATCAATCGCTTTTGATACAGATTACTTACAATCATAATGAGTGGACATAATGTTAATGCCAATATTGGGCATTCAGTGATTTATTAAGGTCATATTGAAGTTGAAACAAAGTTGATATTACTAGTGCATCTCTGTTTCATCTTTGATTCATCCATCATATTGACATATTGCTTTCGAAAGAGTGTAACTATATTTATACAGGGAGATTTATAAAATAAAACACCCTATAAGAATACAATGAAACACTACACTGTGTCTATAAACTTAAAAAAAAAAAACACACACACACACACACACACAAAGATCTTCACAGGTCACATTTTTCAAGCTATAAACACCAAATTTGGTGTAATGGTACAAATAATAATATAGTTTATTTTTCCCCTTATTAATTCTACAAAAACATTAATATTAATAGCAACACTGCCCAGGAACTTCACTTGTTAAATTTTACTTATTGTACTTTTTAAATCACTAGAAAAATCAGATCAAATCTGATAATAAAAGTCTCTTGAATAGTTTGTAGCGTTTGTCTAATGCACCAAAATTTAGATGGTTTTGGCCTGTTTTGGCTACTATACTTGCACAGATCTCCACCAGAGGAGACGTATTTTCACAATAGCACATTTTGAACATTATGAACATTGTTAGTCATATTTTAACCAGTGATTGGTACTAAGCGAAACAGCAGAACTGAAAATAAAATACTTGTGTTTTAACAAAAAATACTGTTTCTCCTTGACCCAAACTGGATTTTTGTCAATATTCTGTAAATTCTAAGTTATTATAGTTGTATGCATTTATGGGCGAAGCATGGACAGTTCAGTTTGAGGCTGAAGTTGATTTCATTTACTTCTAACCCCATTTAGCTGTCCTACGCCAGGATACAATGGTTCTGGCCATATCAGTGGCAATGCTCGACACAGAAGGTATGGCAGGATAATTCTGCACTAGAAACCCTTTAGTCTTCTGTAGTTGTAGTTTATACAGTAGTACTCTAGAGTTAATAGTATTCTGTAGTTGTAGTTTTTACAGTAGTACTCTGTAGTAACTAGCCCTCTATTGGCCTTCTCTGCTCTTTGTTACAGGAAAATGCCAATTTGGTTGCTGAAAATGAAATAAAATATTGGAGATGTTTGAAAACACAGACATTACAACACGTGCATGTTTCTGGCTGAATCCCAAATATCTCTTTACTTACTCCCTATATAGTGAACTACATAAGGCATATAACTACTTTCTCTGCACACAGACAACGCTAGATTACAGATTTCAACATGTGAATGAATTTAAGGGGGAGGAAATTTTAATTTTTCTCTCTGTATCTCTCTTTCTCTTTCTCTCTCTCTCTTTCCTTTGAGGTACTATCACCACATACAGGTTTTGGAGGAGGATTTTTAGTTTCTCTCTCTTTTTCACTTTTTTCTTCTCTCTCTCTCTTTCTCTCTCTCTTTCTCTTGTTGTTCTCTCTCTCTTTCCTTTGAGGTACTATCACCACATACAGGTTTTGGGGAAGGATTTTAGTTTCTCTCTCTTTTTCACTTTCTTCTTCTCTCTCTCTCTCTCTCTCTCTCTCTCTCTCTTTCTCTCGCTTGCTCTCCTTTTTCTCCTTTTATGAGCTACTATCACCACATTTAGTGGTCACCAAATTTAGTTTCTATCTATCTATCTATCTATCTATCTATCTATCTATCTATCTATCTATCTATCTATCTATCTATCTATGAGGTACTATCGCCACATACAGGTTTTGGGGAAGGATTTTTAGTTTCTCTCTCTTTTTCACTTTCTTCTTCTCTCTCTCTCTGTCTCTGTCTCTCTTGCTCTCTCTCTCTCTCTCTCTCTCTCTCTCTCTCTCGCTCTTTCTATCTATCTATCTATCTATCTATCTATCTATTTATCTATCTATGAGGTACTATCACCACATACAGGTTTTGGGGAAGGACATTTTCTCTTTCTCAGTGGCCTTTAAACAGGGCACTGAGTCATATCTCTCTGTATCTCTCTCACTCTCCTCCTCTCTTCCTCACTTCAACCCCTTTAGCCCTTGTTTCCCTTTGGCTCTCTTCCTCATCTCTTGCTTCCTCTGCATCTCTCTCTCTCTCCCCCTCTCTCTCTCTCACATCATCTTTTCCCCCTCCCCACTTTTTCTCTCTGTGAAGCCTTTAGGCAGGGCATTGAGTGATGTCTCCCGCTTATTGGAAACATATTACAGTTGCCTTTATTTACATGTGTATCTGTTCAGGAGGCCATTTTAGATGCGCCGTGTTTATAGATCACTCTGTGTCTTTTTTCAATAGCCAGGCTTTCTAGGTGAGGGGTTTATTGAATTTTGTCCTCCGCCGCTATTCTCTTTCTCTCTCTCGTCTTTTTTCGCTCTCTGTTCCTCTTTGATTGAGGTATAATTAATTGTTCCAGTCAATTGACTGTGATGTATAATGGGATTTAGCTGGTACAGCGCCCTCCGCGGGTCATGCAGAGCATCACAGCTTCCTTCCTTTTCATCAGTTCTTATTGCATTTGCTCTCATTGTGTTGCATGTGCTGTTTGGGTGGTTTTAATTTAAGTGTATTTTATTGGCTTTATATTCTGAAACTCTCATGCAACTTTATTTCCTTTAAACATCCATAAAATGAAATGTGCCTTGAGTGCACAATGCAAAACCTGTTAAGCGAAAGTTGCATAAAACAGCTTGTGTAGTCCATGTAGAGAAGTCAATTGTCAATAGGCCAATAGAAAAAGAAACTTTGGAGCAGAGAAACATGAACCTATTGGGACCACACCTACGCAGACATTGCCCAGAATTGAGTTGTGGAGCAGTGGAACTATGTTCTCTAAAATTATGTTTCTCTATCCAATTCTTCAGGGATGAGCTAAAGAAAGTTATTGTTGGTAAAAGCAATCAAATTCTCACAACAATGACATTCAAAATCTTGTTAAAAGTCCTTCCTGGAGAGTAGAAACAGTGAACCGTTTTATTTTTCCATTATTGATTCCGTTATTTACTATTGACTGTAATTTGGAGTCCCACAAGGCTCTATTCGGGGGCTTATAAAACAAAACGATATATGATAATTATATAGTAATGTAGATAGAAAAGTGAAGAAATGTGGGTAATATTGTCTTAGTATCCAAGGAAGGCTTTCCATAGACTTTGAAGCAGCATCTAGTAACAATTGTGTTAGTACCACTGTACCCCAAATTACCCAAACCTGGCATTGATGAGTCATGATGTCAAATGGTTCACGTTTATCTGCTCCAGAGAGTCCTATTCTATTGGCAGTACCTCTCTACAGGGACTAGACAAGGTCTGAGTGTACATTTGCACATCTTTGTCTGCAATTCATTACATACAGAAGGGTTGGCACCAACTTTTGTGCATATAGAGTGTTCTGATTATTTATTTATTTTTTATTATTATATACTGTATTATCCCTCCTTTCCCCACAGTATGCTCAGCTGCCCAGTGGCCAAGAAGAGGAGGCTGCAGGAAGAGGAAGAGGAGGCAGAGCAGCAGCAGCCTGTCTCCAAGAGGAAGTCCCACCCCCTGAAGCTGGCGATGGACGAGTGCTTCAACGCCGAGAGTGAGGGGAGCGGGGAGGAAGAGCTGGAGGTGAAGGAGGAAGACGAGGTAGAGGAGGGAGAAGCCCAGCAGCAGTGCCGCGACGGAGAACATCAGGAGGAAGAGGAGCAGAAAGCCGAGAGCAACGGCGCAAAACAGGCAGATGAGGGCGATGAAGGTGAGCGCAGTCTTGCCACATGTCTGCGACTACAACAGCCTGTTGCCATAGAGACACGGGAGAATGGCCCAACCGGAGAAGGGGGAAAAATTCATAAAGAGATGATAAAATTCACTGAAATATTTCCCACATCCCAGCTCAGTTTCATCATTGTCATAACTTCACTTTTTTTTTTTCAACCATTTGAAACGTCAGCTACCCTTAGATTGTGGTAATGTTTCATGATGAGTAAAGCAAAGGGAAAAGGGTTTCAGACGCAACAGCCTTGTAAAAATCTTTTAAACTTTTAATCTTGTGGAATTTACTTTTTTCTCATTTTATAAAGCGATACTTTCGGAGCTGAAGTGTTTAAACTATATGTATAAAGTGTCTATAAACAATATTTACCTTTTTGGATATTTTCCCCTTTTAGAAATAGAATCATGGTCAATATAATTAGGCCTTTTGACAATAATTTACAAATTACAGCTCTCAACAGCAGAGCTTTGGGCAGTTTTTTTTTTTTTTTAACTATGTGGTATGTGGTAAATCTGTGTGGGATTTAGCCTCTGAATCTGCCCACTACCATTCCCCCGGTTTCATTTCCACACTCAGGGTTGCCGGTTATAGAACACAGCATATAAACAGTGTGCTGCAGCCATGGAAATGGGTAACCTGGCGATTTTTCTGCTGAACAGATAATCACTGAGCTTCAGTATGGTTGCTAATCATATTCAGGTAATTTATCACCACCACCACCACCACTAGCATTGTAAAGACTGATATTTTGGACACTAAAACCTATATATTCAGTGATCAGCTACACAGTAAGACTAGTTGATGCTTGCTATTGTCTGTCAATCTGGCAACCTGCACAAGTTTCACATCTTGGGAGGAAAGGGTGGAGCAGAAAAGTCTATACAGTGTTTGGAAATTGGACTCCTGTAGCCATTTCACACACTTTCTCTTATTTAGTACTGATTGCTCCTTTAAAGTAAAATTAAAAGTTAGATTAAGATTAGACAAAGTAATGTCAATTAAATAGAAAATATAATGTAAAATAAGTGATTACATAAATATTAAACTCATTTTAAGGGTATGACCTTTGTGATTATAGTATGAAGACATTATTATAGTATTATGATTATAGTACTGAAGAGTCCAGTTACTGATTAAACATTATTCCTGGCTATAAACACACAATTAATACAGAAGAAGTCATTACATAACTCAGAGAACAGGTAGGTTATTTATGAGTAAGTCAGAGAAAAATCCCCTGTAGTTCAGTTAAATCCATCCTTAGGAAATCTGCCTAAAACAGGCCGTCCACACAAATTGAGGTGCTGTGTAGGAGGAACCCTGCATATGACAACTGAGTCCCAGGTTCCTCATCAATCAAAGTTTTATGGGAGTCATCCACAGCTATGAAGCATGGTGGCGGCAGCATCAATGTAACTCTTTCTGTGTAGTCATGAGTGTTTTGGTTGTTTCCCTACTCCCTACTATAATAACAGCCCTTAAATGTTGTACAATTTGTGAGTGTTAGTTTGTGTACTGTCTCCTTAAAAAGCATACTAATGTAGTCACATGACTCCACCTTGTCCAGTCTGTGACATGGAAGCAACATGGAGGAGAAGCTGAAAAAAAACTACTCATTGGTTCCCTAAAGAACCAGGTTTGCGAAAAAGAAGTGCAAGTGTGAAGAACCTTTAAATTAACCATGAATCTTTTCATTAATTCAGTATGTCAGAATTCCTAGAACATTTTGTAATATCCTGAGGAGCTTAGAAGCTTAAAATAAATGATTTAAAATTTAACACAGGCTTTTAAAACAATTTTAAACGAAAGTTTGGAGCCAGATGTGTTAATGTTTAAAGAGAAAAGTGATAATTTGTTGAAATTATTGGAATTTTTTGTCATTCTTCTCTCTTCTGCAGAAGAGTGTGTGATCATTGAGGCGTCCAGCACTGAGAAACCTAAAGCTACAGGAGCAGATGACATCTCCACCTACCAACACATAGTGGCCAACTCACTACTCCATCTCAGCAACCATAATAATAACCACGTCACGTCTCCACTACTTGTTGCAGTAGAGGCACAATCAAACAGCCCAACGAGAGTGAATAATGAAGAAGAGGAGGATGAGAAAGAGGAGGCCCAAACAACAACAGTTCGGCCAACCGAGACGATCAGGGTGAACGGGAAAACAGAGGAAGAGGAGGAAGAAAAGGTGGACCGGAAAGGAAGACAAGAAGAATCCGACCACCAGTACTTCACAGAGGAGATGAACATGAACACACGTCTAGCTGAGAATCGCGAGAATCCACAAAACAATGCACGAAGAATGTTCGAGGAAGACTACGAAGATGAGGAGGAGGAGGATGAGGAGGACGAAGAAAAAGAACAGAACACAAAACGGAATGACCTTCCCAATGCTTCTGTAATCACAACAGTAGCTCAGGGATTCCTCAAGAAAGAAGACTACATTACCCACAAACCCCTCTCCGCAGAGAACTACACCTCCAGCAATGCCTCGGTAGCTCCCCTCGTCATCGAGGTGCGATCTGAGGGCTCGGAGAGGGATGATGAAGACGGAGATGATGAAGAGGAGGAGGACAACGACAGCCTTTCCCAGCGCTCGACAGTGGCGGACGAGTCCGAGATGTACGACATGATGCGAGGCAACCTGGGCCTGCTGGAGCAGGCCATCGCTCTTAAAGCCCAGCAGGTCAAAGGTCATCGAGAGTTCCCACACATTCCTGAACACCATCGGTACTTCTCACTAGATGACCGGCCAATCAAACACATCGAGCACCTGCGCAAGAGCTACTACGGAAAAGGTAAGATCAGAACTACAGCAAGGTAGAAACATTTGGGAAACTTCTTTGACATCTTTACATCTGGTTTACACTGACAACCTATAACTCACTCAATCACTGACTCACTCATGTTTAGCAGGTTGATGATACTCAACAAATGGGGCTGTAGAACTGCTAAAATAACTGCTTCACATTAAAGGTGCTGCATTTAAATCCAAGGAAATTAAGTGCATGCTGCTATTAAAGTAAAAGACAAAAAAGAAAATACTGACATTTCATATACAGCTCCGGAAAAGTAAGAGACCACTCAAAATAATGTGTTTCTTTGATTTTACCAAATTGAAAACCTCTGGAATATAAGCAAGAGGAAGGATGGATGACCACAAGCCATAAAACCAAGCTTAACTGCTTGAATATCTGCACCAGGAGTGGCATAAAGTTATCCAAAAGCAGTGTGTAAGACTGGTGGATTTTCTTTAAAGAGCCACACACAAAGTTTTCCTAGTAGATGTAAAAAACCTTAAACGCATTTTAATATTATGCTTCATTTTTCTGCCTTTAGGAATTAACCTTTTAAGAACATTTGTTTGATTTTTTTTCAGTTGCTATTTGCCATTTCTTAGCTTTCCTTTGTCACCATTGCTGAGTTTCTGAACACACTGCACGTATTGACACTGATGTGCTCACAGCATGCTTGCATGAGTGGCATGGTTGCGAGTGTATCAGGCACAACGGTGTTGCTGCAGTTTTTACAGGTCAGGGTCACCGCTCGGTGTAGAGTAGTCCATCACTCAAAACTGTCCAGGCATGAGTCGATCAGAAACTGACCACGAATGAAGAACTAGATGCTGTCTTTTTTGTGGCAAAAAGGAGTATTAGCTGTACAAATGCAAGCTATTTATTTCTGGAACAGTAGCCCCAATGTGCATGTTGTAGCTGTCACACATATTGCCATAATAATAATAATAATCTTCTGAGTTTTTACTGTAATATGTTTATATGCACTTTGCAACCAGTCAATAAACTCAGAACTCAGAAGACGTGATGCAAATGTCACAGCAGTTTCACATTTTCCATGCAACCCCCCCAGAAAAATAATTTAACACATCAAGATAAAATATGAACATACAGCACTGGAAAAAATAAGAGACTGCTTAGAAATTATGAGTTTCTTTTATTTTACCAAATTTAAAAAGCTCTGGAATATAATCAAGAGGAAGTTGGATGATCACAAGCCATCAAACCAAGCTGAACTGCTTGAATTTTTGCACCAGGAGTGGCATAAAGTTATCCAAAAGCAGTGTGTAAGACTGGTGGAGGAGAACATGCCAAGATGCATGAAAAAACAGGGTTATTCCACCAAATATTGATTTCTTAGTTCATAGATTAAAACAACAATGTTTTATTCAATTCAGAAAATGAAAAAAATGTTTTTATTGTATAAATAAAGAACAGAAGATTATACAACCCACAATCCCTGGGTCTTAAGAATTTGCCTGGTTTCATTGGAGACAATGACATATTGTCACTGTCAGATAAAAACATAATTTTCTTAACATGTTATATGTTTCTATAACATATTATAAACTTCAAAATTAGTAATTTTGCAGCTTTTATATTGGAATTAGTAGTATGCATTTCAATATTATTTATTTAATAGGTTGCACATTGATATCAGGATGTCCAATAGTGTATGATGATACTGTATGATGATACTGTGGATGACTTTTAGGTGGTACTTTGACTCTTTAGTTTGATTGTGGGTGGTAATTGGTCTAAAACTAAGCTAAAAGCTAAAGATTGTTTACTTGCTTTAGTTTCAAATCAAGTCAAACTTCCAGTTTCAGCATTTAGAAAGTGTTTTGACGCCATCTTGCCTGTGTTAAACGCTGCTTGGTTATTTGCATTATTTCACACATGCGCAGACTAAGAAATCTAAGAATACTCCAGTTAAGAGACTGAGACTGGACTGAGTAATACGATTACAGACAGACTAATGATGATGATGAACAGACTTAAAAGCTTCCAGCGTTTTTCCTTCTCCTATAAAGTTGCCAGTTTGGAGATATACTGTAGTAATAATTTTGTTGCGTGACAGAGACAAAAGAGGATGCACCGAGACGCACTAAACCCTATGCGGCTCATTTATACGTTTCCAACGGCTCACGAACGCCCACCTCCGCACAATTACCGCCGGATAAATACGTTGAAATACAGACGTAATCTTCGCTCAGATAAGCCAGCGTAGCTCCGTAGTCTTTTAATGGGATAGCAATAGAGAGTAAATGGGTCAAATGAATTTGTTTCCATAGATAAACTGGAGCTGTAGTCTATAATTACTGGAGGAAGCACTTAGCGCGAGAGAGAGAGAGGCAGCGAGAGGGGGAAAGGGGGGTGTAATTAGATTGGTTTGGCGTTTGTTTGTTCGTTTATTGGTTTGTTTGCGGTCGTGCGCTGGCGCTTTGCCCGGCGCTCGCACTGCTGCAGTGGCTGAGGGCGCTCCGTCGGTTCTGCACTCGTTCTGCCCGTTTAACAGGCTTCCACATGCTCTGTCCAGTTTTAATTAGAAGGTGCATGTCTCGTTAACATTTCAACATTCAATTAAGGAGGCACTGGAGCCTCGCGTAAAATCCCTTCTTTTGCTCGCGCTCCCTCGCTCGCGCTAACCGCCTCCTTTTCTCCTCGCGCTCAATTATTTGGCTTTCACTTTAATGTCTCCGCACCTACATTTGCACACACGAACACACTTACACACATGCCAGCCCCTCCCTTTCCCTGCTATAATGTGTAGATAAACCTTGCCAGTGGTAAAGTGCGTTTAATGAGGCCCATTTTTCAGTGTAAGGTCCAATAAGCCGCAGTGCAAACGAACCTCGCCTCACCAATGCTAATCCCACATTAAACCCACCGCGCATCCACCGCACGTAATGGCTACAGACGGCTGCAGATAAGGTCACGCCGCAGCTGTTAGGTGCGGCCTTCACTAGGTGTTTGGATGCATTGGGATGGTTAGCATTAGCATTTATCCCTTTGTATATTCAATTCAATTTTAATTTTATTTCTATAGCGCTTTTTACAACAAAGGTTGTCACAAAGCCGCTTTACAGGAAAAACAGGTCCACGCCTCTTATGAGCAGCACCACAGAGATGCCAATTTTATGGTGACACAGTGGCAAGGAAAAACTCCCTTTAAGAGGAAGAAACCTTGGAAGGAACCAAGACTCAGTCATAGGAACCCATCCTACTCGGGTTGACCCGCTCAGTACAAACAATTAAACAATAAACAAATAACAGAACAAAACAGTACAGAGGATTAATGTGAACTATGGCTAATATAACAGGTACTAATTTATGAATATAAAAATGTGATGGGCACAAACTATAGAGCTATGGCTAATACAGAAACAGATACTGAGTGTGTTAATGGTAATCAGTGCAGGGTTGCAGAGCCGGAGAACAACACAGCGGGCAGTGGAGAGCCAGGCTGGGAACATCAGGAACAGGGCATCTCCATACATGTAAAAGAGATAGACTCTGCTGGAGTGGGATGGGCACTTGGCAGCAGCAGCTCGGGACATGTGGAGAGAAAGAGAAAGCAGATGATTAGGACAGGGTTTATATTTGCTGGATAAGCTGTAAGAGGAAGAAAATTGTTATGAGACATTACTCAAAAGCTTGAGCAAATAGAAATGTTTTGAGTCTAGATTTAAAGATTGAGAGTGTGTCTGAGTCCCGTATATTAATAGGGAGTTTATTCCAAAATTGGGGAGCTTTATAAAAGAAAGCTCTTCCTCCTGCATAGTTTTTCCTAATACGCGGGACTAATAACAGGCCAGCGTCTTGGGAGCGGAGTGAACGCGGCGGATTGTAAGGAGTAAGGAGTTCCTGTAGATAATGCGGGGCCAGACCATTGAGGGATTTATACGTCAGGAGAAGTATTTTATAATCTATACGAAATTTAACAGGTAACCAGTGTAGGGATGAAAGAATAGGTGTAATATGATCAAACTTTCTGGTTCTAGATGATCATACTTTCTGGTTCTAGGTTGTCTGTATTATGTTAGAAAATGGTTTGTTGAGATGTGGATGAGTGGATATGGCAATTTGACTGACAGGTCAAATTGCCATATCCATATATATATATTTTTTTTTTAACAGAGAGTTCCAGACCAGAGAAGAGAGAAATCAAATGCCCCACCCCTGGCTGTGACGGCACGGGTCACGTGACCGGACTGTACCCTCACCACCGCAGTTTGTCGGGATGCCCTCACAAAGACAGGATCCCGCCCGAGAGTGAGTCAGCATCACTTATATACATACACACATCCATATTTAACATAGTATGTAAACTGTGTTGATTTTTTTATATACATAATTTAATACTTACTCCACATACAGACCATAAATAGTAATATATGGTATATAAAAATCTCACCATTATAGGTTATAAGGAGGGTTTTAGGGCTGGACTGTTTTTATGAGGCATAATACAGGGCTAAAGAGTTTTACATTGTGGCAAGAACTGGTCATGAATGGACCAATAGAAATTCTATAAACACACAATATAGTGTATATGATATTAAGCTACCCATTTTAAACTCAACATTCTAAAAGGTCCACATTGTGAAAAAAAAACATTTAACTATGTCGACTTCTCTAAAATGTATCCCTTAATTTATTTCTTAGTCCATTTACAGCCACACATACACTTAAAGGAGAACTCTGGTGAAAAATTTACTTGTGGTGTAGTAAAATATATTAAAAAGTATCCCACCACTGCTCTTCCACAGCTTCCTGAGATACAGTAATTTTGTGCTTTTTGCACAGCAATCTGAACAATGGCCGTATCAGGGCATATTTATCCCTGATAAATCGTTTTTTACACCGTTATCCAGGCTCAGAGTAGCTCCATACCTCCTTGCTTGAATCCAGAAAGCCCTGACATTTGAAACGAGGCATTTATAACTAAAAAAGTGCACAAAAAGCTTTTTAAAATACCCCTGTTTACATTTCTCAACGCTAGCTTCAGCTCCGAGCGCCGCCATCACTGTACTGATAATGTCAGACATATATACATAGATTCTGCATAGCCTGCCTCTTGCGCCGGCTGCTACGCCAGAAGGCTGGCTATGCAGAGTCTATGTACATCTGTCTGTCATTATCAGTACAGTGATGGCGGCGCACAGAGATTTACCTGCACTATGGCATGTAAACAATGTTTTTTAATAACCTTCTTGTTTTAAATAGTATTCATCTTTTTGTTACTGCTCTTTTGATTTCCTGATTCTCTGGTCTTCTGTGTGTGTGACTGTTTTTTTTGTGTGTGTGTGATTGGTTATGTGTGATTGGTTGTGTGTGCAGTCCTCGCAATGCATGAGAATGTTCTGAAGTGCCCTACACCAGGCTGCACGGGACAGGGCCACGTCAACAGCAACCGCAACACACACCGCAGGTAAAGCGCATCACGTTCATCCATACTTATATAGGCTGAACCTGTCTGCACGTTAACTGCATTTTTACAGGGTCTCTTTGTGCTCTCAGTTTGTCCGGATGTCCCATTGCCGCCGCTGAAAAGCTGTCCAAGAGCCACGACAAGCAGCATCTGCCCCAGCCCATGAGCGAGCAGCCCAAAGGCAGCCCAAACTCCGACAGAGTGCTCAGGTCTGTCTACTGTCCCAGCTGGGATTTTATTCATCTTTATTAAGTGATAAAATAACAGGCCTCTACTGCCTCTTTATTGCCCTAACATGTGCAAATAACAGAGTTTAAGTATTTGTACTAGGTACTATTCCAGCTGCTGTACATTGTACCTCTTTACATTTGGCCCTTTTTTCTGTTTTTTTCTGCCTATTGATCTTCACACGGTGTTCAAAATGTTATTCGTTTTATTTGAATAGACCAATAGAAATGGTTAATGGATTATTCAATCATATTGGATTAACATCTTGGGTTTGCAAAGACTTCCATTCCAAAGTAATGATGTTTTTACTTTTCCTGCAAGTTGCTATTTTTAGATAGAATCTGCAAAAATGTATCTTAGCAAGTAAAACACTCTTAAATATAGTGTATATATCTAATATTTCTTGTTTTAAGATTATTAAAGCAATATTATGAGTAGTAATAGCTAATTTCTAACTTCCTTGTACATGTTTTAATTGATTTAAACTACCAAAAGTGTATTACTGTATTATAAATAACAGATCATTTGGTTTTAGTTAAGAAATGCTTATTAATACTTAAAAAAAGCAATAACAAAGCACTTTCAGCAGATTAAATTACTTAAAAAAAGAAAAAATAGCTAGAAATAAGTTCTTATAAAATAAAGCAATTCTGATATTTAATCCAAATTTAAGAGTATTTAACTAACTAGCTACGATTTTCATTTTTGCAGTGTACAAGAGTGACACGCAATATATCACAGTATATATTTATATGCTGACATGACACAATGCTTGGCATAGCAGTATGTAAATTGATCATGAGGTTGTGTGGGGATTTTATATTCCTTGACCCACAGTGTATATTCTTAATGCATATTTGTGTTTTTTTTTATAAATAATGTATTTATTCTAACCATTATAATAATCTTGTAGTGTGTATGCACATACACACATTTAACTTGAGTGCTGAACTTGTTTAAAATAAATGTGCACATCCAGTCAACAGAGAGACAAAACTGTATTAATGTAACATTGGTGATTCATATGGTAATGATACGCATTGAATAAATTCATTGCATTATTTTTCCTGTTACCACAGTAACTCGGTTAACTGACACCAGACACATGCCTACCTCACTCACATCATTAGCTAATTATCAGCCACCTCTCGAGCTGAGAGCTGGAGCAGGTGTGTGTGAGTGCAGGAAAACACCGCTCATGTGCAGCTCAGGAGCGCAGAGTGACTCCGTGACTTGTAGGGTGCATCCCAATTGCGTACCAATTTCTAGTGCTAACTAGTTTTTGAGTGTGAAGTATGTGGTATACAGTGGCATGAAAAAGTATTTCCTCCCTTACAGATTTATTTTGTTTTTGCATTTTTGTCATACTTTGTCAAACAAACTCTAATATCTGAAAAATATTACCTGAGTAAATATGAAAAGCACTTTTTAAATGATGTTTTCATTTATCAAGAGCAAAGAATATCCAAACCAATGATTATTCACACTTTTTGGAAAGCTGAGTTAAATTTTCTGATTCCTTCCAGACCTATAGAATCAAGAAATCTCTTAAATAGAGCCTTTCTAGGGCTTTCAGACTCCAGCAGACCACAGTGAGAACTATTGTTCACAAATTGAGCAAACATGGAACACTAGTGAACCTTCTCTGGAGTGAATGGCCGACAGAAATCACTCCAAAAGGGCAAGGACAACTCATCCAGGAGGTCACAAAAGAACCCAGAACCACATTTAAAGAACTTAAGGTCTCACTTGCATCAGTTGAGGTCAGTTAATGATTCAATAATAAGAAAGAGACAAAAACATTTGACAAAAAACAACTTAATGACCCCCAGGACTTTGTGTAAATAGTCTTTGAATTACATGACAAAAGTGAAACTTTCTGGAAGGTGTTTCCCATTACATCCTGAATAAAACTTACACATAATTCAGAAAAAGAACATCATACTGAATGTAAAACATGGTGGTGGTAGTGTGATGGTCTGTGGCTGCTTTGCTGCTTCAGACAGCCTGGACAGCTTGCTGTAATTGATGGAAACATAAATTCTGCTTTTTGCTTACCAGACAATCCTGAAAGAGAATATCCGGCCAATATACCATAAACATACCATATAGTGTTATAGTGTGTAGAACGCTGCAATTGAGATGCAGCCCCTGAATTTAGAACAAAAAAGCAGAACAAAAAAAGAGCAGAACAACAGAACTTCACCCAACGCTCTACAAATAAGCGCTGCAGTATTCAGTCAGCGTAAGCACTTACTTCACCCAGCAGTCGGCCCCGTATTCTGCCTGCCCTGTGACCGCTCCCCTGTGTCAGCAGGACGTCGATCAAACACACCTGCCACGGTTGGTTAACCGGGCCATCAATCAGAGCACGAGAGCCACTTACGGGCGGTGTGATTGGTCGGGCCTCTCTGAAGCGCTCACCCCCTTTTTGCCCTTTCTAATAGAGAACAGCCTCGCATATCACTGCGGGTTCAGATGCCAGCCCTGCGACTCTAATTATGCCGCAGATAAGCTAATTAATGGACTTAGGGAGCACGGAGTAGAAGAAAAATAATTACTTTCCTCCAGGAAGCGCGTCTGCATGTCAGCGGAGGCGATGCGGATTGCGGCGCACAATAAACGGAGTCTTCTCTTATTGGTATTATTATGATTCAAATGAGCCTCAGTGTGGTGCGAGAGCCCATTAGGAGAAGACAGGGAGGTCACCAGAGAAACCTCTGAGTGTTCCGCATGCCACCCTGCTCTAATGGGAGCGCGGCGGCTTAATGAAGGAACACGGAACACAGAGAGCGAGCACGGTGTGTGTTCAGGGGGTGTGCTCGTGTGTGTGTGTGTGTGTGTGTGTGTTTCTGTGGATAAAGCCTTCCTTCTCCTAACACTCTGCTTTGTGGTTTTTCGTTAAATCTGTTGACACAGTTCAGCACAAGTTACATCAGTCACAATGCTAAAACACACAAGAGCAAGCACACAAACACATGCACACATAGATCTACATATATAGTCACCAGGGCCATTTCAAGGCGTTTGGGGCCCCAGGAATAATGGACAATATCATATCATTAAACATAATAAACAGAGGTTCCGGTGAAGTCATCCACCTGAATGGCAGCCTAGGATCTCGGCTCCTCCGAAAAACTAGCATTTCGCCCCTTTAAATCAGCTAAAACAATTGCAAGTTCATATTACTAAGTGGGGCAAGGATGGGGAAAAGGGACGTGAACAAAAAAAGCACTACAGAGGAGTCGACAAACGAGGAAAACGCAGAAAACAGCTCTGCACAAGCACAAGGTAACGACGCTAATGCTAATCCTCAAGTACACGAGGCAGCTAGCTTAGCGAGAGTTCTGGAGGAGATACGGGACTTTCGCAAAGATGCGAACCAGCAGTTATCTGATATCAAGTCGGAGCTTAACAATATCAACCATAAAATAGCTCAGGCAGAGACACGGATTGAAAAGACGGAGAGTCGCGTACAAAATGTCGAACAAGTTCTGGACAAACTGATAAAAGTAGTGACCCAGCAAGAGAGCAAAGTGCTTGACCAGGAAGGCAGGTCTCGGCGAGAGAATCTGAGGATATATAATGTCGCAGAAGGAGAGGAGGGATCGTCTATGGTGGAGTTTATCGAGACTTTACTACGGCAAACGCTGGAGCTACCCACGAGCACCCAGCTGACCGAGCAGCTCTCCCGCTCTGCGTGGGCAACTATGGGAGAACTGAGAAAGCAGAGGCAGGTGGAGGAGCGAGAGAGCACGAACCTTCAGAAGACAGACTTCACCTCCTTTGGGCGTGTAAACACGAGTCCATTGACTTGAAAAATGCGGACAAGTTAAAATACAGCGCACAAATATGTGTACATGATGCTGTCCTGTCATTGCCATGCATAAGATACTGCATTTCCTACATACAATAAGCCATTATATTGCTTTCTGATATAATATAATTTCTGATACAATTTCCCCTACTAATATCGTAACAAATACATGGGAGGAATACGTCGAAGTTAACGGAGAGTTTTTTTTTCTGGGACTGCTTCGGTGGGGGCCCTTTTCACAAAGATGGGAGAGGCTTTCCCCCACGGCTGGATGTTTTTTCCAGCTCCATATAGGGTCTATTATTTGAGACCCCAGCCTTGGAACCAGACTCAAGTTCACGTTCGAGTTTCATTGTTATTATGTTTTTTTTTTTGTTTGCTTTTCGTTTTTTTATTCAGGGGTGGATCAACCAAGTTCTATGTCTGTGAGTATAATTGGCCACCAGTCTGTAAACACATATGGCTAGTAATAAGGTAAAGATTATTTCCTTCAATGTAAATGGGCTGCTAAATCCTATTAAACGGAAGAAAATTATATCTAAAATGAAGAAAGAACAAGCCCATGTAGTGTACCCACAAGAAACTCACTTAAATGATAAGGAACATGAAAAATTAAGGGGGATGGGCTTTACTCATTTATTTTTCTCCTCATATAAATCTGGACATAGGAGAGGAGTTGCTATTCTTGTTACATTTTGAAAAAAAAAATGGAAATGGGGGATAAAGAGGGCAGATTTATTTTAGTACAGGGAAAAGTAGAGGGACAACCAGTCACCTTACTAAATATTTATGCACCACCAGAAAGTGATTTTAGTTTCTTCCAGAAGATTACTAATATTATGGTAACAAAAACAGAAGGGATTTTAATATGTGGAGGAGACTTAAATACACACCTACAACCTAAGTTGGATTCTTCTAGTGGAAAAACCAATGAACCAAAGACACTACATAAGAAAATAAACACTCTTTTTAAG
The DNA here is from genome assembly GCF_023375975.1 of Astyanax mexicanus. NCBI lineage: Eukaryota > Metazoa > Chordata > Actinopteri > Characiformes > Acestrorhamphidae > Astyanax > Astyanax mexicanus. Next base: position 31,241,779 of record NC_064420.1, read on the forward strand.
GAGGTTGGTCTAATAGACATATGGAGAGAACTATTTCCGAACAGACGGGATTATACTTATTATTCTGCTCCTCATTCCCATTACACAAGGATAGACTATTTTATAACATTTGCAACAGACAAAGATAATATACACTCCTGTGGAATTGGAACAATAGACCTAAGTGACCATGCGCCTATATATCTGTACGTTGACCTTGGTACTCGGCAAAAGAATACAATTTGGAGACTAAATTCAAGTTTACTTAAGGACCCCTCCTTTAAGGAACAAATTAAAACAGAAATTACAAACTATTTGGAATTTAATGATAACGGGGAGGTTTCCCCGCCTATATTATGGGATACCCTAAAGGCAGTTTTACGGGGTAAAATTATAGCAACAACAACTTATAAGAAAAAAATAAAGAACCAGAGAATGGAGGAGTTACAAAGGAAACTGAAGGAATTAGAAAAAAAAAACACAAGTCATGCGGGGCACAAAACATATTTAAGGAAATTAGGAACATTAGATATGAAATTAATAGCTTGATTACACAAGAAATTAAAACAAAACTAAAATTTCTAAAACAGAGATATTATGAAAGCGGGTCTAAATCAATGAAAATATTGGCTTGGAAATTGAAAAAAAAGATAGCAGAAAATACAGTACATAAAATTAAGGATCCAAGAATGAAGAAAATAAAACACAAGCTAAATGAAATTCAAGATGCCTTTGAAACATTTTATAAAACGCTATATTCTAAAATTCCAGGGGGAAGTGTGACCCAGATCGATGCTTTTTTGAACTTTTTTGAGCTTTTTTGGAGTTACCTACTTTAAATGATGAACAAAACGAAGTGCTTATTAACGACATAACTGAAGACGAACTAAATGCGGCAATCAGTAAACTTAAATTAAACAAATCACCAGGACTGGATGGTTTCACAGCGGAATGGTACAAGGAATTCCGTAAAGAACTGATTCCGGTTATGCTTCCTACACTGAACTGGGTTTTGAAAGAGGCACAAACACCAACTAGCAGGAAGGAAGCAGTAATTTCAGCTATATTAAAGGAAGGCAGGGATAATACAGAGTGTGGGTCATACAGACCAATATCTGTTCTAAATGTAGATTATAGACTCTTTACTTCTATTATGGCTAAACGACTAGAGGAGTTTCTACCCAGATTAATTCATAATGATCAGACTGGCTTTGTAAAACAACGTCAAACACAAGACAATATACGAAGATCCCTACATGTCATAGATCATATCGAAAAAAACAACATAAAAGCAATAGTGATGAGTGTTGATGCTGAAAAGGCATTCGATTCAGTTAACTGGATTTTTCTTTATAGAGTTCTACACAGATTTGGCCTACACGATACAATTATTACAACTATACAGGCCCTATATAATAACCCAGTGGCCAGGATTAAGACCAACGGACATTTATCAAATAGCTTTATAATAGAAAGGGGTTCTAGACAGGGATGTGCATGGTCACCCCAGTTGTTTGCTCTATACTTGGAGCCACTGGCCCAATTCATTAGACAAAATGAGGACATTATCGGAATTACAGTTAAAGGGGTAGAGCATAAACTAGCTTGCTATGCCGATGATATCCTCGTATACCTAGCACAGCCAACACATTCTTTACCCCACCTGATGCGGTCGTTTGAACTGTATGGTCAACTTTCAGGATATAAAATTAATGTAAGCAAAACCCAGCTACTCTCATATAATTATAACCCACCAGAAACAATTACAAAAAGGTACCCTCTGACATGGCACACAGAATCTCTGAAATATCTAGGGATTACAATACCAAAAGATCTTGCAAAATTATCAGAATATATTTATCAGCCTATTAATGAAAGAATCAAAGAGGATATCACAAGATGGAATCTAATTCCTTTTTTTAGTTTTAGCTCAAGGATTGAATCCATTAAAATGAATGTACTACCGAGATTATTATATTTATTCCAAACCTTACCTATAGAAATGAACCAAAACCAATTTGATGAATGGGATAAAATGATATCGAGATATATTTGGCAAGGAAAAAGACCTAGGGTTCGCCTTAAAACCTTACAACTAATTAAAGAAAAAGGGGGCTGGGGTCTACCCTCTCTAAGAGATTATTACCTTGCAGCACAAATGAGGGCTGTTATATTCTGGTGCAACCCAATATATAATGCACACTGGAAGAATATTGAAGAAAAAGTCATCTCCATCCCCATACAGACAATCCTAGCAGATGACAAACTACAAGACTATATAAACACCATTGATAATCCATGGGTGAAATGGACCCTTAAAGTGTGGAAAATGATTATAAAAGAATATAAATTAGAGGGAGACATTGCAATTCTTAAATGGTGTGCATATGATTCTAACTTTACGCCAAATAAACTTGACTCCAGATTTAAGGACTGGACAACCAAGGGAATAACAGCACTGTGTACAATTCTGGAAGAAGGAGCACTACCTAGTTTTGAAAAGTAAAAAAAAAAACAAGATTTTTATAGATATTTACAGATGCGAAACTTTATTAAAACAAAGGCACAAAATATAACTGAGTTGAGTGCAGGTCTAATGGATTTGTTCAGGAAAGCATATAATGCAGATACCGGTGGCAGAATTATTTCATGTCTGTATGGAGCCATATTAGATTTAAAACCACATTCAACTTTATATATTAAAACTAAATGGGAGAGGGAAGGAGGGATAACTATATCAGATGAAGAATGGAAAACAATATGGAGATATCAATGGAAGTGCACTAGGTCCCTGTATTGGAGAGAGTTTGGTTGGAAAAACCTGATAAGATATTTTGTTACACCCTCTCAGAAGGCCCATTATGATAATAACCTCCCAGTGTGCTGGAGGAACTGTGGAAATTTAAATGCTACCCATTACCATATATTTTGGGACTGCCCCAGTATTAAAGACTACTGGAAGAAGATACATGAAGCCCTACAAGAGATATTTGAATGTGAAATTTCATTAGAAAGTAAGACTTTATATTTTGGGCTCATACCCCAAAAGTGGGAGAAAAGGGATAAATATCTAATGAACATATTGCTGGTGGCTGCCAAGAAAACTCTTACTAGGAAGTGGTTATCACAGGAGTGTCCTACTCTACATACACACACAAAGATTTAAATGTCCTATAATGACATGTATGATTCTGTATGACAATAAAAACATAATTAAAAAAAACAAACAAAAAAAAAAACATAATAAACAGTATTATACAGTATGTATCCTCTTCCTCTCTCCTCCTCTGCTTTATACTTCATATTTTGGCGACTGATCTTTTTCTTGTATTCCTAGCAAGACAGTATTTTACAGTATTTTTCGGACTATAAGGCAAACTTAAAACCCTATAATTTTCCCAAAAATCGTATGTATGAATTTTTCCAGTCAGGTTGCAAGGAGCAGTAAAGCCACTCGTTGAAGTACAGATTTATACCAGAGTTTCTGTTTAGTTCGCCAGCACTATTAGCATTAGCCACTAACCACGCTAAGCGCTAGCTCTTTCCCCATTCAGAGGCAAGTATATTGGACTGTAGCCTGCACATTTATTATGTTAAACAAGCTACCTAGGACAAACCCTTAGCTAATATCACCCTGGCTTACTGGAACACTCAGGGTTCCTCAGTGTAGTGCTATTGGGCGGCATTTACTTAGTTACCCCACCACCACCACCATGGTATGTATAAAAATAGACCATTTTGTATAAATATGTTTGCTTTTATTACATGAGTGAAAAAAATAATCAAAGGCCTCTATTCATATTTTTATTCATATTTATTCATAGTTGAAGTACAAAAGTACTTTTTAAAGGAATTTGTGTGGCTGCACACTTCATGAAAACTTTCCTGTTTGCTTGTTTACAGCACTTCTCTTATCAGAAAAAATAAAAAAGTCGTATGCTGTTTATCAGCATATACAGAGTCTGCATATATTCATATTTATAGTTGAGTTGAAGTACAAAAGTACTTTTGAAATGACTTTGTGTCGCTGCACACATGAAAAATACAGTTTTTCAAATAGGAAAACTTTACAGTGTGTTGGTTTTATTTATGGCATTCTCTTATCTAAAAACAACATATACAGCATAAACAGTGTCTGTATTCTACTTATTCCCTGTACTCTACTGTAGCGGTGAGGTTGGAAATGTTTGTTTTCATGAAAAGATGCTTTGCTTCTGTTGGAAAGTGCCTAAATGGAAAGATGCACTCTTTTATAAATTGCCTTGATTTCAGAAGAAACAATGACTAAGCATCTGTCCCAATACTTTTGTCCATATAAAGTATTTTAGTTCAGATAGTCCAGTTTTATCTCACATCTGAGTGCTGATTAATCTCATACTGCCGTAAGCAGTGGTGTAAAAAGTAATACATAAGAACATGTTGCTTCTAAAGTAAAAAAAATAGTAATTAAATAATTATGTATTTTCCTTTATATAGCTCATTAAAGGGTGTATGTTTGTGGCTTGTAAAGAATCTGTAGAGTGGATCTGAGTGATCTGTGGGTGTAGCAGTGAAAGGCTGATCAGGACTTGCCGCTCTTCAGGAAAACGAAGCCGGTTTTAAAGCTCATAAATTCCATGCTCTACAATATGCAAATGTGCCCCTTGCTGATAAGACACCATTTAATCCTGCTCTTCTTCTCGTAGAGTGCATTTCTCTGCCCCTCCTCTATCTCTCTCGCTCTCTCACTTTCCTCTATCTATCTCTTTCTCTCCCTTTTACTTTCTCTCGTCATGTTCCTCCTTCAGGAGTCTGTATCAGTCTCTGCTTTGTCTGTTTCATTCTCTTTTTATTCTGTTTTTTTTTTCTCTCTCTGTCTAAAGTATGAATTCTGCCCGGTCTCCAGATATTTCACACTCAGCTACAGAATGTCTGCCTCTTATTTGCCCTCTTCCTCTTCGCTTTAGAAGCCACTGACTTGGGAAATAAATAACTTTGTAAAAAGTACTTAATGCACAATTGTGAGCAAAGGTCAATTGGAAAATTAAAAATCAAGCAGATTTGATCTTCATCTAAGCCATAAAAGAGCGCTAAAACGTGCTGCCAGTTATTTTAATAAAGCGCATTTTGATTGAACAAAGACCCACCATTAAGGTTAGAACTTTGACTGGATTCTTGAGGCATTGTCAGATTGTTTTATCCTTTTTTGAGTTTGATAAGCATTCAATTAATAAAGTGTAGTAGTACAATACTGTATGTGCAATGTACTGTATATGGCAAATCATAAAATATAATTATTGTCGAATACAAAACATGCATCGTCAAAATAGCAACTTAACAGAAGAGATATAAAACTTTTTTATCTTTCAGTAGAAGTCAATGAAAAAATTATGTATTTCAGGTAATTTTCCAGAATTTTTATGGGTCCATTCGTCAAGAAATTATGTAGTGAATTAGAGATCAACAAAATGGAGATATTTGTTTTTCTTTGGACAGTGACACTCTGTAAAAATAATGATATCACATTATTTCAACAATTTCCATGTTCATGCAGTGAGTGTATTATGATGCTCATGCCACATTGAAAAAGGAAAAGTGCAGCGACTCGGTTCCAATACATCAGCTCACAAACGTCTTGTGCTGATCGACATCACCCTAAGAGTGATGAGGGGAAAAAACACCATTAACCCACCCAGAGTGAGCAAGGCCAGTTGTGCTCTCTCAAGGCTCCGGCAGCTGATGGCAAGCCACATGACCGGGATTTGAACAGCAATCTTTTGATCATAGTGGCAGCACTTTAGACCACTTGACCACTCAGCGCACATATTTGTAATTTTTGTAACTTAAATCTCAAGAAAAAGAAAAAAAACATAACACCATTTTATTACATGATTTCATCACACAAGCTACATATTACTTTTCACAAGATGTTTTTTGAAGGTCCTGTAAGATTTCTGTTCCAAAATGATAATGGAATACTTATAATACTGCTTACAAAACAAAAAGGACAAGTTTGCTGGGAATTTTGTTCAACTTCTTATATTGTCTATTTCTAATTCAGTCTCTCCACCCCTTCTCTCCCTCTCTCCTCTCCATGCAGACCCATGTGTTTTGTGAAGCAGCTGGAGGTGCCGCAGTTTGGCAGCTACAGGGCCAGTCTGTTGCCCAGTACCCCGCGTGCTAATCTGGCTAAGGAGCTGGAGAAGTACTCCAAGGTCTCCTTCGATTATGCAAGCTTCGACGTGCAGGTGTTCGGCAAGCGCATGCTCGCTCCAAAGATGCTCACCAGCGAAACCTCACCCAAAGCCTTCAAAAGTAAGCAAAGCAAGTCCTAAAAGCCTCCCGGGGGACATCTTAGCGAGTAGAGGACGTGATTAGGAATACTAATAATCAGCTATAATTAATTAACAATCCCCTGTTTCTTCACAGCCAAGCCTCCGTTCCCCAGAACCTCTTCCCCGAGTCCCAGCCTGCAGAGCGCCTACGGAAAGAGCTCATCCAGCATCCACGACTACTCCCATGATGCCGAGGCTGCGCACATGGCGGCCACGGCCATTCTAAACCTGTCCACTCGCTGCTGGGAGAGACCTGAGAACCTCAGCATTAAGCACCAGGACAAGGTATGGACCACCTTCATACACACTGCTGACAATGACCACAGTTACTCGGACTGTACACTGTACAAAATTAAAATGAAGATGACTACCTGCTTATTCTAATCACTGGATTGTTCTTGTTTATTTATGTTATGTAAAAAGAAATGCTTTAAATTGCATTACTAGTTGTAATAACACACAATAAACCCTTTGTGACTACTCTGTTAGGGCTGCAACTATAAGCTATTTTGATAATCAATTAATCAGTTGACTGTTTTTTCAATTAATCATTATTATTCAGATATAAAAGTAAAAAAATATGTGGTCCAGCAGGCTAAGCACTGCCAGTATGATTTCACCTGTTCAAATCCTGTTCATGTAGCTTGCCATCAGCTACCGGAGCCCTGAAAGAGCACAATTGACCTCTTGCGCTCTCTCCCTCTCCCCACATCACTCCAAAGGGTGATGTCGCTCAGCACAAGGCGTCTGTGAGCTGATGTATCGAAACCGAGTCGCTGCGCTTTCCTCCGAGTGCGCTGTGATGCTACTCGGCAATGCTACATCAGCAGCAGTTCAAAAAGAGGTGGTGGCTGGCTTCACATGTGTCAAAGGAGGCATGTGTTAGTCTTCACCCTCCTGACGTGTTGGGGCATCACTAGTGATAGGAAGTCCTAATGAATGGGTTGAGTAATTGGCCATGCAAATTGGGAAGAAAATGGAAAAAAAATTACTAATGTTGTAATTGTATAAAGAACCCACAATCTAACATTATTAAAAAAATGTTAGGGTGTACATAAAAAATTAACCCGACAATTACATTAATTTTATTATTATCCTTATTTAATAACACAACAACAGTGATTGTAATGTAAATATACAATTGGCTGTGGTTCTCAAACACTTCCACACGACATTAGAGTAAAAAAGACCATGAAGAAAAGTTGTAACTGCTTCCGCATTTAAGGTGGAATGAAAAATGTTCGAAATTTGTGAAAGTGAGAGAGAAATGTACTACTACTCTTATTTAACTACTCCAGCAGTCTCTAGTGACACTGAGTGAGAGAAAAAAATAGAACCTGTTGCTAACTTTAGCTTGACTAAAACTACAGCTTATTTTGGAGCTGCTGGTCGAGCTGCCACATTTAAGGTGGAAGTGAAAACTCTGGGAAATGCTAATGCTAATAGTGACTGAGTTAATTGACTGCAAATGTACTGTGAATCTCCTTCACCCATGGCTTCAACATGACTTTCTGCTCCATATTACTGGGTACCAACTGTACTCTGTATTGTATGTGTATGATAACGTAGACCTAACTAATCGTTTATTAAATTAGTTGCCAACTATTTTAATAATTGATTAGTTTTTGCAGCCCTTCACCCTGTTATGCAACTTATTTGAGGGAAAGTGTGCATATAAACACCTCGGATTGGAGGAAAGCTTTGCATGTAAATATATAGCCAATGAGACGTAGACTATGCATTTTAAAACATGCAGGAATACAGTTGTGGCATCAATAATGAAACCCACACATCAAGATTTTTACTACATTTTTTTTATATATATACAAAAAAATATTTCATTATATTTTGCCAGAAAATGAGCACACACAGTACTGAATATAATTCATATAATCATTTGAGATCATTCCAGAATTCCAGTGCTGCTGGATCGCAACCTTGAGAATGATGTATGACATTGAATACAGTACATTCAGAGTAAATGTTGAAAGCAGACCTGTAGTACTAGCTTGGCTGGCACTTTTCCACACACACGCTTTTTCACACAGACAGTGCATTCTGTTACGACTGTACTGTATTGTACAGAGAGCCAGCGCTGACATCCGTCAGTGAGCTGAACTAAAATCCAGCTGTTCAAACACAGCCTCCCCACAGAGCAGCAGGCAAAAGGTGTACTAGTGTGTGTCAGTGTGTGTGTGTGAGTGTGTGTGAGAGAGAAACGAGGAGATTCGGTATCAGGCTGCTATAAATTTATCATGAGCCGGAGTGGCACGCTCCGCAAGACTGGCTGCTGTTGAGGCCCAGTTGCGTCACCTCTCCCCCACTCCTTTCATCTATCCCTCTTTCTCTTCTCTCTCTCCGTCCTCCTCCTCACGCTGTTATTGCATTAGGCTTCCCCTGGATTACCCAGGACCAGGTGTGCCCAGCTCTTTTCTTCATTATCCCGGTAATGGACGGATGAATGCAGGTCATTGCTTTATGTATAGGCAGAATGACTAAATTCCCTCTCTTTTCTTTCTCTCTCGTACTCTCGTTTGCTTTTTCCTCCATCCTCTATTCCTTTTTTTTCCCATCTGCCCCCTCTCCCCTCATATACACGCTGGGAGTTTATACTGTAATTGTACAGGCTTTCTCCCTATTGTGATTTTTCCCCCTTTTTCTTTTTGCAAAAAATGCCCTTTTTTCCTCTCAGCAGAGGGGAGTGACCACTTCATCATTTTTTTTTTCGATTTGCTGCCATGTTTTTAGCGGAGGGGGATAAAAGGGGAAGATTAATGGGCTGAGAGGCCCACTAGCTCGCACTAATCAGCGCACGGCCGCTCTGGGATCAGCCACCCGCCACGTGGGTGCCTCTGCCGCTTCTTAACACACTCAGCACTCAGCACTCATCACACACACACACTCCCACGGCTCGCAGTAGTCAACAACGCAGGGCATGTTGGGATGTACTGTAATTAAACTCCCGTTCAACTCGACAAAATAATAACACAATGTATCCTGGTACATGATGTTGTATCAAAACTGTGTTTATCCAGAATAGGTACCTTTTTCAAAGGAAAAAAAACTACACTATAAAATATGTACAATATGCAGATCTGGAAAAATTAGTTTCTTTGATTTTACCAAATTGAAAACCTCTGGAATGTAATCAAGAGGAAGATGGATGATCACAAGCCATCAAACCAAGCTGAACTGCTTGAATTATTTTTGCACCAGGAGTAAAGGCATAAAGTTATCCAAAAGCAGTGTGTAAGACTGGTGGAGGAGAACATGCCAAGATCCATGAAAAACCAGGGTTATTCCACCAAATATTGATTTCTGAAATTTGAGGTCTGAAAGCTCTGCATATTTTTTGTTATTTTAGCCATTTCTCATTTTCTGCAAGTAAATGCTCTAAATGACAATATTTTTATTTGGAATATGGGGGAAATGTTGTCTGTAGTTTATAGAATAAAACAACAATGTTTATTTTACTCAAACATATACCTATAAATAGCAAAATCAGAGAAACTGATTCAGAAATTGAACACCCCTTTTAACAAATGCATTCAGCAACTTGTCAGCAAAGTGCCAACCATTGCTGACATAGATGTGCATACAGTTTTTCTAGTCTCTGGAGGGAAATTTTGCCAACCTGGGATGAGTTCAGGGGGATAGAAATGAGGTGGGTTCCTGACCTGAATATCCTGACCTGATGTACATCATGATTAAAGGAAATAAAAGGACTTTACAAAGAACAGCACAGAACTTTAACTTTAACCCTGCTATTATCCTCAAATTTACTAAAACCCTTTACACTTAGAATCACTTAGGACCCAACAATTTAAAGCTCCTGAAAATCATTTTAATTATTGTATATTTTAATCTTAACATGTTTAGTTTATGTCAAATATTCTGTATTAAGATATAATTGGTTCTTTCATTACTAATGAGTATGGTGTAGCTAGGATTTTTTGTATTATATTGTAGATATTTTAGAATGAGTATAATGACCTCAATATTATCCATATTTGGGTTTTACAAAGCAAAAATGTATTAAAAAAACACATTCACGCACATACTTCACAAAAAGGCTACAGTAAAATCCATTTCACAATTACTTATTAAAATTTCTAAAATAAAAACTCAATCAATATAAAACACAAATATGATTTAATTAGTTTTTAGAAACTTTAAACATTGAAAGGGGTCAATTGGAGCCCAAAGATAAAAAAAAAAAGTTAAGTATTCCAAATAATTTTCAAACTTTGTCAAAAGTGAGGTTTGAGTGACAGCAGTGCTGTTGTATGCTGTAGTACAGTTTTTCCTGTGTTTTGAATGAAATTAAACCATTTTAGATGTGAAAAATGTAATTGGTAAACAATTTACCAGTTAAAATCTAAAAAATCTGGAATCTGGGAAAGGCAAACAGAAATAGAAGAAGATTATGCTATGTGACTTAGTAACACTTTTACTAATAGTTTAGTAATTGCAGAGAAAAAAATCTTGCTGACAAATCTCTATAACCTCAGGTATAAAGTTTCAGGTAATATCGAGAATCCCTCAAGTTTTAGATAGATAGCTTAATACACAAAAAAAAAAAAAGAAAAATCACATGGAGGTCTTGTTTTTCAGATGCCTTACAGATGAGATATTTGTGTGGCTGTGTGAATGATAAAAACACACTAAATATAAAAATATAAATTTGAATCTGGGTCACTTACAATCAAAGTACTATGATTCAGTCTGAACAGCCATATTGAAATTCAGAGAACTTTTATGTCAAAACTTTTGTTTTTCGAGAGATGGGAAAATGGACAACAGCAGTGAGGGATGTTTCAGTGGTGGAGGAGCGAGGTAACATACTGTACCTCTATTTCAAAGAAGAACTAAATGGTTAAAAAATAGGTTTAACGAAACCAAGAATACAAACCAAAGAAGTGGGCGTACCCTTTTTTTGTACATTGAACTTGAGTATATTCTCTGTGATAACTCCTGTGATGCTGGAGAAGATGAAACCGAAACTTCACGTGAAGCATCGCTGCAAAAGGATGTATTTTTCACAACTACATTCTTTAAAAACTTGTTTTATTTTTGTATTTCTAGAGCATGGAGATAGAGGTGGATGAGAACGGTACTCTGGACTTAAGTATGAAAAAACCCATAAAGAGAGAGGGAGGCCCGCTGAGCACAAGCCCCGGCGTGCGCTCCCCTGATCTCTCTTCATCGTCCTCATCATCCCTGCACCACGGCAGCAGCGGCATTTCACCACACCTACAGGCCTACAAGCAGGAGAACTGGGACGGGCCTCTGGACTACACCAAACCCAACCGACAGCGGGAGGAGGAGCTCGATGAGGTGAGACCTCTGGGGTTTGAGGTGTTTTGAGATTTGTGGTTAAGATTATTGAAGAACGTAACAAATTACATTAATACATCATTAATACACTTTTTACACACTGATCATGTTTTCTATGTGTTTACAGATGGATCACACAGGCCAATCATTTGCATCCTCTGACCCCGAAGACTGTGACATGTTGCAGGAGTGTCCAGAGGACAGGAAGTACCCTGGCGAGGTCACCACACCAAACTTTAAGGTCAAATTCCAGCCCAAGGAGTGCAAGAAAGAGCTCCTCATGTGAGTGTTTTCAGCTCTTTTATGGTTATTACATTGTTTGCATGCTACATGCTTCCCTGGCTACAAAAGTCCAATTTCCAAACACTGGATAGAGACTTCTTCCCCTCCCATACCTTCCCAGATGCAAAGTTCTTTCAGGTTGCCAGTTTGACACAAAGTGGCAAGCAACGCCAAGTCTGACTCTATAGCTGATCAGTGAATATACCGGTATACATTTGCAGTGACCAAAATGGCCATGTCTACTACGCTAGTGGTGGTGGTAGATTACATAGCTGTGGAAAGCAACCTTACAGAAGCTCAGTGATTACCTATTCTGCAGAAAAACTGCCAGTTCTCCCATTTTCATGTATGCTGTTGTCTATACCTGCCAACCCTGAGTGTGGAAATGGGACTGGAGGACTGATCAGTGGTGGGCAGATTCGGAGGCTAAATCTCACACATTTCAAATAAGAAAATACTGGCTAAAGCTCTGCTGATAAGAGCTTAACTTAATATTTCATGATACATCATGATCATGTTATGAGTTACTACAGAAAACGTAATCCTTAATGGTCCTTTAATTGCTGTAGATATAAATTAGTGTATTGTATTTGTTGTACCTTAATATGAGAGGAGTTTTTATAAAGAATAAAACATCCAAATGTTATTTACAATAGCAAACAACCTTGAGTGGTCTGTTGCTTTTTTTAGAACAATTCTGCGATGATAAACTAATCTAAATAGAATTCCAAATACACTTTTTTAGATTAATAGTTTCTTTTACTAACAGTGAACTAAAACAATCACTGTTTTAGTTATTTAGCACAGGATGCTGTTTGTGTATTATTCTCAGTCAAGCAGTGATACTGCTAGGTGTTTAAAAACTCCAGCAGCACTGCTGTGTCTGATCCATGTGTATCAGCACAACAGACACTAAAATAGCACCGCCATGTCAGTGTTACTGTAGTGCTGAGAATCACCTACCACCTAAATAATACCTGCTCTGTGGTAAAACAGGGTAAAATGAGAGTAATAAATTATGCAGAGAAACAGATGGATTATAGTCTGTTATTTTAAAACTATAGAGTGGGGCTATTTTAATAAACAGTAATTGTTGGATCATAAGCCATATTCAGATATAATAGAAGTTCAATGCCTTATAAAACAGTTTTACTGTGTCCTCATTTTCTAATCTGCTTCTCTGTATAGGTGTCCCACGCCTGGCTGTGATGGCAGTGGCCACATTACTGGAAACTATGCATCCCACCGCAGGTATGGTATACTAAAAGACACCCCATTCTCAAATTACTCTGTCCTGCCTGGGCTCAGCAAAGCCAGTTTAAACAATCTATACAGATTTATTTCTTTCCTGTTTTCTACTTCTGCTACTGATCTGGGACGTTATGGGCTCTTTCTTTCTTCCCTGCTTTCTCTTTCTTCCTCCTCCTCTCTTTGCTTCTGACTCTCAGCCTGTCTGGGTGCCCTCTTGCTGATAAGAGTCTTCGGTCCCTCATGGCTGCACACACGGCTGAACTCAAGTATGTGCTCTACCTCTGCTTACCTTATTCCTCTGTACTGTGCTAGAAAATTCTGAATGCTATTTACTTTCTTTCAAACTTCTTCCTCTCATATATTGAAGCTAATATATGGGCTCCAACGTTGGGTGTTTGTCTGTATTCCGTTGTTGAAAAGTTGACTTCTTTATGCTCCGCCCACAAATGTGCTCTTTTTTATTGTTACTAAGGATAGATAAGGATAGATCTTGTCTTAACACAGTAATCGCGCAAAGATACAGTCCAATAATACTCAACTCTGAACAGCGAAAGAGCTAACGCTTAGTGCGGTTAGTAAGTAATGCTAATACTGCTCCAGCAGCGCTAGCTGGGGTCAGCAGCGGGCTACAGGCCAATAATACTCACCTGTCAATGGTGAAAGAGCCAGTACCTAGCGTGGTTAGCAGCTAATGCTAATACTGTTTCAGCATCAGTACTTGAGAAACTTCACTAAAACTCCTTTATAAGGCTGTATTCAGCAGAGTGGCACTGGTATATATATGCACTGTCAATTTTTGGGAAAATTAAAGGATTTTAAGTGGGCCTTATAGTGCAAAAAATACATACAATTTTTTTTTTGTTTTATGACACAAAATACGCTCCAGGGGTAATGATTAAATATATTGCGTTATTTTAAGATAGTGTACACAAGGTGATATACAGCAATTTTATTTCTAAAGTAAAATTTTGTAGAAAACTGGCATAATATAAAAACACACAATAATATCCATAAAATCTGAGGGAAAAAAAAAACAAAAACTTAATTTTAAATCAAACAAGTGAGAAATAAAGAGAGAGTACAGTGATATTGTACTTGATATTGAATATTTTATACCACATACAGCTCTGGAAAAAAATTAAGAGAACACTTTAGTTTCTGAATCGGTTTCTCTGATTTTGCTATTTATAGATATATATATTTGAACAAAATGAACACTGTTGTTTTATTCTATAAACTACGAACAGAATTTCTCCCAGATTCAAAATAAAAATATTGGCATTTAAAGCATTTATTTGAAGAAATTGCTGAAATAACAAAAAAGATGCAGAAAGTTTTAAGAGTTTATATAAATATGGTGGAATTGGTGGAATAACCCTGGTTTTTAATCACCGCTTTTATGCATCTTGGCATGTTCTCCTCCATCAGTCTTACACACTGCTTTTGGATAACTTTATGCCACTCCTGGTGCAAAAATTTAAGCAGTTGAGCTTGATATAATGATATAATGACTTGTGATAATCCATCTTCCTCTTGATTTTATATATATATATATATATATATATATATATATATATATATATAGTTCCAGATGAAGTAATCCCTTATCTTTGACAGGTGCCCCACCCCAGGATGCGATGGTTCAGGCCACATCACTGGTAACTACACCTCTCACCGAAGGTATGGCTAGACCTTATTATCTCTCCTACACACAGATACACAGTGAGACAGGGCTAGCTATGATAGGACTCATACACACACACACACTCACAGCACATGCAGTAGGCCAGATATGACCCTTCCCTGAGATTCAGTAATGCCTTAGAATAGGGAACAAAAAAAACTTGTAATGGGAATTTGTGTTTGTGCATGCTATTTGCTATCTGATTACTTTCCTGGCCAGTTCTCTTCTGTGCTGTTCCCCCACTCTTCTGCTTGCCTTGCTTATCTGCTGCATCTACTTGTATTGTTATTTGAATTTGGCCTGTCTTATTTGGCTCAAATGATTACATATGTCCAGTGGGCTGTAGTCCTACGGCGGTATTGCTTTCTGGCTACTCTCATCATGGGCTGCATACTCTCTGTTTTCAGTTTGTCTGGGTGCCCCCGTGCCAAGAAAGGCGGAATAAAAACGACCCCCACCAAGGACGACAAGGAGGACTCCGAGCTTTTAAAGTTCGTACCGCGTAGAAAGGCTTTTACAATACTGTACGGTATTGTATAGTTGGGCTCTTTACTTTAAAACCCAAAGGAGAGGGATTATTTTATATATTTTTTTGCATATAAATGTACAGTATATATACAGGATATATAAACAGTCTTATGCAAACATTTGGGCAGTTTTGTCACTCTTTGGACTTTTTCACTAGGATTTTTTTTGGTGATTTTATTATGAATTAATTGAGAGGTAGTAAACAACATCTTTGATAACATAAATAAATAAATACTCAAAATCCAAATCGTCTGTATTGGTTGGCTGTGCAAAAATGTGAACACCCCAAGTGCAACAAAGGCTCACCTTATTTCTTTGTCTATAAAGGTCTCAGACCTTAATTAGCAATACAGCCCTAAAGAATGTCACCATCAAAAATGTAATAACATTGGGCTGAATCAAACTTTACAAACCTTGTACAAACCTGAAAATGAAAGAAATCAATGCCTAGAAGTCTTAAGAAGTCTTAAGAAGCAATTTCAGCCTGTGAATCCCAGTCAATTACAGTGTGGAATGTTATTAACCTTCTAGGTTTGATAAAATTGCATTTATCTTGATGTTTCTGTTAATATATTTGCGATACTACAGCGCATTTGAGAAACTTGTCTTCTGCCTCCTGCCATGTCTGATTAGTGCATTTGTCTGTCTATCTGTCTGTCTGTCATGTGCCTCTTATATGTTCACAATTCATGGATTTGTGTGTCAGTCTATGTGTGTTCACATCTTCACATCCATCTAAACTGACCAATGGACACTCAGGAATAGTTATATATGAGAAGAAGCAGAAGACGAGTTTCTTAACTTTGTTGTATAATTATTGTCACAAAGATTTAGAAACGTTCAATTTTAAGAGTCGCTTTAACATGTGAACCTCAGGGGAACTGCGGAAGTCAAAAAGTAGGATCCCAAAGGAAGGATTGGTAATATGTTCTTTTAAGAACCTTTTAAGGAAAAATGGAATTTGACATTTTGTTATCTCACAGTCCCCTGGTAAAAATATCATAGAAAAAGTTTGCCCTTGCATTGGATAAATATATTTATCAACCATTTGGTCCTTTTAAAGTGCTTTCATGAAGAAATAAATATTAATGCATCTAATTATACCACGGTTAGTTCCGACCCTACAATGTGATTGGCTGACAGGCATTCTGTGAGTGCCATTATCAGCCGGTAATGCACATACAGGTAACTTAGCAACGATGCAGCGCTTACAAGCCAAACAGTGCAGCTATAAACAGAGAAGCAATGGAACTATTTTAACTTGCTGAGTTTTTATAACCAATGTATTTTCTCATCCTCTTTAATAAATTTAATAAAAAAGCGATAATGAAACTGTGGTAAAATCACAATAATACACTCGAGGTTTGTTCATTATAGCACTTCCTCTTGTGTATTATTGCTTATATATTTATATATATTTGGTTATTTATTGGAAGAGCTCATCTGTAAGTAGAACTTTTACAAGCTGTACATCCAAGATGACCAATAAATATCTCAGAACTAAAAAATGAAAAGAACTAAAAAACATTTAGCTGCTTTAAAGGGTGTGACTCTATAAGTTGCCCAAACTTTTGCACATGCCACATAATGGATTTTGATTTTCTGTATTTTTATGTTATAAACCCTACAGAGCTACAGAGGCTGTGTTTACTAATTCCCAATTAAAAGTAAAAAAAATGATGTAATTTGGCCAAGTATCATTATGTTTGCAGAAGACTATATACTGTATACATTACATAGTTTATAATATGTTTCATACTAGCTAAATATATAATATATGTTCACCCTTTTAGCAGATTTCTCAACAAACTGACAACCACTCTAGTACACTGTAGTGTAATGCAGTTTAGCTCTCCCAGATAGAAGCTGGCTGCACTGCCAGAAACAGATCTTAACTGTATGTGAATGTGTTGTTTTTTTGCATGCATGTTGTTTCCTTTTTGGAGATGTAAGGCCAGTGTATCAGGCAGTGTAAAGTACTGCTTGCCCTCTGTCTGCTCAGATATCACCTTGTTTTTCTCCCACGAAAATAATTCAATAATTCATATGAAAAATTGGCCGAGAGTCCAGAAACATTAACGGCTCTGTGATCTTGGTGCATGACGAGGATACTAATTGCGCTGTTCAGGGCTACGTTAAAAAAAGAAAGGGTTTAGCAGTTCCAAGCGCAGAGCTAATCGGCGTAATTGAAGGGACAGTTTCAAGGTGATATTTCTGACCAGATGAATGCTCTTGCTGTTAACCTCTTGGTCATCTGACCTGACCTTCATATACTCATCAAAATCATTATAAAAAAAGTACTGCCTCTAAACTTCCCTTCACTTTGTTTTTGCTCTATTTCTCTCTCTCTCAGGTGTCCAGTGCCAGGCTGTGACAGTCTGGGTCATATCAGCGGGAAGTATGCGACTCACCGCAGTGCGTACGGGTGCCCACTGGCTGCCCGTCGTCAGAAGGAGGGTTTGCTGAACGGGACGCCTTTCTCCTGGAAAGCCTTTAAAACAGAGGGTCCCACCTGTCCCACGCCAGGCTGTGATGGATCAGGCCACGCTAACGGCAGCTTCCTCACACACAGAAGGTACAGTCCTGCACAGATGGTTAACAGTGGAAAACACCCTGAGGTACACTTATGATGTTTGTGTAGTCTTAATAACCAAATATGTGACTGCTTAAATGTTTCATTAGCTAGTTAATAGGTTCTTCAGATTTGTAAAAGACCTTTGAATGGATTTATGGCACCAATATGTTTATATATTATCTTTGTCAAGCAAACACCTTAAAACCTGAAAAAAAAAATATATATATAACATTACAATGATTGGACTGTTAGAAACGTACTGTATTCTCTGAGTGGTCCAGCGGGCTAAGGCTCTGCCGATATGTTCGAATCCTGTTCATGCAGCTTGCCATCAGCTACCGGAACCCTTATAGGGGGAGTACTAATGAGTGAGTTGTGTAATTGGTCGTGTAAATTGGGGACAAAATGGAAAATAAAATTGAAATAAAATTATATATAAAAAAAGAAATGCACTGTATGCACTGTCCTGTTAAGAACCCCTTTCCTTCTACTATAATGTTGCCATTTTGGATTGCCTTAACCCATTTTAGTTTAAACATTTGAGCATAAATAACACAGCCTTCAAACCTAAGCCCAGTCAGCTGTACCATAATACAAAGAACTCATACAGAAAACCATAAAGAAATGAATATACATTGAAGGTGAGTAACTAGGAAAAGTGGTTTATAAAGGTCACCACCAGTATAACTTAATTAAATCAATTCACCCCAAGTCAAAATAAGCCCAAAGGGTGATCTTACACAAAGGAACTAAGTGTAATTATTAACTATTCATTTTTGAGTTAGTTTGACTTAATCAAAGGACAAAACCTTCCTACATTTCAATGGATGTTTGTGTAAAAAAATAATTTGTTTATTTTTTTTTTTTTGGGCTTATTAATTATGACATATTGACACAAAGTAAATAATCACTGTCAGAATCATGTTATGTAAAAAAATAAAAAAATTGAGATTGTGTTAAATTTATATAGTCTGCCCTACAGAAACAGAAGCCTATCTAAGATTATTTAATTACATTTATATTTTGTTTCTTTTCCCCAGTCTCTCAGGCTG
Organism: Astyanax mexicanus; assembly: GCF_023375975.1. NCBI lineage: Eukaryota > Metazoa > Chordata > Actinopteri > Characiformes > Acestrorhamphidae > Astyanax > Astyanax mexicanus. Next base: position 31,260,781 of record NC_064420.1, read on the forward strand.
TCCCCGGGCCTCCCTAGCTAAGAAGAAAGCCAAGTTTCCTGGAGAGGAGTATCTGAGCAACAAATTCAGAGCGAGTGATGGTGAGAACACATTATTTTTATGATTATTCTCCTTATTAGATATTATCATTTATTCTTTAGATATTAAAATCCTGTTGTGTTTTTCTCTCTGCAGTGCTGGATAATGACGAAGACATTAAACAACTCAATAAAGAAATCAGCGATCTCAATGACTCCAACAACGAGATGGAAGCTGATATGGCCAACCTGCAAACTCAGGTTAGCCATTCATTTTATCATAGTACATTTTATTTTAGAGAATAAGTCAGCTTTTGGACTGCTTTTGAATATATCCAGAGATAAATAGGTTTGTGTGTTTGTTACATTGTATATATTAATTTTGGTTTCACACAATTTTGGTTGCAGTTTAGTCAGCAGAATAAAGAACGTACTACATTCTTTCATCATCACCTACACTTGGATTCCTTTAAATTCTGTTTATAGATAAGGGTTAATCTACAGTTACAGTAGATACAGGAATCACCAGCGTAATCTGTAATGCTCATACTGTGTGTGACATGCAAAGAAGGGGGATTCCAGTTTTTGTCACAGCAGTAGTTCTTTTTCTTCTTTTTTATTGTTTAATGGGGGACAATACCCTGCCTCAACATACCTATATTGGTTTATAAATCTGAGAAATATGAGAATACTGAAAGTTGAGAGCATGCATAGGCAGAGAAATATGAAAACTGAGCTCAAATCCAGCTCTTTTCCTTCATAGATTCCTTAATCTGGTTTCTAGACTGTACACTTATCTAAAAAATCTGATTTTGAATGTGAATGTAGACACATTCAGTTTAAATTAAAATGTTTTCAGACTGAGGTTTTCTGTACCAGACCACTTAAAGTGCTTTTTCGACTAACTGGTTCTGTTTAGGCTTAAAATAACCTTTTCATTGTTTTTCAGTGAACCAGTCCATGTTTTTACCAGTTGTAGTGGAACTGAGAATACGTCATAGGAAATGTCATCAACAGAGCTCTCAGCTTGCACTGAAAAACCTACTAATCTTTGATTCTAGCTGGGAATGAACTTTTTGGGTTCCAGTACCTTTTTTAATGCAGAAATGCACCGAATGGTTCAAAATTAGATCCAAATCCGTAACAGAGCTCGTTTCACGTTGGTGGAAAAGCCCTTAGAATGACATCAAGTTTAGTTCAACTCTTTTAGCACCATATAAACAAATTGCAAGTGGCATTATTTATATTTATATGTGTGTGTTGCCCTGTAGATCTCCTCCATGGAGAGGAACCTGAAGAACATCGAGCACGAGAATAAGATCATTGAAGAGCAGAATGAAGCGCTGTTTATGGAGCTGTCAGGACTGAGCCAAGCCCTTATTCGCAGTCTGGCCAACATCCGCCTGCCACACATGGTGAGCTACCCCCCTGCACACACACACAAATACACCCAGCACAAGTCTGTAATAACACAATCTGCCTCCTTCACCATAATGGATGCGTTAACCCCAGCAGCATTAAAAAGGTTTACTTGATTGGTTATTGTTTTTCAGTGAATGGATTATCACATTTTACACACTATGAGGTGCACCGAATTATAAGGCAGACTATCAATAAATTAAGTAAACAAAACTGTAATTCTTAATAAAAGCATTTTCTTTTAAAGTCAAATGAGCACTGGATGTTAATCTATATAGATTTCTCTCCTGAAAAGTGTTTATTTGGGTGAGTAAAGCGCTTTTGTTTATTCATAGTAAGCTTAGATTTCCAGATATCCACAAAGGCTGGGTGCAGCAGCATTAGCATTAGCAGCTAACCGCTAGCGCTAGCTGCAGTTAGCGGCTAATGCTGCCCGACAACACTACACTGCGAAAACCTGAGTGTTCCGGTAACCCAGGACAATATAAGTTAGCAGTTTGTCTGTCCCATGTAGCTTGTTTAAACACCGTAAAAATGCAGGCTACAGTCCGATATACTCACCTCTGAATGATGAAAGAGCTAGCGCTTAGTGCGGTTAGCAGTTAATGCTAATGCTGTTCCAGCAGTGATTGCCAGGGTAATAATACTAACCTCTGACTAAGCGCTAACGCTTAGTTTGTTTAGCAGCTAATGCTAATGCTGCTCCAGTCTTGAGTCTCTGTGCTGGAGAACTAAACTGAAACTCCTGTATAAAGCTGTACTTTACTGGAGTAGCTTTACTGCTCATTACAACCTGGCTGCTAAAATGTATACATAAGACACACCGGATTATAAGGCACTGACGATTTTTGGGAAAATTAAAGGATTTTAAATGCACCTTTAGTGCAAAAAATACGGTAGCTGAAATGAGACTATTTATGCACTATTAATTCAGAAAATTATATTGAATCATTGAAACACTGTGACAGATTTGTTTTACACACCTTTACACCTATCTCTTTTTGTTCTCTTGCGCTATTGGATCACAGCAGGAGCCAATCACCGAGCAGAACTTCGAGAAATACGTGAGCACCCTGACCGACATGTACACCAACAAAGACTGCTACCAGAACCCAGAGAACAAGGCCCTGCTGGAGACCATAAACCAGGCGGTGAAAGGCATTAAGGTTTGACTCCTGCCTGTGGGGGAGGATGCCCCCTAGAGGCGCGGAGGAGAAACAGCGTACGCATGTAAGGCCGAAGAGAGGGCGTGGTACGAGCGGTACACACAAACACACACAAATACAAATACAAAAAGGGCATTCAGGTTGTTTTTTTTTTGTTTTTTTTTTTGTTAGTTGTTTTTTTTTTGTTTTGTTTGTTTGTTTACTTCTTTCGTTTGGTTAGTTTGGTGTTTGTTGGTTTGAACAGCCTTCATCCCAGGAAGCATGACGAGTGTGATGAGAAAAGAAGATACATATATATATATACAAAACGAAAATATATATATATACACATATTAATATAAGGACCAAAATCCACCACAGAAAGCTGCTGGATTGGATGGATGGAAGGATGCGAGGATTGAAAAAAGGACAAAAGCTTTTTTTTTTTTTTGCTTTTTTTTGGCACCTTTCATCTTCAACTCTGGCATTTTTAAGATGGAAGGAGAAGGACGAAGAAGAGCACCCATACTTCAGCATCTGTCGGGAGACGACAGAGAGACTGAGAGAGCGCTTGTGGACGAAAGAAGAGCGAGAATCACCCTTGTGTTGCCTGTGGGAGGCTGCTGCCCCTTTATCACAGCAGATACACTCTCACACACAAACACACACACTCAGTGTAGTGAATGATCTTATCCACAGGCTGCTGAGAGCCGACATTGCGCTCATTATAATCCCCCCGGAGTAAAACAGGTATGCAGCATTTTACTTGTTCTCCGTGGGCTTTGATTTGGCACTAAAGCAAACTGGAGGAAGCAACACAAAAAAAAGAAACCTGTGAAATAAGAAAAAGCTAGAGCTTTCTCTCTCTCTCTCTTACACACACACACACACACACACACAAACACAGTAGGGCTTCACAATATGGCCAGCAATATACAAAAAAAATTCAGCTGAAACAACAATATGATTGGCCTGCATTGTTTTGTTTAAAAAATTAGAACATTTCATCAGAAATCAGAACACCCATAGAAACTCATCTCATCTCGCTCTATGATTGGTCAAGAGACTCGCAATGCATTATCCTTATTGGCCACAGAGTTCTACACCCTTACATATCGCAGCTTGCTGCATATTATTAGTACTGTCAAGTAAGCCAGCACCATAATATCGATTACAAATAATATACTGCTGTTTATTGCATAGCACTAAATACACACATATACACACAAATTCACACAAATACACATACACACATTCTCATAATCTCATGGGGAAAGTCCAATTTTAAGGCCTTTTTAAGTTAAGTGTGATTGCCCATATCTGAACGTATTTATTTATTTATATATAAATTAATGATCTGAAGTGCGTACTGTCAGCAGAAGCACTGGTTCTCTTCTTGTTGTTCATTTGCAATATTTATGCTCATAAATAAATAGTAATATAATTAACATATTTTTTTTCCTCCGATCCAGTCATAGATAGTTCTATTTGTTATATTTATGAAGAAAAAAAAAAAAAAAAAAAAAAGATTGCACTTCTTTTTTTTTTGGTGAATAGTTTTTTAATTATAACTATTACTGTTATTATTACTGTTGTTTGTCTAACCTTAGTTTGTTTATTCTTATTTATTTTATTTTATTTTTTCATTTTTATTTGTTTTAATTCACCTGTTTCTTTCCCTAAAATTTTAGAGCTGAAAAGTGCTGAATTCCCTCCATTTATTACATTACGATGAGAAAAACAAAAATGTTTAGAAAAAGCTACCATCCATTTTTATACCTTATTTTTTCTTTGTGGATAGATTTTGAAAACTTTTTTTAAGTGCAAATATTTTTAACTGCTAAAAAGTTTTGATAATTTTATAAGATTCATTTTGTCATTTTCTTCTTTTTTTCTTGTTGTTTTTTTGTTTTGTTTTTTTGCATTACGTTCCTTTTGTTTTGTTTTTTTCAAAATCCTGATACACCCAAGGCTTATGGAGAATTCTAATTCTAATATGTATTTATTATTTATTCAATATTTATGAACTAATGAACTGTGATAAGGTTGTACTGTATATTTATTTTGTAAATGTGACGTTTGTGACGACTGAGTCTGAGTAGTCTCATGTTGAAATAAAGACGCATAAATGACGATGATGATGATGATGATGATGATGATGATGATGATGATGATGATGATGATGATGATGATGATGATGCTCGGACGAGAGATGAAAAAAAAAAACAATGTTTTGTCATCGAGGGTCTCCTTAAAATGCCAGCAACACTTCCTATGGGAATGTAAAGACAAAAAAAGAACAAGAAGGAAAGCAATTCTGCTGATTATCCTGTGCGTTCCAGCAGGAAAACAGGAAATAGAATCTTCTGTGGATCTTCTTTCACTGACTTTTAACTTGTCGAGTTCCTGGTATGGCCCAAGATGTTCTATCTGTCCCGGAATGGTTATTATATATATATATATATATATATATATATATATATATATATATATATATATATATATATATATATACAGTATATACAGAAATACAATACATATACTGCTGATGGATTATTTTTTCTCTCTTTTGACCTGTACAGACATTCTGGATGATATATGGACGATGTTTTATTCTTGTTTTATTTTGTTTTATTTTATTTCGGTTGGGATGGGGATTGGGAAGAAGGGATAAATGGGGTAGAAGATTGAAACATAAAAAACTTTTGAAGGAGGGAAACTTTTGAACCACAGAGTCCTTACTCAGCTAGTGTCCGATAAGCATACACCCTTGTAGCCTTATTCTTGATTCTTTTTATTTTTTGAAACGCACAAAGTGCCACTAACCCACGCTTTCTTTACCGACTCCGCCCATTCAGCGACCACACCGATCTCGAGTCATGTGACCGTGGCATAAAAGATGTGTGGTGTGGTGTTCGTTACAGTTGCCTTTATTCCTTTACGCCGAGATGGCCATAGCTACACTATATATACATTCTGTATAAAAAAAAGACTTAAAAACTATATATAGAATATAAACATACATATATTTTTCCAGTGTAATTGTTAACTCTTTCTCTTATTGTAGCTTATCAGAGAGATGATATCTTTTGAAAAGCTGTATTACTACCGATAGGAGACAAAATATCGAAACGAAAAAAAAAAAACGTAAAAAAAAAAGACCCATTTTACTGTGGTGGCAGGATACCATGTGTTTTATAATATGTAAAGGTACATTTCTAAAATCTACGGATGCTGAGGTTGTTTGTAAAGTTTCCTATTCCTTGTTTTTGGTCCACGGTTGTTTTGGGGCTTTATCTGTGTATCATGTTATGCTCATGTAAAAAAAAAACGGGACCGTGGTGAACCGTGATGAAGAAGAAGTTGAAAAAAAAAACGAAGAGATAGTCCGTTCTTAGCCTGTCGTAGTGTAAAAGTTAAGTAAACGGTCGCAGTCGTACCTGTGAAGATGCATCGTAGTAACTTCATGGTGGTCCTGCTCGTAGTATTGTTTGGTGTTGTGTCAGTTCTGGGACGAGCCACGCAGCCTCTAGATAGATATACTGTATGTCTCCAGCGCCAACCATGACACCAAAAGTAGTGTGTGATTCATATTAGCGCGTTTGTGAACAATGAACGTCGTGCCTCCTTATCAATATATCGCCAGAACGTCACTCTCGTCTCCAGCTAGAAGGCCGTGCTGTAGAAACGGTATCGTTCGTTAGGTGTTTTTACAGAAGAAGCAATGTACCGGACAGAGAGCTTGCGTGCACTTTCGAGATTGTTGAATGCCAGCTGATGAAGTTTCAGCCAAAACTTTTTTGGAGTTAAAAATACTAGAATACTCAGAAGAATATTAGCTCCATTTTAGCTAATGGATGTCTATCGATCACACCAAAAGGAGTGGGACAAATTGCATATGTCTTTTTACATGTTTGTTTGTTGCTGTTGAGTGTAATTCTCTGTATTCTGTCCGTGAAATGTAGAATTCCCTTTGAGTCAGCTTTGCGGGAGATTAAGATCGTACAAGATTAAGGGCATTTTCACACCTATACCTAAACGGACAGCGATCCAGATACTTAAAACAACCTTTGAAAAATGGACAATAGGTGCTAGGCTTACAAGAGTTGTAAGGGACAGGCAGGGTCAGTAACACAGTGAGAGCAAATATAAACAACATACCAGAGAGTACTCAGGAAAAGGAGGGTCATACCTAAAAAAATCTGTGACAGGTCCACAACAGGTACTTAAGAGAATGGGCAAGGCAAAATACAATAAACGGAGATACAAAAAAGGGTCAGTAACAAAAAGGCAAAAACAATAGAACACATTGTAGAAGAGCTAGGAAAACTAGATTCAATACTCAGCACTCAACTGAGCAAACAGAGGGGTATATATACTAGGGAGGACAGGTGGAGCCAATTATTAACTCGGAGAGCAGAAACGCTGTAGCATCATATGATCAGTGAAGTCAGGGAAGTCCTGAGAAGCATTTGGGGGTGCATGCTGGGAAGTGGAGTCTTTAGAGAAAAGATCAGAGTCTTGAGCAGCCTCAGGACCGACACTTGTTTATGTCTCAGATCTTAACGACATTTAATTAAACTGTAATCAGAATCAAAGGATTGTCAAAGAATATCCAGATACTATTCGGATACAAAAAAACGAAAGTTAATGCCAGGTGCAGACGAGCTTGTAAACTTGTAAACTAGTGCATTGCATTTGGTTTGGATAAATAAAGGTACAGCAACACATTTTACAACAGATCATGTGGAAACTAAGGTATCTGTTTGCTGATAGGTCAAAGCTGTCTGGGGCAGAAGCTAGGTCCAGACAGAAGAAGGTCCTGTGTTCTGAACTAGTGAATATTTCTGTGTAATTTAGCACCAAGCAACAGCAGAGGTGGCATTCATTCACAGCTGTAGTAATATCTATCTTAGCGATAAGCCAGATTAAACCTTAACAAAACACTTAAGAGTTCGCATGAGACTTTAAACCATTAAACCAGGGTGATTACTGTCTTTACAATATCCCAAACAAATCCCACCAAAGATAAAACAAACAAACCAGAGTCAGATTTAACCAGATTAAAAAAGTGCAGGTATGAAAATGCCCTAACAGTTAAGTAATTTTGTCTAAACTGGTCTAATAAAACTCAAAGCGGTGGGCCCACTTTGGGTCAAACCCTGAATACGAAACTGAAAATAAAGTCAGAAAAGCAGAGGTTGAGCGTTTGCTCCAAGATTGCCATTGATATGCAGTTCAGTGCCTCTCGCTCTCACACCCGGAGAATGGAGGAGACGTTGGTTGCATAAATTTCTGTCCATTTCATATAATGTCAGAACCTTCCCTGGCCTCATCCTCTCCTTCTCCGTAACCTTTTCCCAGGAAAGATGTGGAGCTGCATTTGAATATGAAAGTGCTCTCAAAGGCTCTGCTTTTAGAGAACGCTAGAGGAGAACATGGAGGAGAATAGGGCTACTTTTCTGATCTGCCTGCTGTAGGACTAGCTCACCTTTGAAAAAGTATTTTTCAGCCTAATCTGTGTCTCCTGCGACTATTATTACTTGAAACCTGTTGACCTTTTCAGCAAAAGTGTATTGTAAGGGTGTTTAGAGTTAATGGGTTTAAAGCTCTCCCTAAATTTATCCACTTTTCCTCCAGTGTTGTTGTTAGTTAGGTCTCCTAACTTAGAAAGTTTAAGGATTTTTCTTCCAATATGTGCTATTACAATTTTTCAACCTGCTGCATTGTTAATGCCATGCTGTTGGACACCTCAACACACTTGGAGGAGAACACTAGCTGCCTATTTTGTTGCATTGAGTCTTGAGTATCAGGATTATGTCTGAAAAAGGCCATGCCAATTGTTGTTACTCTGGATTTGAAAATGTCACTGTTTGTCACATTGTGAGAGACACAAAAGACATTTTTTAAAATCCAATTTCGCCTAAAGGGCATCCAGACAAAAACTTTGGATTATAATCACTTATCAGACCACCTTCAGATCCAGTTTGATTTGCAAAAAAATCTGATTTTATGTGGTTTCTCACTGAACAGACTATCAAAATTAATCTGGATACAATTTAGATATTTTAAAACTAGATTTAAGCTTGTAGTCTGAACAGTCTGAGCCTTACAGACACCTACACTGGATAGTATCATACTAACTAATGATGGGAAGACCCCATATAGAATGTATTGTCCATGGTATTTGCCCAAATACTACACACTCAGAAGATTAGGTTGAAAAATGCTGAACAACTTTTTACGCTTTCTGTTACAACCTGGTTATTAGCTAGTCTTTGCTGAGTTAGATATATTGTGTTGCAAATTTGGAGCCACTGGTACCAGAAAGGAAGGAACAGTTCATGCTAAACATAGATATCTGCTTATTGCTACTGACATAAGTACCATAAAGCATGCATTTCCTGAGTTCCTGAGCCTTGTTGCATGCTGTCTAACAGTAGTTGTCAGTGATGATAAGCAGCTATACATGTTTTTATTTTCACTTATTCTGAGCAAAGTGGATTTTTCAGAGGTTTCATAATGTGACGGCCTGTTCTCTGGAGCTTCTCTCTCTTAAAGCGTTTATTTTTTTCCCCATTCAAACCAAATAATATAGATTTATTTTTTAATTGCATGGTGTGAGTTTTAGGGGGGTGAAAAATTCAGTACTGTATACAAGACATCAAAACACTTTTAACTTTGTCTATGTTGCTTGGCTATGTTCACGTCAGCTGGTGCTGCCAAATTGGATATTTAATCATGTAATCGATCTGGATTAATAGGTAATATGAAAAATACTCAAATTCTCAAATCCAAAAGTTTATAGAGTGCCAGTTTACACAGCTTGGAAATTATTGTACATATCAGGAAAATTAAATAAAACTAGTCTGTATTGGCCAATTTATTTTGATATTTACAAGATGGAAACATCAGATTGTTTGTTCTGACATTTTGTGCGTGACAGTAAGAATAGGAAAGTGTCTTAAATCGAATTTAAAAACAATCTGTTTTGCGTTCACATGCTCTGAAAGAATCTGATTTTAAGAAAAATATCATTTTGATCAACTCTCAGCCCTGTAATGTGAATGTGGCCTCTGACTTATACAGAGATACAGTATAAAGACATTCTGACAGTTTTAGTATTAGCATTAAGTGAGCTAATAGGCCTTAATGTCTTTTGTCATGATCTGAAAGTTGAAAGCATGCACTGATCAGAAATCTATAGTTTTGTCAAGATGATACATTTACACAACACAAACATATAGAAATGATCTATTTCTTACATTTGTTTGTGCACATGACTTCAGAAAATTGGCAGAAGTCAAATTTGAAAAAATCTACATGCTCTGAAAGTATCCAATTTGGAAAAATCTGATTTCTGCTACCTTTCACAGCTCTGTAATGTGAATGTAGCCTCAGGCTGATACAAAGATACACTATAAGGACATTATTTTTTGTATTAGCAGTGTGTGTGAGCTATGCTCTTTGTCATGACCAGAGATAAGAGTGACAACAGGAAATTGGCAGAAATCAGATTTGAAAATAATCTGTTTTTGCGTTCACATGCTCTGAAAGAATGAAGTTTTTAAAAATCTGCTTTCTGCCACGTTTTACAGCTCTGTAATGTGAACGTAGCCTCAGGCTGATACAAAGATATACAGTACAAGGACATTCTTTTTTATATTAGCGTTTTATGAGTTATGTCCTTTATGTTCATGACCAGAGATAAAATGGCAATATGAAATTGGCAGGAATCAGAATTGAAAATAATCTGTTTTTGCGTTCACATGCTCTGAAAGAATCCAATTTGGAAAAGTCAGATTTTTGCCGAACTTTCCGCCCTGTGAATGAATCAGATTGTCTGAAGAATCTGATTTCTGCTACCTTTTACAGCTCTGTAATGTGAACGTAGCCTCAGGCTGACACAAAGATACAGTATAGGGACATTCTTCTGTTTTTTTGTTTTGTTTTGTTTTGTTTTTGGTATTAGCTTTGTGTGAGCTAGCCCATTGTAATGACCAGAGATCAGAATAAAAAATAATCTGTTTTTGCATTCACATGCTCCGAAAGAATCAGGTTTTCTGAAAAAAATCTGATTTCTGCCACCTTTAACAGCTCTGTAATGTGAAGGTAGCCTCAGGCTGATACAAAGATACAGTATAAGGACATTCTACAATTTTAGCATTAGCATTATGTGAGCTAATAGGCCCCAATGCCCTTTGTCATGACCTGAGAGAAAAGTTGAAAGCATGCACTGAGCAGGAAGTTCGTCAAGTGAATTTGTCAGGATGATACTGGATACTGTGTTTCCCGTTACGCTGATAGAACCAAAATGGCCCTCAATCTGTGGGTGCCGTAGCCTACAGCTCTGTGGTGTTCTCATGTGTGCCTTTTCTCACATCACTTAGCTGCAGGAAAGGGTGTGTTTACATTTGGGGGATAGGTTCAAATGCCACTCAGGGTGTCTAATAGTTTCTTTTGTTGTTGTTGTTTTGTTTCTCTTGGGTGGGGTGATGGTACATGGGTGTATGATTTTTATTTTTATTTTTTCGGTAACTACTGAAATTCTTAACATTTAGATTCGTAGTTCATTCACTCTTTTTACACGAAAAACAAAAAAAATAAACAGACCTGATATCGGACATGAATAAAAAGTATTCTTCCCAAAAACCACTACAGAAACTGTGACGCTAATTCAGGTTTGCTAACTGCACCACTGGTTACTTATGTGAGGGAAAGTATCAACCAATCTGGTTATGTCAAAGGTGAAGCAATTGTGCACAGGGCATTATTCTGACAGCAGTGGGAGTCTGTACATTTGTAATAAAGAAACCGTGTCATTGTTGTATTAAAGACTATTTCCAAAAAAAAAAGGACAAAAAAAACAAGTTTGTGACTTAAATCGCAGCCAAAACCCGTCCCGCCAAGTCCTTTTTACAGAGATAAGCTATTTTTACTGGTGATTTTTGTAGCCACAATCGTATTCTCCTTTAGAAAAATGTCAAAAAAAAAAATTGGTACTTCCAAAAAAATGATAAGCACTTCCACAATAATAAATAGACTGTATGGGTTTTTGTTACTTTTGTAGCGATGGTCATTTCTTTGCTAACATGTTTTGTAGAGCGGGACGGGCGGTGGCTGTGGAGGTTTCATGGCCTCATTTGGAAATTACGTGTGTAGCTGGGTTTGGACTGTGACTGTGTTTGTGTATTCTTGTATCTGTGCTCACCCATATCAGTGTTATGAGAAAAGCAATGTCTGTTTTTTGTGGAGGCATCATTCATTTATTCATGTCAATGTTATATATGGAGAAATTGAAAAATAAATTGGAAATAACATTAACTTTTCTGAAAGAAATGTAATTGTGTGTGTGTGAGTGTGTGCGCGTGCGTATGTGCGTTCGGGTGATTTTAGCCTAAAGTTATTTAGGTGTATCTGGTGGTTACAGATGACAGACTCTGCGTTGTGTTTTTACTGGGTTTTAATCTGATAAACACAAATAAACAGCCTTTAGCTCTGGATAGGTTGGCGCATCTTCTCTCCTCTCCACTCATCTCTTTAGTTAGTATAAAAGCACATAAAAACAGAGAATAATTAGCTAGTTAGCCCGCATGCTAGCATAGGCTATGTGCTGTAGCATTAGCAGTGCACAAACATGCATATTACTAGCAACATGTTTTTTTTCAGAGTTTTATGATGATGATCTTAAAATATAGGATTATTTTGGATTGAAATCAGAGCACGTTCTGACACCTACCTCTCCATTACACATCATGTACAAAAGGGAAAAGGCAGGGTAGGGGGCAGGAAATATAAGAGGGGGAAAGGGGAGGAGCTGTCCCAACCTTGCCACTCCATATTAATATAGGCAAACATAAGGAGAAGAATTTTGGGGAATTCTAACAATAAAACCAATGTATATTTGAACTCTGTTACATAAGCAATAATACATAAGAGGGAGTGCTATAACGTATAATATTGCAGTGCCAATAGTACACGTCATAGCACAAACCTTGAGTGTATTGTTGCGATTATACCACAGTCCCATTATTGCTCATCTCATCTCATCTCATTGTCAACCGCTTTATCCGTGAAGGGTCGCGGAGGGGGGCTGGAGCCTATCCCAGCAGGCATCGGGCGGAAGGCAGGATACACCCTGGACAGGCCGCCAATCCATCGCAGGGCAGACAGACACAGACAGACACACAGACACATTCACTCACACCTAAGGACAATTTCAATCAAGTTCCAATTAGCCTGAACGTGCCGTCTTTGGACTGTGGGAGGAAACCGGAGAACCCGGAGGAAACCCACGCAGACACGGGGAGAACGTGCAAACTCCACACAGAAAGACCAGGGTCGCCCCAGCCGGGAATCGAACCCAGGCCGTCTTGCTGTGAGGCGGAAGTGCTACCCACTGCGCCACCATGCCGCCCCCCATTATTGCTGTTTATTTAAAAAATTTAGTTAAAGAGAACAAGAAAATATGACCTGTTTGGTTATAAACACTTTGCGAGTTAAAATAGTTGCATTGCTTGTAGCTACATTGTTGCTAAGTTAGCGTGGTGGCCTCAGTCAAAATTGTGGAAATTTAAGAGTACTGTAAATAAACATAAGAGCTTTACTCTCCCAAATAAACTGTTTTCAGAAAAATCTGTGTAGATTAAAGTCCAGTGCTCGTTTGACTTTGAAAAAATAATTCAAAGAATTAAAGTTTTGTTTACTTCGGCGCCTACCTGCGGCGGGACCTGTGGAATTACAAGAGTCCACCTATTACCTATTAGAGACATGGCTTTTCTGCACTGTTTCTATGGGATCCAGCGCCTCCCAATGGTGTATAATGACATCGCATTTGGTTTGTATTTGGTTTGTAAGAGCTGCATCATTGCTTGCTTACTTGTATGTGGCAGAGTAATACTTGGAGAGCTTCGGTTACAGTGCATTACTGGCTGATAACAGCACTCATAGAATGCCTCTCAGCCAATCACATTAGAGGGTTGGAACTAACTGTGGTATAATTAGTTTAAAAGTAAAATCTGATAGTGGTTGGGCCAGGGCCTCTCCGACTGTATTATTTTCAGTTCAAACTAGGTAGATACATAAAATGCACAATTTGAATATCACCGAAAAGTTCTATTATTCCAGTAATTCAATTCAAGTTTGGAGAGACATGTCATCATGAAGATTGTGTCACAGTTATGGGCCTAACTGTATGTACTCACTTTACATTTTTTTTTTACTAAACATTAGTTTATTTAATGGGTCAAAACATCATGTGGTGCATCCCATAAGATGAGTAATAGGGGTTTTATATAATTTACAGAAAAAAAAATAATAATTCAAGTACTGGCAAGAGTATGATTGTGAAATAATAGAATAAAACTATTTAAAAGAGAGAGAAATATGAAAATAAGAGTCCCTAATAAAGCACTCAGTGAAAAAATACCCCAGTTCCTGATGAACCTTAAAGCATCATCCAGCATATGCAGACACATCCTCAAAATCAGGAACAGGCAGAAAAAGACTCCACCAAATAAAACAAGCATTATTATTTCTGTAATAAAATACTAGTATAGCGTTCATTCTATTTATTAAGTGCTGAAAATGTGATTTAAAAAAACTATTTGTCATAAAAAAGTATTTAAAACTAGATAGTAACTCAGTCTGTTGACCATTTCTTGTAAGAACTTTCTCTGTAGTATGCACGTTGTCCACATGGAGACATTAGGAATTATAACAGTATTGTTATATGTTAAATTTTGTTTAAAAAGTGGGGTTCATTATTAAATTAATAGAGAAAAATATCAGTCTTTAAGTTTGCCATGCTTTTTTGGGCTCTGGTTGCCAGCAATCTACTTTCAACGCTGTTTTCATTTTTTTTTTTTTAATCAATTGGTAATCCATGCTGACATCTGCTGGTGTTCAGCAAAATAACCAGCATTGTAAACTGTGTTCAGTGTGTAATGGACACATTCACAAAACACAACACAACACAACACAACACAACACAACACACACATATCTGGTGTTTTATTTCTAAATAAAATCATATAAAATACAATTTGTTATTTAAGTAGAATGATGAATAAAAATAAATAAAATCACAAGCTTTTACCAGTTCTGAAATAAATCCTCTTTTCTTCAGTGAATAGATGTTCCTTGCAATAGATATTGGAATGTTTCTGAGTAGCTTGGAATGTCCAAAACTTCCCCCAACAAAAGTTTATACACTTCTTCTCATTCAATAAGTTTTCTTTCTTTTTATGATTTTTTTACATTGTAAATGTAATGTTTAAGACATTAAACGGAACATAAAAAGGAACACCAGCCATCTGAGCCACATTTAGCAAAAAAATCAGATTTGAGTCATTTCAGCCTGGTAATTTGAACGTAGCCCAAGTGACTCAAATCTGTTTTAAAAAAATCAGATTTGGCAAGTTCACACAGCCATGAAAAAGTCAGATCTGGGCCACAGTTAGCAAAAAAATCTGATTTGAGTCTCTTCAGCCTGGAAATGTGAACGTAGCCCAAGTTATTTAAATCGAATTGGACCCACATTTAGCAAAAAATCAGACTTGAGTCACTTTAGCCAGGTAATGTAAACGCAGCCATTGTGACCAAAAGTGTGTTTTTTTTTTTGTCCAAAATAAGTAACAAGCTGTAAAAATGACAAATGTATATATAAAGAGAAAAACTAGATTATATTACATGATATTTATTTATTATATATATCATACCTGTCAAGTTTTAGATTTAAAAATAAGGGATATTTTCCTCTGTACACTTAAAGCCGTCCCACCAGCCCAACGAAGGTTCAGTATCCCTTACATTTTAAGACATGTTTACACACTACAATTAGATTATCAGGATCTGAAATGTTGTGGACATTCCTACATGTTATTCTTTTAATACAGCCAAATTAAAAACCCTTTCTAGATATTTAAAAAAAAAAAAATAAGATTTTATGTCTTTTTTGGCATAAATGCACTCTTTTATATGATATATATTTTTTTTTTATTTAATGGATTTAAAATTGAACAAAGGGTGCACAAATTCTGCAAAATGACTGTTGGTGACCTAAAAATAGTATCTCGAGCTTTTACTAAAAGGACATGGACCAGATATATTCCATCAGTAAAAATAATCATTTTTAATTAATACTTCTTTCTTTTGATCACTCAACCCCTGATTAGTTATTTTCGGTCCTCTCCATATTTCTAGTTAAACTGAGTCACAAGCTGTAATTTTTTTTATTTTAAAAGGTTTAATCTGTGTGTTTTATTTCGGAGTATTTTTAAGCAGCTATCAGAAAAATCTCATCACAGTTTCTATGATTAGCCTACCGTTACCTTTCTTTTAGAAAAATCGCTGTGTATCCAGATATGTTTTAACATCAGCTGCTCCAACTAGCTGCCTGAACTCACAGCGACGAGGGGCTTCCCCACACTGACCCTCCTTTGCAAGCTGATTGGCTGTTTCTCCTGAAAGGCGGGACTTTCTCCTTGAACCGGCTCCACGATTGGTTAAGAGACACAGAGCGGTCAGTGCCCTGTCTCCTCACTAATATATATATTTTTTTATTTTAATATAATACGGGAAATTTACGGGAAAATACGATTACGGGAGGACGGCGGGAAAGAGGAGTAAAATACGGTAGTTTCCCGGCCAAAACGGGAGACTTGACAGGTATGATATATATCAATATATCAATAATTAAAACCATTTCACTTTGTGACAAAAAAAGTGTATTTCTGTCTTCGCCCCGCCCCCTCCGCCTGACGTCGCCGGTGCGTATGACGCCAGCGCGTCAGCTGTTTTGTGTTTACATCGCGTCGTTTTGGTTGTTGTTGTTTTCCCGCAGCTCAAGTTGAGCCTCGCTGTTGTTTTTTTATGCGTCTCAAAAAATGTCTCAGCAGCTCCGGGAGCAGCGCGGCCGAGCAGCAGCTGAGGGGCAGACCCGCGGGAGCTGCTGTGTGTGAGGGAGCTGCTGGTTTCTGCACGGTAAGAGAAACAGAGAGAGAGAGCGGAGCGGCGGCGGAGCCTCGGGCTCACAGTCACGGCGCTGTTTTTGCAGCTCCGGTGTTCTGTCGAGTTGTGCTACCCATCGATACGTGCTTCCTAAAGGCAGTGCGCATGCGCTGACCTACACTTTTTCATTATTTCTCGCGTTTTTTTTTATAATATGTTTTTTGTACATTAAACAACCTGGACTCGCTTTCATTACACAAAAGTGTAAATAGAAATTTACAATTATCAATTGTATAAATAGAAATTATCAATTATTATTTAAAAATATATATAAAACACAAAAGCAGTTTGAAATAACCCCTCATTGCCATAACTTTACCATGATACAGTGATTTATGCAATCTTAACATGCAAACTACTGAGACTTCTACTGGGAAGATGCTCTAATATTATTATATAGTATTTGTACAGTTAAATATACACTTAAATATACAACGTGCTTCCCTAGTGTATATTTCAAAGGTTAAAATAAAGCAATAAAATAAAAGAAGCACAATATTATAGCATGTTCTCAGTAAAAGTCTATGTGCCATTTGTGGATAGCATACAGCACTCTCTCAGGGTAAAGTTATGATAATGAGAGATAATTCGAATTTGCTTTTGTATTTTTTTTTTATAATATATATTTTTATTATTAATATTATTGTTATTTACAGTTATATGTAATAACAGTGAGTCCATGTGGTTAAATAAACAAAAAAAAACACAGAAAAGCAGAATTATTATTATAAAAAAACAACACGAGAAATAATGTAACAAAAAAAATTATTATGTTGGCGCATGCGCAGTGCCTTCAGGAAGCACGTATCGATTGGTTTCACAACTCGACAGAACACCGGAGCTGCTGGCTCACAGATTTAGCGCTGAGTCTGGAGAACCGAGGGGCTTAGAGACACGCTAACTGGATCATTGCACTGTTTAGACATTTTACTTTTAGCTACTGCAATCAGAGAAAGAGAGAAGGGGAGATTAAAACGCTCAATATGGCGATTTAATCTGTTAATAGAGAATTAAAAGGTAATGTTATTAGCTTGTAGAGCAGGGTTAGTTATTGTTGTGTTGTTTTGAGCTCATGTCGCGCTTTGTTTCACGGTTTGAAGGGTCGCAGATGACTGGAGTAAATACACTA